>NC_064420.1:32694500-33402500 GCF_023375975.1 Astyanax mexicanus
GCATTCTGTAAATTCATGTGGCTAAAATCTTATCAGGATACAATCTAGATACCAGTCACACAATTTGACCAGGGGTTAAATGGGGTCTATGATGTTCTGTAGTGTATCTGGTAGGGGGCTATTCCACCTAAGAAAAACAAATGTGTTTTTAATTAATGTTAAAAGTAATGCTATAATGTTCCCGCCATTTCTCAATTTGCAGCCACTGCAGCAAATTAATGAGCGTAGAAAGGAAATGTCCAAAATGTTTAAAAAAGGAAACAGGAGAAGGAGGAACAGTGAATAGTTCCACAGCAGAGGTAGGCGGATACTGAAATAGGACAGAGAGATATGAATTGAATAACCCACACACTCAATACAGCCTACAGAAAGAAATTAAAATATCACTGACCCAGTATATGTGTTTGAAAAATGATGTGCATGACTGGACTAGCATTTAGATAATGAAACATACCAATTGCAAGAATACTGGTATATTCTTAATGTTTACATTTTGGGAAAGTCTAAAATGGCAGGCCTTTTTATATGCTGTAAAAGGATGTAATGCAACAGCAAGTGTGACATTTTTAAGATTAAATCCAATAATATTCTTCATAAAGAAATAAATGAAGTGTTGATTTGCAGCTAGAGCTGTCACCGTAATTAACTTATTGAGTTATTGTACAATTAAGCAACAATACACAAGAGGGAGTGCTATAATGTGTAATATTGGTATTGCTGTGCTGCGGTCATATGCACGAGGCCGCAGACGTTATAGCACAAACCTCAAGTGTATTGTTGCGATTATAACACAGTTCCATTATTGCTATTTGTTTAAAGATTTTGAGTTAAAGAGGACGAGAAAATATGACCTGTTTGGCTATAAAATAAACACTCAGCAAGTTAAAATAGTTCCATTGCTGCTCCATTTGTAACTGCTCTGTTTGGTTTGTAAGCGCTGCATACATGGACTAATACATGGAGAGCTTTGATTACAGTACATTACTGGCTGATAACGGCACTCACAAAACGCCTCTCAGCCAATCAAATTGCAGGGTCGGAACTAACTGTGGTATAATATATGGTAATAACCTCAAACATTTTTGCCTGCCCTCAATATTAACCATTATGTTTACCTAGTGAGGTAAAGTATTTAAACATTTTATATTCCAATTGCAATATCTAAATAATAATAATAATTAAAACTTAATTAATGCAATGCTTTATTAAACTGTTATCATTAAGGAGGGGGAAAGAAAATCAGGGGTGCAGGAAAATATTGATATATGGAAATACTGGTATATCAATAGCATGTTTTGCAATACTGTATTGATTTAAAAAAAACACAGTATAAAGTTTTAATTAGAGTACATGAAAAGGTTGATGGCAGACCAGTGGTTCATATTTTGTTGTGTTTAAACCCTGCCCACTAGTTAAATATAGCAAGCATGAATATATCGAGCATAAATACAGCGAGCAAACATTTTTATACTATGACAGTTTCTAAATTAAATATATTGTGTATCACAATTGTTTTTGTAACAAAATATCATGCAAAAAAGGTTATTGTTGTCTGTCCAAGTAGCAGCATTTGTTGTGCTTAAGAGTCTCAAAGGCCAGACTCAACACAGTTCTTATGATATTTACATATTTTGATCACCCGTTGTACTTATCACAGCATTTCAAGGACAGGAGAAAAAAAACACCACATTTAAACAGAATAGAAATAGAATCCCCCAGCCTACAAACAAAATTAACCAAAAGAAGCTTGTCTGCTTCAATGAAGGAATGAAGAAGAGGAGTAAAAATATCTGAAGAAGGCAGTGAGTCAGTGCTTCAGACACCCACTACTACTGAAGAGAGAAACAACAACACACGGGGTCTTTGTTTCACGCAACTGCGGAGGATTTCGTAATAGGCTGTCACTGCCACTGACTGGAGAAGCATTGAGAGTTAGCAAAGCTCGCTAAGGAAACATCAAACCGAGCATGTTAAAGGCGACAGAAAAGCAAACAGAGCGCTGTACTCAAGACTTAGACTACACACACAAACCACATGACCGAACACCCCCACACAATCACTCCAACTCACAGTGCAGGATTACTACTGCTTGTCCAGGACAAAAGTATTGGGGCACCTACTCATTCATTGTTTCTTCAAGTTCAAGGGTAGCGTATCCTGCTTTTGTTAAAGCAATGTGGTTTCTACAGTCTAGGGATGACTTTTATTAGATTTTGGAATGTTGCTATAAGGATTTTTATGTTAGTTTCATCATGAAAAGCATTGGTGAATCAGAATGTTAAATTATCACCATCCAACCTGATTACCAAACTTAAAATTCACCCCAAAAGTACTGGAGGGAGAACCATCATTCCAGAAAGCACAGTTCCAATGCTCCAAATCTTAGGAACATTGGGCATGTGGTTAACAAGTTCTTGTTTAAATTCTCCAGAGAGTCCTATTTTATTGGCAAAATAAAAAATATGCTGTCTAACAAGTCTATTTAAAAACCAACACTGTGGCCTCGGAATTAAAAATTATGTTTTTCCATTTTATAGTGAGTTTCTGAATGAATTACGTAGCTTTGCTCTGATTGGTTGATTGATTTACAATAACCAAGATCTAAGAGCGTAAAGCAGTGATGTGCTGGTCTCCAGTGTTGCTGACTATGTGAGGGGAAAAAAAAAAAAAAAAAAGTAACAAAAGACCATAGTCTACAAAAAAATAAAAACAAGTGTTTTGTTGCATTGCTTTACTTGTTGCGTAACTGCAATATAGAGATGGTCGATTAATCGATTTTATCGTTTCATTTGAATTTACAGTTAAGGACGGTGTGTTTTATGAAAATCAGTATTCTCTGAGTTTTCATTTACACCACCGGGCTTCCCTGTGGGCTCCCGTAGTTCAGATTGAGTTTAGCCCCTCCCTCCCTTAGAATCGTCAAATTACGTAATAATCATGATTTGTGTGTGAAGTTTACTTCTTTTGAAGCTACAAGCCTTAATAACAAAAAGCACAAAAGAACAAAAAGAAACAAGGCATTTCTTGTTAGTTACATTAGTCTCCACAGAAAAGGTAAAGAAGAAAACTTCAAAACTCAAACAAGCCCCCGGCAGATCTGCTGAGCTAAGGAAAAAAAAATTATGCACATTTTAATTTGTTATCAAAAGACTACTTTTAAAGGAAGTGTACTTTGTTTATAGATATAGTTTAACTGATCCACACTGACAGTACAAACACACACAGTCAAACCTGGTCAAGCAGACGTGCACCACACTGCACACACCACTAAAGATCCAGTATTACATGTTGGTGAGAGGAACAGGAGCAAACAGCCCCAAATATGCCAAACCATCCACAGACTCACAGCTCACATCCTGCAATCTTCTCATTCCACTGGCCCAGCTTCTCTGCTGTTCTCACATAGCTACAAACACACATGGGGTTATGAGCTGTCTCCAACAGACTGAGGGCACATTATATACCTTGAAAAAGAGGGCTGAACGCTTCAGCTGGAACGGTCTGTTCAAAGGCTTCTTTACTCATTCTAAACACATGAATTCAAATCTTGCTAAAAACTGTTTCTGCACTGATCTTCCAAAACTGTCTGGTGCGTTTGCACTCCCAGATGTTTGGTTGCCTTTTTCAGGGATTGACCACTTATTAGGTGGACCACCACTCATTCTGCTGTGTATCTCTGAACAGGAAATAACACTTAAGACATTAAATGATGGCAAATGTTGCTGGTAAAAGCAGGGACAGAGTTAAATCTCTTTTTTGCTTGATGCCACTCCTAATAATGGTAGCAAACATCACAAAGTTTTTTTTAATAACTATTAATTTAGTATTTTTTCCCGCCAAAATTTGGTAATAGTGTGTAACATCTATAAACTTTCAAACAGAGGCGTGGATACTGTCAACTACATAGATAAACACAGTATACTGTAAATATGTTTATTTGTAGTAAAATGCAAAAACACAATTACTGCAAAAATAATTAGTTGTAAACTCTTTTTAAAGCTAACAGAGTCACTGTTTCCTGAGTCCTTGTGAACCTCTGGTCCTATCAAGACCTGGCCTTGTGAGTGTTTGCCTTTCCCATACGTTCTTCCTTTTAAATAATGAATGTTTGCATTCTTTCTCATGCTGTCCAATCCTTCTCGTTGTACTTAAAGAAGCAAACTTTGTACTGCAAACATGACTAACTCATCCCATATGAATGCTGAGCATGTGACCTGCTATGCACTGAGTGCTAAATTCCCTGTTCATTACAGACAAATTCCATCTGAATCATTTAATTAATTGTGCTATTGTGAGGTAAAATCTAATCAGAAATGTATACCTGTATTTGAAGTCAATTAAACAAAACAACAAAAAAGCAAAACATTCTTACTAATAGAGAGTTTTTTTGGAGGTATAATATTGCTCCTAAATATATATCATCCTGATCTAATTAACCCAATAATCCTTTTTAAACAACAGTTGTTAGCTTTGCAGGTTTTCTATGCAAGAATGACAGGAAGTGAAAAGGTAAATCAGCACAATAACAGCTGTGAGTCAACCCTGACTCAGACTAAAACACTCCCACAGAACTCATACAACGCCGCTGTCTATTCAACCCATAAAACAATGCCACTCAAAGCTTTTTGTGAGGAGACATGCCAGTCTCTCTAGTGCTTCAGCACTTTTATATGTAAATTGCCAATATCTGAGAGAGCTTGATTTCCAGCATCATGAAGCGAGAGGTGGACTGTGAGTTAGTTAGAGAATACAGCAGTGCTGGGAGCTTCAGAGGGATTAGCTTGTAAGAGTTGCAGGAACAGCTGCTATAAAGTCCCCTGTCACATGGCATCAGTACATACTAGGAGTGTGGATCACTAATTACTTGATTTAATTATTATTATGCATTAGGAAAAGATTCAGTGATTAGTCGAGATTCAATTAGTCAAGATTATTTTGGTATGACTCTAATTGAGTTCTAAAGAAAACATTCCACAAAAAATGCTGAATGTTATTAAAGCAGTGCTACCCAATGAAGGGTGCATAAACCAAAACTAGTCCATGATGACATTTGGTTTGGCCCATGCATCTTATATAATTCATATTTTTAGTACTTAAAAAGCAGCCTATTTTATTCATTTGTATATTATAAAGCCTTTTCAGAATCAGCCCACCACAAATGCTGCACTATTGTATCTCCTTGAAGCCCTAATCAGGCAAGATTAGTTTTACATGAGGAGGCAGGATAACGTCATTATCACTACAGTTTCTCAAGGTTTTTATCCCGACTGAATGTGCCATGTTACTGTATTTTTTGCACTATAAGGCGCACTATCAAAAAGAGGCTATTTTATGGTCTATTTTCATACTAACGCATATTTGTTTTTGCTACACTAGTAACGAGTAGTAGGAACAGGGGTGTTGCCATGTTTTCCTTCTAATTCAGCTAAGGCCACCCGACAGAGCTACACTGAGGAACCCTGGGTGTTCCAGTAAGCCAGGGCGATAGTAGCTAATGGTTTGTCCCACGTAGCTTGTTTTAACATGGTAAACACACAGGCTACAGTCACATATACTCGCCTCACTGTGGTTAGTGGCTAATGCTAATGCTGCTCCGACAGTGCTACCCAAAGGTTAGAAGCAGGATACAGGCCGATAACACTCACCTCTGGACAGCCAAAAAGCTAGCGCTTAGAGTTGTTAGCAGCTAATGCTAATGCTGCTGGAGAACTAAACTGAAAATCCTTTGGCTTTACTGCTCCTTACAACCTGACTGTTAAAATTGATGATTTTGGGGAAAATTAAAGGATTTTAGGTGCGCCTTATAGTGCAAAAAATACGGTAGTCAAGTTTACAGACTGCGTGCTTTTGCTTCATTAAGATTTCAGCTCCTTTGGCCTTTTGTAAAATGAGCTGTATAAACAACCTCAGGTTAGCCTATATTAATCTATTTCAGTGGTCAATAAATGCGTTGTCAAGTGCTTTGAAAAAACATTATTTATTTATTACTTTCTAAAACATAAAATTAAGAATAATGCTGTTACCACTAGTCTTGGAAATATATTTTTTTTAATTAAAAAAAGTTCCCATATTTCATGCTTTTCCAGACTGGAAATTTATTAAATCAAATTCCATATGTTTTACATACTTGCATTGTAGCTGCTAATGTTTAAGCAAGGTGACTCCAGTCCCTTAATAAAGTATAGCTACTCTCATCTCAGTGATTGATGCCGAGATTTCTCGTTTCAAGCAAATTGTTAAAAAACATATTACAGAGGTCCTGTAGTAAAATTATATAACTCCGCCTCCCAACGTAAAACTGATCCCATCTGATTACAGCTTTAACCTAAAGATTTGTTCACTCTTGGACTAAAGGAGCTACTTGTGCAGTTGTGGAACACAGATCATTAAAATAAATGTTTCTATTTGACTATTTGCATTCATAAATATCCTGAAAATTATATTTTAGCCCAAAATCCTAAAACCCACACCTATTATATCACATATAGCTTAATCCACATAGCAAAATCTATGTGGCTTAATCAACACTATCAATCAGTATAATGTCCTATATAACCAGTAAATTCACTGTACTAGGAACTTTAAATAATAGGGTCCAAACCTATATTTGAACCGGCTAGATGATAGTGGGGACAGACAGGAATTGAGATGAGATCTACTCACGCGTTTGAGGTCTGGACATCCTGCCAGCCTTTAGAGATGTTCTGTTTAAATTCAGTCAGGGGGCTGAGGCCCAGCTTGCGCTTCAATTCTGCTGCATGACGCTCTTTTGCCACTAGCACCTGTCGCAAGGTCAGGATCTCTTCCTCCACCTGAAGTGATACATAGATGATGAAACATTAATTCACAAACTCTTCTCCTTCACCACCTGCAGGTTACTGCAGTGCAATAGAACAGGCCAGTGTAGTTGTTGCAGCTGTTGTTGTTTTCTCTTGTTGTTTACCTTGGTCAACTCAGTCCTCAGTTCCTCAGCCTCCTCTTCTGTGAGTCCTGGAGGGAGCGCTACTGGGGTGACACCAGATGCACCCGTCTCTGCTGGCATCTCTGATAGGGAGTCAGAAACCAGGCCTTTATTTGGAGAGTTCAGATTGATGTCTGCAAAAAGAAAAAGGAAAGGCAGATAAATGAGATTATTCTTAATGATATGCCTGGAACCACATTCAATATAATATTATATTTTAATATTCTTTATCTGCTCATTTTGTTATCCAAGACTTTAAGACATATATCATCTATAAAACCAGAGGCGTCAAACTCATTAGTCCAGTATCAAAGCAGTCAGACTGCATGCACTGTTTTTGAATTAAAAAATAAATAAATAGATCTTGGAAAAATAACTAATCAGTACATTCTCGCTCAAGTGTGCTAATAATGTAACAGGGCTCCAAACTAACACCGTCCCAGGGACGATAAAAATAGTTTATGGAACTTTTTTGGGATGCTTTCTGTAAAGAAAATGTGCGTGGTGTAAGTTATTTTGAAGGATTGCTGATTGAAATATAACTGGGAGTTTTTTGCTTAGCACAGAATCTGTATATGGATAAAGTCATGCCTTTCAACACACAGCCAATCAGCTTGCTGGGAACACCAGGAGAAGAGGTGAAGTGAAGACGTTATGATGGTAGAAAAATACATATTTATAAAGGTAAAAAATATATATTTTGGGATGGATAATTATTAGATTGGGACAGCTGACGGAAAGCTTTGGGGGGGGGAATAAATAAATAAATGTATATATATATATATATATATATATATATATATATATATATATATATATATATATATATATATATATATAATAACATTCCTAAACAGATTCAGTGCTAGCTAACATTTCCGGAGAATATTAGGTAGATCCTAGCAGCAAAAAAAAACAAAAAAACAAAGAAAAAACTGTTGCCCTAAGCAGGCCGTATATCCAACAACCGTGTCTTTGCTTTTAAGGTTTCTTTCTACCTTTGACTTAAATGTAATATGTTATATTTTATGCTGTGTTGTATTTAACAGCTCAGCCTCAGAATTAACATAAACAAAACTAATGTTATGTTTCAGTTTTTCTTCCATACGTGGTTTCTTTTTATAGAGATTCAGCAAGAATTATATAAATACAGACTTGATATTCTCTCTGGCAGTGACATTAGATGTCTGGCATTCTTTTGCCAAAAAATAAAAATAAAAAATCCAATCCATATATGAAACCTCCCACTTACAAATAATTCCAAAATAAATAAAATTAAAGTTCCAATTCAGTCATGGTATTCCTCCTATAGTGTCTATCTTTAAGATACATCTTCAGAAGGCTTTTTTTCTGAACTTCAAATAGAAATTTTCACTTTAAAAGGCCAACAAGCATGTTTACGATACATTAGCTGTAGTAATGGTAACATTTTCATATTGGCTTGAGAGTTCCCCTTAAAGAACACAGTTTTAACAGAAAATTTGTTAAAGTTCACCCACAGATATTATTTAGCTCTGTGCACAATGGCTGTGTTCTGCTCAGACGGAGTCGGGTGTAAGTGGAGAACGTATTAGCAGTTCAGTCCTGGGCATGCCCACTTGGAAACAGAGGAGAGTGCTTTAATGACAGGTTAAAAGCTTTCTAAAGGGCTCAGAGTACTTTTCCACACAGACACACAGGGAAGCAGGCCACCATCATATAGCCAAACACCTAAGACCACTTCTCATCACGATAAAATGGCTATGATACTAAGCTCTGTTTTGCGGTTCGTTCTGCAATGAGGGTGTTCATTTCTGCTTTGGGTTTAGTTGCTGACTGGGGAGAAAACAAACAAACAACACAACACAGATTTCCTCACATGTGCTCATATCATCTGCAAATATAATATGTGCTTACTCCAGACAGGTTTTATCATGACAGCTGACCATGTATCTGCAGAACATAGTGTTACAACTTGCCACAGCAGTCCATCCTATTGACTGGCTTTAGGATCAAGCAAGTGGACCTTCACTTACTGACTGAAACTGCATTTACAACCGATGACAACACTGAACTGATTGCCAGCCACACCCTCAGCAAAATATGTCTAGACAATAATAAAATATATCTATATATAATATCTTATGTGATGTCAATAATAACAATAATACTTGACCCTTTTGTAGGTACAGATATTTGTTGTGGGCGTTCTTGTTGATGATAATATATACCGTATTACTAAACAAAATCAAAAATTGTTTATTGTTTTGTGACACAGGTTTTAATGGCTAGCTCTAAAAATAATCTGTGCAATCTATAATTAAATTCATAGCAAACTATATCTGTTATAAATATTATTATAAAAACACGAAGCTTTCTAAAGTCAAGACAAAATCAAATATGCAACATATGAGTTTTTGCTGTTTACTGTTCTGTCACAATTACACAACTTTTAATACGGAGTTTAAGTTATCCCCTGGTTTTTAATCACAGTTCTCATGCATCTTGGCATGTTCTCCTCCACCAGTCGTACACACTGCTTTTGGATAACTTTATGCCACTCCTGGTGCAAAAAATTCAAGCAGTTCACCTTGGTTTGATGGTTGTGGTCATCCATCTTCCTCTTGATTATATTCCAGAGGTTTTCAATTTGGTAAAATCAAACAAACTCATCATTTTTAAGTGGTCTTATTACTTTTTTCCAGAGCTGTATTGCTAGTATATTTTCTACTATTATAACTTGTGATGTGTTCTTGTAGCGTAGAACGAAAACTAAAAAATATATATACTAACCGATGGCTGTGAGACAATGTTAAATATAGACTGTTTAAATTTTTGTTTTCCATCATTAATTGTTGTCATTTCATGTTATTTTTTATGTAAATACAATGCTACAAGACAAGACTGCACTAAATAAAAAAGTGGTTTTTTTTGGGGGGGATAGAATTTGGTTTAAGGTTCTACCTGGAGGTGACGTAATCTTTTTAGCAGCCAAAGCCAGATCAGATGCAATATTAACAATACATAAGATTAATATGTTACGACATGTTTACATTTAAATATCTTCAAGATAAAATAATAAAAGATGCATATGTGCTTTAATATGTAATAGAAAATATTAAAGTTTCGTTTATTAATTACTTATTTAAACAGTGTTTTCTTTTGTTGCTTTAGGAGAACATTGTGCAGTCAGACCTCTTTTTAGAGGTCTTATAGCTTAAAAGTGATTTCGTCAAATACATTAAAATCAATGCCACAGACGATTAAATTGCTTTTCCATAAAGTTAAATAAGGTGTTTCTGGATATTTACATTAAAGTAAAAGGGACTACCTACTAACATGACAGAATTTTAAATAAAAAAAAACTACTAAAAGTGAACTAATCAACGCACAAATATTTAAATAAATATTCATGATAAACCTGAAGGTGTTGTAAAGTTTAATTAAAAGGTAATCTCCGTGGTGAGAGAGTGAGGGGGGAAACTGGTGTTGAGTCGTTGTTCTGTTTCTGTTCTGGCTGCTGCTATCTCTGGAGTAACATGATACTAGCTCACCGACCCTGCCCTGCTCTCTGCTCCACCACCACACACAGCGCTCCCGCCTATGAACAGTAATTAAAGTCTCCTCAGTAAAACACAGAAAGAGGAATAACCCCGCGGGTCAGGGATATCAGGCAGTGAGCTGCAGCGCAGAGGTACAGCTGGCTCTGTGTTTACCTTGACTGGCGGAGTCCATGTCGTCGAACAGCCGAGCGGGTTTTCTCCTAAAGCGCGAGTCCTGGCCGCTCCTTCCGCTCGAGTATCGTATAAAACTAAACCTGCCCGAGGCTCTGAACCGCCTGTCAGACACGCATGAACAGCAGAGCTCGGTTAACTACGGGAATTCAGCTGCAGCAGCTACGGTATCAGACCCCCACTACACACTATACACCCTCACTGACTCTCTCAGACTCACAGCCAGCTCAGCCTGACGGGCCGCCCAGTCCACCTCTTTTCCGGCGCACGCGGATGACGCTGTGGGTGAGTGTTGTTTTCCAGCAGGAGAAATATGGATGACCAGAAATAACGCTATAAACATACCGTAACTACGGAGCCCCTGAGGGGACATCATCTAAAAAAATAATAATAAGGTGTGGCCACGACTAATTAAAGCATTGGAACCAGGTCATACTGGGTGGCCACTACTTATTAAGGCATAGGAACGAGATAAGCTAATTAGGTTGTGGGGTTGACTTATATGGCCGGGATTTTATTATCTTGTTTGAATGCCTTAATAAGTCGTCCCTATGACTTAATTATCTTGTTCCCACACCTCATTAAGCGTGTAGGAACAAGATATTTAAGTTGTGGGTATGACGTATATGGCAGGGGCATAATTATCTTGTTCTCATGCCTTAAAAAAAAGTGTGTGAGAACAAGATATATGAGTTGTGGTCACAACTTAAGGCATGGGCATGGCTAGGACTATCTTGTTTCCACGTCTTATTTAGCACATAGGAACGAGATAATTGATTAATAGACCAAATGGCCAGGACTTTTTATTATATTGTCCCCACGCATTTAGAAGTCGTCCCCACAACGTAACTATAAAATCCCCCAACTTAAAAAGTCAAGGCCACACATTAGGATCTCGTTCTTTCGCCTTAATAAGACATGGCCATGCTTTTTTTTTTTACATGATGTCACCTTAAGGGTTCAGAGCAGTATAAAGAAACTAGACAAGCAAACTCTATTCCAATACCAATAACATTACAATAACTCCTAATACAATACCATCATATATTACAACTACATATTAATATAAAACCAGACACAATATTAAATGTATGTATAAAATAGTAAGGTTAGCTAGCTAATATAAAATAATCTGATCATGATTTAGAAAAACATAGCTAAATCCAGGGGTCAGAATGTGATGTTGGTCAATAAAATAAACTCTTTATATGTATTACAAAAGAAAACTGTCAAAAAAAAAAAGCTGATGACTGAACTCACACTGCAGTGTGTTAACCTAATCAGCGAGCCATGCAAACTTTGGTCACACGCATCTTTGGTGTTTTGAATGCTGGGTCAATAAGCAATGGAAGTTGATATAAAAAAATAAACACTGTCATGCAAATCCGTAAACCTTGTATCTCAAATGTTGCCATATATTTGTTAGCTTTTTTCAAAATAAGTTAAATCTGTCAGTTTCGGTTTACATTGAATAAAAAAAAATGTTTTTTAAGATGCTCTTTTTTCCTACCAGATATCCCACCCTGCAAAAACTCATTTCAGGGAGTTATAGCTCCATGAAGGGAAAAAAAATCCTACAAACCTCAATGGTCAACTAAGTATGCTTTATTTGTCATTCTCTCACTATGTTTGTGTTCCTCTCTCGCCCTTTTTTGCGTGAAGAGACTTCCTGAACTTCCTTGAAAGGTGGGACCTCAGCTCTTCTGTAAAGATTTGAAGATATTAGATGTTTGTACCGCAGAGTCTATACTTTTTTACAAATACACATTTATTAATATAGCACTTTTTGATCTCCCAGTGCAAAAGAAAACTGCAAAAATACCTCACTCCACCCCCCCAGGTTTCTGAAAGGAAAAATACCACAGCAGGAAAAATGGGTTGGGCTGGAATTTTTAGGAACATGTCTGATCCTATTTGCTCCTTTACTGGGATAGACAGAATTGTTTATGCATTTAAAGGAACATCTGTTCTGTTTAACTGTAGATCTATGTTAAGAAAAATACGTAACAAATGATATGCACATTGAAAAAGAAAGCATAACATTATGAATAACTATAACAACTCAATATTGCATGTTTTTCTTTATTTTGATATTTCCACAACAATGCTTATACAAATCTCTTTAGTACTGCTATAATATCTAAAAAAAATAATGTGCAAAGAAACAGTGGTTTGAAAAAATAAATTGTAAAATCTGTGCAAAATCTGTAACAGCTGATCCAGTGTAAAACTAAGGCAGATGCTGTGGTTGGTGATTCCTAGAAGTTGTAACAGCAAGCAAAAAACTCGAAAATAAAAAAAACGCAATCATATACACTACAATAAAAACATAAGACTTAACCATATTCACTGTCTGGTGCTGACAAAAGATAAAACAACAACATGGGTGGTGGGTGTTGCTTCTTTTGCCCAGACCTAACAATCCACAGCCGACTTTAAAGACCACTGGACCAAAATGACTCTGGTGTCCCATATCTTCTCAGTGAGAGGAGCGATCACTTCTTCTTGGCAAGAGGATTAAGCCAGGAAAAGGAGAAGCTGAGACGAACAGATTCGCTTGTCACAGGAGGAGAGACTGACCCCACCACTGAGTTCTCTGCAGCTGCAGTCTGTAAGAAGCCATTAGAGAACAGAGAAACAGACATGTAGAAACACTTTCATTAAATTTGTGTGGTAACATTGTCAGTGGGTGTGGAGAGAACAAAAGGAAACACCTGCATTAGGATTTCTGGACTAGACGCTACAAGATTTACTCCACTCTGAAGCCATAAAATGTAGCCTTCAGGCTTTATGACTAACTGTATCTCTACCACATGGGGGCACCAAAATTGTTGTAAAAGAAAGCATCATGCTTTGTTTCATCTTTTTGCTGTCCCGGGAACCCTGAGCAGGGATCACCCTAACCATACAGAGAGGGAAATGATGCTGATGTAGATGCAGATGTCACATGCACAGATTTTGACTATTGTGGTCTTTGCCAGAACCACGCAAACAATAATAGCCAACAGACATCTCTGAAATAAATTAAGAGACCACTTCAGTTTCTGAATCAATTTCTCTGATTTTACTATTTATAGGTATATGTTTGAGTAAAATGAACATTGTTGTTTTATTCTATAAACTACGGACAACATTTCTTCCACATTCCAAATACAAATAATGTAATTTAGAGCATTTATTTGGTTTGATGGCTTGTGATCATTCATCTTCCTCTTGATTATATTCCAGAGGTAAAATCCAATTTGTTAAAATCAAAGAAACTCATAATTTGTAAGTGGTCTCTTATTTTTTTCCAGAACTACAGTTATAGTAGAACCTTTGTTAAAAATAAATCCATAATTTATATTTGTTAGTCAAGAGTAGTTTACATTACATAATTAAACTCACTACAGCTATCTATCGGCACTTTTTCATGGCATGGTACCTACTGCTACATGCTTTGTTTTCTACTGCGACACACAGCTAGGTTATAATAAGATATATGAGATGGTATCCTGTGTAGCAGGTAAAATATTACTATATGGTTCATTTTTACATTCTTGTATAAAATAAAATATTCATGGTATATTGCCCAGAGCTCCCCCACAAAATATAACTGGGTATTATGCAAAACACTATCACTGCATTATCTTTAGATAAAAGATACAGTTGTATTGGAGGATACTGAAAAGATTCTGTTCCAAATTGGAGATTTTTTTATAAAAGTTAGTATATGGCTGCATTGCTCCAAATAGAGTGGTGATTCTTTCTGGACAGTCAGTACCCTCAAGGTTTACATATAACATTTAAGTCCCAAATCATCTTGCTAGGAACATGAGCAATGGGGTATTAAAAAGTACTGGTTACAGGTACTAGACTTACCTAAAGAAAAATAAAAAAAGCTGAATAGAGTTGAGAAAAGGACCAGAAATGTTGGTTAGTACACATAAATGCATAAACCTACAATGCAATGTTAATAACACTTGATATGTGTTATTAGGCCAGTACCTGAAAGCTGAATGTCCCGTCAGTGCTATGTGTTTAGAATGCACTGAATGCTTCCCCATACCCTCTGGAGGATGACCAGAAAGGTCAGGAGGTAAAAGACAAGGGTGATGGTCTGAGGAGAGATGGAGGTGAAGATGGAGAAAAGCAGACATTTGTGGGGAAATCAACAACCACGAGTCAAAATAAAATCTTCTTAACAATGGGCAAGCGTTGCTTAAAGCCAACCTAAAGAGGGTTTTAGTGGTGTGGTGTTTTTACATGAATTCACAGTTTTAAACTTAGGTCCCATAAATGAAGCCATTATACCAAGAAGCTTTGGAGACCATGAATGATGACTAAGGAAGTGATGACAATGATGTTGCTTGATGAAGAAGTGCAGCAAGGCCACTGATGTCTTGCAGAGATGGTGACAAAACAGTCATCCATAATCTGTTGCACCTAAACTGACCTGTAAAGACAATGAAGTCATTCCTTCCTTCCTGGCAGATTCATCAGCTCCCAGCTCAGTAACAGGCTTCTCAGCCTCTGTCACTTGCCCTTGGACACTATCTGGGGAGTCTTTTCCAGAGTGACTCCTCTCAGGGTTTTCAAGGTTCTCAGTAGCCACCGGAATGAAACCACTACTACTCAGCCACATGGACAGAGGTGTTTGAAACTGCTGAAGAGGTGACTGAACTGAGGGATCCTTTACCAGCTGGGGTTCATGGCCACGAGCCCCCATGGCATCAAAAGACAATGCAAGGTTTGGGCTAAGCATTTCCCTGTGAGGTTTGTACCAGCTCGGGTAGAGTTTGGTCTCCTCATCTGCTTGTACAGGGACGCTTTGGTTTCTCAAGCCACCTGCATCAAGCTCCTCACACCCAAACTCAGGCTGGCCCTTCTAAAGGGTAATGGGAAATAGAAATATAGCTTGCAAATGTATAACATATTATGGGACTTGTTTGGGGTAAAACTTGTACATGATGCACAAGTTAAAATTAGAAATGCACCAAAAAAGATTTTTTTTGTACAAAAACAAAAAACAAAAAATAATTTAACATTTGGCCAAAGAAGTATGTTGAATACCAAAACACTAAACACATTTTTTCGCATGTTTGCATTAAATTTGTCATTTTTTACAACTAAATTAAATAGGCTACATGTATTTTTGTCTTACTTTTAAATCATTTAGCTACATAATTACAACTACTATTTCTTAAACAATGAACATATTTAATACCTTAGCAGAATTTTTTTTTGAAAAAATAAAATCACATTGAAAAGCTGTACATTTCTACAGAAAGTCACTAGATTGGTCACTGTTCTTTCTTTTTAAATAAAGGCTCCAGAGGGGCCTGAAAAGTCGCGTAATCAAAGCTGGTTTATGGAGAGCCTACCCACTTCCTATTCCCCCATTATATCGGAAAATGAGGGCAAACCGCTAGCGGGAGCTCGCAAGTGAGTCCTCTATGAATAAAGCCAAGCGGCTAAATTAAAATTAATATTTTACTACTTTTTTGAAAGAAGATCAAAATATTTCACAAAAAAGAAAAACTACCACTATATGTCTAGTGGCAAAATTGCTAGCTAAGTTTGGAAACACTAAGGCTAAATTAGCTAGCTCAGCTAATGTTATTTTCTTAGCCCTGTACAGCCCAAATGTTTCAGCTGGAAAAACAGCCAGTTTGTGAAGAAGGTAGTAAACAGACACAAGCCTGATAAGTAATGCTGGTCAATTTATTTTGTTTTTAAATTATGTGAGTAAGTGAATAAAAATGAACTTAAACCTGCCATTTATCAGCTGTTTACTGGCTCCCTGGCGGCATCTAGAGCACTTGGGGGAGGGTGGTGCAGTCTGAGGTGCTGCACTGCAATATGACTTTTAAAATTGTTCTGCATATTTTTGATTGCCAAATATTTGGTGCATCCCTAGTAAAATTTGATCAATTTTCTATAAACAACGACAACCAAATTGATATGAGAGAAGGTAAAAGAGTTACCTGTAGAGTGCTTAACCCGTTTTTCTCACACAGCGTGTCATTTTTTGCTTCCGCATGTGCATGGGTATCCTCCTTTTTCTGAGGTTCCGCACTGTTTATCGCCAAGCTCTCTGGCCTCAGATCCTGAGCCATCTCAGGATTCTGTACAGGACTGTGCCGTGGTTCAGGCTCAGGTTCAGGCTCCATTTCAGGTTCTGTCTCTAGTTGTGTCTCAGGATCTGATTCAGGCTCTTCTGGTTCTTCTGGATCCTCTTCAACCTCATCTTCAGCTGCAGAGTAATTATCAGTATTATTCTCAATTTAAATCAATCGCTTGCCATGAAATGCACATGTATTTATTGACTGTTCATGTCTCACGTTGTAGGAAATCCAGCTGGTAGAGAGCCCTCTCCTCAGCATTAAAATCGACCTTATAGTGATCCATGTTTTCATATCCAGGCACTAAAGTCTCCATTGGGGTGCATTTAGCTGCTTCACTGACTCTTGAAGAGAGGAAATCAATCGACATTGGTGTAAACGCTAGAGAAAGAGCTGTACCTAGATAATGATGGCAACAGACAAAAATCTGCTCAAAAGGAAACTTACTGTTCAATAAGGCTTTTTGAGTCCTACAAGAGAGCAGAAAACACACCCTTAAAATCCCCTTCACACTCAGCACAATAAGAATTCTACACTGTAACACATTTCTGCAGTTTTCACAGCAATACTACTGTATAATTAAAAAAAAAAATTAAATTCAGTGGAACGTTAATTGTACATTAAATATATTTGTACTGAAAATCACAGTACAGTAATTTTAGGGCATTTTTTAATCAGCCAAGAATCCTATTTTCTATTATTTACTCATTTTAACTATCATGCAGACTGAAGGACATTTTTATATTCTTGATAAATGTATATAGACACAGAAAGCTACAGCAATTTAGATTATATGTAGCTAAATGTACAGAGAAAAGCAGCCAGTTTTTCAGTTTAACAGACGTTGCTAGTGGTCAGTTACCTCAGCATGCTAATGTTAAGGGAGCATTTTTCATCTCGTTTGTTTTGAAGTGGTAAACAGTAAATCTGTCTGTAAAGGTGTTGTAACTGATACAAACTGTGAAAATTTTGTTAGAAGTTTTATTTCCTTCAATTTCTTTGAGTAATGTATATTATTGATCTTTAACTTGCCGATTATTGGCTGCCTGCTGCCATTCTGTAGCACTACTCTGCTAGCTACTTAGCTAATGCTAGGTAAACTGCACTGGGAGAGAGAAATGTGGCAGAGGCATTTAATATATTTTGTTTTCTGGTAACATTTAGTTAGACAGCATCTTTAGTTTGGTGTAGGACTAAACTTACTATATAAATGTTTGTGAATGTACGTGTGCCCGGGTTTATTTCTAGCTAGCTACATTTGTTTACTAAACTCCATTTAGTAAAGCTTGTGACTTGTTTACCATAAACTCCATTTAGTAAAGCTTGTGACTTGTTTACCTTATTTCAACTTCTATGGTTCTTTGCATGGTGATGTAATTATTTTACCATTTTTAATTTAAAAATATTAAAATTAATGCAGTTATGCTTTTAAAAAGCCTAATATTTGCTGTGATAAAAAAATACAGCAGCCTATTACTGTGCTAATAGTACCAGTCCAAAATTTCTTCCTACATTGCAAATTATTAAAAGAAACACACAAAGAATCATGCAGTAATGTGGGATGCTGCTAACTTTTTTTAGGGCAGTACTGATGAGAGCCGGTTTTGATCAGATGATCTTTGTAACTGCACCTAAGGATACTTTATTTTTTTTATTTTTTTTAGATTGACTGATCTGATGAAGTTTTTTTTTCTTTACTTAGTTGATTAGCTCTTGATTAAAACATTATTTAAATCACCTTTACCTCTTCACAACACAACTGATGGTCTCAAACACAATAGGAGGGCAAGAAAAGTTCTGCACAGCTGTTAACTGAAAGCCATTTCAGGTAACTACCTCATAAAGCTGACTGAGAAAATCCGGCCAAGATGTTTGTCTAAGCAAGAGGGGCTACTTTAAATAATCTAAAATATAAAACTTGTTCTGGTTTGTTTAACAGTATTTTGTTTACTAAATCATTTCATATGTTTTTCGTCATATTCTGGATGACTAAAATAACTAAGATTAATCAACAATATAGAAAATGTTAAAATAATAACAAAAACCCCATTAATTATAAAGTGTGTCCAAATTGTGACTGGATGTGTACATTACTGTCATTATTATGTTCATAATTAGTTTTATAGATAATCTGATTTAATGTACAATATGCATACGGCACAATTTACTACAGCAATGTACTAGCTTTTTTCTGCCAGCAAATTACTATACATTTTACACTCTTTTTACAGTGTAGGAAATCCTCCAAAGAAACTTAAGCAAACCTGCACAAATCCTGGAAGTTTCCTACCTGCAGAAATGCAGCCATCTCTGGCTCTTCCATTGCACTGAAAGCAGTCTTCATTAATTTTGAGTTGGTGTCAACATGTTCACTGTATGTTTGGACCAAGCTCCGTGTCCAGCCAATCTTTTCATCCTGCTCATATGTGATTTCCTGCACCATGATCTTACGCCTCTCTTCCAAGATGGCAGACATCCGATCAAACTTCTCACACAGAACCTGCGTCTGGTTTTTGCCATTCTCCTGTAATAAATTACACAAATTCTTACATATTTTTACAGCTGATGCAGTGATAATAAATAAAAAAACAAGGGTTCAGAAGTAGATGCCTCAGCTGTTAAAAGATACTGCAGCATTTCCTTAAAGTGGGATCAAACCTCAATGTTCCTGCAGAGCTCCTCAAGATCATTTATGAATGCTTGGATGTTCTCATTAGTGGCAACCAGACATCCAAGCCCATTACTGAGTTCAGTCTGAAAATAAAAACAGTGTAGAGTTAGTGACTTAAGTTCTTTGGAAGTGTTTGGATGTTATATTTCCAGGAGTTACCAGGATATGGTCTATGTTACCTTCTGCTGCTGGTAAACCTCTGGTATGGGGGCCACTTGACAGGTGCTGTGTGCCCCAAAAACTTTACAGAGTGAGCAGGTGGGCAGCTGACAGGTGATGCAGTAAATATTCAGCTTTTCTCCTTCATGCTGTTCACACGTTATTTGTGCCAATGGTTTTGGTGGTGGCCTAGAGCTATAAACACATGGAATTACTACAAAATGAATGTGAGGTCTTTGAAGCCAGACTTGAAATGTACAGCATTATGTTAACAATGTAACCGTAGTTAAAATATACTGTAGGGGTGTAACAATAGATTTGTGCACCATAGACTGTATTTTAACACTTGTTTTAGTGAATTTAAAACGAGAGATAATGTTCTTACAGAGTTTAATTGAGGCATCGTGGTACACTTGCACATGCATTCCCTTAGTGAAAATACAAACCAAACCAAAGATAACAATGTTGTTTATTGAATCAGGCAAATTAACTATGGTTGTGAAGATACCAAAAGAGTGGATGGTACATCCCAATTACTCCGGTTGAAGCCTAAAGATGGCTGAAATGAAAACTGTGCCATCTTGGATTTGTGCTTACACAGTAAAAACTGCAGGTGAGGCTATTTGACCACCTGAATCCTGCCCATATTTCTTAATGAAAAGGCCATACACCTGTTTCTACGCTTGGAGCATGGGCACAATGATGGCTCAATCAACTGCATGTCAAGTTTTAAGTACATGCTCACAATATCATATGGCCAAGCTGTCTACGTTTTTTTTTTCTTTTCAGTTCTGGGCAATTACACATACGGTTACACCCCTAGTATATATATGATATATTAGACAACATTTGACCAGGCAATGCACTTCTATTTCTGACCTTGCAGATTCTTGCTTGTAGACATCAATGATATTTTCCACTAATAAATTTCTTGGGAGCCCATAAACACCATGACGGTCCAAGACAACATCATGTCGACAGGATGGACAGCGAAAGCGTCCTCCAAACCCAACCTGTAACAGAGATGGCTGCAATCTCTTACTTAGTATGTTCTTACTGTTCAGTGTTATTTACTGTTACTTTAAGCAAGTGCTGTTTTGAATTATCTCCTATTAAACCTTAACCTTCACATTAAACATGTGAAGGAACCTCTTAAAGTCTTTTGAGAAATGTTGAGGAACTTTCATGTAGGTTCCTCCAACTGAAGAACCCCTTAAAAAGTGACTTATCCTTTAAGATGTTATGCAATTGTCTTGCTTTATTAAGACATATTTCCAAAGCTCTGG
The DNA here is from genome assembly GCF_023375975.1 of Astyanax mexicanus. NCBI lineage: Eukaryota > Metazoa > Chordata > Actinopteri > Characiformes > Acestrorhamphidae > Astyanax > Astyanax mexicanus. Next base: position 32,715,395 of record NC_064420.1, read on the forward strand.
CTCAAAGTGTTCCTTAACTCTGTAGCATCTGCCTTTCTTTGTAACTGGTGTCCCATCTGCTGAGTAAGGATAATGATCACTTGCTTGTACATGAACATGCTCTTCTCAGAGCCAATTTGCAGACATGTGGCCTCTGAACCAGGACAGAGTAATCTTACCCTTAACCATCAGCTGCTTCTGATTTAGTTTCTGTTGCTAAGGTAGGGTATAAAACACAACTTTGCTGAAACCCCCTTGTGTCCATTCTTATTTTCTGACCCATTACTGATACAGACAAATTTAGTACACTTTTATTAACAAGTGTGTCTCACTGGTGTCAACCTGAATTCCAGATAAAGACAAACAAGTTGCAGTTGCTTTTTCTCTCCCTCTCTGAGGTGAAGTGAGGGTACACCAGAGACTATGATGTGAAGTGAGCGAGAGCAGGAGAGTGAAATGGACACAGTGGACGTCTTGAAATAGTCATGCTCTTTAAAGGCTTCAGCAGCTGAGGCATATGGGTCGAATGGAAATCAGAATCCTCGCTTACCGCAGAGGTGCCCGGTGCCAGTCCTGGAAGGCCATGATCTTGCACAGTGGGGTGTTTCCCCTGGCCTGTCTAATTACTTTGTTTACTGTTTGTTCAAATTCCATATAATTAGCGAATGTGTTGTCTTAGAGGACTAACAACTCTGAGGTATTGGTAAGGCATTCAACAGCATCAACTGCAATTTCAGAGAATGGACCTCAGAACTCTGTATCTGACCTTTTTGACTTCTCTCCTAAAGGTACTTTGGAGTAATTTAGTTTCTCCTCAGGAATCTCCGGGAATACCTGAAGACCATTAGGATTCTGGTTTCCTACAGCAGCCTCACGTGCCATTTATACCCACTGAAATGTATAGTACCCCAAGACCCATCACCCCCTCTCCCGAACAACTTCTTAAATTACAAATAATGCTAAAAATGACAACATAGACTGGGAAGACAACAACTACAAAGCTACAGGGAGAGAAGGTTTAAATCTTTTCAAACATTTCTATTAACTTGTCATTCAAACAGACTTTGATAAATTGATTTATAGATTTGATAATAATTTTTTTCAATTTTTACCTTTTTTACCCAATTTAAAAATGCCAATTTAACTACCCAATCCCTGTTCATACACTCATGCAGAAGGAAGCGTAATACTACCTGGAGGTTACAATGATAGCTTACCAGGAATAATACATGAAAAACTTTGACTGATACCGACACATGCAGAATTATTGTGTAACGCAGCATTCCAGACATCTCAGCAGGAAGTTGTAGAGGTTTCCAAATGGTGTCCTGCAATAATCCATCCCATGCAGCTTGAATATTTCTGCAGACTTTCTGGTGAGGTGGAGAGTTGATAGAGTTTATAGAGTGTCAAAAATCATCCCACACGGAGATTTCTGGTTCGAATCCTGTTCATGTTGCTTGCCATCATCTATCGGAGTCCTGAGAAAGCACAATTGGCCTTGCTTTCTCTGGGTGGTCAGATGGCGCTGTTTCCCCACATCACTCCAAAGGGTGATGTCAATCAGCACAAAGAATCTGTGAGCTGATGTATCGGAACCGAGTCGCTGCGCTTACCTCAGAGTGGGCTGGCTACTCGGAAATGCTGCATCAGCAGCAGTTTGCAAAAAGGCGGTGGCTGATTCACATGTAACATAGGAGGCATGTGCTAGTCTTCAACCTCCTGGTGTTGGGGCATCACTATCGACTGGTTGCAGGTTCTCATTAATGTAACATTGCAATGCAAAGGTGATCTGGCATTGAACAAAATTGCACCCCACACCATGAAACCAGACCTTATTAACAACAAACTGTTGATCTTGGTACTGTTCACAGTGCCTCCACACACAAATTTGTTGGTCATCTCCACCAAGACAAAAGTGGGACATCATTAAAGATGACCCACTGCCAATCTGCTTTGCAGCATTGCAGTTCGACATTTTCTTTTTGGTGCAACTATTTTGTGGTGGATTCCCATCAACCTGTGAGAAATCAAGGCCAGTTGTGTTCTCTCAGACTCTGGCTGCTGATGATATAAAATATAATCAAACCAGAATTTGAACCAGTGATCCCTGGATCACAGTGACAGCACTTTAGTCCACTGGATCCACCCTTTGATCCATTTTGATCCAACTTTAGTTCTGAATGGAATGGAGGTGACAGGGTTCATCTGAGCAGCAGTACAGTTATTATGAAGAGATTGAAATAGTGCAGAGGGCTGTTTGTTAGGCTTTAGAGGCTTCGCACATGGAACAATCTCTCCATTGTTCGCCCTGAGAGAGATTAGTATGCTAACACCTCAAAGGGTGCAGATGTAGGGCATACACTATATTTACACCAAAGCGTTCAGACTGAGACTAAGGGCAGTCTTTTAAAGTCCTCCCACCTGCTTGGGATCGGCATAATATTGACATGCATTTGACCCTGGTCTCTCTATATGCGTCGTGCATTTGTGTAGCAATACTGCTATTGGTACAAGCATGGTTTTTAGAAATGTTACAACATTTCACACACTGTGTACTCTCAGGTGTTTTTCTATGGAGGCACACTTTCTGACAAACACAGAACTGCACAGGTGGTCATGAGGATATTTGTCAGAGCCCCAAATATCTGTCAGTGTGATGATCAGCTGGCATGTAGCAACTGCCTCAACCAGCAGACAGATCAGATCCACTGAGCCAGAAACCATAGTGGTCATTTATACCACTGCTAACACACAACAGACTGAGTATGAAATCTTTACATCTCCGTTATTACTCAGAATGTTGCTGCTAAATATAGGAGGTCAATGATGGGCTTAACATCAACCAAAAATACAGCATGGTTTTAGTGTTTTAGTAGTTTTAATGTTTTTCGAGGGAGATTCACTGTCAGTTATAGTTAGCAGTGTACGGCTAACCATAACAGTGTGAAATTCAGTTTTCTGTTGCTGTAAATTTTTAGAGTAATAATTACACAAATCTCTACACTGTGCTGCAGCAAAAATGGAGTGTATGGATAATTAATTGTAAATGAACTCTGAAATCCAACACAGTATTGTTAATGTATGAGATTTTTTTTTTAATGTTAGTCGGTTAACAATAATAATTGCTATAAACAGGGAATTGCATTGTATGATTTAATATCTAATAATACTTTTCTTGTTACAGATATACAGATGTGGAAAAAAGAGAGCACTTAAAAATTATTAGTTTCTTTGATTTTACCAAATGTACAACCTCTGGAATATTATCAAGAGGAAGATGGATGATCACAAGCCATCAAACCAAGCTTAATTGCTTGGATTTTTGCACCAGGAGTGGCATAAATTTATCCAAAAGCAGTGTGTAAGACTGGTGGAGGACAACATGCCAAGATGCATGAAAACTTGTTTACTTTGCATTATTGGAGGTCTGAAAGCTGTGCATTGTTTTTTGTTATTTCAGCCATTTCTCATTTTCTGCAAATAAATGCTCTAAAGGAATATGTTTATTTATTTATAGAATTTAGTTTATAGAATAAAACATAAATGTTAATTTTACTCAAACATATACATATAGAAAGCAAAATCAGAGAAACTGATTCAGAAACTGAAGTGGTCTCTTAATGTATTTTCCAGAGCTGTATGTGGTATTTTCTGATTGATTTAAAGCCCAAAATGAAACTCTTTAGTAGCAACATTAGAAACAATGACAGACTAATGACACTGTTTATTTAAAGTTCTAAAACATATGTTTATATATAATCACCTATGATCACATCTGTTGTGTAGCTTACATGTATTACAATGACTTCATCTACTGATGTATATTTTATTGATGCATAAATTCTAAATTGTATCAAAATATTTATTTGTCCAGTTACAATTTAAAGGCCTACCTTGTATACAGAGTTTAATTCCCTTCTGTTCTACTGGTTCAGCAATTTTTTTTTACTTTTACCATTGCTCACACTTTTTACTTTCAAGCCTCATTTTATTCTACAGTACAAATAAATAAATAAATAAGAAAAAGAGAAGAATAGAGTGTGATAAACATCATTTCCTATGCTGATGGATGTTGGATGTTCTGAGGAGTTTTGTGGCAGTTCCTCCGGGTCTACAGGGAACACAGTGCTTTGAAGTTCTTTGGCCTGAAACTTCTTTTAGTTTTTTTTCTACTCTATCTAGAGTTACATTTTTCAATTACTTATAATAGATACCTACACTGATTTCCATTGTTCTCCACTTATTAAATATTGGCAACTTCAAAGGACTCACCAGGTAGAGTTCATTGGCACACTTGCGGCAGAGGTTGTGCTGGCAGGGCAGGATCACCACAGGTTTGGTGAACACCTCCAGGCAGATGGGGCAGATGAGCTGCTTCTCCAGTGTTTCCAGTGAGGCGTCCCTGGTGAAAGAGCTCAGGTCCAGTGGAAGAGACATGATTGTGCCCAGCTCACTGTTCCAAACTTTGTTGAGATGCACAAAGAACTTGTGTGTACAAGTGTGTGATTAGATCTTCTCAGTGGTCATCTCATCTTCAGTATTTATGTCCATATATGCTTTTGGCCTTCTCTGCTTCATTCACTTTCATTTGTTTCTCTGCTGCTGAGCTGTTCCAGGGCAGCAGGGTTCTGAGGTTGAGTTAGTGGTAGGAGTAAGAGTGTGTATGTGTGTGTGTGTCTGTGTATATGTGTGCAGAGGTGTCTAGTTACTGTCCCCCTCCTGTCTCAGTCCCTCATAGGTCAGCACGGCCCATATCGGGCAAGCAGTATCCTGGCAAACAGACTCAGAAACTGTTTCTTTCTCTTGTTACTTCAATCATTCATGTCCACATCTCAGAGCTAGACTAGATGGGCATAACATGTCAAGAAAAGGCGTGAAGGAAGATAACGGGTTTAATATAGCGCAGCTGCAATAATTATGCAGAACACCAATCAAATATTTTAAATATCTGCAGATGTTAATGCACAGTTTTAGATTTAATGAATTAAAAAAGTTAAGAAGCAATACAACTGTGAGGACAAGAACTAGCATTAGGAGCTGATCATCAACTGATGATAATTTCATAAAATGAGCAAACATGGGTTAAGAAAAAAATATATATATAAATATATATACATATATGCATAAATACACACCTGCATATATCCATGCACATACATACACATTCACAAAAAGACCAGGGTTAGGGTAAAATTCTCCAACATTCAAGGCTATTAAATACAGTCAGGTGTTAATGTAGTCTAGCCACTTTCCCCATTTCTTTTTTATTTTAACTTTGTTTAATCTCAGGGCAAAGGTAAGGGATTCCATCTCATATATCTTATTAACAATATCTTTCCACAGCTCTGTGGTAGGGGGATCAGCCTGCATCCATTTTTGAGTAATTGCTTTCTTGCTGGCTACTAAAAAAATCTGCATCAGGTATCTATCTGCTCCGACAAGACAATCTGGTAGATTTCCCATATAAAGCACCAAGAACTCCTTGGGAATATCCAGCGAGAGGATTTTGGTAATATGGTTCCAGACTTCATCCCAGTAGTAGTGGATTTTAATACATTCCCAAAAAATATGGAATTGTCCTACGTCAAGGCAGCCACAGTTCCTCCAGCATGGTTGTGAAACACCCATATGCATCGATTTGACTTTAGGGGTAATAAAAAATCGAATAACATTTTTCCAGCTGAATTCACGCCAAGTTCTTGAGCTTGTAGATGTTAGTTGTGTTTTCCAGATATTATCCCAGTCCAACTGGGGTATTACAATATTTAACTCTCTTTCCCATGCTTTTTTAACATAATCAGTTGATTCGTTTTTTCGAGTTCCTTATTCCATTGTACAGTTTAGAGATTATTTTCTTGGGTTGTATAGAGTAAGCCTGTACTAATTGAATAACAATGGGGTTCTCTTCCAGCTGTGGATCTGTGGACCTGATCTCTTTCAAATAATAATCACGGATCTGCAGATATCTAAAAAAATCTTGATTATTAAGATTGACCTTCTCTTTCAGCTCCTGAAAGGGCATCAGGTTCCCGTTTTTAAACAATGTACAGAAAGCTGTCAGCCCTTTATGAGCCCATAATTTAAAATGATGATCTAACAATCCTGGTTGGAATGAGGGATCATAGGCAAACCATTTAAGTTGCTTAATTTGAGTCTGTAATTTAAATTGTTTAACTAAACCAAACCAAATTTTGAGGGTGTGGAGAGCAATAGGATTCACCTCCGAATTAATTAATCTGAGCCTATCCCCTATCAAGGTCTGTACTGAAGATTTTGTGGAGAGCTCAATGTTCTTCCATTTAGCCGTTACTCCTGTGTTACAAGTCCTACTTTTTAAAAATTAAATGGCTGTTGAGGGTAACAATGGAAATTAAGGCAACGTCTGGATGACAAAGAAAACTTTTTAAAGTTGTTTACTATAAAGGCAAAGGAATCCATCCATATGACTGGAAAGGACCTTCAGAAAGGGCTAGCTGAAAATGACTGCATAAAGATCTGCATAAAAGAGTAATTAAAGGATAAACTTGGTATGAAATGTACTTGGGGTATAGTGAAACATGATAGAGAGTATAAATGTTTGCCGAATAGCCCAACTTTGCTCACCCCCAGAATTATGAAATACAGAGATTTTAGCCTATGCTCCATCAGGCTTACAATGCTAGCATTAGGCTATTTTTTTTTTTTTTGGCTATTTTTATACCATTAACAAGCTCAAAGATCACCACAGACTTCATTAGTAGAACGCAAGGGTCCTGAGATTTAAAAAAAGGCACTGAGAACTCTGAAAGTGCACAGGTATTTAATACTCTGGGCACTAGTGAAGGCAAAAGTGGGGCTTTTGAGAGATCAAATCAAATGAACCAATTGATTCAGAAAAAAAGATTTGATCTTATGTCAAATTCGAATCATCATCCACCACAGTGACATCTGGTGGGCAATCTGGTACTTTACCTATTTGCCTTCAAGTTTAAAATGATCCCAAACAGCAGACCTGGGTCTTTTTTGAAGTTCTTCATTTCATAAATATTAATGGCTTGACAATGAGCAAATAATGAAGCAATACAATGTGCGTGATGCTTATTTAGAAACATTATGGGACTAAACATTTTGATCTCAGATCAGCTGTCTGTATTTTTTAGGCACAGACCAAAATGTGCTAAATTATTTAAAACATTTCAAAACTGTGTGATGTAACGAAACCTGTTTTGGCTTTCTTTCACATGGCTTTTGTCATTTTGATACAGACTTCTTTGCAGTGCATGAAAACACAAATTCAAATAAATAAATTCAGCTCAAATCTGAGTTTTAAATTTGAAATCACTACTGAGCATTGCCATCTTGAAATTAAGTCCCGATAAGTTGACTTGGGGTAAAGAAAAATGTGATTTCTTTGCCTGGGCAATGCTATGCCCCCATCATTAGCATTATAAGACTGTTAGGAGCATCGTCTAAAAATTCTGTATTTCAGAATGCAGAGGTCTATTCAACAAACGTTTGTACTCATTAACATGTTTTACTACACTCCAGATGCATTTTACAGCAGATTTCTCCTTTAAAAGGCTATAGCCACATTCATCCAAGTGGATCAGACACAGCAGTGCTGCTGGAGTCTAGCAGTGACACAGAGTTGTTTAAAAACTCCAGCAGCACAGCTGTATCTGGTCCATGCATACCAGTGCATATACACAAAAACACACCACCACCATGCCAGTGTCAGTGCAGTGCAAAGGATGAATGACCCCTCCCCAAATAATGCATGCTCTGTGATGGTCCTATAAGGTTTTCACTATTGAAGAACAGACTAAAATTATTATGCAGGGAAATCTTAGGACTACAGCACTACACTACAAAGTGCTCCCATATACTGTATTTTTCACACTATAAAGCACATTTCAAATCTTTTAATTTTCCCAAAAATTGTCAGTGTGCCTTTTATTCCAGTGCTCCTTACGTATGAATTTTACCAGTGAGGCTGTAAGGAGCAGTAAAGCCACTCAGCTGAAGTGCAGCGTTATAAAAGGTGAGTATTATCAGACTATAGCCTGCTTCTAACCCCGGATAACACTGCTGGAGCAGCATTAGCCGCTAACCATGCTAGCTTTTTCATCATTCAGAGCTAAGTATATCGGGCTGTAGCGTGCGTGTTTACCGTGTAAAAACAAGCTACGTTGGACAAATTGCTAGCTAATATCACCCTGGCTTCCCAGAACACTCAGGGTTACTCAGTGTAGTGCTGTCAGGCTAGCGGTGTGCCGCTAATGCTAATGTTCCAGCCTTTGTACTGGAAAAATTTGGAAGTCTAAGCTCACTGTAAATAAACAGAATCACTTAACGTTAAAGTTTTCAGGTGGGAAATCTGTGTAGATTAACATTCAGCACTCGTTTGACTTTAAAAGAAAGTCTTTTTTTATTACAGTTTTGTTTACTTCGCTTAACTTTACTTAACCTTAGTTACCCCCCCCCCCCCCCCACCTTATAATACAGTGAGCCTTATAGTGCGAAAAATCACTCAGTGAAGCTGACAAATTGGATAATGTGTGTTAAATCAAGGCTTGATTAGTGTGTACACACTTGTGTGGATTAGACTAAAATGAACAGCTGCATACAGTATATTAAGAATGACACCATTACAACACGCACTTATCTTTAGAAACATTTATTGTACAACAGCAAGATAACTTACTCATATTATTTCCCTCTCAGACACAGAATTCTCATGCTACAACAGGAAAAAAACATTGACTGAACTCAACAGATATATTCCCACAGCGCAAACGAATTCAGCCAGTCAGTAGAATGGCCACATCCACTTACACATCATTTCAACTAGTCATTTGTTAAAAACATAAGAAAATAAATTAAATAAAAGTTTCCTACTGTATCACTATTTCGCCAACGTTTCTATGATATCTGGAGGTGATTGCATGATTTTCTTTAAATACTACCTTTAAACAGACAAAGCCTCCAGACTGTGCTTCCACCATGTAGTCAAATCAAAACTAGCAACTAAAAGAACAAATTTACAATGTACAAAAATAAGAGAGAGTGGATTTCCTCTGGTAGCCAGAATGTGTAGATCTAAAAGGTGGCGTGGCACTACTCACACTAAACCATTTGGAGAAGGTTTGTTTAGGAGACCACAGAACTGAAATTGTTTGTGTTAATCATTCCCTTAATGTAAACCTCTCACTAAACTAAATCATAATAAAAAGCCTGAAGACCAACAGTGGTGATGTTAATGAAGCGCAAAAAAACAAACAAACAAACAAACAAACAAAAAATTTAATCTAAACAATTACATACATCGGTTTACATTAGCTCAAGTAGACTCATACTACATGACAACAAGCATAAATTCACACCCACTCTCTCTCTCTCATTCAGCCACCCACAAGAAAACAACATATAACACACATACACACATACATCTTTAAAACCCATTTAAAATTATGTTTTATATATATGCACTGGAAATACGGTGCCCTGGATATTTCTACATCATTTCCATGATAAGAAATTATATATATATATATATATATTAAAGTATTAAGTGTGTAGAGTGTGCTTACAGTAATTGGATCAAGAAGATAACATGAGTATGCCAATAATCCGATTTGTTTTTTTACTACCAGCCAAAAAAACCCCTCACAGAATAAAGATGTAGTGTTAATTCCAAACCTCACGCCACATCTTTTGTTGAAAGCACATCAAGTCGCAAAATATGAAAATACATAAGCTCGGAGATAAAGATATAGATTACGAAAGTGTTATTATGCCAGCTTGCAGCCCTTTTCAGGTACCAGGGTCTGTTTTAGTGCATGAACAGACGGAAAAATCATTACAAAGCTACTCTAATGTAAGAATTTATAAGAATGGATTTTTTGAGTGCACGTAAACACACTCATTGGGCCTTATTTTTTTAAAACTTATCGAAGTAAAAGTACTGATCTAAGTTCATCCATCATCAGCTGTCTAATAGAATTCAGTAAACTTTAACTAATTGTGGGTCAGCATTCTTAATTAAAGAACTTTGATAAGTATTGGCTTTTTTGTTTGATTATTAATGTATGTCTGGCAATAGCAATAGTGTTGATGGAATGCATTTCATTATTGTGGAAATGATGTAAGCATTACAATAAACCCCATTCAATACATTACTTTTTTCTATGGTATTTCACTGGAGTCTGGCTGTACTGTACTTAAATTATTTAGTCTAACAGTTCTCTCTCTGTAAATATCTTTGGGTAAAAAATGAAATCAAAGAAAGAGACCAGAGAGAAGAACACTGACGGTGTGATGAAGCATTTACAGGAAGGCAGAGGACTGAACCAGAGCAGGAGATCTATCCATGTTTGGCTAATATGGTCATGTGGCAGTAATGATAATACTGAGCATGCAAACCTCATACCACTAATGCTCCACCTCCTTAACCACACAACTACACTCGTGATTATATTGTGCAAGGATGTGCACAACAGCATACCTGCTATACACACATGATCTACAAAACAAACTGAAAGCCTGTATATGGTCTACCTAAAACAAGTCATTTTCCAGTTGAAAGGTGTTTGTCACAATAGGAATAATGCTTTATGGTCCTTTTGTATTAATTATGGACTTCAGAATTATCCAAAGTATTCAAATTAAATACAAAAGCTTTCAACTACACACTGCCTGCATTTCCTCATGGAAATGTATGTACAGCATTACACAAGATGTCCAAAAGTATCTGGTCACCTCCTGTAATCAGTGAACAGAGCAGCCAAAAAGCATGACGTGTGGTTTAATTTGCCGTATATGACATTGCTCATTACACATACTCACACTGCGATGACCATCCTGAAACAATATATTGGGCAGACCTAATTTCTAATGCTACAAAAGAATAAGGGACATGATAAACTCCATGATAAAACATGGGAACAACAAAAATAGCCACAATTAAAAACCACACCAAACTGTCCACAACTACACTGTCTTTTACAAATGAATAGTGTGTGTGCATCAGTAAGACTATGGACAGTTCCTGTCAAAAGCATAGTGACATAGTGATGATGTGTGACTTATTAATGAGGGCCTTAATTCTGGTGGTGTACTCCTGGGCCTTTGGATACACACCATAGATGACAGTAGGTGCAAATCAACTGGTTAAAGAAAAGAAGTCACCTAAGCTAAACTGTGAATATTGTCACAATATAAAACAGACAAACGAAAGACTTTAAAACGTAAACAGTGAAAACTAAATTTTCCCTTGCCTTGTCTATGGTCAGTACACAAACCTAGTACAATATATATATATTTAGCTAGCTGGCTTTCATTTTTTTTGCTTTTTGCAAAATGAACGTAAAAAAGCAGAGAACTGAAGATATGCTTATGCTGATAATAAATATTTAGGGAATGTTCCAGTGTAGGTACAAGAAAATCAGTGGTAAGTTATGGATCTGCTGTTATGCATAGTTCGACTATGGTCTCTGTCATACCAGGAAACAGCATCTAATATAAAAACGGTACTGTTACATTACATACACTAAAATTGGGAGTGGTAAAAAGGCAAAAGAAAATCCTGTGTCTTTGTCTGTGCAGAGGCATGCCTGAGCTTTTAGAGCTTTCACATTTCATAGCAGAGATCAGAGACAGTGACCTGTCCACTCGTCCAGCCCTTCTATCCCGTTCTCTCCTTCACTCATTCGGCAGTTGTAGCGCAGGGTGTAAAGGACAGCTCCCTCTGCTGGCTAGGTGGTCCCAGAGGAAAAGGGAAGGGAGAGGAGGTCGAGAAGAAGGTTCTAGAAGGCTCTAGTAGCCCGTGTCGGTACGGTAGCTGGAGTGGTGACTGTCTGACTTCAGCTGAGTGGTCTCTGTGGCTGAAGAAGGCTGCACCAGGATGGGATCACCATCTGTGAGTAAAGCATGAAACATGTGTAAAGTGTTTTTATTTCCATTAATCAAAATAAAAGGAATTTATAACTCATATACAAATGAATCTAAGAGATGGCTCCAGATTTTGTGTATTAAAAGTCTAATTAATGCAAAAAATATATATATTAAAATTACAAGGTTCAAGCAATAGTAGTGTAAAACCAGTGTCACAAAAAAACCCCACAAAAGCAGTGATATCGACAGCAAAAAAGCTCTGTATACATTAGCTGCTGTAGAAACCATCAGTTTAGTAAAAACAATTTTTGGCCCAAAATTGGATAATTGGATGTTTTGTTATGTTATCAGCTGAACTCTTATTGTGAAAAAAAATATCTGTACATTAAAAGAGTGCACCAGTTGTATGGACTAACCTCTTTCATCAGACTGCATCTGGGCCTCCAAGTCCTCAGGGGACACATAAAAATCTGGCTCGTGGTCCATGGGAGGCCGCGGTTTACACTTTCCACAGCAGCAGTTACAGCAGCAGCACAAACAACAGCAGCAATAACAACCTGTGGCAACGCCACAGAAGATAAACAATGCCTGTGGAGAAACGGAGAGAAAGAGATTTAATAGATTCAGTTTACTAACTGTCAAAAGGAAGATAGTTCAACAGGAAAAAGTAAATTAAGCAAAATTAGCCAATCTAGGGCACAATAAAATACTTCATTAAAATTCATTTCATCTTACGTTTTTAGGAATTGGTTTAGGGACCAGAAATTTGCATTTTTTGCACACACTCACCTTAGCCCACCAGCTTGAGAGCACAAAGTATGTGTTGACGTTCTCCTCTCCAAACTGCTCAGCCACGTAGAGGCCGAGAGATCCATACTGGTCATAGATGTTGCGTTTTGTGGGATCTATAAGGATGGCGTGAGCATTGTTGATCTCTTTAAACTTCTCTGCTGCTTCTGGATTATCAGGGTTCTTGTCTGGATGGAACTTCAGTGCTAGTTTCCTATAATACAAAACAACAATCTGTGGTCAGTGCTTAGAGGAACTGTTTTTGAAGGGAAATTCCACCTAGTTTGTAATAATCAAGTCATTCAGTCAATGGTGTGATTATGGAGTAAAATGAGAAACTGATTTGTGCACTGTAGGATTTTAAACACCTAAAAGCTACATCACTAAAATATATTTTATAACATGATTATGTGCATATTTGCTTTTGTCTAAGTTGTTCAATTACAGTAATATAATGTCTATAATGCAAATACATGCGAGTCAGAAAAGTACTAGTAGGACAATGCAATACAAGTTTCATTGTTTTTTTTTAATTGTCTAATGCAGTTTACATGCTCTCATTTCTGCATTCTTTAACTATAAGCATAAACAAAAGTAGTTAACGGATGGGTTGTAACTCCACACTGCCTCCTGGTGGATTAAAGTGTAACACTCCATTTAATTACTCTGCACAAAAATATAAATAGTGTTTAAAGTTAGAGGGCTGAAACAGGTAAAGGTAGAATTATTCCCATGAGATTTCCCTGATTTCTAAAAGCTCCAGTGAGATATTTATTCCAGGCAGACACAAGTTAAGTGTTTTTCTTACCGGTAGCACTTTTTGATGTCCTCTGGTGTAGCAGTCTTAGAGACCCCTAGGGCCAGGTAAAGTGTTTCCCCTGATGTGGAGAGGGAGCGTTGTCTTTGTTGGTCAGCCATTACTCACACTCACTCACACAAACACACACACATGCACTCCTTCACACACCCACCACGGCCTCTGTAAGACAAAGAGAGAGAGAAATCTCATTAGCACCTCTTAGCACATTTATAGTTCTTCTTTACAGGGATGCTGCGAATATTTGTCAACTGAAATTATTCAGATAAAAATGGCAAAAGGTGGCAAGTAAAACAATGGCTTACATTTTTTAAGATCATGTGCTTTCTTGTTATATTGAGTATTCAATAAATAAAATATAAAAAAATATAGTTTTTTTAAATCATCTTTTTATTGGGTTTTCCATTATTATCCATTATACGCAACAATATAAAAAATTAAAAATACAAAACAAAAATATACCGAGTCCAGGGGAGTAGTAATACAGAAGATAAAATAAAGTTTGTGTCTCTTAATGCAAAAAATATAAGAACAATTTCTTCCGGTGCCAAGTCTTAACACAGAAGGAACATAGAGGTAAACATCTAAAAGGAAACTTTTCCAGATATGATTGTAGAGGGGGCTAGATTCTGGCAAATCTTTCAGAGTTTAAATTGTTGGTTTTTAGAAAAAATCAAGATATTTGGACTATTTAAAATCATGCAGTGGTGACAAAAAGTAGCAAAATTAATGAAAACCTGTGAAAATGTGTTCAGCCTTCTGCCAGAATCTCTAGTTCCTTGTGTTTAATTTTACTATATTTATTTTTTTACACAAATGAATATTTCAGCTGATTTTTTCTTCTCATTACTTTAATGTGTTAATATTCGTTAAACAGATGTATACCGTATATTGTAGAAAATACCACAGGGCATCCCTTAACTTTGTGTTAGTATTAATTTGTTGCATATTATTACAATGTGGTTCTATTATATTAGCCAGAGAAAGGCCTAATGAAGGGAACAACTGATTCAAAATGAACTTAATTGAATTTAAATGAATTTAAGATTATGAAGAAACTCAGTCCTTCTTAACATGTTACAGAAACCCAGGAGAAAACAAAGTCATCTTCCATATCCTCACACCTGCCTGTGTTTGGAGTGACTCCATCCTTTGTGAGGCTAATCGTGCAGGCCTATCAGAGAGCATTAGCGGATTAGCTCTAGCAGAGTCTGAATACGTGAAGTTATTTCTGTCACCTCTCAAACCCTGTGTGCCTCTTAACACTGCAGAAAGAAAAATAGATAGAGAGCTTTAAAAATGTTAGAGAGATTTTTAATCACATAATCATCATAGCTTTGAAAAAGCATTGTGTGTGCGGCTTTATTTTGTGTGCGTGTTTGTGTGTGTGAGGATGTGCATGTTTAGTTTCATTAAAGCCAATTACTCCCTGGGCTTCCCTCTACATCCCCCGCAGTGCAACACAGCACTTCTTCCTCTCTCTGTCTGTCTGTCTGTCTGTCTACCACACTCACTGTTCCCGTTTTCTCATCCTCTCCCCTCCCAGACCTGCTCTCTACCCGGCCATATGGACAGGGTAAATCTTCTGTGGCGTGCTGTAAACCGCTCTCTCTACTACGGCTTAATCTCAGTTCAAGGCAATGAATGTCATTGGTAGAATGGGAAAAGAGTAGAGATGGCACTGTTCCTCATCTTTCTTCTCCCACACTCATCCTGAAACTTTAAACTGGCTGATTCTGGTATTGGCTGACATCCTGTTTTTGGCTGTAACAAGAATTGAGCTATTTCTAATTGAAGCACTTAATTTGTCTACCATTTTTAATACGTCAATAGATTAAACTGAATGATTAAAACTGGTAAAGTGGTGTGGACAAATATTCAGACACCTACCTAATTCTGATTTTTGCCATGCCTTACAGAAGTGTGTGAAGTAGGGCCCAATCCCATTTCTCTTTTGTATTCCTACCCATTGTTTTCGAGTGTAACCCTTCCACTATGAGTTATAAGGGAAAGGGGTGAAATCTCCCCCCCTAAGAATTGGGACAACCCTTTAAGCATCTGATACAGATAGCAGACAGCAGTGAAGCACTAAGTTCATAAGTTCAGCAACCTAGCTGCTTGTTAACCACCTCTAACACTCTTTTAAGGCATCATATGTCTTCACAAAAGAGGGCAGGTGATGCAGCAGTAATTATTATTGTCAATTCCTTAATTCCTCAGGGATGCTGAGCTGAAATTAGCTTTTATTTTATTTTTTCCGTTCCACCTTATACGCTACAGTCGCTGCCTTCTGCGGAACTAGTTAAGGTAGAACAGGAAAGTTATCTAGGTACCCAACTACTGAGACAAATTACAAGTGATATCTTTATGTTTGTTTTGAAAAAAGAATGGCCACAAAACATTGCAATTACACATTGAAATAAATTATGGTCATATTGTGGTTATCATAATTTAACTTAACAAGGAAAATACTTAGATCTCTGGATTTCTTTGGTTATTTGTCCTGCCATCTTGCCAGTGATTCTCAGCCCTCCGTTTAGAGTGTGCCTCTGAAAAATCTCTGCTGGAAGGGCCATATTCCCCTAACACTCCCCCCCTCCACCCTAACAAGAATCGGGTGTAAGGGCTAAAAGGAAGGGCCAACTGGCTTCCAGAATTTACTGATATTTACTGTAATCTATTTTTTCATCCATCTATTCAGTGATTTTTTTGCCACTGGCTTCCACACAACCATAATACAAAGCACATACATCCTAAACCTCAACAGTTGTCCAGAGCTTCTTTTCATCAATTGGTGTTTTTTTCCTCCAGTATTTTTTTCCCTCTGTTTTTAGGTTAATCAAATATAAGGTCACTGCAATGATGATTGTAAATAGTTTTGTGCAACTGGGTTTACTTTCTCTTCACAAAATCAACAAAATATATAATCCAATCAGGAACCCTGAATTCTAATACTATTTTAAAAATGCCCCCTGGGTGATTTGCATAGAAAATGTTTTGCTGAATGGACCAACAGAAATGTCACAGAGTAATAAAATATTTAATTTAACTGCACTTTAATTTACTTTCAATACATGTTAAGGACATTATTGATTTTGAATAAGTACTGTCTCTACAAAGCCCTATGCTGAAAAAGGCAATTCGCCATAAATCTATTTGGCCTTCAGGCCCCTTTTGTTCTCCAGTGCAACTGCTTTTATCACATGTATTGACTATTCTCATTCTGTCCATCTGTGCTTGCCCTGTCCTTGTTTACATTCTCCCTTGCTACTCTCTACCAGGTTGGTGTCTGCTGAAAGATGAGAGCTGCTTCCCAGTCGAGATGTGCCTCATTTAAATGGTTTGTTTATTTGCAACTTGGCTGAACCATGTTCGTGAGGAGCCATCTAAACACACCAAAAATGCTGCAAAGCGGCACCCAAAGGCTTTCAATCCAGCATATCAAGATAAAAACAGAAATCTGTTGAAATAAGAAACAGGAAAATAATCTACTAACAAAATAGTGTACAATGCTGGAAATATGACATACGTTGCTTACTTTATAAGATACAGGAAATCTGCAGATACAGGAACCTAAATTAACATATTAACATGAATTTTAAGGCCAATATACTAATATATACACCAAATCGTTCCAATATACCAACATTTTAAACAAGCCTGGAAAGAAAACTGGAACTGTACACTGAAAATGGTACCAGGTTCCAGCACAAAATTGTTTTTTTTCTAACAACATGCCTACATTAAAAGCTAAATTGCATTTAGTGTCTGTGGCATTTTAAAGACCTTTAGGATGGATTATTAAAGAGATCATATCAGACATTTATTGAATGCCAGTGTGGCAGATTATTACATGATTCTGGGCTCTTCATTATATTCTTTCTACATTAAAAAAATGCATTTGTAACAGTCTATAAACTAATGTTCATTTGGCCATGATGCTAATTATGCTCGGTCTCAATTTTTAATAATTAATGTGTATTTTATATTTAATGTGCATCAGCATCAACAGATAAGCACATGAAAAACACTGGATACTGGCAACTGCCTGGAATTCCCATTAGTGCATCATCATTTACATTTGCTGAATCAAATAAATGCCTTGTTTCTTCTAAACATTCACAGATCAGGAAGATATAGGCTACTGCACTCATATCATACAAAAGAATGCCAATAGAGTACTAATAAACAAAAATAGTCATTTATATAAAGGGGAGTAAATGTGTGAGACAAGTCGACCAGTGAGCAATACAAACAAAAGAATGAGGTCACATTGTCTCTCCGTCTCTCCATAGTGATACCAGATGTTGCCATAGCTACTAATAAAGTAAGAGTGTATTTATCTGTCTGATTCATAGGAGGAAAATCAAAGCACGAAATCAGATCACTGACAGAGCTACAAGAAATCTAAAAATAAACAAATAGCATATTCGAAGATAAAATTTTGAAACACTAAATCTAATTCTACACAGTAGATTATTTCACACAGATGGTAAGTATGACAAGATGTTTCTAATGATAAACCTGAATCAGATCTTTGTGATGGTTTAAATGTTTTCCTACAAACCACTTTTACTAGAAATCTGTTATGAATGTCAGTAAACAAGAAAGACTCGTTAGAGTAATTTAGAAAGAACACTGCTAAATTTCTACCCCACCCAAATGTTTAACCCACTTTACAAAACACTGATAGGAGCAGCCTTGGCCCTCAGATTTTAAAATGGTCCTATTTGTTTCTGCTGTCAACCCATGAACCTTAGAAACTGACCACACACTCACTGCCCAATATCTAGATCACATGTTGGGTGCTATTGTAATCAGATAAACAAATAATGTTATTCATTTCCCCTCCCAGGCTGATCTGTGTAAACCTAGGTGTGTCCCATTCTCCACTGTTGAAAAGGCATGGAGAAGCAAAATGTAGAACATCTGCCTCTCTCAACATCTCACGGTCATTTCTCAACCTTCCTCATACAGCCTCTACAAATAAACTTGGCCAGCTTTGTGTTGCTCAAGGACACAAAGGCATAAACTCATGACATTTTGTGCAACAGCAATGTTCCTTGAACCCTGATCAACCAAAAACTGCCAGCAGAATCTATAATCAAAGTCTTACTGTAGTTTTATTGCTGTAATCCTAAACAGACCTTTTGAATTTTTACAATGCTGCAGTAAAATCACTTCATTTTTGATGTATTGAGTTTTTTGTTTGTGGATTGGGGGCATAAAGTGAAATATTAAGTTTTAAATGCACTCAACTGCAAAACAAAGGGTGGAAAAACATGCATAGATCAATTCAGGACATACCTAATTACTTTGACATGTTGTTCTCCATAAGTTCTCCTTAAGCTAGGGGTAGGCGATATGGCCCTAAAATAATATCACAAAATGTCATGATATATTCCGATTAACGATACTCTTTGTGATATGACAAAACACTGAATTGTTAAAAATAATAATATGATATGGATCACCCCTAACTGAGAATAGACCAAGAATTGGTCAGATTTGTAACAGAAGTCCAGAATGTCATGATACCAATCATGCACTCCAAATACCTAGGATTAAAGTAAAATAAATGATACTGGACAAATATAATCTGTCTCTAGTAGATATATAATGGGAAAAGAAAACAGTGTGACTATTTCTTTTGCTAAAAACAGAAAAAGTAGTACCCTGATGTGATACCTAGGGATGGGTAATATTGGATTGATATTTCAGGGTATAATATTGTTCACAGCATCAAAAAATTTGGAAATATTATTGCTTATGATATTATATGGCACACCCCTACTTTAAGCAATATATGTTTTAATATTCACTGTGCATTGTACAATCAATATTAATATGCATTATAAACGGAAGTACTTTGCTATAAGTAAACCATTCCATTTATCTCTTATTGCTCACTTTTCCAAAACCTGAAAAAGACCCTCAGACATTAGTCTCTGTAATTGGACCACACACAGGCAGTAGCACTGCCAAGAAAAAAGAAGACTGGTAGTGTATTTTTTTTTTTTTTTTTTTTTACCACCTCTGCCTATAACATGACCTCATTTACACATCACTGATTTGATGTGTGTGGTTTCAGTTGGAGAGACACTGTGTCCTAGTAAGATCTTTCCTGAAGCTTGGACTACTGCCTACAATCCGAATACATAACTGAACGTACAGGAAATACACTGCAAAATCTAATAATGTAGTGTAAATAAAGATCACGCCATGTTTTGAATATCACTATTGTGATTAAACCTGCAGATCTTGAATATCATGTAGCCTACACACAACAAAGGCCATGCCTGTTAAGATACAACACTAAAATCTGCTATAATTAGCTTTACCAGAAGAGCATAGAGTATAGTCACAGTACATTTTTAAATAATTCACCACAGCATTAAACTCCTGCATAATTTTATGTAGGTCTCCAAATGATTCAGTGAGTCTTGGGTGCCTATGACCCTTCTGCTGGTTGGCCACTGGTTCACTGGCTGTCCTTCCTTGGAGCACTTTTGGTCTGTACTGATTACTGCATAACGGGAACACCCCACAAGACCTGCCCTTTAGAGATGTTCTGACCCAGACATCCGACCCACTCGCTCAGATCTTTACGACTGCCCATTTATCCTGCTTGCTACTGACTGTTTCCTCACTGCCTGGTATTTTACTTTTCAGTATTATTTTGTACGTTGGCTGATCTGAGTAAACGTAAAATGTGGTCCCATGACTTATTGCAGAAAGGCATAAGGAAACGCCCTCTCTCTAAATCAGACTGTCATTACTATGGATTATTTGTCACATGAATAAAGCAATGAAGAAAATGCTCTCCACTTTTTATTGTCTTCCAAACTTAAGAGAATACAGATTTGGAAACTAAAGAGGCTAACTGAGAAAACTAACTGAACGATGGCTCTGCTGATCTGGACTCAGTTGACTGCCTCTCTTGGCTGGACCCAATTTTACAAGGTAGCTGTGAGAGCACTGGACAGTATATTTCCAAAAAATTTCTAATTGTAGAAATTGTCACACATCAATATCACTTTTCTGAACTGACAGCAAAGAAGAAACTGTTAAAGAACAGTTGGCAGTATTCAGTACTGACAGTACTGTAAATGATGCCTTCTGAAAATGTTTATTGGACTCTCTTAACTGTTCCACCGAATAAAGTAAGTGAATACAGACTCTCTAAACTTTAGTCTTACACCACAGTAGGCTTCTTTTTAAACTTATAGTAACCAAAAACATCACTCTGTGTATCCTGGATACATTCATGATACCATAAAAACCGCAATGTCAAATTTTATCTGACAACAATTAGAGATGCACTGAAATTAACATTTCTGGCTAAAACCAAACAAATTAAACATTTTACCAAACACTTCTAGTGGAGCTAAGCTGCAAACAGCTGGACTTGAAGTTTGTGCACATGATTACAATCTACTGCTTGATATACATGGCAACATGGTGATATCATGGTGATAGTTTAACAGTGATATTTTAAACATTAACATAGCAGTCAACAACTGGTTTCAACATGAAGATGTAGTGGAGTAAAGGCTTTTAGAGGAGAGAATGAAGTCACACACTCTCTGTGTTCGCTGTTTTCACACCCTCTGTGTTCACAGCCGGTTCAGCTGTGCTTGTATGTTTGTCCCACCCTGTGGAAACAGTGGCCCACGCAACACTGTGCTTGCAAGAAACTGACCATCTAAATATTCATCCACTACGTTCTCTGGGCTTCTTAACACTGTGCTGAAAAAAAAATATCGGGAGAAGGGTGGCACTACTGAAAAAAGTGTGTGGCTAAATACGAAGCGTTTTTTTTGTTTTGTTTTTGAGATGCTGGTGCTTTAGTGGCAAAAAAACAAACATATACAACACCTTTACTAGTGTCCTTTACTTTAAGACTTAGGTACCAAAACTCACTTTTGTCCAAGTGTTTTTCCAAGTGTAACTGGTTGTCCAAGCAGAAACTGATTGTATTTATGGATGTTGGAATTGTAATATCAGAATTATATCAGTATCGGCCGTTAATTGCTTCGGTCAATATATGAAACAGATACTTGCTGATATACTTATTGTATGTCGGAAAAGGAAAGCTGGCCACACTACTACAATGGGCCAACACAAGATTTTTGTTAGATTTAAAGTTATATTGACTGTCTTGTCTCTCTGTTATTTTAGAGATGTACATATCAGCAGATATGTACAAGTGTAATTTTACATTTTAGTGCATACCTTATTGTATGTGCTATATGTTTCTACCATCACGATTTAATTATGGTGTGTTGGTGAGAAGTGGGCAATCAAAATAAAACACGATACTGGTGTGTAGAGGTAGCTGTTTCAAATGACAGACGACCATTTAGAGACAGGTAAAAGTTGATAGATTTGGCCAAAACTTTGCATTGTAAATGTTTTTTTGTGATATTTGTTTGTAATCTCTGGATCAACCGAAGAAGGATGGGTCCCTTTTACTGAGTCTTGGTTTCTCCCAAGGTTTTTTTCTGTAGTGTGGGAGAGTATTTTCCTTGCCACTATTGCCATCACTGTGGTGCTTACTCTGGGTGGGTAGATGGAGCTAGGGTGATGTCAATCAGCATGAGGCATCTGTGAGCTTATGTATTGAAACAGAGTCGCTCTGGTTTCCTGCGGGCGTGCTGGCAATGCTGCATTAGCAGCAGTTTAACAAGAGGAGGTGGCTGACTTCACGTATCGGAGGAGACATCTGCTAGTCTTCACTCTCTTTAGGTTGTGCCATCACCTGGGATAAGGGGATATACAGCTGAGTAGCAGCTGAATGGGTGGGACAATTTACCTAGCTAAATTGTATATATTTTATAGATTCATAGTTATGTGGACATTTAACATTTCTCAATCCACAGTGTCACATGTGTACTGAACATATGTCACAGAAAGCATTACCACCCACAGTAAAGCTCAATGAATGGCAGAAATCACATCCATGTTCTGTTGCTTCCATGGGATATGGCAAAGCTCATGGGACATGATACTAGTGGCATGTCAGTGGTTAAACTTAAACAAAAACACATTATTTACACTGTAAAACTTATAACAAAATATATATAGCTCTCTCAGTCTCATGTGTACATTTGGGGTGTGACAGTGTTCACTTCTTCCACCCAGTTCTCTTTCCCAGCTCTCCAAGTTGAATTCATAGATCATGCAATAACTAGATTTAGTATTCATTTTTACATTTTGTTTACTGAATTGTAAAGCCAGGTTCACTAATCAAATTAAACAGTGGGATTAAGTAACCTGTTACATCCCTAATACAATGTTTTATCCACACACAATTAGGAACACAATTAGACTATTTAATGAAAATCTAATTTCTTAAAAATACCACAAAATATGGAAGTCACTACAATCCCAGTGTAACTCCTTCTCTTATTTTTTTGTGTATCTTATGTTTGGTGTTTGGAGGTAAAGTAAATAGTATGTGTGCAACATGAAATGTGAATCGACACATTAATAATGCTCACAATTCGAGGGCAAAATATGCCAACACACACATATACACACACACGCACGCAGCTCATCGACACCGGCTCTTCTCCAGCTGTGTCCTCGTTTCCTGCTGAGGAGCATCTGTCTCCCTGTGCTGAGCTCATATAAACATCCACTCATTCTCACCTGCCTCCATCACTCTCTGTATTCACTAGAAACCAATATGGAAACCTCTTCCTGAGAGCACACGTCTGGGCTCCTCCTGACCTTCACGACGAAAGTCATGGTGTCAGATGAGCTGCTATCCTGGAACTTTAAAGGCAAGACTCAAGTTCTTAAGTTCTTGATGTGTGGAACCTAATTTGCACATTCCATTTACAAGTGTAACTGTGGGTGATAAACAGACTCTAATAATAGCCTGTCCCACATCTTCACACATTTCTACTCAAAAGAGGATCTTAATGTAGCCTAAAAAGCAGCCTGAACTAAAATAAATAAAAATATTAAATAACTAGTATTTAATATTCAGTCTTAAATGTTAACATTTATCAGCCAATATAAAGAGCTGTTTATGTCATTAGCTGGTTTAAAACATGTGCATTTAATTAACAGATGCACTGCATATTTTCCCCCACTGACAATGATGGCAAACATATACACAGCAACTAATAGTAACATTTACTCATCAAGTAAAAGTGTGCCAAGCTGATCTTTTGTGCCATATGTGACACAGATGTATGCATCATTTGAGTGTGTGTGTGAACTGGAAACAAACACAAACACACGAAGAAAATAGAAAATGAATGCAAGTAGATGAAAAACATCCCAGCAGTGATAGGATAGTAAAATAACACGCATGTTTAGAGTACAGTCTATTTTCACACAAAATTAGAAGGCTTGTGCCACAACAAACGATCAAGTGTTCCTAAAGAAATGCCGAATACAGCCACAGGAGGATGAATAAAAAATATATAGCTTGATGAAGTTTGAAGAGTTTAGCAAACAGCCTAAACACCCTTAAATAAACAACATATTTAGGGCCCTTTTACCTTCCGTGTGAACAAAGCCCAAAAATTAGAAAGACAGATGTGTTATCTTTGTGGTAGCGTGAACGAGTAAAGGCAAATTTGTGACAAAAGTGACAAATAAAGGCAATGCAACTCAATTTTGATCATCTAAAATCTGATTGTGGACACTTTAAAATGCAGTATTAAAATCCAATAAATATCAGATACACAGAAATGCAACTCAGTCTGAGCAACCATGACATCAATCCAGTTTCACAGTCTCTAGTAGAAGCCAAAATGGACAAATGCTACTCTGTGTTTTAAAAATATATATTTGAAGGAATGTCTGAATGAAACCACAGTGGGAAGTGGCTGCAGTGTCAGAAGACAATAAAAGCTTAAAAACAAAGTCTAAAGAAAAACTTAGTAGTGGTCGAGGGGTGAATAACATGCCCTTTTTACATTGAGCTTAAAAATCATTCTCAGTTATAAGACCAGCTGTTGGCTTCTGGAGCTCCTTAATATCTCCTGTAATGCTGGTAAACGTCAAATAAAACAATGCTCTTTTTTTGCATGTGCATCAGTACAGGAACATAAACTCTTTGGACGAATGTTGGATACAAAACAACGTGAACAGCCTAAAAACACCAGATCCAGTGAGGTGCTGCATGTGTGAAGGTAGCTTAAGAGACTGAATCACAAAGGAACAGTGAAAAGTAAATTAATTCTGACTAGATTTATCTTCAAAACAAAATGCTAATTCATCTCTGATGCTTAAAAAGACGCTGAGATCAGGAAGAATCTGTACAGGAACTTCAATCTTGAAAAACCTCATCCTAGCTCACATGATAAGAAACAAAGACACAGTCAATTAATCAGACAATTTACTCAGCAAACTAAACAAGCTGTGCAGGGCTCAGCGCTATGCCTCTCTCAGCACTGTGGTAACAGCATCCTGTTCTTGTACACATCATCTGATGTGCACACAAACCAAAACCACCACATTGTTTAGAGTGGTCCTATTGGGGAAATGATAGGATAAAGCTGCACTACAAAAACATTGCAACGCAATTTTGCATTTTTATATATCCATTAAGCTTCTATTGGACAAAATGTGTACTTGAAAAACTTTATTCTTTATAGAGTAACTTTGAGGACAATAATGTCACAATGTCAAGAACAACTACCAGATTCTTAAAATGCAAAACATGGGATTTCATGGATTCTACATGACAGCAACAATATGCAACAAACAAGCCACAGCTGTTAACTGAAAGCCATTCAAAGTGATTACCTCTAGCTAACTTAGAAAATGCCAAGATGTAAAAAAGTCATCTAAGCAAGAGGTGCCATCTTTAAAGAATGTTAAAAAAAACTTTAACACTTACAATTCAATGTATACTTCATATTTTGGATGACTTTAGTATTAATCTATAATGCACTGAATTTAAGGTGTGTCCAAACTATTGACTGGTCCTGTATATATACCTACTATTGAAAAGAAGTAGATGTGGTACATGGGCAAGAATACAAGTGGGTCAAGCTGACTTACACTGAACTTCCTGGCATAATGCTCCTGATCCAATGACACGACAGAAGTGCTAGAAGCACTGTGATCTTTAAACAGGCTAAACCCAACAAACTTATTCAGATGACGGCTTGTGTCATTCCAAATCAAACCCAAATATCTCTCTCTCTCAACAACAGAGAAGTAAATCACAAAGAAATACCTCACTACAGTGTTCATTAACACCAGCATTAACAGACTTCTGCTTACACACTGTAACACATGGGTCACATATTTATCAGTATAGTGAAAGTAGTGAACCTGCTGCACAGTGCATTCAGTTTTGCTTTTGGATTTTCAGGACAGTCAAAATGAAGGTGACACCAATGGTGGAAGAAAAAAAGAAATGAAGAAAACCACAGTTGTTTCCCCACTAAAGAGTTAATAAACCTACTACATGTAGAATAAGACACCATAACCACACTTACCATGGTACCACTGTGGAAAACACCTACTGTTTTTACTTTTAGCTAGGAAAGAACCTTTGGCATTATAGATTAGCTAACCTTCCAAAACCAAACCAGTTATTTAGTTTAATAGCATTAAATGATTGAGAGGGGGTTGGATCTCTGCCTGACGGGAGACGGGCGGCAGTGGTGGGTCTTCGTGACGTCACCCGCCAGCCACTTTTTCATCGACCCGGCAGTGTCAGGCACGTACCCGGCAGTACTAAAAACTGTCAGGTAGCTTCCTGACAGTACGCCGGCACTACTAAAAACTGTCAGGGAGCTAGCAGACAGTACGCCGGCACTACTAAAAACTGTCAGGGAGCTAGCTGACAGTACGCCGGCAGTTTTAAAAACTGTCATGGAGCTTGCTGAAAGTAAGACCGGAGTCAAGCTATCCGCGCTTCGGAAATTCTCAGTCAAGTCATCCGCGCTTTAAATTTAGATGCGCGTATACGTGCGATTTTACGGTAAACAGCCGCGCAGGCGGAGAGCACGCTTACAAAACACAGATAACGGGAGACCGACACGTTTCAGTCTATTATATTAATTCAGACATACATTAAGCCCAGAAACGAGAAAAAACGGATTAAAATAACTCACCTCACTGTATATTTTGTGCAGTACATTATCTATTTGATATAATATCCCATCAGTGTTTAAGAGAGAGAGAAAGAGAGAGTTTTATATTAATATTACTTTTTTCAATCCATGCTTCAAATTAAATTTCTCATGAGTTTCCCAAAAAACCAAAACAGATCCAGTACCTTGTAAAAGAGTCCATCCTAGACTATCACTTCTGCAAGTGTGGGCAATTTTCACTGTATGGTTTATTTTATATTAATTAAAAAATTGTATGCGTGTTTAAAATTAATTTTTTCATGATTTTCCCATAATGCCAAAACTGGTCCACTACCATTTGAAAGAGTACAACATAGGCTGTCACCTCTGCAAGTTTGGGCAAATTTCACTGTATTTTTTATTTTATATTATTATTATTATTATTATTATTATTATTATTGTTTTTTTTATTCATGTTTAAAATTAAATTTCTCATGATTTTCCCATAATGCCAAAATAGATCCACTACCATTTGAAAGAATCTGTCCTATGCTATGACTCCTGCGAGTTTGGGCAAATTTCACTGTTTTGTTTATTTTATATAAATTTTATTATTTTTTATTTATACTTAAAATATGTTTTTTTCATGATTTTCCCATAATGCCAAAACAGGTCCACTGCCATTTGAAAGAGTATGTCCTTGGCCATGACTCCTGCGAGTTTGGGCAAATTTCACAGTTTTGTTTATTTTATATTAATTACAAAAATATATAGATATAAACATATATATAGTATATGCATATTTAAAATAAAATTTCTTGTGATTTTCCCATAATGCCAAACCAGGTCCACTACCATTTGAAAGAGTCCATCCTAGGCTATGACTCCTGCAAATTTGGGCAAATTTCACTGTTTTGTTTATTTTATATAATTTTTTTTTTTTTAATTTATGCTTAAAATGACATTTCTCATGATTTTCCCATAATGCCAACACAGTTCCATTACCATTTGAAAGAGTCTGTCCTAGGCTTTGACTCCTGCAAATTTGGGCAAATTTCACTGTTTTGTTTATTTTATATAATTCTTTTTTTTTTTTTATGCTTAAAATGACATTTCTCATGATTTTCCCATAATGCCAAAACAGTTCCACTGTTAGCATTTGATGCCAAAACATAGGCTATCACTTCTGCAAGTTTCGGCAAATTTCACTGTATTGTTTATTTTATATTATTATTATTATTATTATTATTATTATTTTATTCATGTTTAAAATTAAATTTCTCATGATCTCATGATCTCTACAATTTGAAAGAGTCTGTCCTAGGCTATGACTCCTGCAAGTTTGGGAAAAATTCACTGTATTGTTTATTTTATATTATTTATTTATTTTTATTATTCATGCTTAAAATGAAATTTCTCATGATTTTTCCATAATGCCAAAACAGGTCCACTCCCATATGAAAGAGTCCATCCTAGGCTAGCTCCTTGACAGTTTTTAAAACTGCCGGCTTACTGTCAGCAAGCTCCCTGACAGTTTTTAATAGTGCCGGCGTACTGTGAGCAAGCCCCCTGACAGTTTTAAGTAGTGCCGGCATACTGTCAGGAAGCTCCCTGACAGTTTTTAATAGTGCCGGCGTACTGTCAGCAAGCTCCCTGGCAGTTTTTAATACTGCCGGCATACTGTCAGGAAGCTCCCTGACAGTTTTTAATAGTGCCGGCGTACTGTGAGAAAGCCCCCTACTGTCAGGAAGCTCCCTGGCAGTTTTTAATACTGCCGGCGTACTGTCAGGAAGCTCCCTGACAGTTTTTAGTAGTGCCGGCATTAGGGCTGCCACAAACGATTATTTTTATAGTCGACTAATCACCGATTATTTTTTATGATTAGTCGACTAATCGGATCATACGTTAATTGAATATAAAACACAGTTTATCACAATAGAATGCAGCTGCTATTATACAACCAACATTAGATTTCAGCTATATGCTAACTAAAAATAAAAACAATTAAAATCATAGTTCATTAAACCTTTAATGAAATATGCAGCTTGTTGTAACAGACAATTATTTTACTGTTTAGCATAAAGTGTAAACAACTGTGTAAAATAAGGATAAGGCACTGGCATTTATGAAACATCTCAACCGTGAGGTTGTTTGAACTATTATGAAAAAAAAGTATATTAATAAAAAATGCCTCTCTGTCCAGATATTGTGTACATTACCGTACACAGGGCAGCGGTCTGCACAGATCTGATTGGCAGAGGAGAGCGTTTGGTGATTTTACACCACACATGACTGATCTGTGAGTTTACTGCACCGAAAAGCACTGAAAACAGAAGCCACTGTCAGAATGAAATCCTTCTCTGTAGTTTATCGGTTTGGGACGGCATTTGTGACAACGTCTGGGTCCGGATCCGGATCGCGGTCCGCCTATTAGTGACCTCTGTTTTAAAGCTATCAAGATGAGTAAGTTAAGTACTAAGTTAACGCTCTGTTTACGCTAATTTTAGCAGCTAAATAGCAATTTAGCTTCTTCGTCATTTAATCAGCCACAACATGCCTCCTTTTCAGGTGCTCGTGCATCGCGGTTGTGCTGCCGAGGAAGGCAAGTTCTTCATTGCAGATATTGCATTGCACGCGTTTCACTTTTATTTTCTTGGTGATCCCACACTTTTGAGTTCTGTAGCGGGGTAGCCATGAAACCAGAGCCTGTATGTATAATGTCCTGAGATGTCGTCCACTACCTACCCCGGTTTCCACTACTGCGCATGTGCGTCCAGGACAGAAAGGCAGTCG
The DNA here is from genome assembly GCF_023375975.1 of Astyanax mexicanus. Lineage (NCBI taxonomy): Eukaryota > Metazoa > Chordata > Actinopteri > Characiformes > Acestrorhamphidae > Astyanax > Astyanax mexicanus. The sequence continues at coordinate 32,744,696 of NC_064420.1, forward strand.
CAGCAGTTTGTAGAGAAAAACAAAGAAAAAAAAAAAACGACTAATCGACTATTAAATTAGTCGTCGACTATTTTAATAGTCGACATAATCGTGACTAGTCGACTAATCGTGGCAGCCCTAGCCGGCATACTGTCAGGAAGCTACCTGACAGTTTTTAAAACTGCCGGCATACTGTCAGCAAGCTCCCTGACAGTTTTTAATAGTGCCGGCGTACTGTGAGCAAGCCCCCTGACAGTTTTTAGTAGTGCCGGCATACTGTCAGCAAGCTCCCTGGCAGTTTTTAATACTGCCGGCGTACTGTCAGGAAGCTCCCTGACAGTTTTTAATAGTGCCGGCGTACTGTGAGCAAGCCCCCTGACAGTTTTTAGTAGTGCCGGCATGCTGTCAGGAAGCTCCCTAACAGTTTTTAATAGTGCCGGCGTACTGTCAGCAAGCTCCCTGGCAGTTTTTAATACTGCCGGCGTACTGTCAGGAAGCTCCCTGACAGTTTTTAGTAGTGCCGGCATACTGTCAGGAAGCTACCTGACAGTTTTTAAAACTGCCGGCATACTGTCAGCAAGCTCCCTGACAGTTTTTAATAGTGCCGGCGTACTGTCAGCAAGCTCCCTGGCAGTTTTTAATACTGCCGGCGTACTGTCAGCAAGCTCCCTGACAGTTTTTAGTAGTGCCGGCGTACTGTCAGGAAACTCCCTGACAGTTTTTAATACTGCCGGCGTACTGTCAGCTAGCCCCCTGACAGTTTTTAGTAGTGCCGGCGTACTGTCAGGAAGCTACCTGACAGTTTTTAAAACTGCCGGCGTACTGTACGCAAGCCCCCTGTCAGTTTTTAGTACTGCCGGGATAGTGCCTGGCACTGCCGGGTCGATGAAAAAGTGGCTGGCGGGTGACGTCACGCAGACCCACCACTGCCGCCCGTCTCCCGGCAGGCAAAGATCCAACCCCAACTGAAATGATTTTCAGGAGGATTAGTTTTTTTGGAATAAATAAATAAGTCAGTATGTAAGCAAGTAAATAATCTACATAAACAAATAAGGTAAGGTATGATTTGTAGGGCTGCAACGATTAGTCGATATCATCAACAATGTCTAATATAAAAAAATGTAGACTCCAAATGTTCATTGTTGACGAATCGTCTCCAAAAGTACCCAAACACAACAGATTACGTATTTCCTCACTAAATATCACTACTTTCCACATTTAAAGGAAAATGTTTTGGACATTTTAAATCCTATGATTAGTTGTTTCTATCTATTTAAAGTGAAGACAGAGAAAACTAGTAACAAAAGCTATACCCACAGCAAGCAGAGATGGAGGGCATGGAACTAACTGTTGACTAATTTACTAAGCAGAAAAATAGTCATTAGATTAATCGACTACCAAAATAATCATTAGTTGCAGCATTAATGGTATGGACATGTTTTGTTGCCTGAGGACAACACTATGCCATAAAGGCATAACTAACTAGAGCTTTCGGAATTTGGAAATTTCCAATTGAAATTAGTCTTTTTAGACTAGTAGTTTAGGTTTAATCCCTGTCTGGGAAACGGACCCATAGTGGTTATATCCATGACCAAAGTCAACAGGATTATTCAGATATTTTTCTACTCAGACTGATTTAGCTAAGATTCAGCACCAGATTACTGAAATGTTCCACTTTTACAATATTAGTTAGTTACCTCAGATAACTAAACCATGTTGTAATGTTAGTTTCACTCATTTATCCAGGTTATATGAGAGCTAAGAAGAAGCACAGGGCGCTTGTTGAACCGCCTGGCTGGATTTAGAGACTTTAATCTCTCCTCCAGCGCAGAGCAACACTCACACACACACTTAGCATCCATGTTGTTGGGTTAACGTTACTAATGCTCGCTCGCCGGTCCGCTCCAGTTTAGCCCGCGCGGCTCCCGGCTGTCAGGGTAATCCAGGCATTAGCACACATGCTAGCAGCGCTAGTCAGAGAAGTGACAGATTTGAGACGCTCTACCAGCTAACAGTCTCCCCGCGCTATCTTACCTGTTTAAACTCGGAGGCGAACCCGCTCCCGAAGCCCTGCCGAGCCCCGCTGTGAAGTTTTACCGGTGTTTTCTGAGCTGCAGGCGGATATAATAACGTTCACACAGTAGCCGGAGTTCCTCAGACCAGCTCCGCTCCTGCCCGCCTCAGTACACAGCGAATCAACCGCTGACGTAAGAGGCGCGTGCGGGCAGCGCGAGAAGGGGCGTGGCGTGCGCGAGGGAATCCATTAGGCCAATGACGTGCCCCCTTGAATGCGTTTTGGCTCAGCCTATCACAGCGCAGGATTCAGCGCCGGGTTTAAACACCGTGAAAACGGTCAGATTACCGCTACAGAGGCTGATCCATCACATCACGCCTCAGGTCACCGGTAACTGACCCTCCTGCATAGGTTATTATTATACCACAGTTACTCAATCAATTTATAACTAAAGATAAAATATTATACACAGATAAATCACTTAACTGACGTCAGACATTACAACAGCAAAAAAATAAATAAATAAATAAAAATACAACATAATAAAAAATACTACAAAAGTTACAAATTGGTCCCTCAGGTTATTTTTTCACAGTTACCATTTCTAACTCAACAAAAAATATTATAGACAGATTATAGACACTTTATTGACGTTACACATTACGACAACAACAAAAAAAACACACAAAAGTAGTGAAAAGATAATAAAATAAGATACAAATATAATACAGAAAAAAATAAAAATACAATAAAGTACAAATACAACATTTATTTATTATTAAAAATATAAGGTTAGAAATTTGCCAACTAGGTCCATTTTCACAGGTGATTGGGAAATGGAACACTGGAATGCTCTTTCAGCAGTTAACAAATGTAACTAACTGTACTACTGCACACGCGCGATGAACTGTTCTCTGTGGAGGATGGTGAACCTCTGGTCTGATGTCTATAAATGTCGGAAACTAGTCGGTACGACTTTAACTGTTGCAGTGTTTTCCAAAGATGGGTTAGTGATGAATACTGGGGCGATGGTTAACGGTGCCACCACGCGATATGGCCCTAATATAATATTAAGATAATTTAGTTAATAACAATATAACAGTATTCTTGTTTTTTATTCTTTTTACAAATAAACTACCAAAGCAAAAAAAATAGTTTACATAAACTTACATAACTACGCCAAAAAACAAATTCAGGAGCCTTTACTAATTAATTGGCGTGTCATTGAACAACAGTGCCCCAAAACTGATGCTTGAGTTACTTATCTCATAGTGTTCTATAAAAATAATGTGTTTTTTTTTATAAAAAGTATGTATATAATTGCGGTTTTGAGAGAGACCTTTTTAATTTGTGAGTAATAAATTTCCCAAATATCCCAAACAACCGTTTAAAATCATTTTTTTCACTTTCAAATGATCACCTCTAAAATAAAACAATACATCAACTGATCAAGCTGCTTTTGTTAGTGATAACATATTGAAAAGTCACTCATACTTATATTTTCAATGTTTTTATGTTTTTCAATGGTTTTCTGTTTCTGTTTATCAATGTGGAAGTTTCTATAACTTAAAAAGTGATAAAATAAATAAATAAAATAATTCTCTATTCCACGTAAACACAAAAGGAATCTTCCATGTCTAAATTAAATCTTTCTAAATCGTGTGAACGTTAATAGCATTGTCCACAAATGTAAGGGGTGATTTTGTAGAATCTGGCAACACCGGAAATCTCGTTCGTAGTGAACTCTCGCGAGGCCGTGCATTTTGCGGCCCTGCTCGCCTGCACTACAAGCTGCTGTTAAGCAGTAACTCTGTTTCAGGTAAAACGTACAGACTATCGGCTCACTAGTGTGTAATTTAGTGTGTGCGTGTGTGTGCTGGTGTGTCAGTGCTGTGTCGGTGCTGTAGTCGGTGGTGTTTAGTGAGCGTGCTGCAGGGTGCGGGCTGTTTTTGGCTGGTCTGGATTGTGAGGCTTCAGTGTTGTGATTTTCGGGAAGGCCTGAATAATTAGCTCGCGTTTCAGTCCTCACTAAAAAACCCTTAAATCTAACCTGACTTACAGTCTAGCCCCGTAATGTTTTAAAGCTCTCACGGTGTATCTGTATGCTCCTGTCAAAGTTTAATAAATCAACGTAGAAAGCTCGTAACAATGTCTAAGTTAACTAGAAAACTTACAAACAAGCCAGCAGCTATTCCTGCTGTTCTAACAGCACAGCTGTCTGTACTGACCTTTAGCTACAACTACTGAAAACACGGGTTTATTATTATATTCTCATCAAAATGCGGCGATAACTTCATATAGTACAGAGCGAACTACATTTAAAAGTGTGCTTATGTTTGTTTGTCCTGTCAAATAAGTAAGGTAGCTTATGTTATAACGTTATATTCTGAAAGATGATAATGAGAAAATAGCTAACTTAGCTAGCTAGCTAGCTAATTAACCAAGGCATTACATTACGGTTCTACAGGACTAAAGCAAAGAAGTGTCTATTAAAATGTTACGTTATGAGAAAAATGAGGAAAACGCAGTTTAGAGACCAGTGTATTTACTTTCTGTAGATTTGACTTCAATAAACAGTGGGATGTATTTGCTTTTACATTGTGTAAAGGTGCAAACTTTCTGGACGTCTATTCAAAAATGGCAAAAAAAATTAAATACAGTCTTTAACTGAAAGTCTGTGAAATTTGGTATAGAGTTTGTGGTACACAATTTGATTATGTTGGCTAAATATGTGCCAACGTGTAGATATTCAAAATATGAAAAGAAGATATTTTTGTCATATAAAGTGTTAAAACGTGAAACATGTTTACATGACCACAATTAAGGGATGCACCGGAGTGGGAATTCTGGGAATTCGATGTACATATCTGCTGATATACACACTTTATAACTTTAAAACTAATACACATTTGAATAGATATAAGTATAAAAATGTATCATAAAGGTAGATTGGCCCGTGTCGCTTGGTCCTTTTCTGGCATGCAATAAATATAGCAAATATTGGTTTGAAATATTGCCAATGTTCCTAAAAAAATAATAAAAAAAATCAGATATCATGCATCCTTAACAGTAGTAGTTTTTGCTGACCTCAGTATTGCCCTTTAGCATTTTTTTCTTAGTAAGAAGAGTCACATATGTGGACTTTAATTTTTTTATGATGTTCAAAAACATGTATTGCAAGCATTATGTCTGTACCTTTTATCTGATTTTACCAATTAACCTTTTCATATTGTCCAATAAACAATAATGATCACGACAGGTCAATATGTAATGTTGTTTAACATAGTTTTTCTGTGTGTTAAAAACATCTTTTTGTCCTTTCAGACACTTCATGATGAGTTATGCTGAAAAGCCAGAGGATGTAACTCGAGAGGAGTGGATGGAGAAGCTCAACAATGTTCATATTCAGCGTGCAGACATGAATCGACTTATTATGAATTACCTGGTGACAGGTAACATACACCGTAATGTGTATTCTACTATGTCATGGTGATGTAGTAAAGATCAGGTATTGTGTACACTCACTCTGTACATGTTTGTTTCTCCAGAGGGATTCAAGGAGGCAGCAGAGAAATTTAGGCTGGAATCAGGCATTGAACCAAGTGTGGATCTGGACTCACTCGATGAGAGGATAAAGATCAGGGAGATGATCCTGAAAGGACAGATTCAGGATGCCATTGCACTGATCAACAGCCTGCACCCAGAACTGCTAGACACTAACCGCTACCTTTACTTTCACCTCCAGGTAAAATCATAAATACATCTTTAGTAAATGTACAAAATATGTTGTCAAAAGCAGTGACTGTATATAAAAGGGAAAAGCATTCTAAGCTTTGAATGCAAGTTATTGTACATAGAAATAAACAAATATTTTTATTATTATAAATATTATTAATAATAATACTAATAATAATATTATAAAAATAAATCCCTCAATCACAGACCTGGTGCTTGTATCCAAGATCTGAGCAAGCAGTCTTGAATTTTATTTTACATTAAGTTGGTGAGTGCACACTCTGCTTACTAACTCTATACCAAGTGGAATTGTGTAAGGTAACATTTTTTATTGACCTTTCCTTGTTAGAGTTTTGTACAAATAATTATTTTAACACAAGGACTGTTTTCTGCTCCCTTTGCAGCAACAGCACCTGATTGAGTTGATCCGTCTGCGGGAGACAGAGGCAGCGCTGGAGTTTGCACAGACACAGCTTGCAGAACAGGGAGAGGAGAGTCGAGAGTGCCTGACAGAGATGGAGCGCACGCTGGCACTGCTGGCATTCGACAACCCAGAGGAGTCACCTTTTGGAGACCTTCTTAACATGATGCAGAGACAGAAGGTAGAGGATTTAAAAGCATGGAGCAGCGCACTTTAATTCTTGGCTGAAAACATATAATTAAAAAAAAATGAAAAGAGTTTTTTGGTGCTATATTGCCCAGCTCTAAAACTTAGGCTCTCATGCACAAAACTATTCAAAAACTACAACACTAATTAAGAAATATATACCTAAAATATAACCTCACATTGTGAGTGGGGATGTAACACCATTGTAGGTTTTTTGTTGACACAAAAATCATTGGTGACTTGTCCAAAAGCTTAACTTTTTTGTGAGACATCTAAGTTTTATTTCCATCTTCCTCATGTATTTAAAGGTCAGTAAACCATGAAACCCTTTGATCAAAAGTGCATGACTTCTCAGATGTCCAATTTTAGATTAGACTGAAGTAATCTTCACACAGGAAGCACCCTAGTGCAAACACAAGCACAAAACACAAAAACAGCAGCAGCCATGTTGAATCTTGATGTTTGACTTTTTGTAAAGGTTATAGATTGTATAGATTGAAGTAGTTTGAAGCAAGTGTGTGATGCAGTTTGCATTGCTGGTATGGGTAAACTTCCATTGCTTGTAATTCACTCCATTTCAAAACTAATTTAAGACAATCTCTGTACTTTGGCTGATTAAATGTGTTTTGATTTGCCAGTTAATCACTGATTTCAGTTCATTGATTTTCCATTTGTTTTATTAACAGGTTTGGAGTGAGGTTAACCAGGCTGTGCTGGACTATGAGAACCGAGAATCAACACCTAAACTGGCTAAACTCCTGAAACTTCTGTTGTGGGCTCAGAACGAACTGGACCAGAAGAAAGTCAAGTATCCTAAAATGACTGATCTCAGCAAGGGCACCATTGAGGACCCCAAGTGAAGACAAACAGCAAAGCCGCTCAGTGCTTGCGTTATGTGGGAAACAAAATGGACATTTTCCCCCTCCCCTTTCACTATTTATACTCAGTCAGTGACTGACACTTAAATATACTTTTTTTTTTGTTTTGTTTAGCGTAATTGTTCTTGCTTATCAGAGACTTTTGCATTAAATGGGTTGTGCAAATGGGAGTGTTTGAATTTTAAAAGTTATTTATGGCCAAAAAAAGAACACTTTTTAATGCAGAGAAAATTTTACGATTTTGTTACCTCTATATTTGACTTGGTGATTTGCATTGAATTTTAGCCATTGTGTTTTGCAGAGATTGCTTCTGTCTCTATTTTTGTTCAGAAACTATATATTTACCGGTTGATCAGAGCTCTGTGGCTCTGTGTTTGGATGTAGATAAAGCCTAGTTCTGGACTCGAGTGAATCCTCGTCAGATGCACGGCTTAGAAATCGAAGCTGAGGTATACCTCAAGTTCTGAGGATCTACTGGAGGGTAAAGCCCTGTACTCACCAGAGTTTCAGCAGGACGTTGGACTGATTTTGGTGGAATTGTATGCTGTTAGCTTCCGCATCTTTTTTTTTTTTTTTTTTGTCATTTGCAGTGTGAAAGATTGCGAAGATGACCATTTGTAAATGTGTTGGACGGAGTGTAAGGAGGGATCATCTGCTCTGTGAATGTGTCATTGCATTGTAATGTTTTTTTTGTACTATTGCATATTATCGTAGTTACCCTGCTAAAATTGACATATGCGATAATGTGATTTATAGAAAATGCAGAGTTAAGTTAGCAAGTTTTGGAAGTCAGATGCTTTACAGAGGTATTAAATACTTTTTGAAGTTATTGTACATCTTTTTATTTATAAGTAAAGGTATTAAATCTACTGATAATCTCAGCTAAGAGGGAATCTTTCTACAACTTTGGTTAACATTGTGTAACATTTGTGTAGAGTTCAGTTATAGGAGAAAACATTCTCTTGATAATGTTAATGAAACATACTAAAAACATTACATAATCCTGATAAAAGTATTCACAATGTTAGAAGCAAACTATTACAGATGTTAATGGAAGTAATTACGTAGACTACATAAGTACTAAAATGCTAAAAGTATTAAAGAGTTTAATACTTTTACTCCGATACATTTTTTATGTGCTGCATTATTACTTGTTACAATTCTAAAAATGTTACCAATCATTACAAACCCACATTATCACTGACAGAGTGGTAGATGCACCACACTGTTATTGGGTTTTAGGAAGCCCATCATTACTGAGTCAATCAAGCTGATCTTATAAAAAGACCACACTGTTCCCATTCTGTGTTTCACTCTGAGAACTTTCCACTGCTTTCTGTAATAACTACATAACACAGTACTGTACTTTTACTTTCAATTCTTCAGTAGGACATTTTAGAATAAACTACTTGCAGTACTTAAGTACAAAAAAAGGTTAATTACTTTAGTACTTCCACTTCTACTTAAGTCACTTTTTTGATAGACCACTTGTATTTTTACTGGGTCTCTAGTACTTTACATGTATCTGGCCCTTCCAACGAATGACAACATTTTGACCATTTATACCTTTTGGAAAAACTCCTTTCTTTAATTTTAGTTTGTTTTTTGTCATTATGTAGGAAAAAAGATTAGTTATTTCAAGACATGTTTTGTGTTTTAATGTAGATAAGCTGTCTAAATTTTCAACAAAAAAAGATTAAGGAACAGGTTTTTTTTTCCAAAAGGGAAATGTGAGCAATCTAACTAGGGTTATTCATTGGAAGATCTAAATGTTCCCCAGTGTTTAAAGCAAATATAAAAAAAAAATGGTTTATGATGTAGACATGAACCAACTAAAAACAAAAATCTGTAATTTTTCCTTATTGTTGGCAGTTAGTTATTTTACATTTATGAATTAAAAATGATAGGTGTAAATAAAGCACAGTTTTGATTTTTCATATAAAAAGAAGTCTACATTTTCAAAAACAAAAAATCAGATTTCTTCAAATAAGGAGATATGGGCGATCTAACTAGGGTTATTCATTAGAACGAATAAATGTTCCCCAATATTAGAAGCAAGCTTTCTTTCTGTAATGTTAACGGACCATTCTAAACACATTAAAACTACTGATCATGGCACAAAAAGTTGGGAAATTTGTGTTTGGTAGATTATTTTAGTGTTGAAATAGCCCTATTTGAGTAATGTTCTAATCCATTTTATGGAAAGAACTACTCAACTAAGCAACTTGGTTTGTTTAACACTTTTAAGTTACTACCTAATTCCTTATGTATTTCTTCATAGTCTGGATCACTTCAGTATTCATTTACATGGTAGGGGAAAAAAGAAATAATGTATCACCGCTTCTTGACAAAATGCATCCCCTTGAAAAGCATTGTTGAAGCATTGTTACAATGAAGCAATAACCTCCCAAACACACATTTCCTTACTTTTTGTAAGAAGGTTTGAATGTAAAAAGGTTTTACATGACTTCACAACACAATGGAGAGAAGATTATGAAGAAATGATGATGATAAAGAGGTTTGAAATGTGTGAAAGGCAGCACCTGTCTTATATAATAAGAATAAAGCTAGACTGCTGCTGTCCAAGCAAGACACGTGGAGCAAAAAACACAGACCCTGCGATGATGCTGCCAGTGCAGCACATTCACCAATGACAGGAGACGCCGGTATTTATTAACTAACAGCTAGAAGCTGTTTTATTACTGGCTTTATTTTTTTTATCATTAATTATGGATTTAATACGGATTCTCCCGTCTTCTGTGGATTGTTCTAAAGGCTGGTCCTGTGGGTAGCTAAGCTAGATAACCTATAGATAGATGCATTTTACTGGAACTAGCATATTAGCTAATTAGCTAGCATCTTAGTTTGTCAACACAAGGAGCGCTCGCGCTGCTTTTTGCCGCTCTTTAGTCGTGTTTTCTGGAGGTACGCTTGTCCTTTTAGACTGTTTATCAGCTCTGTTGTGGTGTTCGTTCGCTTCACATCAGTAAATACACTGTAGATCCGCGCGTTTCGTGCATTTTTGGCCGATATTTGAATTGTTTTGGTTGAAAGAGGCTGAGTCACGTTACTTCCTGGTTTGGCAGCGCCCCCGGCGGCGGCTGCCGGAACTGCACGGCTCTTAGTTAAAAAAAAAACTGACACGTGGATTATCATCACTTAGAGAAGCAGGAAAAGCTTGAATTTCTTCTCCAGGCTTTTAGCGCCGAAACCGAGCGGTGGCGTGTCACCTTTTCTTGCCCGGGGTTCAGGTAAAGCCTCATATCTGCTGGGGAGGAGATGCTACTGCGTGATAGGAGCTACTTTTCCATCTTTTCGTCTTTTTGCTCCTCACGCTTCCGCGAGCTCTCCTCTCCTCTCTCTCAGACTCCGGGAAGATAGTCCGAAAACAAACCCAGTCTTTCGGTTTGGCGTTGAATGGCAATTCTACAAAAACATGGGAAGAACTCCAGTGCAGACCTGGCAAGTATTAAAGACAGTCCAGCAGACCATTTCGGACCGGTCGGAGCTCAGAAAAAGTGGCCAGAAGCCAGTCAGAACTGGTCCAGGTGAGTGTTTTAACATCTGTCCGTCTGATTCAGTCTATTTCACAGTCTTTACACACATAGGAACACAGTTTAGCTAGATTAGTTTCTTCCTTTGAATGACGTGTTACTTACCTAACCCAATCTAACTTAACCTATCTACTGAGTTTACTGGGCTCACTGGGTTTACTGGGCTCAGTCAGGTTTGTATAAAGGCTCAAACATAGCTACAGATGGAGGATCAGAACTAGAATCTGGGATAGGAAAGGTAAACTGGATTAGTCGATGCTCTTATATGTATAGACTACTCTAAAGTTTGTGGTTAAAGGTTTAGCTTAACTTTAACTCCTTAAAAAATCTCATATACGGTCTGCATGTGTAGGTGATACAAAATCCCTTTTCTCTGCAGTAAAATAGGTTTATTCACATTCTGAAAACTTTTGAGGGCTTTGAAATCTCATACAGGGCAATTGGAGAAGCTGCCTGTTCACTCTCTACTTCAACTCAGTAACCCAAATTCTGTATGTTTAAAAATAGACATAAAAACTAGACAAACATAACGAAACTATGTTTGGAGTACATAAAATGTCTGATTTGTATTCAGAATAATACTGATTTTAAAAAGAAATTTAGGAAAGTGCCAATTTTATGATGTCTGTATTGATATTTTTTTTCTTTCAGTGCACTGGGCAGGGCTAAGCTACTTTTTCAGTGGCTGCTTTCTGATCTATTCTGATGGACAACTGGTCTCATTTAGTGTTCTGTGCAACAAAATCTATTGTCTGAAAGGGTCTGAAAGAGTTGTATGAAATAAAAGTAGCTCCCTTTAAAAAGTTTTTTTTCATTTGTTCCTTTAAAAAGATGTCTAAATGTATAAAAATATGTCTAAACATCAGGTGTCTTGTCAGGTGATCAGTCTTATCAGCAATGCCATTTTTTGGCACATTCCAGCCATGTCTATTCTATATAATTTTAGCTCAACACACATTCCATAAATCTTACAGTGATGAGGTAAACTCAAAGAGAAAACACATTGTATTGTGCAAACCTAGCTGTACTCTGTATGGCCTTGTATGACAAGTGACAACTTGAATACACTTTGATTTGATTTAATTTACAGTAGTAGATCAAGTATCTAGTATTTTTATCTGCATTTGCATTTGTTTCAGTTTAAGAAGCAAGAAGGCTACAAATCAATTCTTGTTGTGGCTCATGGTCATCAGGGAAATGGTTTCCGGCATGTAGGCGTTTAGGGTTTGGTCCACCATAATTGTGGCTCTTTTTAGTATGACGTTGAAGTTCTGTGTCCAAATTAGACAATCAGCTCATTTATAAAATATAGCTCTGGAAAAAAATAAGAGATGACTTAAAAATTATGCGTTTTTTATTTTTATTTTACCAAATTGAAACCCTTTGGAATATAATCAAGAGGAAGATGGATAATCACAAGCCATCAAACCAAGCTGAACTGCTTGAATTCTTGCACCAGGACTCGAATAAAGTTATCCAAAAGAAGATGCATGAAAACTGTGATTAAAAACCAGGGTTATTCCACCAAATATTGATTTTTTAACTCTTAAAACTTTATGAACATAACCTTGTTTTCTAAATGCCAATTTTTTTTATTTGGAATTTGGGAGAAATGTTGTCCGTAGTTCATAGAATAAATCAAAAATGTTAATTTTACTCAAACATATACTTATAAATAGCAAAATCAGAGAAACTGATACAGAAACTAAGGTGTTCTCTTATTTTTTCTCAGGACTGTATATGAAACTTTTATTGCAACATTAAACAAGAAATTCATAATTTTAGCCATTTTAGTCAGCTCATAGTATCTTATAAACCCTCTAAGTCTCTCTCTCTTTGTTTTGTCTCTCCACAGGCCAGTAGCTCGAGTATGGACGGTGGTGCTTTTGCTGGGCACATGCCTGCTGTACTGTGCTCGAGTAGCCATGCCCATCTGTGCGGTGAGCATGGCAGAGCGCTTCAGCTGGTCGAAAAGAGAGTCGGGAATGGTGCTGGGCAGCTTCTTCTGGGGCTACTGCTTCACTCAGGTCCTTGGAGGCTACGTCAGTGACAGGTCAGTCAGAGCTGTGGGTGTGGTGTTTTTCTACATGGGTTAATTAAAGAGAAGTGTCGCTGTTTGTCACCCATCTAGTATAATGCCAAAGGTTGTAGCCTTTCCTGTTTTTGTAGTAGTAATGTCTGAACAGTAACTAGTTGGACTCTGGCATGACAACTGGAATAATATGTCACCAAAGAAATGTCAAGGCATGAGAACACAATGTGGGCACAAGGTGTGGCTCTTTTTTAAATGTCTTTCTGATGAGCTATACTGGCTTTCATGAGTTCTTTGCATGTTCAAGTATAGAACAGGATGTTTGCATATGTAAGGGGACATGGGTTTGGTGGACTATCTGGCAACAGACTCATATTATTTAGTATTCAAAATAAGAATGTTATTTTAGTTAATATTTAGTTTTATTAGTAGTAGTGTGGATACAGTACATTTAATTTTAGATACATTGAGTGTTTGCTTTTTTCCAGCCATGACAAGGTATTGTAGGCCAACTGAGTTTCCCTTCTCTGTTGTTTTACTGTTGTTGTTATGGAGTTTTTCTTTACTCAAAAGAGAATTGTGGATGTGAGCCATGGCTGAAGAGAAAAGAAGTAAAATCGAAAAAATAGGAGGAATAAATTCCATTGATCTGAACAAGCTTGTTGCCAGCTAGACAGCTGTCTGCACAGGAGCACAAAACCACCCTATCAACTGATTACTTATCAAGACTTTGCCAAGGCTGTGCAAACAAAGATGAGCTTAACCACTTTAAGCACACAGATCTGAACTTGTCATGTTCTCTTTTTCTGGTACACAGTATCTGTAGGTTTGTATCAGGTTTGACATTTTGCATTAACCTTCAATTGTATTTGCTGGAGATCTTATGTAAACGTGAACAGAATCAAGGATATACTGATTAGGGATAGGCAGTGAATCGGGTAGTTTGGGGCATATTTTTATTACAACCCCATATCAGAAAAAGTATAGGAAATGTGAAATAAAACAAAGATGCATAGTTTATTATATGTACTAGGTTTTGTATTTAATTGCAGTCTTTATGAATCCAAGATACATTGTAACGTGTGCAGCATTTGGTTTTGAGTAGTCTTGTTTAAAAAAAATGCATAGACCTACCTTTAAAAAAAAAGGAACGTGATTTATAAGATCTCAATTTACTTTTCTGCATTAATGCTGCAATAATAGATGTGTACCAGCACAACCGACCACGACAGACCCTGGTTTCTTACAGAACACACAGCATCCATTCTTTCAAAAAAAAAAAAAATCTTTATTAAAGGTCTCATTCCATAATATTTTCATTTATTTTAAAATGTCTAGTTGTGGTCTCTAGTATGAGTGAATGCCATGTGAGCTGTTTTTTGTGGGAAAAAAATGCTCAGGTGTTTCTATTTAGCCTGCTTTAGATAACTGGTTTAGTAGACAGGAGTTGGACTCTTGCTCATAAATATTCATACATGCAAACATATTGCCTCTGATTGGCTAACAGCACTCCAGCAGAGAACGACTACCTGCCTTTGCCCCACAGTAAATTTTACAGCTGTAAAACTCAACGGATAAAATGTTACAGCACTGAATGCTAAGTAAAGTGCCCCGCGGCTGAAAAAAATGTTATTAATCTTTAATCACGGTGCCACTCTTCCCGCTGCAAAGTGGATCACACCCCCGTCCCCCCCCCCCCCACCACGTCAATGTCGCCCACTTTGACCGGTGTTCTGTCGAGTTGTGCTACCTTGTCAGACCTAGTGTATATTTGGGTCTTGTTAAAACGCAGAATCAACCGGAGATCCCATTTCAAACCTAGAGTTACTTACACAAGATAGCTAACACTAACTAGCTGGTGTAAACAGAGCTGTAAGCTCCTCCTTAGCTAACAAGACAGTGTCTGCTCTGCTGCTGCCCAGCTGCGGTGCTGCCTGTGGGCGGTCCTGAATCGAGGTGGCCGAGGCCATGAATTCGCGGTTTGATGTAGACATAGAGCTTTTCCTGATCCATCCGTTTTTCTGAGGCTTTTCTTTTATTAGCTACTGCAGACAATGTGAGCTGAAGAACATTTTCATATGCAGCATGCATATAAAACTTAAAGAGAGACCTATAGTATTTCACAAATAACAAGTAAAAGTGAAGTTTAGTGGAAGGAGACCTTTTAAGTTGTTTTTGTAGACTACATTTCGGCCTAATGATTACCAAAGTGATTTTGATTTCCAAGTCTGCTCTTCATTCTCTCGCCAGAGCTGCTTAAATTCACTCACTCTAAAGTTCTCAGGGTGAACTGTCTTGATGGCTTGTTGTTTTTTTTTTTTATTTGTGTTCAGGGTTGGAGGAGAAAAAGTGATGTTACTGTCAGCTGCAGCTTGGGGAGCCATGACAGCGTTCACACCAATCCTAGCTCATTTCTGCTCACAGCCGATCGTCTCCATGACCATCTCCCGTTTTCTCATGGGCCTCCTTCAGGGTGAGTTGGGACAGGACGTGGAGGGCGGTCAGAAGCCTGTGTTTCTCTCCACATGCTCTACCTCCCTGCACAGCTAGCATCTGCTGAACTGTTAATGGAGTCTTTATTCTTCTGAGAAGTTGCACGCCACCGAGGCGCAGATGTTTTGAAGTGTACTCAGAGGAATAATGCTTGTACTTCTGAAATAATGTGTTTTGTCAAAAACAGACATTCTTAAATAAAAAAATAAATGCTGGAAGAAGAGCACAGCCTTGTCCATGACATGTTTAGAGTGTTCTGAACTGATGTAAGATCTGTGTTCTTGCAGCAAAGCTGCTTCTAATTGAGAAAATAGCTAAAGACTCCCCTGCAACTCTCTGAGGAGGCCTTTTGTGGGGGGGCTGACTAGCCGTGATGTTGCGACATTGTATTTTCACTCTGGAGTTGAGATGGATCGAAATGAAAATTTTGAGCTAAAACTAAACAAAATTAAACATTACTCTGAACACATTTACATTTAATTTATTTTGCCATTTTATTCTCTACTGAATAAATGAAGTAGCCCAAATTTATTTTTGCAATGGCAAAAGTACAATTTAAAAATATTAATTGAACATATAACACTTTTTAAAATATCCAAGCAGATATATCAACAAAGCATAACATATATTTATTTCATTTAGTTAAACCTCAGCAGAGCAATTTCAGTCATGAATTTACTTTAGCAGGGCTTTTTCAGTCATAAATATACCTCAGTAGTGCTATTTTATTCATAAATGTAGTTCAACAGTACTCAAGGCACATTTAAGTGAAATTTATACAGAGAAATGCAGTCAACAAATTGTAAACAAACAGGTGCTAGCTAAGGCTAAGTTAGTTCAGCTAATTACTTTCTTAGTCATGGACAGCTTCTTTCATTCAGTTTGTGAAAGGGTAGTAAAGGGGTGAGCATAAGTGGTGCTGAATGCTTTATTTTTGTTCATTTGTTTGAGAAGATTATGAAAATTAATTTAACCTTTAATTTATTGGCTCTCTGGTGCTCCCTGATGGCTCTTTAACACTAAAATAGGACTTATGGTGTAAATAATTACAATTTGATTGAACAACTTGTCTACTTATGAGAGTGGGTTTTGCAGTAGGAGTTCTGTTTTTCTCATGCTATGTGGTTCCTAGCTAATTTAATCAGATGTAATCAGACATTGGCTTAAATACAACTGCCATATGTATCTTTATCATATATAAATGCATTCCTCCTCAGGTGTGCTGTGCATGCCTTTGCTACTTCATTATATATATTAGCTCACATCTAAAATATATTTGTTGTTAAGGAGCTACTTTACCATCTGGCCTAGTCTTTTATTCTAGATTCTGGTAATGAGTCCTAAATATAATTTGTTTCCCTTTTGTTTTCTCCATATTTTTATTCTATTTTTCAGGTGTGCATTACCCATCTTTAGCCAGCCTGTGCTCTCAGAAGGTGGTGGAGAGTGAGCGGGGCTTCCTCATGAGTACTGTAGGAAGTGGCTCATATCTTGGGTGAGTGTCTGACTGGACCATCAGCAGGTTCACTATGAAGAAAAGTTGTTTGCATAAAAAAAACATGGTTTTCTGTCCTTTTACTTGAATAGCTCTGTTCTTCAACTCAGGAGTTAGCTGATTGGTAGAAATCAGGTGTATTATCAGCAAGAATGCATCATATGTATAATGAATAGTACGTACACCAGGAAGAGTTTTGTGAACCAGTGCTTTGAAGTAACCGTTTACTTCATGCACGTAATGTGGTCAAACTGTGAAGGCAAATATTTAAGTAACAATAAAGTTTATTTATTTAACTAAAATGTATAAGATTAATGTAGAATGCAGAAATAACAGGCAAAAGTTGAAATTGTTAAAAACAATCCTAAGGATTGTAAGTATGGAGCTTAAATGCTGACATAAGTAATGAATCTGCATTTTGTATATTTTACTGGCTCATTCATACATTTTAACCATTTCAGACCAGAATTATGTTGTAGTGATAAAAGAAAATGCAAACAAGATTCAGTAAATAAAATATTTAAAAAATAATAATAAATAAATAAACAAAATATTTGTTTAACATTGTTATTTTTATCCTATATAACTTATTTTATTTTACTTCTTTTATGTCAAAATTCCTTCCTATGCAGTAAAACTAAATACATGATAAGAAAAAAAAAATTATTGTGCCTCATTAGCTGGGATGCTGCCATGTTTTACTTTCAGTGTGAAAAAAATCATTGCAGTGGGCGGGGCTAATATGCTGTTTGATTGGCCGATAAACGTCTATTCTGATGGACAAAAGAATACAACAGTGCAAGAATATACAAGAATTAATAAAAAACATAATGTTTATTTAAAATGGACACAGGTTTATTTTTCTTGTGTTACCTTTTTTTTAAATGTATATATTTTTTTCTTCAGATTTTAAAATTCAGATCCTTATATTCAATTATATTTGATTAAAACACCAAATACACATTTAGGCCACAGGTGAAACACCCAGGAGATAGATTTAAATTAGTGTAAATAACATTTATGCATCTGATTTTTTAAATCTAAAAAATGGGATTAGATTTTTTTTAGGGTTTTTTTAAATGTATTTTTTTTTCACAATTATTCCATTAAATATTTGAAGTATATTAAAAAGCCAAGCAAATTATATACACATATACAACGTATATAAGTACCCACATTATTGTGCAAAGCTATTTTTGTGTGTTTATATAAAAAAATAAATATATATATATATATATATATATATATATATATTATATATTCAGATTTTTAAAGTTCAGATCCTTAAATTCAATTCTTTTTGATTAAAACACCAAATACAAAATACAAATTTAGGCCAAAGGTGAAACATCTAGTACATAGATTTGAATTGAAATTCGTCTTTACTGATTGATTACATTCAAGCTAAACATTTTGCCATTTTTCGTTTTTTTTTATCAAATTAACCCAACATTCATCTGTATATGTGTGCAGGACGCTGGTGATTGGAGGAGTGGGTTCGCTCATGTTGGACATGTATGGCTGGGAGAGTGTGTTCTACATCTCTGGTCTCCTCTCTGTGCTGTGGGCGTACTGCATGTGGAAGTACTTACTCAAGGGAGAGGGTGAGTTAATGCCTGCTTCACCCTCAGCAGTATGTTTCCTAAAATGCAACTTAGAGCTCAGTGTAAGCTGGAAGAATAAGCTTTAAACACACAGTCTCTGATGCAGGGGTTATATATTTTCATGCTCAGAAAGAATTCTTAAAAATTAATTACTGTGGCTGTTGTTTTTTTTCTGAAGTCTTCAGAAGTCTTTCCTTCGTCCTGCCTCTTGACAAATAACACTAATGTATTA
This sequence comes from Astyanax mexicanus, assembly GCF_023375975.1. NCBI lineage: Eukaryota > Metazoa > Chordata > Actinopteri > Characiformes > Acestrorhamphidae > Astyanax > Astyanax mexicanus. The sequence goes on from NC_064420.1 coordinate 32,763,319, forward strand.
TTAAAGGAAGCTGTTCTTCCTCTTCCCCAAAAGACATCAAACTGTGGTCTGTGAAAGGCACAGTTTATTTTCATTTCCCAAACAATGAGGCAAATTATGAACCATGGAACATCTAAGAATGTCTTGGAATCATAATATACTGGCGCATAAAGGTTGATATGATATAAAAATAAAACACTGTGCTAAGATTTTTTTTTTGTGTTTGGACATTAATAACAATAACAATATGACATTTGTGAATTTATTTATTTGAATTATTTTTTGTTTGTTTTTTAAACAGTAAATATGTGACTTTGAGTGAGGCGAAAATGTTAAGATGCAGTTTTACAAGCCTATTTACAACCTTATTAATTGAACGAAGGGTACATGGAAAGAGAAAAAGCACTGGATGGATTATGTCACAGTAAAGGCTAACAGAAGGCATGTAGCATTTCATTGCATAGCATAGCTTAGCTTAGCTTTGTTTTACATTAGTATTATTTCTAAGATGTAAATGATAGTGTTATTGTGGGTCCTCTTTTTTCAGTCACTCAATGTGATGTTAATTAGCTGAAGAGAGTGTGGTAGGGTCTGCTGAGGGTTACCTTTTAGCTTAGCATGGATGATCACTCAGTTTACTGACTTAAATCTCTGTTTGGCCTTTTTTTTAAAGTAGGGCTTCCTGAAGTAGCTGTTGCAACTGCATCTGTTATGTAACACTTGTGAGGTTTTGTAATTGGCTAGTTATACAGCTCTCTGCTATAATGTGGATTTGGCTTTGTATTCTAAACCAGGATTAATATGGTTTTCTCAGACATCCCAAGTTGCAAAAATTAAGTCCAGGGAGGTACACAAAAAAATTATATCAAATGAACTCATTTTTGTATGCCTTTGCAATCATTAATCACTCATGGGCAATGCTAAAATCACTCTTACAACTTTTACCAGACATGGATATACTTTAGAGTAGCCAGAGGTGAAATTAGTTTTCATGGGTTCCATGATGCTCTTCTCTTACTCATTGAACGCATCCCATCCAGGAGGGGAAAAAAAAAAACACTGCCTGCCCACACTAAAAACTGATTGGCTGACTCACAGACTCTTTGCAGAAAACAGGCCACTCGGAACATATTTTCTGTTTTGCATGTGCTTTATGAATATGCAAACAAGGGGAGAACCTTTCTCTCCCTCTCTTTCCCACATGAGATACAAGAAAAAAAAAAGTCTGTGTTGCCTGCACGCACATTTGTGTTCACTCTTGGGCCACTCGTTCCAGATTCCGGCAGATTTTATCTGACTTGCGGGCATCAGTGAAAACTCCCGCAACTTTTGGGAGACTTGGGACATCTAAGCCAAATTGTAGAGAACCAGCAGTTTTTAGCTAGTTAATAGGTATTTTTTGTTTAACCTATTACTCATTAATTAAAAAAAACAACACGCATCAGCATCTAGTTTACTGTAGTTACAGTAGTTCAAAGTTCAAGCTTTTGCTGCTAATATCAGACTGATGTAATATCAGTATAGTATAAAGAGTTTGACATCTCAAACAGAAAGCATAATAAAAATGTTGATCAAAACCACTTCCTGTACCACCCCACACATCCTCCTGTACCACTTCTTGAACTATAGCCAGTTGTGTTATTTTTACTTTGATAAACTGCTTCGCTGATGCAACTGTGGTGTAATTATGTGTTAATTAGCCCAAAATATTTCTTTTTCAAGCCCCCAAGCTATTTGTGGCTATTGAGGAAAACTTTATTGCAAACTGAGGTTGTTTTTTTGCCATTGAAATGCTGATGTACCTAAATCTGTTTAAGCACTAAATAATTATTATAAGTATAATTCTTTAGGCAACAGTCACTAATGCTGTCCATATAATAGTGATGATTGTCTTTTTCCTAATTTTTAAATGTTAGCCTTAGTTTGATGTTTAATAATGGACCATAAGCCAATTTTGGTAGTAAATTGATGAAGTGAAAATATATTATTTCTTGTGTTATTTTGACTCTGTTCACACCATGTAAAAGTGACCCCATTCTGGTCTTTTCCGCCATACGGTACCAAACACATTTTAATCCAATGTTTTTTAATCATATTTCTATTTCCTTCATTGTAAATTAATACAGTAAAGTCGTCCAGTCTATATAGAAACACATAAGAAATCATGTAGTAACTTAAAAGTGTTCAACAAACCAAAATACTCCGTAAAGCATTTTAGATGGCTCTTACCTGGGAGGCTGTTAACTCTGATGAACTTATCCTGTGCAACAGAGGGAATTCTTGGACTTCCTTTCCTGGGTCGGTCCTGATGAGAGCCAGTTTCATCATAACATTTTTAATGGTCTTTGCGACTGCACTTGAGAAAACTTTCAAAGTTCTTTTTAAATTTTTCAGATTGACTGACCTTCATTTCTTACTCATTTATTTCTTTACTTAGTTGAGTCGTTCTTGCCATAAGATTAGAACATTGACTCAAATAGGGCTATTCACAGTATACCAACTCTACCTCTTCAGAACTTTACAACTGATTTTCTCAGAAGAAATTCAAGTAATTACATTTTGACAAGTTCAGCACAGCTGATACCTGAAAGCCATTCCAGGTGACTCTACTTCATAAAGCTGACTGAGAAAATCCAGCCAAGATGTGCAAAGCTGTCATCTAAGCAACTACTTTGAAGAATCTAAAATATAAGTTGTGTTCTGGTTTGTTTAATACTTACTAAATAATTCATTATGTTTTATTCATAGCTCGTAATGAATTTAGTATCAATCTACAATTCAGGAAATAAAAAGAAAGAAAGAAAAATAAAAACACTGGATTTAAGTTTTGTCCAAACTTTTAATTGGTACTGTTTTTGACAGATCTGTTTTCTGTGTGCTATTGTAAACGGCAAAAACACAAATCTAACTGAATATTCAATTATATATTTGAGATATTTAGGCAGGAATCGTAACGAAAGTCATTTTAGTATTGTGACAACACTAATATAAACACATTGATTTTGGAAAGCCAGGATAAAATATATGTATATGTTACTGATGGAGTTATATTGTGTTTACATGTGTGTGTTTTTATGTGTTTTCAGGGCCCATCATCACTCTGGAGTCTCTGGGCAGCGCTGGTACCCAGTCCAAACTGTCCCGCAGAAACTGGCTGCGCCTTTTCAGACAACCAGCTGTGTGGTGAGATAAGAACCTGACGTGTCTGTGTGTTTGTGAGCACATTTATCACTGTGATGCACTTCAAAGGGGCTATGATCCTGCAAGAAGGAGCTACAAATCCTATTTTGTGTGTGAGTGTGAGAGAGAGAGAAAGAAGGATCTTCAGTTCAGGGAGCAGCTTAATGTGAGGGCTCAATAAAAGTGTCTGTGGTACTATAAATGCTTTATTCACGTTCTCACGTCTATTTACAGCTCTTTCTCACTCTCTCACCCGTGTGCTCTCTTGCTCTCACTCAGTATCTATGATATACTAATAATATTTTAGATCTTATGATCTGTCTTGTGCTGTTCACTTCCTTTCACTGTTTAGCAAATGTTCTTTGCAATTAACATAATTGTGCTATATAATATTTCTTGCTCTAACTTGCATTTATTAATCATATTGTAAGAATATGAATCGTTAAATGGTCTGTGAGGAAAGATATCTATCATTTAAACAATTTATTTCTATATCTTATTTCACTATTCTGATGAAAGTTCAGGTATGACAGCTAAAGCTGTATAGTGACAAAAATCTGGCAACATAATAGTTATCACATTTACAGGGGTTACAATTTAGTATATTGTGATATACTGTTTAAATACAACACAAAATGATGACCCACAGTCTGCTACCAATCTTTGCAAGTAAATTATTATTAGTATTAGTAGAATCAGTGAAACATAGATCTTTGAAACATTTAGACAGTCAAAGCAGCAGTTCTCAATGTAGCAAAGTGGAGTTGTATGATATTTACTCTAGTTTAGATGATGTAAAGAAAATGTAAAGTCAAATTTGACTTAAAATGGGAGAGAGTTATGGTAGAGCTGTGTCACAGAGAAAATTAAAAATCTCTCTCTCTATCCTCTTCTCCTCTTCACACTCTGTCTCTCTGTCTCTTTGCTTGTCCATCAGTGCGGTCATTGTTACACACCTGTGCACCGCGAGCACCTTCTTCACCCTGTTGTCATGGTTGCCGACTTTCTTCAAGGACACTTTCCCTGATTCCAAGGTAAACTGGTTAAATGTAATATTGTGAGTGGAGAAAACATGTCATGGGTTGTATGGAGATGGAGGGTCACAAATAAAAGTGTAATTTTAATCAGCTTCCAGGAGGGGGCCCCATTAAACCAGTGCTTCAAAATAAAAGCGTGGTTGATCTATCCACTGCACTAACCATTGGCAATTCTATGCAACAAATTCAGCTTTAATGTATGTGTATACTATAATTTTCTCACCTCTGTGAACATGTTGTTATTTTGCCTTTAAAAGCTAATATACTTAATATATTCATCTCTGTAAAAAATTAAGAGACAACTTCAGTCTTTGAACCAGTTTCTCTGATTTTGCTATTTATAGGTTTACGTTTGAGTAAAATGAACATTGTTGTTTTATTCTATAAACTATGGACAACATTTATCACAAATTCCAAATAAAAATTTTGTAATTTTGAGTATTTATTTGCAGAAAATGGCTGAAATAACAAAAAAGATGCAGAGCTTCAGACCTCAAATACTGCAAAGAAAACAAATTTATATTCATAAAGTTTTAAGATTTCAGAAATCAATATTTGGTGGAATAAAGCCTGGTTCTCCTCCACCATTCTTACACACTGCTTTTGGATAACTTTGTGCCACTCCTGGTGCAAAAATTTAAGCAGTTCAGCTTGGTTTTCAAGTTGGTAAAATCAAAGAAACTCATCATTTTTAAGTGGTCTCTTATTTTTTACAGAGCTGTATATTATGTTCTGACTGTTGGGGGAGGGTGCATTGTGCCCTTTTTAAAAATAAATCTGTAATGCAATGCTCTGATTTTTATTTTCACATTTAAGAGTGTTTGGGCCAATCTGTGCCTCTTTTGGTGATTTGACAAAACACAGAATTATTTATTTACTTATTTATGTATTAACTGAATATAAGTTTTATCCATTAAAAATAAAGCCCACAGTCAAGACAAAATATAATTATTATCACGATTTGACGTTATTATTGTGTACAATCTGATATTATGAGGTGAGCTGGGGATCAGCCAACATCTTGACCTTACTAACACTTGTCACTGAATGCAATCAAATCATAGACTGTGTATAGCTGGACAGAGCATCGTCTCTCTAAAGTGAAGCCACCACAGGTCGGGCGCCCCCTGCTGTTCGGCTGCAGAAAGCCGTGTAACTCCACCCATCCCCATAGGTTTCAATGGCAAAACAGACAACTCTCAATCACGTTTTTTTCTTATATACTGTAATTCTACCTCCATTATTTAAATGCAACAGCTAATGTAACCTCTGCTTATATTGTCAAATTTTTATATCCCCACAGAATTCGTTTTTAAAAACGTTATTCAGCTCTATTCAAAAAAGGTGTGGTTATTGTAAAAGGGCTGGTTATGGGCGGGACCAATAACAGACCGTCAGCTCCGCTCCGCCCCGCTCTGCAGTCTGTGACCGCGAGGCAGCCCTCAGGGGCGGGGTTATTTAAATGAGCGGGCTGTCTCTCCGCAGTCTTTCTCCCTCCTCTGGTCTCTACTGTGCAGACTCGGGTATCAGGATCGCCAACATGGAGGAAGATTTTGGCTTCATTTTCATTGAATGAATGGGAACAGAGACATGGCGTCCATCTTTTTTTTACAGTCTCTGAATCAAATCCTCACAGCAATGCTCCAAAATCTATTAGAAGGCCTTTCCTGGAGATTAGAGATTAGAGTAGAGAGTTACTATAACAAAACTAGAATAAACTCCCTTTTATAAAATCCCTTGATTTGAGTAGAAACTGTGAAAAATCAGGCGCCCCAATACTTTTGCCCATGGATGTGCTTTGTAAGTGATTTAAAAAATTATATATATATATATATATATTTATTTTTTTATTTATTTATTACAGTGCTATTTGTCCTTATGCACTTTATATTATTTCTCTGTGTCTTCAGGGTTGGGTGTTTAATGTGATTCCATGGTTCGTGGCCATTCCATCCTCACTGTTCAGCGGCTGCCTGTCCGATCATCTCATCAGTCAGGGTATGAACACACACACAGGCACACACAGACACACACACACACACACACACACACACACACACACACACAGACGCTGTAGCAGAAGATCAACACAGTTTGTTTGTGCTGTTCCTTCTGTGCTGTGTCAGTGTTGTGGCTTGTAATTTGCATTAAATATGTAGCACACATTGTTCAGCTGACTGTGGGCCTTTTCCACTAGTGTTATGAGCCTGATGGCTTTAGCTATACTGTAATTGTTGTGAATTTATTTTTGTGAATATATATATATATATGTCTTTATCTTCGCTCTGACATTTTCTTTCTTGCCCTGTAGGTTTTGATACAGCTACAGTGAGGAAACTAATGCAGGTAAAATCTCACTGTGTGTGTGTGCATGTGTGTGTGTGTGTGTGTGTGAACTGATCCTAAAGGAACATATAAAATAGTAAAAAGATGTTGCTTTAATGCTTAAATACCATTTTTTCCCTCCTCAGTTTTTCTCTATGGGTGTATCCAGTGTGTTTACTCTGTGTCTGTGTGGAACCACCACTTTCCCAATGGCTGTGGCCTTCGTCTCTGCTACCATGGGCCTTACCACCTTCAGCCACAGGTAAGCCTGCTCTTCTCTTCTTTACAGTATTAGTAGCCTTATTGTAGTGTGGTGTTGATTCAATTAATTACACTATTATTCTGTGATTAATTGTGATTAATCACTTGTTTTTCTTCTCAAGATGGAAAAAAATGCTAAAATAAATGGTATTAAATTTATATCAAAATATATTTCTTAATTTCTGTTGATATGATACAATTACGATGGAGAGTATAATCTGATTCTGCTAGTCAAATACGTTTCATATTACAGTGTTTTTTTTACTGCACATTATCCAATTTAGTGGATGTTTTTAACACTCTGTTATAAAATATTTAATTGTCACTTTTAAACTCTTAATATGCGTATTAAAGCATATTGTCGATACGATAAGAAAATGTATCATGATGCTTAAAGGTGGTATGCTTAAAAAGTACACTAGAGCATTTTTACTTTTTACTAATATTTTAAAATCTTAAATCTTAAAATTTAAAAAAATGTTGTTGTTTTTTTTCTCTCTGCAGTGGGGTTTCAGTGAATGTTCAGGATCTTGCACCATCCTGTGCCGGGGCCTTGTTTGGTATGTGGTCTTTTCTCAGTTACTTTTCTCAGTTAGACAGTCTTATTACCGATCACTGACCCAGGTGCAAGCATGGGGTGTTTTAATCATGTCTTTATGTTTGTGTCCTGTAGGTGTGATGAATACCTGTGGTGCATTTACAGGTAAAATATACTACATATACCATATCACAATCTATTTTTGGCTATTTACTGTACTTGTAGGAAACTAGAAAACTGTGAATTATGACAGTCTATAATAACTGTTGGTGTGTATTATTTATGTTCATGTATGTGTCAGTGATGTGATTTTATATTTGTGATTTTATGTTGTGTGTCTGCTCTGTAGGAGTAATCATGGTGTATTTATCGGGCTACCTGATCGAGGCCACCAACTCGTGGGCGTCTGTTTTTGCCCTCATCAGCGTGGTGAACCTTCTGGGTCTGGGAACGTTCCTGGCCTTCGCCGAGGCGCGCAGGGTGGACATCGATGCCACAAAAGGCCGCTACCACAACATCCACATCTGAACCCTGATGGCACAACCTAGAACTACCACAGAACTTCACAATTAAAGAACCTATTCTACAGATGAGGACGCTAAAGATCTGTAGGAACGTCTGTGGAAGTGAGACAGACAATCTGGCCATCACAGTTTGCAGGGGGTCTGGCCACACTGGCCTGTGAGATTGCTACAGGGTGTTTAAACCCATCAGTATTAACCTTTCATTTTCTACCACTGTGGTGAGTAGGTGGCAGTTATAATGGGACCAGCTGAAGAAAGTGTTGAGGTTGTTGGCAATTGCAGGAAAGTGAGGTCGGAAGGCCAGCACATACAGAAGGCCAAAGATTAAGATATATCATGACTGTACTTTAAGACAGTATAGTGTACGGATGCAATCTGATTTCTATTTTCCAAAAAACGTTCATCATATTCATTGTTTTATTTTGTTTGTTTGTTGAGAATAATCTTCATCTCAAATCGTCATCTCAAAGCCAAGTTCCAATTTTGCCTCTACACCACCCCAACTATTTTTTTATTTTTTAATGGTCCTAATTTAAATCACATGTTTGTTTTTCCTGGTGTAGAGGCAACCCTGAGGTTACAGTCTGCTGTAAAGGAACCAGTAGACTTACTGTTGTTCTGGTCAGCTAATAAGAGAAGCAGTAGTAAGTATTGGGTGGAAGATGACCTGTTGATGACTTCAAAGTTACTGTGTTTCCTTTTCTTTTCTTTTTCCTTCTTTTTTTTGTATTTATTCTTTATGGGAAATTCCACTGATTTTTCTATTTCAGTTTCTGCATAGTTAAAAGGCTCAGCAGTACACTCTGCTATTTGGAGTCATTTGATGTCAAATGTTCAGTTCTGTAGTGTCAAATGCTCCAAAAGCCCTTTCTCAGAAAGCTACATACAGAAAGTAAATATACACGGTCATGCCGAATGTCATGGGACAGAAACTACAGCTCGGGAAAAAATTAAGGAACCACTTCAGTTTCTGAATCAGTTTCCTCTAAATTTTGCTATTTATAGGAATGTTTTTGAGTAAAATGAACACTTTTGTTTTATTCTATAAACTACAGACAATAAAAATATTGTCATTTAGAACATTTATTTGCAGAAAATTTGAAAAGGCTTAGAAATGGCTCATTTAAACCTATAATTTACAGTACCATGCAAACATATCTATAGCCTTATCCACAAGATAACACCTCACAACTTTTCACCATTAGTATAGCTGCTGTTCTCTTTTTTTCTATTGACTTTTTCTGAAAAGATTTTGGCCTAAAACAGCAGTAAATGAAGTCTTTGGTACATATCATCCCCACTGCTATAAACAAATTGTATTTAAGTGAGTTTCTCTACAACTGACTATCGGTATTTCATATTTCTATATACACCACACTGAACAGTAAGATTATGCAGAAATGTAGAAACATCAGTGAATTTCCCTTTTCTTTAAGTTACTGTTCAAGTTCTGTTTAATGTTTACTGATTGCTGATAGAGAGTCTCAGAACTGAGGCTTGTTTGGAATGAAGAACTGTGAATATGTCAGTGATGAGCTTTTGTTATGGGTCCGATACAGATACAAGACCAAATATATTTAGATTATTTTCCTGTCCTTTATATTTATTACCTTTGTTTAGCCAAGTTTATCCATGTTTGTGTCAAAGAAATCTCAAAGCTCATCTACATCAAAAGTGTCTGATAATCAGGAATCTGATTCTCATTTTTTTTTTATTTATTGAACTCTTCAAGGCCAGTAGTGAAAGATGTCGGCAACATTTTTGTACTTTGTTTTCGCAGATGTTCATGTTCTTATGAGGCCAAAGAGGCGAAGCATTTTTGCTTAGCTTATAGATGAGATGAGGAAGCAGAGCGTGTCTGAATCATTCCTGTGGAGAGTTATGCAAGGGGTCAGTAACCCGTCTTCTTAGTTAAACGCTATAGTCTAGAAAAGCATTGCCGTTGTCCTGTCACACAGCTCATGCGTGTCAAAATACGCTAATATTATTGAGTGAGTTTACATGCACTTCATAGTTTGAATATAATTGTATTACTGCTCAGAGTAAGGTTTAGAAATCTGATCAAGAAATGGGTTTGTAGCTCAGCAATCATATTTCTTAGTTCATGCAAAGAGAACTCTGGTGTAAAATTGACTTTTGTTACAGTAAAACATAATAAAGTGCACAAGAAGCTTATAAAAAACACTGTTTGCAACCCGTAGCATAGCCTAAGCTCCAGGTGCCACCATCACTGTACTGATTATGACTTTGCTTTAATATGGCGGTGCCTGGAGATGTAGGTTACGCTACAGGTTGTGAACATGTTTTTTAATAAGCTTCTTGTGCACTTTTAAAGTTTTTAACGCCTCATTTAAAATATCTGGGCTTTCCAGATTCTACCAATGAATGTGGAGCAACTTTAAACCTGGATAACAGTGTAAAAAGCAATTTATCTACAGGGGCAAGTGGATGCCCTGAAGCGCCCATTATACAGAGTGCAGGGCACAAAAAAAGCACAAAATTACTGGATCTCTGAAAAGTGTGGAAGAGTGGAGGTGGGCTATTCAACAAAGGTTAGTATTCTTTATCATGTTTTACTACAACAAAAGTCAATTTTACACCAGAGTTCTCCTTTAATCTTGAGTTATCGTACTTCTCAGATTGTGCATGCACGAAAACAGACCCTGGACAGACCCTATATCTTCGTTTTGTGGCTCAAAGAGTTAAAAAGTTGGAGTTTATTGGTTGGTTTACTACAGCAAAAGTCTGATAATTGATCTACTCATGTAAACTCTTGAGTTTTCCCATTGTCTGATTTACAAAATATATGTAAACACATTGATCAGATTATGTAAATCTCCAATGTTCTGCAGTAATTAGATTATGAAGTGGATGTAAACGCACTCTCGCTGACCCCCTCCATCCCCTTAGCTTGCTTAAGTGCTAATAATGATGGTCTGAGGTCCAGAAAAGAAACTTGAATTCTGCATAAAATACTGTGCATCACTAGTGGACGCCATTATAAGATTAATTATACACAAATGCAGTCTTCTAGTTAGTTTTCTACATAGATTAGACATGATTGTGTGTAATATATTTCTATATAAATATATAGATATTATATACCTATGCCTAGTGATCTATGTATCTTATAGTTAAATAATTTATATTGCTGAAATATTTCCAGCAATATTACAAAGTGCTTGTGCGGCTCAAGAACTGACTTGCACAGGTATTAGGTTTCCTTCCTCACCTCGTCTCGCACAAAAGGACAATTTTTTTGTCTCGCTCCATATCCCTCTCCATATCTGCCTTCTAGCTTGGCTGTGGGTTTCTGCCATTTCACATGTTCCAACACCTGCTGTTACTCCTTTCACATAACCGTTTGCAGTAGATCTACTTCTAATATTACTCTTCACTAAATAATAATCAGTAGTATGTGAGTTATGTAACTGCCAGGTAAGAGGGTCCTTCCCTGCAGCAATGAGGAATTGCAATTATAGCAGAAATAATCAGACATGACCTCCTAATTCACAGTCGTATTCAGAAAGAAACCCGAATGTAAAATGAATCAGCAGAGTAATGAACTGTTACACCATCCTGATTATACTAGTGCAGGCCTCGGAAACCTGTACTGATGATATTCTTATTCTTTAAAAGAAAAAAAGAAAAAACATGTATGATTTGTCAAAGAAAGGAACGGTAAATGCAGTATTCTCCTGCTTAAAACATGATATTTGTAAACATATTTTGTTGAAGAATAAAAATTATATTTTATCAAGTCTAAGAATTCTTATGATAGTTTTTTTTTTCCATTGAAAATGAAATGAAAAAAAAATATTGCAGTGTGTTTTACATTTACCTTTGACTGTTGTTTTAACTGCTAAAAGTGTGAGAGTCAAATATTTGGAAACCTTAAATTCAGTATTTTTTCATCATTATTTTAACATTTTCTAAATTGAAGTCATCCAAACTAGGAAGAAAAACATATTTAGTAAAGAAATTGTGTTAAACAAACCAGAATATGTTTTATATTTTAGATTCTTCAAAGTAGCTCCTCTTGCTTAGATCACAGCTTTGCACATCTTGGTTGGATTTTCTAAGTCAGTCACCTGGAATGGCTTTCAGAGTTAATTACTTGGTGTAAAGAGGTAGAGTTGGTATACAGTGAAAAGCCCTATTTGAGAAATGTTCTAATCCATATTGTGGCAAGAACTACTCAACTAAGTAAATCACTTTATGAAGTTCAGTCAATCTGCACAACATTTAATATATAAAATGACACTGACTCTATACTTTTACACACCTTAAGACATGTTTGCTGGAAGAATGGGACAAAATAAGACCTGAAACCTTCATCACTTGGCATCCTCATTGCCGAAATGTCTGTGAAAGTGTTGTAAAGGGAATGGCTACATTACAAAATGGTAAATGCTTTACTGTCCCAACATGTTTTGAATTGCAGTTGCATTTGTGTTGCAGGACCGAAAAATAATTTTTTACCATTTTTAAAATGAGAGTCTGGCAGTTCTATACATTATCAACATGTCATGATGAATGGACCAATAGAAATGCTTCAAACTGATTTTACCTAAACTGTTTTTACACAGATCTCCATTAAAAGTTAGGAGAAGGACTTTTTTTTCTTGTTTTGGAGATACAATGTTTTTGTGCACCAGAAACAATACAGCTCTGGAAAAAAATGAAGAGATCACTTCAGTTTCTGAATCAGTTTCTCTGATTTTACTATTTATAAGTATATGTTTGAGTAAAATTAAGTGTTGTTTTATTCTGTAAACTACGGGCGGGCATTTCTTCCAAATTCCAAATAAAATATTGTCATTTAGAGCATTTATTTGCAGAAAATGAGAAATGGCTGAAATACCCAAAAACGATGCAGAGCTTTCAGACCTCAAATAAAATAAAGAAAACAAGGTCATATTCATAAAGTTCAGAGTTTAGAAATCAACATTTGGTGGAATAACCCTGTTTTTAATCACAGTTTTCATGCATCTTGGCATGTTCTCCTCCACCAGTCTTACACCCTGCTTTTGAATAACTTTATGCCACTCCTGGTGCAAAACTTCAAGCAGTTCAGCTTGGCTTGATGGCTTGTGATCATCCATCTTCCTCTTAATTATATTTCAGAGGTTTTCAATTTGGTAAAAATCAAAGAGACTCATCATTTTAAGGTGGTCTCTTATTTTTTTCCTGAGCTGTATGTATGTGATATGAGACCAGCCAAACAATACGTTCAATCCAATTTGTCCACATAAATCATACAGAAAGTGCTTACTAATTATGTAATAAGTGGACACTGATGGTGAAGGGCTTGGTATCCTCCACACAGGGGCAGCAGTGTGCAGGAAATGCTGTTTAGCAGTTCATGAAGAGTTCAGCTACTGTCCACACACACTTGCTGTGTCCAAACATTCTCACAAGGCCTGAAAGTGGACAATAAACTAAATAAATGGTCTCATGTATGCACGTGTAGCTCATGTGCACTTGTGTATAGGTGTGTGTGCATTATTTATGTTTAGTGCATGCTACTATACTAATTATGTTGGTTCTGATGTCCTCCCTGCCACATCCACATATAACCAGAGTGTGATACCACCTACCACCTCACCCAGATCCTCCAGGACCCTCCAGGAAGACCCCTGCTCCCCCATAAGCACAACTATGCAGCTTCACCGAACCACTATACTGGATGGATATCAGCGTGAACGGGCGGGCAGGTCTCCCCCTTTCCCTCTCTCCCTCTCGCTATCTGGATGTATGGGGTGGCACCATATGGCAGGCCGCTGTGTGCCATGCTGGTGAGCTGGCAGTGGGTGCTTGTGCCACGGGCCAGGCGTCAGTCACCCCTCTCATGGGACTCGCTCAGGTTAGCGTGGAGACAGATGGCCGAAGCCGTTACCGTAACGGTGGGCAGAGGGGCGAGATCAGGAGTCCAGGGCAGAGCGAAGAACCTGTGTCATCACCCAAGACAAGTAGAGAGAGACTGGAGTTGAAGAGGACCTGGTTGAAGACCGTCGGCCTGGTTAAGGTCTGCCAGGAGAACGTCGACAATGCAATTTGTGAGAGGGGTTTATACAGGAGAAATTATCTTTGGCTATGTTCACATTACAAGCCACATTGCTCAGATCAAATCAGATTTGGCTATCTTGACGGTTCACATTCACAAATGTAACTGACTCTGCGTATCTGTGTGTAATGTGAACGAAACTGTCACTGAAATGCCTCCCTCACAAGCACACATTGATACGTATATAAACATCGTCTTCTTCACCAACAACAAGAAACGTCATGTTTGAGAGACGACTCGTAGCTTTATAAAGGAAAATGGATGTGTTAGCAGCTCATATGTGGAGCATATTTTGCTGGAGTGGAGAAACAGTAAACAGCTGGTCTAAAGTACATGCTCAGGTCGAGGAGGAGAAAAAAGGCCAGGCATCTTGCTTTTGCTGTTTTTTTTTTTTTTGCTGCACCAAGAGATGTGTGGGTACGAAAGAGAATCACATAGCGCATGCGTAAAAAGCAAAAAGATGCATGAATTCTGATTTGACCGTTTACATTTACGTCCGTGAATTGGATACGTATCTGATTTAGGACCACATATGAATGTGACTCAACAACAACAAAAATTTGGGGATTTAGAAACCTCTCTGGTGAGAATGTGTAATTGCACAATCACTTTTTAATGCAGGTTAATGTGCACAAATTGCTGTGTGAAATTCTGTGTTTTGAAGTATTTATGACAAATTATTTTCTGTTAAATTATAAAGAGTAATTAAATCATACAAACCTACCAGACCAGACACTGTTTTTTAGAGTGAATATATTAAATGTTAGAGGAATGATTGTGCCAGGACAATAATACCATAAAATTACAATTATTTGTTCACTCTCAACTTAGGAATACTACTGCTTTTCAATTTAAAGAGAAAGTTTTTAGGGACTGCTGCTTTAAGCATGTAGCTTTGATATATTTATTTGTTACTTACACTGTCTATCATCAAAAGCTTGCATATTAATGTGATGAGTCTTTTTAAATAGTGTAGTGTATTCGATCAAGGACTAGAGTTCCCATGATGCTAGGGTAGAAATTCAGCTGAATGAAGTATTAAGCCAAACCAAGCGCTATTCGTAAAGGGTCATAAAGTGTTTAGGGATATGAGTTGAGTTGTTTTTAAGACTGTTCTGGTGAGAATGTGTAACTGCACAGAGCATGTGGGAAAACTACTTTTTGATGCAGGTTAATGTAAATAAATTGCTGTATGAAATTCTGATTTCTGATTAGATAGTTTTGTTCAATTATGGCATTCTGTTAAAATGTTGAGAGCAATTAACTACAAAAACCTACCAGAGCATATTTTACTATTCTTACTTTTTACTTTTTAGAGTGAATATATTAGATTTTAAGAGATGGTTGTGCCAGGGCCTTGATACCATGAATTAGAATATTTCATTACCTCCTAACTCATAAATACTTCTGGGTCCAATTTAGATTAAACAATCTTATGGAATGTTGCTTTAAACTTAAACCGATACGTCTTAAAAATCGACTTTTTGAAGGTTTTAGGCATAATCTAGCTGACTTTCTGCAATCCTTTGTTGTAAACAGCTTTTACTGAGGAAGTTTAGTAAGTTACTGAAGACAAATAAACTGCATTCAATTTACCTCAGATGTTAGGCATGACGTCACACCCAAAAAAAAAAAACAATTTATACACTTTGTATTTTCTCCAAACAGTCATGGTTATACAAGCATTTAATCTAAAGTGTTTTCTGAAGAATCCAGTCAAAACTTGCTCCAGGTTAGTATTGTTAGTGAATCCGGTTGATGACAATGCATTATGCAATATTTGGCGCATACAAACACCACAAGCGCATGTCCACAGATAGAAACTAGACAATATTGCGTGTATGACTGATTTAATGAGACACAAATAGATATAAGTGCTAATAAACTGTATAAAACTGCTGCTTTTACTACTGTTGATATAAAATGCAGCCATGTTGGATAAAGAAGGTTGGTGATTCTGAACAGGAAATCTGACTGTTGCTGTGTTCCAGATGAAATTTCCTGAAATTCCAACATCAAATTAAAATGTATTAAAACAGCACTATTGATTTCTGCTCTAATCAACAGATTAACCTAACCTGTTATCTGCCATGTTTAGTAGCAGCTTTGTTAAAGCAAGTATATCAGCAACCTGTGCTGGACCTCAGTTCCCATTTCCATTCCGGACTACATTGTTTTGTAATAAATAATTTTAATAAGTAAACAATAATTTTATTTATTTTTGGTATGGATAGCAATTTGTAGGGGTTTATAAGTGGTTGCTTTGCAAAACATCTATATAATCAGTTATGTTTTTATGTGTAACAGACACAAATCTTAGTCAGGAAATTAGCTTCAGACTATAGTTTGTCCTCAAAAACTACTTTTACCTCAAATATAACATGGTCTTAACTTAATATTATTTACTAATACTAAGTATAAAGTATTGAGTACAGCTAAGTGTCAAAAATGAGTACACTCAAAAATCTACAATACATACTCAAAAACAATAATATTACTGGAATTAACATTCTTTTAAAATAAAAATGACTTAATTGTAAATAATTTTTGAGCAATTGCTAAAATAAATTAAGTAAGTAAGTATTTTGCTTATACGTGTCAAAATAATTTAATTTTAGGAAAGGTCACATTTTTTTTGTGAAATGTGGTTAACGTGTGTATGTAAAATCAGTGTAAAATAAACTTTTTTGAGAAAATACTAAAAACATGCACCCGAACACCCACTGCAGTGATGTCAGTTAAGAACAGCAGGCCAATAATAAGATGAGAACTAAGCATAAATCAGCAGAAGGTGTGAACGAGGGAGAGAGGGACAGAACGATGGAGAGAAGAGAGGTATTCATAGGTCTTCAGCTGCCCTCAAGGCTAGCAAGCTGTTGTACACCCCACACACACACACACACACACACACACACACACACACACTTTCTCCTTGCCATCCTTGTCTTCTCACTGTCTCGCGCTCTTCTTGACTTGATGTTAAAGGAATTGCTGTGGAAAAGAACTTCCCCAGGCCTTCTGAGTCTGATGCTGTTAGCGTCCCTGGCTATTTGATGGACAGGCGACAATATCCAGACCTCTCCTGACACAGGTGTGTGTGTGGTGTGTGTGTGTGTGCTTTTAAAATGGGTGCATTCCGGCAGTCTTGGTATATTATACTCAATTTCTGAAGTAAAAGCAATGCCCTGAGAATACCATTATCATAGCTGAGCACACAAATGGCAGCTGAAGGCAAATTTAAATTGATATGTGGATGAATAAAGTTTTATATATACAGTGGCATGCAGACGCTTGGGCACATGTGGTCAAAATGTCTGGTGCAGTGAATAGTTAAATATTTCCAAGATTTTTATATTAATTTATTTCCAAACCGCATGAAATTAAAGATGACAAGTTTCTTTAATATTTTAGGCATGATTTAAAAAGAAAAAGGTTTAGGCACCCCGCGTGGTCAGTGCTTCATAACTCCCCTTTGGCAAGTATCACAGATTGTAAACGCAATTTGTAGTCAGCAAGGAGTCTTACACTTCTTGTTTTGGGAATTAGGCTTCAGTGTGATTCTTTGGCCATCTTGCATGTAGTGCTTGCTTCCTGAATTTGCTGGAATTTGACACACTAGGCTCCTCTGGTAGCTAGGTTAACTAATGTTAAACAAAAGAGTAAACAAACAGAATAATTTAATTCTACTGCTTATATACTTTTTTTTCCACTCCCAGAAGAATACTGTAATTTTTGCACTCATATGGGCACTTTAAAATCCTTCAATTTTCTCTAAAATCGACAGTGTATATTATAATCCAGTGCGCCTTATGTATGAATTTCTCCAGTCAGGTTGTAAGGAAGAGTAACGCCATTCTTCTGAAGTACAGTATTAGCATTAGCCGCTAACCACATCTCTAGCACTTTCATCATGCAGAGGTGAGTATATCAAACTGTAGCCTGCGTATTTACCATGTTAAAACATGCTATGTGGGATGAACCACTAGCTGATAGCACCCTGGCTTACCGGAACAGTCAGGGTTCCCCAGTGTAGCTCTGTCGGGCGGCATTTACTAGCGCTAAGCGCTTCTAATTGCACTGTTCAAAATATTGGAAATCTAAGCTTACTGTAAATAAAAGAAAGCGATTTACTCACCCAGAGAAATCTGTGTATATCAACATCCAGTGCTCAGTTGACTTTGAAAGAAAATGTACAGTTTTGTTTACTTAGGGGAATTATTTCTTATCCAAACATACTTTTTCTCACTGGGTCTAAAATGTTTTATTCTTTTTAACTATTTATAAGATTTCCTTTGATGACACTTCAATAAGAATCATATTTGTTTAGATGTTGCTGCACCACCACTAAAATATCACTTGGTCTTTGCTTACAAACTCTGAATATATGTTATATATTATATATTATAGTTATCAGAGAGCTTTTCTAAAACTGTACAAAAATACAATAAAAGTAAAGAGTAAAGAAGTTTATCATCTTTAACTGAATACTTTTTGAATATCATCTGCAAATCAAAATTAGCTGTTTTCAGCAATCTGGCAGTCCCTTACATTGTATCCAAATTTTACTATGAATGGATCAATAGAAATGGAATAAAATCTATGTACATCCACCTTCACAGAAAAGAATGTTTTTTTTTTTCTCCAATAAAACTGCTGTTTTGAAAATATTATTATTATTTTTTTTTTTATCAATAGCTGTGCTAAAAAGGCTAACTTCAGCCTTTTCACAGTTTGTTGTCAAAAATAGACAACTAAGAATAGCTGCAAATGATTCAGGTTAAAAGGTGCCGAATGGGATTGTGAATTAGCGTCTGGTGCGGACATGCTCACTGACTCACATCCCTGAGACCAGGCCCACACTTCTGTCAGACTCTTTATGCCAGAAGAGCTGATTTTATAAATAACTGTGCCAGGAGGATTATGCAGCAGGTCAATGTGGAGGTCAAACGTGGACAAAAATCTGTTTTTTTATGTAGCAACCTATATATGTAGCTATAATATTTGATATATTTCACAAGTATGATACTCCAGCATGACAGCTTCATGAAGAAGTAGCTAAGATTCAAATACCTTTCATTATACTTGAGGTGAAGTGAAGACTTAAAATAAAAATAAATTTATGATTAATTACGATTGAGAAAAATACTTTCATAACTGTTAGATGTAAAAGGTGCTGTTCTACAACCAGAATGATTTACAGTGGTTTTGATCCTTATGAACACATTTATTAATGCCTTCAAAAATGTTTTTTTTTTTTTATACTCCCAAAGAAAGGTCTTATGTTTTAATTTATCATGCCTTATTATCACTGACTATTATTAATCTGTCATTTAGAGTGGTTTTAAAACCTACAACATTGAGGCCAGAGATTTAACCAACATTAAAAGAAAAAGATAGACCAAGAGAAGGTCGGCAGAGGAAGTGACTACACACTGATGCTGAGTGATGGGAAAAGGCAAGCCCAGTATGGACATAGTTGGTGTCTGGATCCAGTGAAAAAGTTGTTAATTTAACTCAAGATTGCACTGTCCCAAAAAAATTTAAACAGTATGGAGGGGTTGCCTTTCCCGCCAAACCTCCACAAGTTCGGCTAATGCCAGTGTTTGACCAGTCATGCTAATCCAAGCTACTTTTTGCCTTGATTTGAGATTCCTGGACAATCTCTCGATGAACTGGCTGTGATGCTTCATAACTCAGTGGCCCTTACACATCCTTAAGGTGATGGTGAGGGACTTAATTAGCCAGCCAGGGAAATGAGAAAGGGACAGGACCTCCCCCTCCCACCCCCCACATGTTATTGGTTTTCAGTGAGACGGAGCAGTAAAGAGCCTGTCAGAGGAACGGAAGATGCGTGAGAAAGAAACAGCCTCGTTAATTACTAATTAACATCAAGCTAATGACAGTGTCACTGTGTCGCTGTCGTCTCAGCCAATGTCCTTCCCTGTCGCAGACTGAGCTGCATGCTAATGAACCAAGCGCACGTAAGAATACGGACCCACTGGACTTATGCTCCTTTAGCATTTCTGTACATGGAATTTGGTGATACATACTTTATGTGCCATATGTGTCCAATTTTTTGTGAACATTGATTTTTCATGACTGCACTGAGCTCCTTTTTTGCATCCATTGCTGACACAGATATGCCAATACACATAGATTGCTTAGTCCAGGGGTTCTTAACCTTTTTAACTGTGCTGGGAACTTTCTTTAACAGTGAAATCCAGAAATCAGACAGAGAGCGTTCTGTGAAGATGCTACTGTTTCAGGGTTGACAGATAAATGGATGGATTGATAGATTAAAAAAATAGATAGATAGCCACTTTATTGATCCAAAAGGAAATTTAGCAGCCAGTAGCTGTTACACAACACAACACAGTAGAAACAAACAACAATAATCTGGCTGCGTCAGGTCTTCATCAGGGCTGCGTGAAGGCTGCGAAAATATATTTTCCCGCCTTATTCCCTTTTTTTTGGGTTCTGAAAGCGAGTGTTTTGCATCTCCTCTTTCAAATCGACCTTTTCTAAAAAAAAACACTACATTTTAATCCGGCCTGGACTTGTGTAAACCTGATTCGAGCCTGAGATCGAAGAGTCGAGTAGAACAGCAAATGAGTCAGTGTGAATCAGTGAAAGAAAATTGTATGTAAAAAAAAAGCCTTCTATTTTAAGTGGTACTCTGAATTAAGCCTGACAATGAATCAGTTTGATTCAGTAAAGAAAAAAAACAGTTTAGCGCCCAAATCTGATTTGTCGCACATTTAGCTGAGAATACGTGACCCCCCTGGAAGTATGTTGTGACCCCTGAGACCCCCAGGTTCAGAATGCCTGGTCTAGTCCATGGAGATGTACTGGCATTAAAATAGGACTCTCTGCATTTGAATTAAACCTACTGACACCAAGTCCCCCTGCATTCAGCAGTGGAGCAGTGGAACTGTGTTGTCTGTATTTATGGTGCTCCATCCAAAACTTTGGAATGAGTTAAAGAAGTTGGGGATCAGAGAGGGTAGTGATCATCCAACGTACTGACCTCACACACTCTGCTGTTGCTGAGTTCAATCAAATTAACCAAGCAATGCTCCAAAATCTAGTATGAGCCAAACATTGCTACCCAGACCTGTGAGATATGTGTATGGGGCATCCCAGACAATGTGGATATGATTTTTAAAAGAGTTGCTTGTTTTACTGTTCACATGGACAATTCTAGCCAGATGCTGCTGTTCACAATCATTATCACCCATTGCACTGTCCACTGTTGGTGGTAATGCCTTGTATGGCATATTTCTCTTAAATCCATGGCATGACACTGTGGATTAAGGAATATAAATAACCTCTATAACCTCCA
Organism: Astyanax mexicanus; assembly: GCF_023375975.1. NCBI lineage: Eukaryota > Metazoa > Chordata > Actinopteri > Characiformes > Acestrorhamphidae > Astyanax > Astyanax mexicanus. The sequence continues at coordinate 32,784,572 of NC_064420.1, forward strand.
AAATGGAATGTCCCATCTGTCTGGCACCCACAATCAGGCCTCACTCAAACTCTGATAATTCACAATATCTTACCATGAGCACACTGGCCAATGTTCAAGCTCACTCACAAGAAAACACCTCACAATTTATAAAGGTGTGGTTGTTTTCAAGCTGTCCCCTAAGGTAACACATCATAATCAATGTACATACCACTATAAAATTACTTTTGGCATGTCAGTATATTTGGGAATAAAGTATTTGTATATTTGTAAACTTGTCTAGGACTGTTGTGGAAAACTGTTGTTTTCATATTCCTTCATTTCAGGTGGAGTAAGACAGGAAACGAGGGAAACTAAAGCTTTTAGCCTGCAGCTCAGTAACACAGCATCGCTGTATGCTAAATATTTTAATTGAATTCTTTAAAACACTCACAATTCACTCTCTAATGTAACCATGTTTTCTAGTGATTTTGAACCCTAAACTCGATAATTATGGTTCTATGTTCCATAAACCCATAAATATGCCAACTATAAAATGAATACCACAAATATAAAACTTGCTGATAAGTAATAAAACCCGTAAAAGAATTCTTACTGTTCTGTTAAAGATTATATCCGCAGGAAATAACACTGCGGTGCAGATAAAAATTCTTGATATAAACACCTTACAAATGTATGAGACAGTTGCCCTGTGGATTTAACAAAGGTTAACCTGAACTACGAAGGTGAATAATGTATAAGAAAGCAATTTTCCCTTCAGAGATGGTGTGCTTGCTGTTAACAATGTGATATCAGATGGAACTCTTAGGTGTTTTCACACCAGCACTATTTGGTCCGGTTAAAATGAACTTCGTTTGTAACTTGAGTGCGTTTCAAGCAGGTGTGAAAACAGTAATCACAAAAGAACCGGACCGTCCGGTCCTAAATGAACTCCGGTGCGGTTCACTTGTGGTGAGAATGTAATCCGCTCTCGATTCGACCCAGCTATTAAATATAGTCCATTTATTTAAGCTTAACTGCTGATAAGATGCAGTTTAAACTGATATACTAGCCAGATAACGCTAATTACCACAGCTATGAACAAACGCTGTGTCACACACGGTTTGTGCTGTGTTCACTGCTCACAGCCGCGTGACTCAGTTTACTATGTTTAAATCTGCACAGAACGTCCTTTAAAACAGTGTTTGAAAGCACAGTGTTTCAGCGTTCAGTGTTAAAGCACAGATATATGCGCTGGAATACAAAATATTCTCACTATATTTACTTTTTTAGTATATTTATATTTACTCCCACACCAGACAACTCTGACCATTCAGAGACCACAGCCTGCTCGCATGGTTTATTGGTGCGCATTTTGGTGGAGAAAACGCTCCAAGTAAACAAACTCATCAACTGATTCGACCAGAGAAACTAACTAAAGGTATGAAAACCCCCTTACTTTAGTAGTTCTTACTCTTACTCTAAGCCAGGGGTGTCCAAACTTTTTTTGTTGGGGGCCAGAAGGAGAAATATATATTTGAAGTCACGGGCCACAGACTCTGTAATAAAACAAATAATGAAATATACCACTTCAAATAATACATTTTCCTGATTAAGATTTTTTTAAATTGATGTTTCATTTCATGATGTCTCTTAATATTAAACTCCTTAATTACGGCAACTTTTAGACTCTTTGGCCCGTTTTTCTGCACTACAACTGTGCACCCTCTCCGCTTTTAGACTCTTTGGCCCATTTTTCTGCGCTATAACTGTGCACTCTCTCCACTTTTAGACTCTTTGGCCCGTTTTTCTGCGCTATAACTGTGCACTCTCTCCACTTTTAGACTCTTTGGCCCGTTTTTCTGCGCTATAACTGTGCACTCTCTCCGCTTTTAGACTCTTTGGCTCGTTTTTCTGCGCTATAACTGCGCACTCTCTCCGCTTTTAGACTCTTTGGCCCGTTTTTCTGCGCTATAACTGCGCACTCTCTCCGCTTTTAGACTCTTTGGCCCATTTTTCTGCACAATAACTGCGCACCCTCTCCACTTTTAGACTCTTTGGCCCGTTTTTCTGCGTTACAACTGCGCACTCTCTCCGCTTTTAGACTCTTTGGCCCGTTTTTCTGCATTACAACTGCGCACTCTCTCCACTTTTAGACTCTTTGGCCCGTTTTTCTTCGTTACAACTGCGCACTCTCTCAGCTTTTAGACTCTTTGGCCCGTTTTTTCTGCGCTACAACTGCGCACCCTCTCCGCTTTTAGACTCTTTGGCCCGTTTTTCTGCGCTATAACTGCGCACTCACTCCGCTTTTAGACTCTTTGGCCCGTTTTCCTGCACTAGAAATGCGCACCCTCTCCGCTTTTAGACTCTTTGGCCCGTTTTTCTTCGTTACAACTGCGCACTCTCTCAGCTTTTAGACTCTTTGGCACGTTTTTTCTGCGCTACAACTGCGCACCCTCTCCGCTTTTAGACTCTTTGGCCCGTTTTTCTGCGCTATAACTGCGCACTCACTCCGCTTTTAGACTCTTTGGCCCGTTTTCCTGCACTAGAAATGCGCACCCTCTCCGCTTTTAGACTCTTTGGCGTGTTTTTCTGCACTATAACTGCGCACTCTCTCTGCTTTTAGACGCTTTGGCCTGTTTTTCTTCGTTACAACTGCGCACTCTCTTTGCTTTTAGACTCTTTGGCCCGTTTTTCTGCGCTATAACTGCGCACCCTCTCCGCTTTTAGACTCTCTGCCCTGTTTCTGACACCTAGCGTTCAAACTTTGTATGTCACATTATAAAAACCAGCTTAACAGCGGGCCAACTTTCATTCTATTTCTAAAATACCTCGTAGTTTGGACACCCCTGCTCTAAGCTCTTACTACTATTCTGAGCTCTTACTCTTACGCTGTGCTCCTACTCTTACTCTGAGCTCATACTCTTACTCTGAGGTCTTACTCTGAGCTCTTCTTCTTATTCTGAGCTCATACTCTTACTCTGAGCTCTTACTCTTGTATTCTAACTCTGAGCTTGTACTCTTATTCTGAGCTTGTACTCTTACTCTGAGCTCTTGTTCTTATTCTAAGCTCTTATTTTTACTCATGTAATTGTTATATTGATATATCATTTACATAAATTTAAGTTTCTGAGTTTTATGCACAGATCCATTTCTTTTGCGTATGTGATGGAGAAAACTGTAAAATATTTTTTCTCATTCTTACCAAAGAGATCTCTAAATTGGCTAATTTCCCAATGCTTACAGACTTTTGCTTTAAGGCAATTAATAAAACAAACATCATAGATAAATACATTAGTGTCACCAAAACATATCCACACAAAGGAACTATGACTAATCTCTTGCCACAGTTATCTTCCATATCAGATTATTATTCTTTGACAAAGTTGTGAAATATATATTTTAGTTTCTTTTGTCCTCGTTCATTGTGCCAATCTAGGTATAAATTCTCTGCCCTGCTATTGAGCAATAATATCCCCTTGGTGTCCCCTCCTCTTTCTCTGTCTCGCTCTCTCTGCTTCTCACACACACAACCAGACACACACACACACACTGCCAGATATGTTGATTTCTGTCAATTAAACTCAGTCAGCTGTTGGCCTCCTGGTTAGCATATGGCCAGTGTTAAATATAAAGTCTTGTGGCTCAAGCAGAGAGAGGGGCACAGTTTTAATGGACCCCTTCGGGACAGGACCTCACACCTGCGCACGCATTACACTAAACCGCTGTCAGCAAGACACTCGCTTATATACAATGTGAATAGAAACACAGAAGGAGCGAGACGGGGGACCTAACACAGCTGATCTACAACATTAAGTAACAGCTATAGAAACTCAGTGGAAGCCAGACCAACTTATGCTCACCTTTTTCATTAGCATACAAGAGACTGGAGTGTTTACTTCTTCTTTTACTCATGTTCAGCATTTACGACTTGTCCTAAAGGCTCATGGCTATTCTGTACTGAATGCAAAAAAAACAAAACAAAAAAAAAAACAAATCACATGGCATATTACTATCTTGGCAGCGGAAAACACAGGTGCACCACTGACTGATTAAAACCGAGACTACAGTCAACCATCAGACGTTGATTGCTATCTTGTCAATGCAGCTGGGCGATGCACACTCAGCATGTATACACCCCCACTCTTTCCACACAGAATGTTCTCTCTGGGTGGGTAGATGGTTCGCTCTCTCCACATCACAGAAAAAAAAAATAATAATAAAAAGCTTCTGTAAATGAGATCTGCTCAGGCACCTTTACAGCATAAATGCACAGGTTAGTTTTATCTGCTGAGAAGCACAGATGTGCTGCACCGTTAAAATACCAATCTGCCAAAGTCAGAGCCCGGCTCTGACACACACATTTCTAGATCTAATATTATATTATTCACATTGCCTCTATTTTGTCCTTTTTAAGTTGTTTTTTAAAACCACATAAGTTTATTTGCAATCAAACTCTTTAAAATGAATATAAATTAAGATTGAAATGTACGAAGCTGCCTCTGATCAACATCAGTATTTTAGATGATTGAACATTCCTTTTCAAAACTGGTATTATCAAAATGTATGCTTTTATTTATTAATTTGATTATTTTATTCTGTCAAAATTCAAAATTCCTCACATACTATAACCAGTTCATGAACCAAAAATGATAAACTATACCGATTTTAAAGAGAGCTGTACAGTATGAGTTTCTGTTTTAAATGATGAGCGCTGTATAAAATGATGAGTTTCTTTGATTTTAACTCTGGAATATAATCAACAGGCAGATGAATGATTACAATCATCAAACCAAGCTGAACTACTTAAATTATCCAAAAGCAGTGTGTAAGACTGGTGGAGGAGAACATGCCAAGATGCATGAAAACTGTGATTAAAAACCAGAGTTATTCCACCAGATATCGATTTCTGAACACTTTATGAAGATGATCGTGTTTTTCGTAGCATTATTTGAGGTCTGGAAGCTCTGCATCTTTTTTTTTGTTATTTCAGCCGTTTCTCATTTTCTGCAAATAAATGCTCTAAATTGCAACATTTTTATTTGGGATTTGAGAGAAATGTGGTCTGTAGTTTATAGAATAAAACAACAACCTATAAATAGCCAAATCAGAGAAACTGATTCAGGAACTAAAGTGGTCTCTTAATCTTTTTTCCAGAGCTGTATATCAGTTTACCAAACGAACATACGCAAAGCTAGGCCTTAACAGAACATTTCAAAAGGTCTGATAAAACAATGCTTTTAATACCAAAAGCAATCAATTGGCTTTGCTCATTCAATGTTCATACCAGCTGAATATAGTGCGGCTTTATACAATTTATAATTGCTGGATTGACACAACTTCATGTCCTTAAGAGAAGAGAAGAGGAATTTCAGGCATGAGGCCTCGTGATAACAAAGCCTTTGTATGAGTTGAGAGCTCTGGCTGGCTGGGGTCTTTGCTGTACGTTTAGTTGAAATTCTGTCTCTGTTTTGTTCTGGTTAAACAGGCTTGCATATGATCGCCGGTCTGGAGGGGATTTATTCATCCAGTCGCTTTTAAACGAATAGTTTAATGCATTAGTCATTAAAGGGCGGCGGGGCTGTTTAATGGAGAGGCCTAATGCAACTAAGTTAATTAAGTCTGAGGCTGCAAGGAGAGGCAGGTTAGGTGGCTTGTTTTTGTGGCTGTCATGATAAGTTAGTGGTGTTTGCTGTAGTAATGCTGTGAGTTTTACATTCACAGCAGCACCTTTTCTTTTTTGCCTTTTTTTTTTACTTTCTTTTCCCCTGCCTCGAAACAGAAGCTTGCAAGCCTATCCGTCCATCCACTCGCCCGCCCGCCCTCCTATTTCTCTCTTTCTGTATCTCTCTGTCTCTCTCTCTTTCTCTATCTCCCTCCCTCTCTCCAAAAGTTTGGCTGTCAATCACGCCTGCCCTCGGGCTGTGTGCACTGATTAAAAGACCCCAGAGATAAGGAGACCTAAATTAGATTTCAATAGCGCCATTGAATATTCATAACAGGCAAACATCTAAAGGTAAATGCTTTTTGATCTCGGCTCACAAATATCACTTGTGTGCATTCCCAGGTCCTTTCACGCCCGATCCAAGTGCGGCTGCTCCGGCCGTGGCCGCGTCCGCTGTGCTGCGCCCTCCTCCGGGGCATGTGGCAGAATACTGATGACAGCCCCCATAAAGACGGCCCGCCACTAACGACTGTTTATACCAAAGGGACCCAATAGAAAGGGCACCCGCACTAAGCATTCATTAATTAGTATTTAGCACAAACTGATCGGGTGAAAAAAGGGGTAAAGGAGGGGAAGAAAAAAAAAGAAGAAGGAAAAAAAGAAAAGAAAAAAGAAAAAGCAAACTGACTCACGCGCTACGGGCATTAGCAATGAGGATTGCGTTAAAGCAATAAGTTATTATTATTATTAAAAAAAAGAAGAGAAAAGAAAAAGGAAAAAAAAAAAAACTTTACAGGCCTCTCTGGACTCCATATTCAAATGATCTTCATTTCTGCTGCCAGCTTGTTTATTTCATTTCCACCACAATTTTTTTTTCTTCCTTCATTTTTTTTTTCTTTTTTTCTTATGGAAATGTCAGAGGAGAGCACGAGAGCGACTAAATATCCACTTCTACTAATTATGTTTTAGCCATAAACCCATAAGAGAGCACCTCATTAGTGAAATATGCCTCCATTTGCTACTGCCTTCCACCCCGGGTGCTTATAATGTCATCCACTTAAGCATTCTATATATGAGCGCGGACAACACACACACACACAAAACACACACACAAATACAAACACACTTCTACCCAGAGTCTGCTCAGAAGGAAGGCCGAGTTTTGTTTGGACGCGGTTTTGTTAGCGCATGCGTGTGGAATCATGGCTTTTCATCTGTGAGTGACTCTGCATTTTGATACTAAAGCACGTTAGTTTTTTTATTTTAGTGTTTTTAGACATTGCAGTAGGAACAAAAAGAGGAGGCTCTTCTATTTTAAGAGTTTATGGGTTGGACTGGAGGATAAAGTGTGGGAAAGAAGGAGAGGCCACTTACAGATTGGTCCACCAAAAAAATTAAAGTTCATCCAAAAAATTCACCTAAATTGAGCTGTGATGAATATCTGGATTGGATCCTAGTAAGATTTGTGCTACATTTAACCTTCAAATACTTAAAGTTGATGTCTGTATGTTTTGGGATTTGGGGGATTTAGGGCCCTCTCTGGTGAGAATGGGTAATTGCACAGAACATGCGGAAGAATCATTTTAAACTGGGCGGGTGTGATGCGGTCTCCTTTTAGGGCGGATGAATTCGATTCCAGGTTATGTTCAGTCAGAGAGAGAGAGAGAGAGAGAGAGAGAGAGAGAGAGAGAGAGAGAGAAAGCGTGCTCAGTCAGACTCAGCATCACTCACGGTGCTCTTTCCACTGTTAAAATGCCAAGTCGATATTAATCGTGGTTTTAGCATGGACTCTATCGTGTTCTGTTTTGGCTTTGGAGCTTGTTTTATTTACAGGTAAGGTTTGAGAAAGCCAAACCTGGGGAAGTAAGCAGGAACTAGGCTATAAGTTTGCTCGGGTATAATCTCTTCAGCTAGCTAACCGCACTTAGAAGACACAATAAGACCACAGCAACCACCTAAGCAACAACTTAAACACACTGCATAGCAACCACCTACTGTACAAACATCATAGCAATCTTCTAAATTATCTGCACACAGAAAAGGAGGGTTATCTTATCCACATTAGTGGTGGTTAAAGACTTGAAAATATATATACACAAACTATGTTTGATGTTGATACAGTGTTAAATATAAAGCCCTGCTATACTTTAAGCAATAATACATTTTTATAATTTTGACCTCTTTTTGACCTCAGAATTTGTTATTAGAATGTAAAGTTTGTGTACATACGTTGAGTTACTTCTGCTGATGATTTTTTGTTTTTGTTTTTTATGGTTCTAAATAGAACCCTACCTAATACAATGTGAATGTAATCTATAATTTATTAGATGTAGAAAAAGTATGATGTTGAAACTACGGCACAATATCAACGTTAATTCTAAATTAAAACATAATTCAACTTTGATTCAAACTTAATATGGCATATTAATATTGATTCAACAGTAAATAAAGATAATTTATTGACAGTAAACCAGTTTAGGACCTGAATCAACAGTACAGAAAAAAAAAATAAACCCAAAACAAGAGCTAATTGTGACTAAACAGTTATAAACATTTAAAAAACTAAACAAAATTAAGCTTAAATAGACACAGCTGAGCAAATGAAACTAGTTGCTTCCCTCTTCAGACTGTGTCGTGTATCAGAACTCACCGCCACCTTCAACCTGCACGAGCGGAATCAGTCAGAGAGACTTCACAACAGGCCGTATAATAAACTGAGCAAACAGGCCTCTTCTCTTTATAACAGAACTAATTAATTCAACAAAATTTTGTCAGGGCTTGGCATGCCAGACACTAAAACTGCCACCGTATTTTCTCCTTTTTTCATGCTCTCTCTCTCTCTCCCTCCCTCTCTCTCGCGGTTTCTCTTGCACCAGATGATGGTCATTCGGTTGCCAGGCAATCTGCTCTGTCGGATTCACACTTGCTTTTACCCCCAGATTTCTCTCTCTCTCTCTATCTATCTGTCTTTTCACTCTTTTTTGTTCTTTTTTTCTTTTAGTAGAAGGACAGTTAGAAACACAGTAGCACCTTGTGGTTATTTTGTTATGTACTCTTTTTACTGGACAACAATAGTCAACCACTATGTGTGTGTGTGTGTGTGTTTGATACACACTGTCTAGGTATGTGTGTGTGTGTGTGTGTGTGTGTGTGTGTGTGCATCTAACCTGGAGGTATAGACCAACTGAATGTGGGTCATGTGACCACAGGGTTCAGCCACAACCTGCAATGAGATCTTGAACTATAATATACATCAATAATGGAGCTATTTACACAAATTTGAAAAAATAATTGGGATTCCTAATTGTTCCTTATTTCTTTTCCCCCAAAATGAACAGTATTTTTCTTAAAAAGAGGTTACCTTGCTTTTGTTGGAGCAACTGTCTCTAATGTCAAAGGAAGGTGTTCTTACACTGCTCCAGAGCTCAATACTTGGGGCTTTTATACTACTCCGGCCCACGCCTGACATTAGATATGGTGCCAAAATCTCCATGATTATGTTCTTAATCTACTGGCAATACTTCTCTAGAGGGACTACTAAAGCTATGTGAGTTTGCACATACAGTTCTGGAAAAAAAAATAAGAGAGCACTTAAAAATAATGAGCTTCTTTAATTTTATCAAATCGAAAACCTGTGAAATATAATTAAGAGAAAGATGAATGATCACAAGCCATCAAACCAAGCTGAACTGCTTAAATTTGTACACCAGGAGTGGCATAAAGATATCCAAAAGCAGCGTGTAAGACTGGTGGAGGAGAACATGCCAAGATGCATGAAAACTGTGATTAATAACCAGGGTTTTCCACCAAATATTGATTTCTGAACTCTTAAAACTTTATGAATATAAACTTGTTTTCTTTGCATTATTTGAGGTCTGAAAGCTCTGCATCTTTTTTTTTTGATATTTTAGCCATTTCTTATCCTTTTTGCAAATAAATGCTAGAAAAGACAATATTTGTAACAAATATTTGGACACACAGGGTATGTGAGTATGGGTAAATATGTGTGTATGAATGCACTCCTCTGCCCAGTCTGGTTGTAAAGGTGAACTGGTTCGGTTTGTGTGTCTTTAAGTGTATGTGTGTGACTTTATGTGTGTATTTAGACCAGGGTGTATGGGCAGGTGGTGGTCTAGAGGGCTTGAACAATGTTTTGTGTGTATGTGTGGATTTTGTATACACTTGATTGTGTGTGTGTGTGTGTGTGTGTGTGTGTCTGTGTGTGTGTGTGTGTGTGTGGACAGAGGTGATTGTGGCAGACATACCTGTCTTTCTCACAGCTGCCTCTAAAGCCGCAGGGGTCCAGCAGGCATGACACCTCACATCTCTGTAAAGACCCTGAAGTCTGGAAACACACACACACACACACACACACACTCTCTCTCTCTCTCTCTCTCTCTCTCTCTCTCTCTCCTTCTCTGTTACTTGGTGCTGCTCGCCCTCAGAACATATACCCAGAGGTGAGTTTCTCCCACATTCTCGAACAAAAACAAACAAAGTGTTCGGCACTGGGCGCAGAGTGTGAATATACAACACACTGATTCTGAAGACAACACGCACATGCACGCACACACACACACACATACACACACATGCACACACACTCTTAAATGCACTCACTCTCTTTCCTATTCGAAGTGTTTAACCCTTTCAGGCACACATACAAAATCGTCAGATTTACCCATATTACAAAAATACAAATCATTGAAATAAAGCAGATTAAAATTGAAACCCTTACAAATAAATAAGGTTACACTTATATAGCACCTTTCTAGACCCTCAAGAACTCATTAAAATCACGCATTACACAGAACCACGTCAAACACACATCGATAAGAAGCAGCAGCCAATCATGCACAATATACTCTCAACCAGAAACAACTGTCCACCTGGAGGTCTTCATTGGGCACTAAGGAGCTGACCAATCCATATCTGGGCATACAATCTTCCACACATTTAAAGACATACAAATTTATAACCATAACCACACACACACATACCAGGACAATTTAGAGTAACCAATTTTATTTATATGATCTCCCAAATAAAACCCACACAAGCACAAAGAGAACATGGAAACTCCACCTAGATAGGGGCTTGAACCCAGAAACCCAGCTGGAAGGTGAACGTGCTTACCACTAAATTCTTTAGTTTTTAACCCATGTAAGAATGTTGCTTGCAAAAAGGTTTCTGTAGTGGTTGCAGGATGAAACATTTTCTCATCTTGAGTGGTTCCATGTACAGCTCTGGAAAGAAATTTCAGTTTCTGAATCAGTTTTCTGATTTTGCTATTTCCAGGTATTTGTTTGAGTACAATGAACATTGTTGTTTTTTTCTATAAAGTACGGACAACATTTCTCCCAAATTCCAAATAAAAATACTGTAATTTAGAGCATTTACTTGCAGAAAATGAGAAATGTCTGAAATAACTAAAAAGATGCATATTTGGTGGAATAACTGTTTTTCAGTCACAGTTTTCATTCATCTTGGCATGTTCTCCTTCACCAGCCTTACACGCTGCTTTTGGATAACTTTATTCCACTGCTGGTGCAAACATTCAAGCATTTTAGCTTGGTTTGATGGCTTGTGATCATCCAGCTTCCTCTTGATTATATTGCAGAGGTTTTCAATTTGGTAAAATCAAAGCGACTCATCATTTTTAAAGTGTTTTTTTTTTTTTTTTTCCAGAGCTGTATGTATGTGCTCAAAAATATCAGTATTAAACCAGCATATAAAAAGTCCAGTCTGGCCTGGTTAAAAATATAATGATAACAGGGCCAAATACAGTGTTATCTTATGGGCATCATGCCCTTTTTCCATTTCTATATTTGAATTGTTTTTATGTATTTGCCTGTGGTTATTCTGTGTACATGCACATATAACCATATTTTAGCCATATAAAATGTACATTTATTTATTTTTACTATTTTGTTTTGTAAAGTATCATTCTATAATGTGTTATATACTTCAATTTACTATACATGCAAAACCACCCTAAATCATTTGATATGCAGTTTTGGATTGGCCCCAACAACAATTACGCAAACCCAGCTTTGCAGAAATACAACAGTTCTTACATCACTTACAGGTTTACTTATTTTACACTCATTTTAAACTCAATATTTTTAGAAAATACTGAAATGTCAAAAAGGATTCTAACAGTGCCCACTGTGCCTCTCTGGGTTAGGGGGCTTCTTATCATTACAGGCATGTTCCAGTGAAAGGAAACAAATGTGAATCGGGTGTTAATAATAAGGGCTATGATATAGAGTGAAGAAGCTGGACCGCCGCCTTGGAGAGAGAAACCCTGTCCATCTGCCCATTCATCTCTTCACACAGCCTCCTTTAATCCTCCTCACAATACTCTCCCAGTTTAATTAGATCACTCACACACAGCTGTCGGTCATACAGTGATACGTTAAAAGTTCTGTCTAAAGATAAGTATGCGCATGTGTTTGTTTTTATATATTTTTTTTGTAGAATAAAAATGTCCCGCACTTTGTAGGAAAACCAGGCACATCTTGAAGATCAGGATCAGTAGTGTGGTTAACATTTTGTACAAATTAATTAAATCATAAATTTTTTACCTAATTTCTTGGGTTTTTAAGGCCCACATAATTTATTTTTGATACTGATGATTGAGGTTAAGGTTAGATTTAGGCTTATGGTACATTATTAGTTGTCAGAAAATGTTATGGCTTCATTTCTGCTGTTTTCCTTTTCTTTTTTTTATACTCATTTTTATATTGGAAGCCATGCTTTATATTGTCTTTACATTTTCATGATGAGTGGACCAATAGAAATGCTTCAAATTGATTTGAAATATAAGAAGTTTTTTTTCTTTTTTTGTTGTAGTTAAAGTTGTAGTTTTGGAGATTTTTGCATAAAAGCGATAATATGTCGTGCATACCTAATATATGGGACATTTGATTTGATTTATTTGAATAACTGGGACAATACACATGAACCAATATCATTATCTGATAATATAAATGTGCCATTTTTTTTCTGCAGTCCATAGGCAGGTTTATGTATAAATGGAACAGTTTTACAAAACACAGTTTAAGTAATTAGTAAAACACATACAGGTTATATATAAAACAGCATAAACCATAATTAAACATGGTGCTGACAAACCTGTGTGCTGTGTACTATATAATACAGATACTATTATTTCATATAGTTATATATTATTGCTGCCCTGACAACACAATGTATCTTTAAAAGTTAATGTAAAAACTATTCTAAATTTATTGTATTCTATTTTTATTGGTCCATTAATCATACAATCTCTACTCAAATGTAAAGTGCAGCTGCTGTACTTAAAATATTAGAAACAGTGCTGTTGAAATGACTTAATGTTATAGTCTTATCGACCTAAAAATAACTTTGAATATTCACAAGTTATTAATTTGTACATTTTTAAGCAATAGAACAATCAGTTTTAATAAACTCAAATAAATCCAATATGTTAAATAAACCCATAACTAAAGGTGTTAATCTGCTTGTAACTACATGAATGCACTGTAAGTCTGAATTAAGGTATGTGTATGTAGTAATCATTTTCTTGTGTACTACATAAGTATATATGTGTAATAATAATTTATCCCACATGTATTACATGTGGCTACTGCACTGTCAAAAGAGAATAGGTCATATGGCAAAAAGCAGATTAACCACTTAAATTCTCAGCTATATTACACCATATGGTGTATCTGTGCCGACGTATTGTGACCTATATCTTGCTTTATTTACCATATTTTGTCATAATGTAGATCTATATTCCTTGTATTACAACCCTAAATCAGTATGAACCCAATAACCCATGTTTTATCTGCTCAACTTATTGCTTTTGTTAAAATACATGAATTCCAATATTCCAGAAATAAACGCCATATGCTTTTGACCAAAGGTGAAAAGGTCCAACCAGACAGGGTCTGTCATGGTTTGACGTGGTTCCAGTACACTTCTGTGATGGCAGCAAAAATGCAGAAAAGTACATTGAGAAGGGTTCATTGCACAGAGCATGCGGAAGAATCATTTTAAACTGGGCGGGTGTGATGCGGTGTCCATTAAGAGCAGATCAATCAGATTCCAGGTTATGTTTAGTCAGAGAGAGAGAGCGCGCTCAGTCAGAACTTCACAACGTCAATCCTTTGTTAATTTGGGTTTATTATGGGTGAATGAGCTACTGAGCTGTGAGCTTTCCCTTTTAAAGTCTCCATTGCTTAACCTACAATGTAGAAAATAAATTAAATAAAGAAAAACATTGAATTAGAAGGTGTATCCAAACATTTGACACGTGTCATATAAATATGTGTTTTGTGTTAATAAAATATTTAGATTTGATTTTGATATTTTGAATATATTAATTTTATATTTCTGTTCAATTACTATTACCACTGGCATTTGCTAATACTTTTAAATGCTACAAAAAAGGAAAGAAAAGAAAAGAAAGTTTTTAAATACATATTAATCATGTAATTATTATAGAAACAAACTTGTGTATGTTCGTGTGTGTGTGTGTGTGTTAGAAAGAGAGGGGAATAAAGAGAGAAAGAGATGTCCTACGTTATGTAGGTCGACAAGCACCAGCGATCTCAGCAGTGCTAAATGATGAGTGTTAAAAGACCTGACACACACACACTCCGACTAAATGATACACTCGTCCCCGTTACATTCAGAGAAACAGAAATACATGCAGAATTCAGCCTCATACAGATGTGCGCAGGGCGCTGTAGTACCACCGTAGCTCTATGCTTACGTGATGTCGTTTTAATTAATCAATGAATAATTGAATCAAAGCAAATTAGATGCTAGTTGACTACAATTACAGCAGCATGCCTCACTGGCCTTACTAAGTAAATGTGCGAGTAATTAAATTTATGTGGGGGGGGGGAAGCTGATGGCTCTCTGCATGAGTGTCTGAGTGTGTGTGCGTGTGTGTTTTTTTTTTTTTTTGCATGTGCTGCCTGTAGGTGAAATCCAATGCCAGGTGTGTCCAGGTGTCTGGCTGTATCCTGCTTCATTTGTCACATCAGAAACCAATCAATCAAACACAGCTGACCTCAATCGCCCGGCAACAACATAGAGAAAGAGAGGGAGAGACAGAGAAAGAGAGAGAATGAGAGAGAGAGAGAGAGAGAGAGAGAAAGAGAGATCAGAAGAAGACTATGTTTGCTTCAGATCCAAAAAGCAAAACCTGCCCAGTTTAAGTCCATCAGCAACACACACATACACACAAACACACACAGTGTACACACACAAAACCCCTTACACAATAAAAAAAATATCACATTGAATTTAAGCGATTCATACAGCGGTTCTGTGCACACACACACACACTCATCATCATCAGTGCCAAGCAGTAACCTGCACCAATTATGCTTTTGTCTTGATGGAGACGACCAACAAATCCATGTATAGAGGCACCGTGGTCAGCGCCAAGATGAACAGTTTGTTCTGTCATGCATCAAACATCTAAAAGACCTGGTGTCATGGTGTGAGGTGCCATTTCCTACAATGTCTTTATAACAGGATCTTTAACAGGCCAATGTTACATGGCCCTACCTCTTCTGAATCCTCACTCTCTTGCACGGTTCCAACAGGACAATGCTCATCCACATAATGATGCCTCTTATAATTTCATTGCTATCTGAAACTTCCTTCTATTGATGGTGAGAATGGGTAAACACAGTACCACTCACAATTGTGGATACACTTTCTCATTCATGGTTTATTTTATTATTTTATTTATTTTATACATTGTAGATTGATGTTAAAGACATGGAAACAATTAAGGGACACATATGGAATAATGTCTCCACAATTTAACCTGAACCCAACTGAGCTGGTGATTTGGGATGAGCTGGAGATTCACATCGTGAAGGAAAAGCAGCTAACTATTGTTCAGCACCTCCAGGAATTCTTTCAAGATGCTGAGAAAACTATTCTAGTTGACTCTACCTCATGATGCCACTGAGATTAAAATACCAAGAGTGTAAAAAAATCTGTCCTCAAAGCTAAATGTAGTATTTAGAAGGATCTAAAGTATAAAGCATATTCTGGTTTGTTTTTTTCTGAATAGATTAAATATCTTTAATATCAAATGAACAATGCCAAATTCTACAAAGTAAGAAAACACAATAAATGAACAGAGGTGTGTCCAAACTTTTAAATGGTACTAAATAATGGCCAATTTCTGTTTTTGATTTATTGTAAATCTGTGGAATGTGGAAACAATCTATTATTACGATAAATTGTGTGTAAAAAGTAGGCTATGATGTTTTCTCCCTGCTTTCCTTCCATCTCCCAAAAACTAGGAGAATTGACTGTGTGTGTGTGTGTGTGTGTGTGTGTGTTACCCTGGGATGGACTGGCATTGTTTTCAAGTTGTATCTCTGCCTTACACCCAATGATTCCAAGTAAGCTCTGAATCCACTGCAATCCTGACTAGAACAAACAAGACAATAAAACAAAACAATATATATATATTTATATATATATTTGATTAATGTAAAGCTAACATATATAAATGATTAAAATACAGAAAACTCAAGGCACATTCTAAATTCTCTCACTTCAATTTTAAGAAGATTAATATAAAACTCTCAGTAATAATAAAGTAACAACATAACAATCAATCCTTCAATACGATTGAGACAATAGCTTTTCTCATTACCATCCTTGTATTACTGTAACTGCAACTATATGTAACAATTGTACCTTCAGAGCTTCAAGTGATGTTGATGGTACACTGAATTATATTACGGAGAATGTGGTCTCTTTTTATATAGTCACTCTGGGCTTTGCATGCTGCTAAATGCACTATGTAACTTTGGTGGAGCAGCACAATATTTGTCAAAAATCCTAGTCCTAGAGTTGATGCTGTTATTATTATGCACACAAAATTTAAAACATAATTATAGAAATAGGGTAGAAAAAGGTTTACATTACAAAACTAAAATGTAACATTATTTCATTTTATTGAATTAAAATAAACATACAGTTTTTTAAACATTTCTTTGAGTATGATTTAACAATAGAAATTTATTTTTCTGAAGAATTCCACAGAAATGTATTTTTTGCACATTTTTTCTCACTATAACTACATCCACCTCAGGCTGAATCTTCTCCATAACTCAAAACCAACTCCAAACATTTCAGCTGAGCATCATTCAGCTCTCTCTCTCTCTCTCTCTCTCAAACACACACACACACACACACACACAGACTTTTCTCTCACGTTTTTTCCCTCTCTCTCTTTTTTCCTCTCCTGGTTGCATGGTGAGGCCAGATGTCCAGGTTGACACAGCGCTTAAGGCGTTTGACTTGATAAAAAAAGCGGCCGGGCCGCGGGTAAAGGGGGATTAAAACAGGGCCCGAGGCGCTGCTGCTAGATTGAAAACATCCTGGCCTGCTTTGTATGGAGATTTGCATACATCGGCCCCGCGCAGCGCCGGCCCATCTGCTGGAGTGCATTGTCCCTAAACAACAAAGTGTGTTTAAATATTTCACATCTCCATCTATCATGAGGGAAAGGGAGCAGAGAGAAAGAGATGGAGAGAGATGGAGAGACAGAACGAGGGGTGGTGAGAAGGTGGGGTGGGATGGGATGGGGGGCTGACGGAGAAAAAGAAAGAGAGGATGATTTGGCACATCTTTGAATGTGAACACATCCCAAATGTGCACGGATCCCTGAGTAAACAGAACTCTTCACTGGCCAGGTTGTGGCGGAGCACCGCAGCGCTCTGATGGCTCGTTTTGTATTCCGCTACAGCGTGGGGGTGAGATGAGAGGCAGAACCAGGTACAGGTGGAGAGGGAGGCTAAAGGAACAATGATAAAGACAGGTTAGAATGGACAGGTTTAAAGCAGGAGAGATCAAAGAGCTCCTGATGTGAGTCTGCTGACCTTTAACACCCTCATAATCTTTACAGAAGACATTAACAAGCTGTCTCTTCCTACTTATCTACTTCTGTGTTTGTAAGAGCTAGGTGTTAACACATGCAACATTACACACCTGTAATCAAGTCACCCTGAAATCAATGAGTTCATGCTCCTGTCCATGTGAAGCAGGATTTATGATTTGTCACATTACTATATTTAAAAAAGAAAGAAAGTTGTAGTTTTCTATGATATTCTGTTACAATAAATTGCTTTTGCCCACCTCTATAAAATTTTCTTATTTGTCAAAATATCTACAAGTAATAGCTGGTTATTGTCCCAACCGACTTTTTTCACAACCATCCCAGAACTGTCCTAAAGATTTATTTGTATATATATGTGATAACAAGCATTGATATAAGTGACACAATTATACCATAACTCTTTATTGTCAATTATAAAATATATGTACACCCAGTGGAATCAGGTATCACAAGATATAGAACTAAACAGTAAAGTAAATTAAACATTACATAAGTAATAACATATTTTGTAAATTTCTTAAAACATTCTACAGTAAAAGAGCTGTCTGTATTTAGCAAGGGCATGATGTGGCACACCAGTTTTGGTACATTCAGCTTATCCTCTCTCCTGTTTTTTTAATGAGCTAATGTGAGTTAACATACACTTACTCACAGCTGCTCTAAAGTGAAACAATTAGAAACATTTAACATTTTCTGATCTAGTAAACGCCGATGTGATCAACCAGTTTACATTGTTTATTTGTTTTTAATTGATGTCCTTTTGCTCATTCTAAAAGCTCAGTTCTGCCGTTAGCCAGCGCAGTTTCCCTGATTACTGTTTCCACTTTTGAAGCTCCCTAGATAACTGACATCACTATTTACCAACCACAAATATTGCCTTTCCTCACCAGCGGATTGGCTCTACATTAAAAGGTGTGACTTTATCTTTATCTGTAAACAGAGTTATATGCTTAGCTAGTCTCCTCAAAAACTGCATATAACCGTTTTTACCGCACGCAAATTAACTTTAATCTTGTCCCGTGTGCTATTTATATCTGTCACAGGATTGTGGGATGGTGTTAGTCTGAAGCCCTGCAATTTTGGAAAAGCTTTTTTTAAATGGAAAAAAGAGACCACTACAGTTTCTGAATTAGTTTCTCTGATGTTGCTATTTATAGGTTTATGTTTGAGTAAAATGAACATTGTTGCTTTATTCTATAAACTAAGGACAACACTTCTACCAAATTCCAAATAAAAATATTTTCATTTAGAGCATTTATTTGCAGAAAATGAGAAATGGCTGAAATAACAAAAAAGATGTAGAGCTTTCAGACCTCAAATAATACAAAGAAACAAGTTCATATTCATAAAGTTTTAGGAGTTCAGAAATCAATATTTGGTGGAATAACCCTGGTTTTTAATCACAGTATTCATGCATCTTGTTCTCCTCCACCAGTCTTACACACTGCTTTTGTATATTTTTATACCACTCCTGGTGCAAAAATTCAAGCAGTTCAGCTTGGTTTGATGGCTTGTGGTCATCCATCTTCCTCTTGATTATATTACATAGCTTTTCAATTTTGTAAATTCAAAGAAACTCATCATTTTTAAGTGGTCTCTTATTTTTTATCATGTTTACGATGCCAAACACTACATAAGACAATAAATGTGCCACACATACAATATGAAAGTACAAGTACAACACATCAAATTAGCAATAAAAATATCTGCAAGCCACCTCACAGACTTCCAATGATCAGAGTGTGAAAAAACATACCCCCAACTAGTGGTGCTATGATGCAGTCGTATTCCTCTCACGTTCGCAGGGCGCAGCTATACATATATCATATATTTTAAGTGAATCAATGTATAGAAACATAAAATCTGTTTTAAAAACTGTATTGAGATTCACTGCAGACATGAAGACAGCCAAAAGCCTCGCTCTCTTTTTATGGTATTAATTTCATAACTGGATATGACATTTAAAGACATTGTAAAACAAGATAATTACTGCAGTGTACTCATCTGTAGTGGCCGAGCTAAAGACATAAAAGTCAGCACAGAGAGAGAGAGAGAGAGAGAGAGAGAGAGAGAGAGAGGAGGAGGAGCGGGAGCAGGAAATAGATATTAAAATGGTCTGAAACATGATCTGATGACAGCCTGTGTGTAATCGAAAGTGACCTTGTCTTGTCTGTGGTAAAAGCAAAGCGAGTGATGGTGGAACAAGTGTGCTCTAAATCGCTCCCCTAATGAGCGTTTGCTTTCTACATTTCTGAAGTCTCTCTCTCTTTCTCTCTATCTCTCCCTCTTCCTCTTTCTCTCGCTACACTGAACCCTGTGAGCAATCAGAACTGGGCAGTCTATGAGGTTATTCAGCATTCTTGGATGCCTCTGACAAGCAACTATTCCCTTTTTTTTACAGTGGTGATGTAAACTGTGAGACAATTTCCCACATTTTTAGAGATGGTACTTTTAGAGACGACATAATTCCTAATTTTACTCAGTATTTATAAAATATTCAGTTAAATATACTTTTTAACTATAAGCATGTCAGTCTGACATACAGAACTGTGCAGAGGTTTTGGATGATCCACAATGATTTAGAACAGATAAAGGTACACATTAATACAGAAAAAAGTAACATTAATTTTTCATTTTAAAGAAAGAAGAGTTTGAAGAAAGCTTTGTTCCAGATTTTTCTCAAACTTACTGTCAAAATAAGCAACTTATTGTCACAAAGCAGCTTGACAATAATTCTGATCCTAGCCTTTACATGCATTTATTCTATTTTTTTAATTCACTAATTAAATAAACAAAAAAACTCAATTGTGCTTGGCTGCCATCACTTATTCAAAATCGTATTCAAGCTCTAGTGAAGTTAAAGTCATTGTGGAGTTACAGTGCTGTAGGCTAAATAGACATATCCAGATGAGTTTAATCACTTCAATCTGCTCCTAGTGACATACTCATATATGCATGCACTATTTTTTTTATCTGTTTGAATATGGTGTAAACTTCACCTCCACATTTGAAATATTTAACATCTTAAATAATTTCTAGCTTTGTGAATTAAATTAATCCAGATTTCAATATGTATGTCTCGCGGCTGCTTCAAACAAAGCTCTAACAGATCACAACTTAAAGTTACAAACATACTACTCCTACACTTAAACCTACCCTTAATCTAACCCTTACCCTATTCCTAACATACACATTGTAGAATTTGAAGTTCTTACTGTTTCTTTTGAAAGCTCCATATTACTAGCGGTTACTACACTGTTTTCTCAATTCTTCTTTGAGTACATGGCAGACAGGTGGTGTGTTTGGCAAAACAGTGCCAACAGTGAATGCCACTTAAATATCTACAAATATTTGTCGAATTTCTTTTGTATGTTGATCTTACTAACTATATATTTAGCTCATTGTTTTCTGTAAAAAAAGATTTTTGGATTTCCATTGATTTTTTAATGCAATTCCAAGCAAGTTAACAATATAAACATTGCAGTTTTTTGTGATATCACGAAAATAAGTAAATCAAAATATTTTCTACATATAGAGTATTTGGTTAAATAATGGTTAAAAACAGTTAAAAACATTTTATGTTGCTTGTGTTATTATTTCAGTATTCACACTTGGCAGCTTTTCATTCTAAGCCTGTCAAATAATTGTGCTACTGACTTTTGCTGACCTTGATTTTGCTAGTAATTGCTAGTATAACAAACATATTCATATTTAATACACTTATTTGTTTCATGTTTAAATCTTTTAGTTAAATTCTAATTTCTGAATTTTAGAAATACTTTTATTTGAAAATGGTCTTATAATACAGTTTATCACAATTATTCTAGGACAATACATTATCCAAACAAAAATATCTCTATTTAATAAAAAGCTTTTACACAATAACTATACAACTTATCATAAGAGAAGAGGCATCAGCATCTGCTAGTCAGAAGGTTCCATAAGCTCAACTGTTAATGCATGTAAGCTGGCCATGCCAATAAAGAGCCTTCTACTAATCTGTACAAAAGATAGCAGCCCCTTTACTGAAAAGACCCCATTACTGCAGCAGCAGTAGCAGCAGTGGCAGCAGCAGCGCTTCTTAAGGTACAAGTCAGTGATGGACGAGTGGGCCGACATTTGGCACTGTACCCATGCCGATCTCACACCAAATGCGCCTGCACACACACACAGACACACACAGCGGAGATGGACGTTGTAAGTGTGGACTGCATGGGGGAGGATTTTGGAACACAAAGCCTGGTCAAGCTGTCTGCTCACTCAGACGTCCAAGAACACAGAAAAATAAATCTGTGAGTTCTTCAGTAATTACAAATGATTCTTTTCTTATGGCTATTTTAATGGGCTCTCAGCACCTACACCATTCAGCAGACTAGAGACATTTGGAGGCAGTGGAACTTGTAATATGCTAATTCGTATACTTTGGACTGAGATACAGTACAAACATTTTGATCAAGTCCTCAATTCAAGTCTTACTTGAAAACAAATCGACAGTATCAAACCAAGCATGAATAGTTTGCATTTGCATTATAATGCATTTAAAATTATCTTACTGTTTTCACAGTAAGAAACAGACTGCAATGTAGATTAAATTGGACAATGATGGGACAGTATTAAAGATGTAAATAAAACAGTGTTTTTTCAATTTGTTTTTCATTGTCTTTTATTTTTATTTCATTTCAGAAAGGATGCACCAAATCTATTTCATAGATTTTGTCTGGCCAACTTCATTATTATTAATATACATTTGTTCCTGCATTCTCTGCACTGAGGATACCAAGTGATACACAAATGTTTCATGTGTTATTCTGTCCCATTCCTCCTGCAACGACATCTTAAGGTGTGCATGTATTCCAGTCTAATACCCATTTTTATCACCTCCCTTTTATGTAATCTGTGCAGTTTTATTGGAAACTGCATCTACAACCCAGGAAATTACATGTGTTTCTCTAACATCTAAACATACTTTTCTGAATTAATGCTGTAATCAAAGAAGTGTACTGACAAAACCCTAAACCGTGACAGACAAACTGGAGTTCCTCTACCAAATCATGATTACAATGACCTGTTTTAAATCATATAATTAATTAATTTATTTATTTATTTTACCTGATTACTAGCCCTAATATGACCCTAAATTGAGCACAAACCACAAATATCTTGGGATCATATTGTCTGCAATCAAAGTAAACATACTAAATTTGTATTTTTCATACTGTCCCAACTATTATTTAACTACATATTTGTCATGTGTCTTTGGAGTGTTGAAAGAATATTTTGGGCATTTTGCCTTTTTTAATTCCAATAATATCAAAAATTAATATTCTATTGATAAATAAGTAGAGTATGATTAAAAGTGTCATCTCTGAACTGTACACTTTGTTGAAAGGATTAATGTCCATTTTTCTGTTTAATTCTTCTGTAGCATTTATGCAATCTCTGTTGTATCACAATGCCAGTGGGTTTGCTGTAAGAGTACATTTGACACTCACATTAACCTCCTGTAATCTGGATTAACTGCAACAGAGAGCCATTATTTAAAAGCCATTACACCATGTTCAGTTAAAGGGGGGGCTCTGTATTTCACTAAGTACGCGACTCAGACACGACCAGACTGAATGAACTAAAATACAACACAATCAGACTAATGGTATGCATTAGTTATGCGCCAAATGCTCAGCTTTTGACTTCAGATCCTAAAAAATAAATATGGTGCACAGAGCACAGTAATTAAATCAATCCCCTTAAATCACTGCAAATTCTGGTGTATCTAACGTCTCTGTTAGACGTCGCTTTGCAGATTAAATCGTCTGGGGCACCAGGTTGGATGTGTGTGTGTGTGTTTGTACGCTTAAAAAAAAGCAATACATTAATTTGATTTGATTTCATATTGCTAGATTGCTTCTGTTTCACTTTCACTCAAAAATCTTGCATCAACACAGCGTTATCTTTTTAGTCTACATAGTTTGGGTACACTATTTTGTATACAGTTAGTTGTTCCAAAAGTCGTGGGACAAAAACTAATATATAGTGTCCCATGACTTTAGCCATGTCCTTTGGGAGCCAAAAACACTGCATTAACCATATGTGTGTGTGAGGCCTCCTGCACTAAATGTAGATGTGACTTCTGCCAGAATATCACTTGCTTGTTTATATGGACAATTCTAGCCAGACACAGCCAGTCAAGATCCACTGCACTGTCCACTGTGGGTGGTAATGCCTTCTAAGATATATTCCTGTTACATGCGACACTGTGGATTGAGGAATGTTAAATAGTTCACAATTTTAGAAACGGAATATCTCATCCATCTGGCACCCACTAGAAGACTTCTCTTTTGATAACAACTGGCCACTGTTGAGTCTCACTCACAAGATAACACATCACAATGTATACACTTGTGGGCACTGTCAAGTCAGTCCTTTAGGTAGATGTGTATCCAGCTTTTTTAAGTTGCACCCATTACATACATACATAGCATATACAGCTCTGCCAAAAAATGAGCACCTAAAAATACCACTTAAAAATAATAAGTTTCTTTGATTTTACCAAAATGTAAAAACTCTGGAACATAATCAAGAGGAAGAAAGATGATCACAAGCCATCAAACCAAGCTGAACTGCTTGATTTTTTATTTGCCCCAGGAGTGGTATAAAGTTATCCAAAAGCAGTGTGTAAGACTGGTGGAGGAGAACATGCCAAGACACATGAAAACTGTGATTAAAAAACAGGGATTTTTCTCCAAATGTTAATTTCTGAACTCTTAAAACTTTATGAAAATGAACTTGTTTTCTTTGCATTATTTGTGGTCTGAAAGCTCTGCATCTTTTTTGTTATTTCAGACATTTCTCAATTTCTGCAAATAAATGCACTAAATGACAATATTATTTTTTGGTATTTGGAAAAAATGTTGTCCATAATTTATAGAAAAATGTTAATTTTACTCAAACATATACCTATAAACAGCAAAATCAGAGAAACTGATTCAGATACTGAAGTAACTCAAAGGAGCAGGACTCAAAGAAGCAGATAAAAATGAACCTATTGGCACCAAGTCTAATACAAGATGTGTGTTAGAGGGGTATCAAGCCTCAAAGCATTCACAATCAAAAGAAAAATCTACACACACACACACACACACATACGTGTGCATGCACACCCATGCACTGCTCAAGCAGGACACTGGGGGCTGTCAGTAGGAGGCCAGTGCTGATGGACATTCTGATTATGCAACGCACTGATCACACAGCCATGAGAGACAGGTGGCCCACCACACTGTGTGTAGGTGTGTGTGAGAGAGTGGGGGGTGACAGAGAAAGAGAGAGAGAGAGAAAGAGACAGGATAACACGAGAAGTCGGATGGACCATGAACCATGTAAAGAGTTTTCAGGAAGAGCGGCATACAGGTTAATGAACATGTGTCCTTAACCTGAAATGAGAGCTGCTGTGGAGCATGCAGACCTTTACAATGGAAGCAGCTCATCAGTAAATGGCTATAGTGCAGTAATTAATAATAGATTTAAGTGTGTAAGTGTGTGCGTGTGTGTCTGTCCTCTTAAAAAACCTTGACATCCGACTGCAGGCAGGCTAGCCTCTTCCTATAGTAGCGCTCTTAAAACTGCTGATGTACAGTTTCCTGTCCTCCATGACTTCCATGACTTTTACACTGCATTACTGGATCTTCAACAAGGAGGGAACAAGCCTTAATATCCCAACACTAAGGCTGTGTCTCAATAGCAAACCGAGTGCGTAAACAAATTGCACAAAGTGTAAAAAAAAAAAAAAACACGAGTCAAGTTTAACCTAAAAACAAAGTGCTTAAAATGCTTCTATTAAGTGATGCCACAGAAGAATCTCTACCAGTTCCATAAGGCTAGAAATATTGTATGCTTATTTTTTGGCCGTGCATTCATGTATAAAACTGTATTGCGGATGTAAATGTTTACATCTTGCCTATGAGCTGCACAAGTTACTCAAGGCTTC
The DNA here is from genome assembly GCF_023375975.1 of Astyanax mexicanus. Classification (NCBI taxonomy): domain Eukaryota; kingdom Metazoa; phylum Chordata; class Actinopteri; order Characiformes; family Acestrorhamphidae; genus Astyanax; species Astyanax mexicanus. The sequence continues at coordinate 32,810,105 of NC_064420.1, forward strand.
CACTAGAGGCTTTTGCTCATTACAGGGGTAAGGACTCATCATACAGATCTTCTTCAAAACGTTTCTGCTGCATAAACAAATTAATGTGCATGGCATGCGTGCCGTTTCAGGGCACTTACATTTATGAATATGAACTGTCAATATGGCCAAATCTGATCTGAACAAAAAATTCAAATTAATTGAACATCTGATTGATTAACTAGGCTTGTAATGTGAACATAGCCTCAAAACAAATGGGCCAAATAGGATTATTTGGTGCAGTGTCAAACAGATGAGCCACACAGTTTTTTAGGGCATGAACCCTTGTGGCATGCTCCAAAACTTTAATGCTGAGTGCATGCACTTAATGCTATTGTAATCAGTCATATTTATAGGCACAAAAAGATGACACCTAATAGTTGTTTCAGTTTATGAATAGCTATTAAGTCATTCTACTTAATTATGAATAACTGTCACGTTGTTCGTATTTAGTTTTTCTTCACAACAAACAATAGATTAATAGAATATTGATTCATGGATTCTAGCAGGAAGTCAGAATTCTGCATAACACCAGCAGTGAGGCAAAACAACAGAGGTAAAGTATATAGACATATCAATGAGCGTGGCATGCATGCCGTTTCAGGAATAGATTTCTTCATATTACAGACAGATACAGACCACTTAAATTCATAAATGTAAACTGTCAAGATGGCCAAATTCAATCAGAGCAAAAAATTGAATATAAAAATACATATTGTCATACAGATAAGCCACACAGTTATTTAAGGGATGAGGTCCCTCCTGAGAACCTTTTTGGCCAAGTGTATTTGCTATCAATTGATTTTCACTCACTCGGTCTGCAAAGAAAGTGTATTAGAAAGTCAGATTAGCCTTTCACTTAGGTCAGTAAGTCTTGCTGCCCTGAGGTGGAGCAAGAGTAGTATATCTACATGCTACCATTAGCATTAACCATTAACTTTTGTCAGGACTGGTCTCAGATTAGGCAGAATTAGTATTGTAGGTCAAGTCTCTGTATTTAACTCTCCCTCTAAGGTCACAGTATCCCTGACTAATAGGTTCATCCGAGCAGTTACTGAGGGCAGCTCGGGTTACAGCACTTCCTGCAAAAATCAGTGCAAAAGGAGTCAGAGTTTGCGAGACGAGAATCTGGCACTTGTGTGTTTTTGCGTGATTAAGAGGTGCGACTCAGCATCAGATATCTGACATTAACAACAAGGGGGAGGTGGAAGGACAGAAATTGAATTCTCCAGATTTGTTTGAGCTGTGACTCAGACACCATGTGCCCAGATGAGAGCTTTGTGCCTCGGAAGGTTTCCGAAACGGTCTTTATATTCTCCCTGCGCTCTGTCCAGGGATGCAGACTGCGCGCACACACACACACACACACACAGCTGTGCAAAGTTGAGGAGGCAATTTGAATAGACTGTCATCGATCATGAAACTGAGTAGTGCAACACGTTATAAGACGAAGCAAGGGAAGCGAACTGCCACTTCTTTTACCGCAGATGACATTATCATACCGCCTACACGAGGCCAGGCAGCCGGTCATAAGCCTGCAACCCCTGACCTCTCAGAGCAGTTCAGCCCAACTACAGAGAAATGTGCACACGCACACACACACTCAGACACCAGTGTACAAAAACACAAACACACATATAAACACATGTATCACACACACTTGGTAATACTGTAACTCACATACACAGATCAGATGCACACACACATTCATACAAACATATTCATACCAGCATACATACATACATACATGTATAAACACACACACACAGACGCATCCATAAATCTTGGCATGAACACACTCACTGTATCAACATTTGTGCTGCAAAACACACAACAGTGCACAAAAAGCAGGACATACACTCCTGTGCTCGGCTGTCCCCACACGCAGGCACGGCTGAGGGCGGTATGAAATGTGAGCGGTAAACATTTGTATGGACAGATGTGGATTAATGCTCATCTTTCCCTCATGCTGGAGATTAAAGCTGATTTACTGCTAACAGGGTTTATCTTCTATGATTTTGATTACACAGAGAGAGAGAGAGAGTATGAGAGAGAGAGAGAGAGAGAGAGAGAGAGCAAGAGAGACTGAGAGAGAGAGGATGGGAAAGAAATGGGTGAAAGAGTAAGTCAGAAAGAACAAATGGGTCTGACCTCTTAGCTAAAATGGGATTATGGCACAGTGAGGGTCACTCTGAGAAGACGTGTGGTCAAAGGTTTTTAGGTCTATGGGCTGACTGTCAATGGCAGGAGGGGGGTGTGGGGCATTGGTAGGCTGCTGAAGGACTGTGTGTGTGTGTGTGTGTGCTCATCTGTGTAAAGGGGTGTGATGGTGCTACAGAGCTTGGCTGCATTTGCAGTTGATAACGAACATTTAATGCAAGTCTGGAAAATTGAATACGGTCACCATCTGCTCTGTGCCCGACTGCAGTCTGAGGACGATTCCACAGCCAAGCAGACTTACTGCTGAAAGAGAGAGAGAGAGAGAGAGAGAGAGAGAGAGAGAGAGAGAGAGAGAGAGAGAGAGAAAATAAGAGATGGGAAATAGGGATAGACAGAAATAGAGGGAGAAACAGAAAAATAGAAAGACAATAGGGATACATGGGAAAAAAGTTACGAAAGAGATAAAGAGAGAGAAAGAGTGATCAGAAAAATAAAGAAAGATACTCAAGAAAGACAAAAAAGAGAATGATAGAGACAGATAGGAGAAATAAAAAAGAGTGAGATGAGAAAAACAACAAAGAGAGATGAGAGAAATAGAGGGATGAAGGAGAGATATGAGAGAGACAAAAAGGAAAAAGATAAGGCAGAAAGAACATTCGAAAGAAAGGTGAGAGAAGAGAAAGACAGAGAAAGAGAAAGGGAAAGACAAGAGAGAGAGAGAGAGAAATGAGAGAAAAAACAGGAGACGGGTGAGTGTGAGAAGAATAAAAAGAGGTTTATCAGGGAGAGATGACAGTTAAAAGACAAGAGATAGAAAAGAGAAAGAAACAGACAAAAAACAGTGGCAGATGAGAGAAAAAGAAAGGCAAGAGATGAAGGAGACAGACAAAGGAGACAATAAATAAAAATATGAAAGAGAGAGACCAGAGTGAGAAATAAAATACATGGGGCAGGTAAAGAATAAACACAGTCTTGTACAGAGTACATGGTAAGATTATAAGAACAAAAGTGTGTAAAAGAGACATGAGAGAGAAAACATGAGAGAGAGAGCATGAGAGCTATAGAGAGAGAGAGAAAGAGAGCATGTGTGTTGCTTGGAGGCGACTGAGCCATCATGTGTGTTTAGTGAGGCCACAGACACAGATGCAGGTGAGCACAAATAGGACGGCCAGCAATGAGCCTCACACTTTGAAGTATCACGCACACAAGCATGCACACGCACGCTCTCACACACATACGCACACGCACGCACATGCACACACACACACATGCACACACAAACAACAAATACATAGCCCCAGGCTGCAGAACTCACATGCAGTCATTGTGACAGGTAAGACACCCAAACACGCTGCACATACACGCACATACCACTCAGTCATACCTGAGTAGAATCAGATCAAAGCAGCCTGGATATTACCTGCACATGAATGCCTGTGAGCTGGCTGGCCAGTAAGGTTCTTACAGTTACTGTGGTAAAAGTCAGCTCTGTCACACTAAAGTAATATGCATTTTATTACTTAGCATTTATTCCCAGATCTCTGTCTGCTGCAGATGGAGGTCAGTTACCATAATCATTTCCCAAAAATCTTTGGCCTCAAAACAAAAATTAATCAATAGCATTGTGGCTTTAACCCTAGACCACTAAAGTTAAAATTAGTAACACCATCACTAACATTGGGTATATACTGTATGACAAGTTTTGGAACCCTTCTTTAATTTTACAACATACAACATCACATAAAATAAAAAAGGTACTATGGATGACCCTATAAAATAGTAGAAAAAGTATTGGAAAATCATGTAATCCTTAACAGGTAATGTCCTAACAAAAAAAAAATACTGCTGGGAACTTGGTCCACCTATTCCTGGGGCATGTGAGTGCCTGATTTAAACACACAAACCCTAACATCAAGTAAATTACATCCATAAAATATGTTACTCTCCGTCATCTCATCTAATGTCGGATGAAAATCATGGATGTGATTTAATGAAAGTAAATTATATCCACACAGTAATTATTTTTTTTTATTATTATTTTTTTTTTTTTACATTTTTCATACTATGCAAAATTTTCAGGTTTCAGGTTGCAGTACTCTGTATTTGTAGTGCTTGTAGTAATATTGTTTTCTAGTTTGTCTGTGACCCTTTGTGTACTTATAATTGTAAGCTTCTTTGAACATTTGTGGTGTGCGGCAAGTTGTGCAAATTTGAGTTTCCACCAAACTTCCCCTTTAACCTTCTTGAAAAGAGAACAAGTAAGAGATACAGAAATGAACACGACATATGTTTAATGAATGATCATCCACAACACAGTAAATACATTCTGTAATCCTGCTGTATATCTGTGTTACACCATCACACTATCATTGCTCATATCTCCCTTTCTCACACACACACACACACTCTCTCTCTCTCTCCCTCTCTCTCTCTCTCTCTCTCTCTCTCACACACACACACACACACACACACACACACACACACACAGGCAGGCAGGCATACACAGTCCCTAACAGGTTGTGATTTAATTCACCATTGCTCGTGATCCCCTGCTAAATCTTTGCAATTTTCATTTTATAGAGATTTAATATGGATCATCGTTTGGTTGAGCACCTCCCTCCCCCGTCCCTAATCTAGAACAAACAATCTGTAGGACAGGGGAGCATGAAACATCTGATGCTTGAAAAAGAGAGAGAGAGAGAGAAAGACAGAGAGAGAGAGAGAGAGAGAGAGAAAGGGGGAACTAAACAGCTGCTCAACATTACAGCTATTGGTGTTAATCTGTGCTTCTCTGACCTGATATCTGTAGTAATCACACACACACTCATATTAAATATGAACACACGCATGAGTAACCATGATTCCAGATTCCAGGAGGAGGAGGGGGAGGAGCCTCTCATCATGGCTGTTAACTGACACCTTGTGTGGAGGGAAGGAGACTAACAGGGGGTCTGGTGTCTAGTGACTGTCTGAGCTTCATCTACAGTGAAACCACACCAGTGGAGGGGCGGGGCTAAAGCTGCCTTAGTGATACAGTTATTTTTTTTATAATATTTAGTGATACTTTTTTTTTGCGCAATTATCATTGCTTTAATTAGCATTTAAATTTAATGTATGTTTTATGTAGCATTCATTTCTATTTTGTGTTGAATTTGCGTAGCACTTTTTGTGTTGAAGCTTTTAAATCATATTTGTGGTGTTCTATTGTTTTAACATTGACTTCTATTTTAGCATCTTCTTTGTGTTGAATTCCTTAGCATTCTTAGAATTAAATTCTGTTTTATTGCTAAAATCTTTCATACGGTTGATTTCTATTTTTATACTGCTGACTGTATTTTAGTAGGGTTTTTTTCATAGCATTGATTCCTTTTTTAGTGCTGAATATGTTTTATTTTTTTTATTTGTTAATTTTCTTTCTTGCATTGGTTCCCATAAAACTTATTTAATCAGTTGTTTCTTCTTTGTTGCGTTTTTGTAGCATTAATTGATTTTTACTATTTCTTGGCAAAGTTTCATATTTTAGTGTTGAATTGTCTTAGCCTTGATTTTTATTTATTGTTAAACTATTTTAGTGTTGTTGTTTTTTTTTTCATTTTACTATTTTTCTCAAATTTTGCCATGTTAAATTCTCATTGCATTTTATTTTATTTACATTAGGCAGTACAATTTACATAAATACATTGTTTTACTCAAAACACAGTCACTTATAAAGTTGCCAAAGAAAAAGTCAAACTAAGTTGCCATTGGTTGGTCTGATGGTGGGTTCTATTATTCTACATGCCAGCGATAAGTTAGCTTTCTCACCTATCATATTGTAATTCAATAGATAAGAAATATTTTATGTAATTGTTAATGTGTTATCTACCTTATAAAAATGATATGAGAGAGAATCCAGCTACTTATACATTATTAATAATGAATGTTAATTTATTAAAAAAAAAAAAAAACAACAACAACAAAAAAAACATCATGAGTATTAAAGAAAGTACATAGTTAGCACAGGGATTTCAGGCATTCCATTATTTTCACTGAGGAACAGAATGACAAGCAATGCAACGGCTCTTTTTCAGCGCTTCACTCTCTGCTGTTCAACAAGATCTTAGTGTGTTTAGTGGGGGAGAAATTGGCCTTGCTCAGAGAGTGTCAGCCTGTAGCTCTGTGGTGGATTAAAGCGCTGCATTAAAGCAATACCACAGAAAGCTCTCTACTTCTAATGTAAATAATGACTGAGCGAGGTTAAGGGAGTTCACATGTGCACTTGCTTTATGTGATATCTGTATATTAGAGAAGAAGCAGTCTGTACTGGTCCTGTATAAACTATATGTTGGTTATATATGCCACATGTATTTTACATACAGAAAAATGTTCTAATCCTAGACCTTAACTTCCTTCTAGAGATGCAAGGGAATTACATTTTTTGAAACTGGAACGAAAAACAAACCAAAAAAAAAAAAAAATAGCCAAAGGCCAAACACTGAATACTAAAGATGTTTTTTCACAGGTTTTCATGCATTTCCCCCCTTTATTAACCAATGAACAAATTATATAGCCTAAATGTATGTTTGTCTTACTTTTCAAAGAAAAAGTCTTTACAAAACTACAATTTATTTTATTCATCTTAGCAGTGCTACTCCAATCATGATTTTATATCAGCAGTGCAACGCTAGTCACACAGTGTTCTAAAACACAATGCTGCCAGGAAAGGAGGGGTGGGTGAAATCACTCAGCCTTTTCACTTATTTGCACAAACACCAAAACTGTGTAACTGCCATTTCTGGCCTAATAATTTTGGTTGCCAAATCTTAAAGGCTGCTTTACCTACAATCTCAGAATATTATTTTACAAAAACATGCCCACTTTCTTATATACACACACACACACACATCCAGAACACCCCAAATTAGCATGTTAGAAAGCATAATAATGGGTAGCATATCTTGTGGACCTATACACTGACATTTAGCCTACTAACAGATTTTAGCAACAAACTCCTGAGTCAGGCATTTCTCAAAGTCAACAGAGCTTTAAAGGCATTGACTCGTAACACTGACACACTTCACACATCCCTAAAAAAGTGTGTTTGTGTATGTGCGCACAAATGTACAGTATGTGTGTGTGGCAGGAGGTACAGACTAGCAGACTCTGTCTCCTCATGACTGGGCATACTACTGAGGGGATTAATAAGAAGGGGGTGTGTGTATCTCCCCCCTGATCCCCACACACTCAGCACAGACGTGTGTGTGTTTATGTATGTATGTGTGTCTGATCCCCCACTTACTTCCACTGTCTGACATTAGCTTTCACTCTTAAAATCCAGTCTGCACCTTTCACTAATGCTTCAAAGTACAATGAAAAAGGAAAATGCGCATTCCAGAGGAGAAAATTAAACGTATTTGTTTTCAATATTATTTTAAAATATAAAGAGAACATATCAATATGTTTAGGTGATTCACATTCAGCAAAATTATTAATAAAAAATGGTGCCATTTTAACATAAAATATGTTAACTGTCAAAATGTCAAAAGCACAATTTAATATTTAAACATTAGCATTTTAGAAATAGGAGAAATATTCCCAATAAAACATGCAGTTTTCCATGTGATTCCTGGCCTTTCTCATTTCTTAGTGTTAATCAAAGTATTTCACTTTCTCTTTTTGAAGTAATTTAAAGCAACAGTACACAATTTATAAACAAAATAATCCACTATAGCACTAGTAGGTCAGACTCACACAGAGTCACGCAAATCATGACATAAACTTTGTACAACCTTTTTTATGGATATATCGTATAAACACAGAATAAATAGGAACAATAGTGAAAGTTGTTCTTAAAAAAAAAAAAGTGAAAACACAGAGGTTTCAAATATTTCCTTCAAAAAAGTCATTGTGGATCATGTCAACTGATCCAATCCCAGAAACCACAATAAATAAAATATATAAATAGAGTAACAAGGATTTTACAGAAATTGAAATGTGGGCCAATAAACAAGTCTTTGCAGCTTGTGGGTTAAGGTAGTTGCTCTCTGATGCAAATCTTCAATCAGAAATGATCTGTCCCTTAGCCTTCTTTCACCTCCAACTGTAAATCCCCCAATACTCTTTATATCCTCATAAACCTCAGACTATAGTGCCCCCTTTATTAAACAATACCCCATTACCCTGACCTAAACTCCCTTTCAGCAAGACCCCCTCAATGACTGAGTCTAAAACTCTATGTCTTACACTGGTTTAACCCCCCGAGTGCATGTAAGTGCTGCTTTCCCTGCGCAAACATGATTAAATCACACAATCTACTGCACCAAATCCTCTTACCACTGCATATTACATATCTGTCTAACAAAAGAGTCTCAATCAGGACAATCAAAGGCCGCTCTCGGGCCCGGATTATCTGATCCCATTGTCATGATTAAAATGAAAAGAGAGCCAGGAACATCATAGAAAATCCCCCGTTCATAGTATTAGAGATATCAGGGGGAGTTATGAGGGAGAATAAAACAAAAATATCCTCAGTAAGTCCCTGATATGGATCAGCTATTGTTTTTCAGTTTAGTGATGGACAAGGTAGAAGTGAAAAAAAGAAAACAATGACGTGCTGCATACATACAAGCTGCTGCTGGTTAAGGTATCCCTTATACCTGGGTTATATCTCAAAGTGTAGAATAGTTCAGAGTAGAGCTGGAAAAGAAATACATTGAAATATATTTTTTTGTTTATCGTAATATTAAATAATACAATAATTTGTACTGAATTTTACTCTCTAGAAATCAATGATTCAACATAAATGATTTTGGACAATATGCCTCTGACTGTAATACAAGTTCACATTATGATGCTAAAATACTATTTTATGCAGCTCTGATCTAGCATATTTATTAAATGTTGCAGTTCTACAAAGTATATTAAAGGCACACCATGCAACCCTTGGTTTGTTTTCTTACCAGGCCAGTAAATGTTGACTGTGATAAAGACGCACTGCACAATTGAAAAGGGTTTGTTCATTGCATGGTTGAAAGTAAAACACAATCATTCAAGGGTCATCAGTAAACACTAGTCCAGATAGACCCCTTAGTTTTGGGAGATTTATGGCTAGCAAATGCGACTAGATTATATACTGTTTTCTGATTTACGTAGCTCAGTGTAAAACACACTTTAATGTAAATATTCTAATGAATATACACACAGCTGAATTGAACTTGACTTATGAAGCAAGTTTGAGAAATTACATATAATGGAAAGGTAGTTATCTAACTATCAAAACAACTATCGGCATTGTGATTTTATAGCTGCAAACAACTAACCTGCGTCTTGTTCTCTGCTGGGAGTGCATCCATATTTTTTGCTGTAAAGTAAGACTGACTTGCAAAGCCTGAGACTTGTGAGCCCATGGGTATGGGTCGAGAGCTCCTGAACTTGTAAGCATGTTTCCCCACCTACAGACACAAGGACGGCAGAGAAAACCTTTGTATCGCTTGCAATGGCTCGTTTAATAATCTAAAACAGTATGAAACACATTAAATAACTAAAAAAGTTTGTATAGTGTGCCTTTAACATTTTACACTTATTGATCAAAACAACTTACTTACAGCAATGTAGCAAACAATAAGAAAAAGCACTTATTTAAAGTGTAGCTTGACTAACTATCTAGCTACTAGCTAAGTTATTTTTTTATTTATTAATAAGCTACAATGAGGTTAGCTTGTTAGCTATGGTATGCTTGTTTATTGATTAGCTCGGACTAAGTTAGCTTGGTTACCTACCTAAGTTATGTGTGTTTGTTAATTAGCTACCACTAAATTAGCTAACTAGCTAAGTTATGTTTGTTTGTGAATTAACTATCATTAGGTTAGCAAGCTAAGTTTGCTGAGCTAGCTAGTTAGCTAGGCTGGCTGGCTAGCTAGCTATGTTATGTTTATTTGTTAATTAGCTAGCAGTAGGTTAGCTTAGCTAGCTAATTTATTTTTGTTTGTTAATTAGTTGGTTAGCTAACCTACCACTGGGTTTGCTAGTCACATTAATATATTTCCTATAGAATATCTATCTATCTATCTATCTATCTATATATCTATCTATCTATCTATCTATCTATCTATCTATCTATCTATCTATCTATCTATCTATCTATCTATCTATCTATCTATCTATCTATGTGCTGCCATCTAAAGAAAAATGGTTTAAAGTCGACAGGAAACATTTCAGTTTGTACAAGTTTTCTAAGGGATTAAATATGATGGAATTTATTTGGGGGGATTTTTTTATATAAAATGTTTACACACTAAATCATAATATGTTAAAGTTTTTACTACCCTAAACATTTGTGCTAGTGCGCCGCCATTTTGCCCGTGCAGCACTGGTGAGGTCACGAGGTTGGTTGTTTGAAGAGCCCAGGTAATAGCAAGCGGTCACGGTTAAAGGAAAAGAGCTAACTATTTTAACATGACTAGCGTTAGCTATTTAGCTAACTGACTTAGCTAGCCAAGTAGCTAACGCTAGCTTTGTTAAGATAGCTAGCTAAATAGCTAATGCTAGCTATGGTAAGATAGCTAGATATGTAGCTAACGCTAGCTATGTTATATTTTAACTGTCATCTTATCTAGACTTTCGGTACCTCTGGCTGCTCTGCTAGGTGTGAGCGTCATTTGTCTCGTTCCTTGCGGCTCACAGCTTCTGCTTTCATAGTACCCTCAGTCAGACGGAGGAAAAAAGCCTCGGACTTCAGCTTATTTGTCCAGTGAACGACAATTATACTAAATACTTGAAGTGTTTCATGTCCACTTTAAGCGACTCCTGAGACAAAGAGAGTTCTTTTCTGGAAGTGGAAAATAATGACAGTTCCTGATTTGGCATATACATTCAAAGAAACACATTAAATAACTGAAAATGCATAGTGTGCCTTTAACATTTTACACTTATTAATGGAAACACCTTACCTACATTAATGTACCAAACCAATGAAAGGAAAATACATTTAAAGTGTAGCTAGACTAAATATCTATTTAGCAAGATAGCTAAGTAATGTTTCTCTGTTTGATAGCTAATTAGCTAGCATTAGGTTAGCTAACTAACTAGCTAAGTTATGTTTGTTGAAATTAATTTAAATAAACCACACATTATAACTTTTCATTCAACAGTACAGCATTAGGTTGGTTAGGCTAGCTAGCTAGCTAAAGCTAAGTTATGTTTGTTTGTTTGTTAATTAGCTAGCATTAGGTTAGCTAAGAAAGTTGTGTTTGTTGAAATTACTTTAAATTAAACAGACATTAGTACATTTGTAATACAGCTATATTTTGTAAGAAGTTAACTCACCAATTAGTTAGTGGTGACTGAAGAAAAGTGGTTTACCGAATCCTGAGAGAAAGTTTGAGATATATAATCAAAGACTTCAGGGTATATTTTAAAATTTTACTAAATTATCTTTCATACCTCTCTGCATGGACCTATCAGCTTAATCAGTTTTAAATTGGATGCTATTACTCCGAGTAGCTAACTGTCTTAAAATTGTCTGCACTGCAGATGGCTCCCAACTTTAGCTGTTACTAACCACAGGCTGTATTTTGTATATTTTCTTATGAGCAGTGAGTGTTCATAACTATATTTAATTTTACTGTAATTGAAAGGGATTTTAGAAACTTATCATTCATCAACTGTTGTGCGTGTGTGTGGGTGTAATAAAATAAAAAAATAAAAGAAGCTTATTTTTGAGTCAGGTCGTTTACTCAAAGCATCAACAAGAGAACAGCAAAAAAGTGGCTATGAGGTTATTTATAAAGTAACAGTATGTTTTACAGAATTAGTAACAGAACATACTTTAAAGAGTAAGTAATCTAAAAGAGGTTGCTCAACATAGAAAACCATTAACCAAAGACAAAAGCATGCAAAGGGTATATTAAATTGTAATGATCGCATGAAGAACCAAACCAATCTCTTAGGTAAATAACATTTGCTGTATTATTTTACATTAGTTGTAGAGCTGTTTGTTATGTTCTGTATTTTAATTGAAATGTGTTGATACAAATTATCTGTAAATGAGAAAAGCTACATGCTTAATATAAAATGAGTCACACACATATAATAAATCTAAATTTTAGACTAGAAATTAATTTACAGTACTACTACTTTATTAAGATAAATAAAGGATACAGTTACAGTTTTCTTTACATGTGCATGTGTGTGTGCATGTGTGTGTGTATGTGTGTTTGCCAGGGCTCCTGTACTCTCCACAGGGCGTAAGGATTATCTGAGGAAGTGCAGTGGAGTGGTAGTAATAGGGAGACCTCCTCGAAAGCGTATGTGCGCTCAAACACACACATACATGCACACTCACACACACACACAGAAATTTCAGCATGCAGTGTTCATTCATACAGAACCGCACCAAGCGGTGGACCCACAACCTGTTCGTCATTCACACCAAGTCAATGTGAAAAAGCACTCTCATATACTGTAAATCACAAGTGTAGCACCTATAGATGTGCTACAGAAGCCGATTTCTGTAAGCTGAGATTGTTTATGTGGATGGAGTGTTTGTTGGGTTTGCTTGTGCATAATCAGTCTAAACATGTCTTCTGCCCTGTGATCTTACAGGGATCTTTATTTAATAGGCAAGTATACTGTATAAGGAACCATAATAGTGCTTTAGTGGGGCCTTGAAGTAAATACATGCAATTACAGTAATTACATAGCACACAGCTTTATATGTGTCGTAAGAAGCATGTTACAGCTGTTGTCATGTGGCTGTTGTTATTATTGTTGCACATTGCAAAGCATTACATTGAACTATTATTGGTGTATTGTTATCCAATTTATATTATTCTTCTTATCCATTTTCTTTTTTGATTTTTTTGTCAGTTTTTACCTAAAACAAATCATCCTATAACTATAATATATTGAGATATCAACACCATTCCAACTCTAGATTATTTGTTCTGATTGTGTGATGTGATTAGGTGGGTTTTGCACTTTTTGTTTTTCATAAAAACAGCTAAAATTCATGTTTGTTTTTTTCAAGAACGAATAGGGTGTTAAAGTGCATGCCCAACTATTGTGCTTCTGCTGTTTTATTTCTTCATCCATCCTGACCCACACTCATCAATTCCCTCAATTTACTTCTATTAATTTTTATTCATTCCCAAGCCTAGAGTTTTATTTGCCTCAAAGCTTCCAAACTGTATGTACTATTTCAGTGCAGGTCTACAAGCTCATTTATACAGCCATACTGAATTACACTCATCTTTTTGTCGTTTTTTCCTTTCTTGTTCCACCCTTTCAGCTGTGTTACCATTCTGCATTTCCTTCTAGTTCTAGTTATTGTGGTTGATATAGTAAAATCAGTAGTTTACAGTTATATAAAATCTTTTCTATATATACCTGTTTACCACCTTAAAGGTTCTGCAACTGTTACAATTCTAAAAACCCTTTTATAGTACTGTACAGTATCCTTTTTGCTAACAGTGTACCCTTTCTCTTTTTTCTCTTTCTCTCTGAAAGTCATCTCCACCATTATCCTGCCTGAGTAATTAAGAAGGAGAATGGCATCTCACAAACACCCCCCTTACACACACACCTCCCCCACTAATGGACCAGCCCTGCTCTGCATGATGGACGGGCGGCTGTCACATCAACCTGGAGACATTGGGGGGAAGGCGGGTAGGTGGTCATAACAGCACCTCTAATCACATAAAACCAAACATGTGTGATTACATGCGCTTCAAATCACAGACAGGCTACAAGATCTGCCACAAAGTCTTTATGAAGGTGAAAACGTCAGCGCCACATTAATTTTCTCCTGACTGAAGTAAAAAAAAAAACCTAAAGCTAGAATCCAATTCAAACCCCCCAAATAACACATGTATTTTGATTGAAAAACAGAAACAAAGAAAGTCCAAGTGCAACCATCGTCAGCATGGAATGGATAGACTTTTCCAGACAAAGAGAACTGTGTACATGTGAATTTCTGAAATGATACAATTAAAACACCCCTTAAATTGTTGATTGACAGTATTTTAATAAAATCTGGATCATTTTTTACAGTCCCTGAACTTGTTAATGCTGTTTAAATCTAGGCCACAAAAAAAGAATAAAAAGATCTTATTGAACCTGTTCAAAACAAAAAAACTATGTACAATTTAAAAAAGTTGGAAAACTGTGGAAAATGAAGAAAAAAAAGTAACATGTTTGAATTTCTGTATATCTAAGCAAATAGTATATTTCTTGAACAATAATACTACATATTTTAAAATAGCAAACTGGTTTACAGACCATTTATTACATTTGGCCTAACAATGCATGCTTTTACACACAATCCTAAGATAGTAACACCATTATTAACTGGTGTGCCAATTTCCTTCCTGCACTTGGAATGTGTGCCTTATATGTCTGAGCTCCATAGAGAGAAGCTGATATTGCTCACTGAGCAGAAAACACAGCAGAGCTGCTTGCATATGTGCACCCTAAATAACGTTACACCACCATTGCGTTTCATAAGAGCACAAACACTAAGAAGAAACCATTTAATAAGGAAACTCTGTGTATTATCTTCTTACTTGTATGTAGCGGGAGAATAACAAGTTAAGAAAGGGCTTATCTGGAACATTAGTATTAGTTGGAGGGGCATTAGTGAGTCTGTCTGTTTCTCTTTGTCTCTCTCTCCCTTTCTCTCTCTCACCCCTAAAGCTTCCCAAAACTCAAGGGCCAGAAAAACAATTGGAGCTTTTCATGTTGGACCATCTTCAAACTCCCCTTCCCCCATATCCTGGAGAAAGCTCCGAGCCTAAAATAAATGACATAAATCAAATCCATTTTCATTATCACAATATTTCAAAGGCATGGTCCCGCTGACGAAACACAGTAAAACCCCATTTATTCCTGCTAATCCTTCAAAGAGTGCCTGATACTACCTGATTCTCCATGTGTGCACTGAGGGCTCCACTGTGAATGACATCAACAATGGAGGAACTTCATGTAAGTGGATTCCATTGTGATGATTAAAATGAATTTGTTTCAAACTGTGAGATGACCAACACCCCTCCATCTCTCGCTTTGTCTTTGTCTCTCTTTTTCTTCTTCTCTCTTTCTCTCTCTCTCTCGGGTTGCCCTTAGGCCTTCTCAGACTTTGTGATCATGGAGTAGTACTTTTAAGGGATGCTGTTCATATTTTTAGAGAACTATTTTTATAAACGATTCTTTAAAAACTCTTATACAATTTATTTTCTTTATTAATTCTGATCTTTCACTAGAACTGCTAACTAAAGAACCATTTTACGTACAACCCCAATTCCAAAAAAGTTGGGACACTGTGTAAACGTAAATCTATGTAAATAAAACAGACATGAATTGCGAATTTCATAGACCTCATAGATGCCGTAGATTTTTTTGGCTCCGAGATGACTGCAGCATTTTGGATCTTCCTGACATATGGTTAATTCTTTACATGATAATGCTTTAACTTGCATTTGTAGATTGCACTGCAAGCTGTGTACAGAATCATTCCTATTTTTAACAAAGTGCCACCTGAGGGCCCAAAGATCACCAGCATCAATGTCTCAAGTTTCTCAAGTTTCTCTAAATCTTTTAATGTTATCATATACTATAGACGTTAGAATATTCTTGCAGATTGGTGAACCTCTGCCTAGCTTTGCTTTTGAGAGACTTTGCTCTCTAAAATGCTCTTTTTATACCCAAACGTGAGGTTTTTGTTGCATCCAAAGCATTCATAAGATATCTGCAAGATCTATAATCTAAAATAAAGGTGTCCTTTATCTTCTGTCCTTTAGAGGTGGGTCTGATGTGGGTCATGATGCAGATCCAGCACATCCCACAGGTAAATGCAACACTCACGCTTGGACATCTGTGATGCAAAGGAAAACAGGGCTCTTTAGACAAGATGACCTTATTCCATTGCTCTAAGGTCCAGTCCAGATGCTTGTGTGTCTATGTAGGCACTTTTGATGGTGGACAGGGGTTAGCATGAGTTTACCCCTGACTGGTCTCAATGTGTGCTGTGATCTATTTTTCCCATAACTTGTGCCACAGCACGGTCCGTCTGTCAATTCTGAGCAGATTCGATAGCCTTCAATGATCCTTTCAGACACCAAAATTTATTTTAATATTGTCAGATTTACTGATATGGACAAATTACAAAACATTAAACTGTCATTTCTGAAGTGGTGTTGACTATATCACTTGTATTTTTATTTAATAGTGGTAGCAGTAGTGAAAGTTATTTTGTTGGTCAAGACATCAGTTTTAATATGGCCAGACCCAACACTGCAGAAGAACTACAGTTCTTCCATCACTTCATGTGTACTGTCTATAGAAAACATTCAGTATTTTCAGAAAATTCACAGTTTTTTTCTGATGAAATAGAATTGCAATGTGAGAATAAGAAAATGAGTGTTTTTTCAGCTATACAATAGCACTAAGTGTTTTTTGGAAATGCTGTGACCAATTAATACTAATATACATCTGTATCCATCACTGTCATATTCAATGCAACACTCAATAACTAAAAGAGCCTTGCTGGTCTGGACTGTTCAACTGTGACAATTATATTTATTTATTAGAATTACAACTGCATTTATGGAAAATTAAGAAAATAAAAATCAATATCACTGGTTTCTGGTTTTATATCTTTCAAGACTAGGTTCTATACTATTGTTATTTTATTTTAAGTGCCTTAATTAATGAAACAATATATATATGATAAAAATGATATAGTGGATATATGTTTTTTTTTCGTTGGAAGGATTTAACTCTTGAATATTCCCAGTCATTCTTCAGTTGTTCTCATCAAGAATAGATGACACTTGGACCACATTGCCCCCTCCTAAACACAACACTGATGGAATTCGAAGTGCTGAAAGCCAAACGAACAGCTGTACAACAGAACACCACAGGCATTAAAACCCTTGTGATTGACAGGGTTCTAAGTGTTAGCCCTTGAAGTGGAGCACTTTTGTCTGATCGAGCTATTGAACAGTCGAATCAGCCGTAAGCTGATTATCACAATGGGATGAGGAGGCTTTAAGAGTCTTTAGCCCAATTCACTGCAGAGGAGACAGTCAGAATGCTCCGGATCAAGCATGGATAAACCTCGCGCCTCCCTCCATCCCTCTCTCCATCCTGTTCTCCAGGCTTTACACCCTTCAGGCCAAACTCTCATTCTAAACAGTGCAGAAATCTGGTGGCCACTTGAGTATTCATAGCCTTTATCTTAAAACCCATCTATCTGCACAATGAGAAAAAATACAAATACAGATGGATTTATTTCCACATCCTGGACCAATGCTAGTTATTATAACCAAGAGCAATAAATAGTATTATTACTCACATAAAAAAATAGAAATGAAAGATCCTTATCTGGGCAGTATTTATTTATTTATAAGTATTTATTTGTTCAGCAAAACACTAATATTAGAAGAAATACAAGTGCCAGCACCATTGGCAGATGGCTGCATGACACAGGACTAGATGCAAACATAGACCATTACAACGACTGGGCTTAACACAATGCCAGTGTTAAAACTGCAATGGTCTAGTACCAGACTATCATGGATTGATTTAAAATGGCAGCAGGTCATCTTAAATTATGAGTCTAGCTTTTGTCTTGGTAAAGACCAACAAAGTCATGTGTGGTGGCACTGTTGTCAGTAAAAACAGGATTGGTTGGTTGTCATGTGTCGCATGTCCACAAGGCTTATTGTGAAGGTGTGGGTTGCGGTTTCATCTGATGCCTTCTTTCTTCCTCCGACAGCAATTTTAAGATCTCTCCACAGGTGTTCAATAGGATTAAGACATGGATTCATTGCTGGCCACTTCAGAACTCTGCTTTGTTTCCATCCTTTTTATGTGTTTCTTGAAGAATGTTTGGGATCATTGTCCTGCTGGAAGATCCATGACCTACGACGCAAACCCAGTTATACATTGTGACCCAAAATTCTTAGGTAATCTTCAGATTTTTTGATGTCTTGCACACAATTGTTCTCCTCCGTCCACATCCAGGGAGATTAGCAGAATGGGTTGTAAACTTGTAAATGTTGTGCACCGTGGACAAAGGAACACCAAGATTTATGGATGAACCTGTACACACAGGAACACACAATGCAAAGATTGAATCAACTTCTATACTTTTTATCTATTTTCAGGTGTGATATTTATATTTCCCCACGTTATTTACCCACAATTTTGAAATGGTTTCAATAATTTTGTCCAGACAAGTTTTGTGTGAAATTATGTCATATTTGCATTTTTCTGAGCCTTTTTGTGTTGTTCCAATACACACAAAGAAAAAAGTGACCCGTGCATAACAAAACGTGTAATTGCAATCATTTTCTGAGAGAAATACTTCATTTTCAGGGGTGCTAAAACTTTCGGCCATGACTGAACCTACACTTGTCTTCTCTTACCCAGTGACACAGATTAGAGTGTATTGTCAGGCAGATTAGTAATTCAGCATGGACAGTAAAGGGGAGGGAGTCATTAAGTCATGTTAGTGTGTCTGTCTCTGTGTCTCTGCTCTGGTGTCAGAAATCTTACAGAGACTGTACATCACCAGTCAGCTCCACAGCGCAGGACTGAGGGCCAGCGACACAAAGACTTATTCAGGTCGTAATGAAGTGGCTTAATGAAACCAGTGCCCTTGAAAGTTCTTCATCAGTCCACCCTCCTCCCTCCCACCTCCCTCTATCTGTCCCTTCTCCCTCTCTCCATCTCTCTCTCTCTCTCTCTTAACTCCCCCTGTCCCTGTCGGCGGAGGCACGTGCCAGCTCTATATTAATTAAAGGCAGCGTTTCCTAAAGTACTTAAGTGAGACGCTCTTATTGATAATGAGCAGGTTTAAAAGAGCGCCGTCCCTCCACAATGACTTTTTAAACCGGCCTTATTAAGCAGAAAATTACACCCAAATCAGCCTACAAGCCCCTCATTAAAAGCCACTGATCCTTGGCCGGCCGCTCGCGCGCGCGCTTTTAATTAGGAGCGCGCGGGCGCCGCCACCGCACTCAGCATCATTAATCTTTCGCCTTTGATGGTGCGCGCGGAGCGCCGACCCGCTCACCGGGACTGGGCACGAGCGCAGAAACCATCAACACACAGGACAGAGAAAGCCCTAAATAAATCTTACATTTTTTTAGTTAGAAAGAGAGTGAGAGAGAGTTGAGCTTGAACCAAAAGTGGAACAACAAATTTTAAACAAGTAAGAATTGTCTAAATGTTACATTTTAATAACGTTTATAGTTTCTGAATCAGTTTCTCTGATTTTGATATTTATAGGTATGTTTCAGTAAAATGAACATTATTCTATAAACTACAGACAACATTTATCTCAAATTCCAAATAAAAATATTGTAATTTAGAGCATTTATTTGCAGAAAATGAGAAATAGCTGAAATAACAAAATATATTAAGGGCTCTCAGACCTCAAATAATGCACAAAACAAGTTCATATTCCTAAAGTTTTAAGAGTTCAGAAAAAAAATATTTGGTGGAATAACCCTGGTTTTTAATCACAGTTTTCATGCATCTTGGCATGTTCTCCTCCACCAGTCTTACACAATGCTTTTGGACAATATTATGTAAAAACAATTTAAAATGGACAGATGACCCAACTTCCAGACAACTAGTAGAAATTACTTTTCAAATCAAAGTTACTGTAACCAAGAAAAACAACAAAATGTCACATAATCCTTACTGTTTTTTCCATTATTTTAGTCCATTAATTAGGTCAATTAATTTATTAGAAGTTTTCAAAATTAATAAATCACCAGATATCTTTCAGCAACGATTTTTCAATTCTTCTTTGAGTACATGGCAGACAGCTTATGTGTGTGTTTGTGTGTTTTGCTCAATAGTGCTACCATTGGACGAGTGAAAAAAATATCTTAAATGAACTTAGTGACCATCCCAAAATTTTGGGGATAGTGAGAATGTGCATGTGCATCTATAGCATGTACAAAACAACTTTTAACACATGCACTGTGATGCAGTGTCCTTTCAGAGCAGTTAAATCTGGTCATTTTTTACTTTCATTTAGCTTGTCATCTCTCCTTAGTTCTAATATTTTTTGTTTTTGTTTTTTGTGTTCAATAATGTGCAAATGAGAGGAAGAAGAATGAAAAAGCTGTTTTGATATCTTTATGTTCGCAGTTGCTCTTGTATCAGTAGCTCAAGTAAACAGCAAAAGCTGTTTTGGCTAGAACTCCGAGTATAACCTACCAGACAGGTCCCAGGCTTTGCAGGGACAATCAACCTATATGGTTGTTTCTGTGGGAGATCATGTTGGAGACCAGAGGTTACAAATGAATGGGCAATTTAGGTTTATCTAAATTAATCTCACAATATCTAAAATGTCTAAAAACTACAGAAAGTGTTAAGATTTCACTAATCAATATGTGGTGGAATAACCCTGTTTTTTAATCACAGTTTTCATGCATCTTGGCATGTTCTCCTCCACCAGTCTTACACACTGCTTTTGGATAACTTTGTCACTCGGGTGCAAAAAATCGAGGAGTTCAGCTTGGTTTGATGGCTTGTAATCATCTATCTTCCTTATAATTTTATCACAGAGGTTTTCAATTTGGTAAAATCAAAGAAACTTGTAATTGTTAAGTGATCTCTTATTTTTTTTCCAGAGCTGTATATAAGAAATTCCCTAAATATGGTGCCAGCAAAGATTCTTGTACTCACACACACAGAGGCTGCGAGTGAGCTGCAGTTCCCTTTAATCTGGTGAGTTTATCAGGCGTTGCAATGGAGCACACCTCTGTCTGCCTGTCAGACTCCTGCGCGCATGGAGGATTATGGATGGCCAATTACATCGCTTTTGGCATTAATTAATGACGTTAACCGTCTCCCCCTGCTCCCTACAAAACAGGGTCTCCCCTCAACTGCTTCAGAAGACCACAGCCAGACAGAGGGGGCTTCGATGGCCCACTCTGTGTGTGTCTGCAGTTATGTGTCTAAGTAAACAAATTCAGTGTGTGCACATGTCTGCTTGTATATGAGCACAAGTACCAGCATGAAGCTTGGTGTGTGTGTGTATGTATGTGTAGTGTGTGTGGTGTCTAGGCTTGGGTGCAGGGCAGGTTGTCTGGAAGGCCGTGTTTGTGTTTATAACTGTGAATGCCCTCAGGGAGGATGGGAAATGGGACTGAACTGGTATGCGTCCTTTTTCTGTCCCCCTGTCCCCCCGTCATCCTCCCAAACTTCCCCACCAGTTTGGCGGCGTCTGAGGGCCATTACAGAGATTAGGCTGCAGCAGTGGACTGGCTGCCCTGAGTGTCATCTCACATACACTGTCAAACTGGGAGCCATTGCTCTCTCTTACACTCTCGTTATCTCTTTTTACCTCTCTGTCTCTCTCATTCTCTCTCTTTCTCTCTCTATATATACAGCACCCAGAAAAAAGTGAAGAATTACTAAGAAAAAGTAATAATTCAAAATTTTGAGTTACATGAGCAATATTTATTGAGCAAGACATACAAAGGTAACGCGTAACGTCTGGCACTGGATATGCCATGGCTTCTCTGTTTTCAAAGCATGTTCTTGAGATGGCAGCAGTATGTGGGTGAACATAGTCTTGTTGAAACAGCACAATAGAATGTGCGTTCAGAATATTATAATAACATTAGTGATAACAATGGCCAAGAGTGTTCTGGGATCGAATGAACCCCCACACCATGATACCAGGCCTTTTGGATACGTGATGCATCACAAACCACTAGTTCATCTTGGCGCTGACCACTGTGTCTCTATGTTCCACACATGTTCTCATCTCTTCTCTTCTGTATTCTCTGCTCTTCTCCTGTTTTATCTTGTTTCTTCTCATCTATTATCTTCTCTTCTGATCCATTTACTCTTCTCGTGTGTTCATTTCTCCTCACTACACTTCTTATTTATACTCTTTTTTTCTCATATCTTTTTATCTCCCCTCTTCTTGCGTTCTGTCTTATTTTCTTTTTTCTCCTGTCTGCAGTTCTTATATTGTATTTTCATCTCTTCTCTGATCTCTTTTTCTCTTTTTAAATCTATTCTCTTCTTTTACCATGCCTTCTTTTATCTTTTATCTTATTTACATTTCTCTGATTTTATTTCTGCTTTTCTGTTCTCTTAGCTCTTCTCTGTATGTTTATCTCTCTTCTCTTCTCTTCTCTTCTCTTCTCTTCTCTTCTCAGCCTAATGTGCTTCTATCAGGCAGTTTCTCCCATATTTTAAATATGTGGTGTCAGTTGCCTTGTGGCGATGGGTGGGAGCTGGCTTGCCTGTCATGTTGGGAGGGTTCGCGGGCATACATGGTGGGGAAGTGCCCTCCCCAACACCCCCAGTACTCACACACACACACACACACACACACACACATTCCATGTCCGATTAGAGTAACGAATCTCTATTCCCGGCCCATCCTGCCCCGCTCTCGCTCACGTCTGCCTGAATCACATGGCTGCTCGGTACCAACTGACTTAGCCTCTCATCGCATTAGACAAAGTGGGCCGCAGGGAGGGGCCCTCGGCCACGATGATGTTACTGAGCCACCGGAGGGGGAATCCTCTTCATTCAGCTCCAGGGATGCAGCCCTCAAAAACACACAGACAGTCAAACAGGGCCACTTTCTTAAAGACACCAGTTAGCCCCTTTAAGCACCTTCACACATTCACACACAGCTGTGATCTTCATTTAGAGAAATAGGCTTCAGGTGCAGCATAAATAAATAAATGAACACTGGCTCGTGCAACACTGCTCTGTGCTCAGTAAAATCAGTTGCAACCAGAAAAGACACTGGTTTGTTTTATCAGTGACAAGGTGCTTCGAGACAGTGCCGTAGAAGAACCATATTTACAATATGGCCTATGAACGTTTGAAAAATGTTTAAAAACCTTTAACTTTTACAGAAAGTAAAGAATCCTCATCCTCAGAGGATTCACACTCACTTATTCCTTTTACAAACATATAAAGCTCTAAAGCTGATTGATCTGTGTAGCACAATATTTTAAAAAAAGCTAATTTGTTTAGTGTTTTAAAGAAGCAGTTCTTATTTTTTCTTTTGATTTAAAAACATGAGTATTTCCAATTGGGGTGAGAAACTAAATATTGTAAGAAACTGCATCAATGCCAAATATATTATGTGATCAAATATATATACCAGTGATCTGGTAGGTCTTTCCGGGTGTTTTTCTGACCACAAGAGCTTTTGTTGGACACTGTTGGAGCAATTGTTGTGTTGCTAATGGTGCTGATACAAGAGATACTGCGAACACTGAATTAGAACTGAAGAAAGCGGGAAAGCTAAAAATGGGAGTAACGTAGCCCTAGAACATACCTAGATTCATTTGCTTCACATTCTCCTCAGAGAGATCTCTGAATCCCCAAAATGTTTTAACATCTAGCTGTTTTAAGCCTGGAATCAGAAAGTGAGACAGCTTTTGTAAGCTAGTTCTGTTTTTCAGACATTTAATTTATAAATATATTTTTTTACAGTATTTTTACTGACCCTAAACTTTACTTAAGAAATTATGTCTTAAAATCTGATGCAAAAGCGTATTTCTTTGCAGGGACCATGCAAAGATACCCGAAAGCCACATGTTTTCCATTACCTAGATATTATTATAGGTTCCCACAAAGTGGAAAATACGTTGCCTTACACATGCACACAGTCATATACAAAACATCCACCCACATACACACACTCAGATACACATACATGCCATCAAAAACATACGCAAAACCACCATACACAAAATCACAGCAGCTAAATCACCCCCACACACATTCAACACACACACATATATATAGATGCACACACATTTACACTACCAGCCCCCAGTGCCTGAAGATTCCACAGGCCTCAGCCGTAGCCTGCATGCATTCCACAGAGCCGCAGCAGCATCAGCAGGCCGCCCCCGTCTCTCCGCCGGCTCTACCAGCCCGCACTCTCAGCAGCGCTGTCAGAAGCGCTCGCCACAGTCCACCACTTAAGGGCATATGCTTCCCTCTTTCCATCAGTCGCCTGCAAACAGCGACAAACACATACACACACACACACAGCAGAGGCTTCTAGCTATGGGAACGCAATCACACTGCAGCCATCCCACAGACTGAGGAGCTGTAACTAAACATGCAGTGGAAACTCAGTAGTTATTATAGCCTAATTTACCCATTTCATCTAAATCCCCTTAATTCAATCATCTAAAAAAGACACTTATCAGACAAGTGGCATTTAATTAAAGTGAGTAAAAGGTTAGGCTGAATTCAGATACACTATATATATAATATATAATATATAATATAACATACTGCTCTGCATTACTATGGAATACACTCTCATCTCATAAAACACTGTATAACATGTTTACATGTATTACAATAAAACACACTGTCCTATATTAATACATTACATGATGTACTATTTCACAATAAAACACACAGCACTAAATTACTATAAAACATATTGTTCTTATTTACTTTGTTACACACTTATTTATAAACAAATACATAATGTACTATTTTACTATAAACACAAAGTTCTACACTACTATAAAACATACTGTGGTATTTTACTGTAAACAGTGCAGAACTATATTACTATAAAATATATTGTACTATTTTACTATAAACACACTGTAATATGTTTTCATAGAAAACACTGTACTATTTTAATATAAACATACAATACTAGATTACTTTAAAACATATTGTACTATTTTACTATATAGCACTGTACAATAATACTAAACATTATGTACTATTTTACTTTAAACACAGATTACTATACTACTATAAAACATACTGTGGTATTTTACTATAAACAATGCAGAACTATATTACTATAAAACATATTGTACTATTTTACTATATGACACAGTGTAATATATTAACCACTGTTCTATATTACTATATAACAGACTGCTATATTACTATAAAACATATTATACTATATGCTATATCACCATAAAACACACTATACTATTTTACTATAAACACTTAATACTATATTTCTTTAAAACATAGTGTACTATTTTACCATATAACACACTTTTACTTTAAACACAAAATACTATACTACTATTAAACATATTCTGCTAAATTACCATAAAACTCATTGTACTATTTTACTACAATCAATGCAGTACTGTATCACTATAGAACATATTGTACTGCTTTAGCGTATAACACACTGTACTATATTACCATGTAAGTCACTGTACTATGTTACAGCATACCACACTCTATTACAAAAAAACACTAATATTTTACCATATAACACACTGTACTATATTACAATATAAAACATTGTACTATATTACCATAGAACATACTATTACTATATATTATATATATATATATATATATATATATATATATATATATATATATATATACATATTATAATAATTTACCATATAATACACTGTACAATAATACTATTCATGACGGACTATTTTATTTTAAACACAAAATAATATACTACTATTAAATATATGCTGCTATATTACCATAAAACACACTGTACTATTTTACTACAATCAATGCAGTACTGAATTACTATAGAACATATTGTACTGTTTTAACATATAACACACTGTACTATATTACCATGTAAGTCATTGTACTATATTACAGCATACCACACTATATTAAAAAAAACACTAATATTTTACCATATAACACACTGAACTATATTACCATAGGGCATACTATACTATTAAAACATATAACACACACTGTACTATATTACCATAGAGCATACTATGCTTTAAAAACATATAAAACATACTGCATTATATTACCTTGCCATAGAGCATACTATACTATAAAAACATTTAAAACACACTGCACTATATTACCTTACCATAGACCATACTATACTGTAGAAATGTATAACACATGCTGTTCTAAATTACCATAGAGCCTACTATAGTACCGCTCTGGGAAAAAAAATATAAACGATCACTTAAAATGATGAGTTTCTTTGATTTTACCAAATTGAAGACCTCTGGAGTTTATAGAATAAAATAACAATGTTCATTTTACTCAAACATGTGCCTATAAATAGCAAAATCAGAGAAACTGATTCAGAAAATAAAGTGGTCTCTTAATTTTTTTCCAGCGCTGTATAGTACCTAATAATAAACACACTGTACTATATTACCATAGAGCATACTATACTATAGTACCTAATAATAAACCCACTGTACTATATTACCAGAGAGGAAAGTATACTATAGAAATGTATAACACAATGTACCACATGACATACTGTATACTATAGAACCTTATTACGCACTATTCTACCTTACTATGTAACACACTTTTAAAATATTCTACTATTCAACACATAGTGATATTGCTATGTGATATATATTATGTGATATGTTACCTCCTGGCCATTGCGCTCCTCTAGTGAACGTCGCCTAGCTTTGCCAGTCATTCACACAAAGCAATCCAGACTGTTCTCATACAGAGTTCCCCAATGGTGGAACAAACTACCTACCTCTAACAGAGCAGAAGCATCCCTTGCTACCTTCATGAACCTGCTAAAGACCAAGCTCTTACTCTCCTTACACTTCTAACAAAATAATTACTTCTAACCTCATTTCCTGCTTCCCCAATATTACCCTTTTGGCCTTTTTCAGACCCTGCTAAAAACATTTGCCTTAGACTTTTATGTCCTCTATTGCTTATGCACGTCATCATTTGTAAGTTGCTTTTTAATAAAAGCATTCACTAAATGCAATGTAATGTGATGTAATGTAATGTGATGCAAACTGCACACATGCTAGCTCCCCATGATAGCTCATGATATCTGATGGTACATCAATTATTTCTAGATGATGTTTCTGCTAAATCTGCATAAGAAATAGTTGGAATAGTACAGAATTGAACAGGATATAACAGAATCAGCCCTACTGTGCACTGATCAACCAGTGTATTTACATCTAGGTGTGGTTTTGCCAAAGACTGGTATAAAGACCATACTGCTTCAGTATATTATGCACTCTTATTTTGTCCAGCAACAAAAAATGACCTCCCACAAAACTAATGCCTATAAAACAACAGCAGGATCTTTATGGTAATGGAGTGAGGAATGATTGAGCAGATTATCATCCGGAGAACTGCACTTTTAATAAACTCACAATAGCTTTTCATTAATTACAGAAAAATAAGATCTTATTCTTAAATAAAATGTTTATTGGACTATTAAACTATCAGTTTTAAAACAGGCCTTCTCACTCACACTTTACATAATCACCTTTTTTGAGTAAAAGCAATTGAAGCCGCAGCCTCTCCTTGTGCCACAAACTTTGAGCAAAATAAATCCCCATTAAATAGTGAGAATAATGTAGCCGTTGTTCTTTACATTTTCAAAATTTAATCATAAATGGATTAATAATGCAATTTTTTCATTCTCCTATAAAAGAACAAAGTACTATCTGAGAGAAAGAGAGAGAGAGAGATAAATATATATATAGATATAGATTACAGAATAGAAACATAGTTAGATAGATATATAACAGTTAGGATATGAAAGGAAAAACTTTAGTTTGAATCCTTATGCAGACCTGTCAAGCTTACATCTAATCTAATAGCTTCCAATTGATTGTGTGAAAGTTTTGAGAGTCAGAGTACAAGTAAAATTAAGATTTAGAGTTAGGTTGGGATTTTTCATTGATGTTTAGGGTTTGATTGGATTAAAATTCAAGGTTAATTAAATCCTTTATATGGTATTAAAACTTTTCAGTTAAAGGATTTTAGCCATTTATAGGTTGCATGCTATTTAAACAAATGGTGAATATTAAATAGAGCATCTGTTGTTGTTCTCTCAGAAGAGAATATTAAAAATAAACAGTATAAACATCTGACACAGGGAAATGGCCAGTGCTTAGTGTGTTCTCGTGGGATACATTAAATAAAAGAAATTTTAATTAAATTAAAAGAATAAACGTAAATAATGTAAATAAATTGTACTTTAGCAGGTGTGTGCAGGCTTCAGTGTGTGTGTGTTTCGATGCTCTGTCCAGAGCATCAGCAGGCTAGAGGAGACAGGCCCTAAAATCGCGTTAATAAGAGGAGCGTGTGTGTATGTGCGCGTGTGCGTGTGAATGAGAGAACAGGCCAGCGGCCCGAGGACACACATACCCACATATATCTATACTTCTGCACACACACACACACACACACACACACACACACACGGGGACCAGACCAGGGTCATTTAAGGGATTTACATCATACCTGTTCAGGATCAGCCCACTTCCACACATCCACCACCCAACTCAACTGCTGAATGAAGCGCGCGCCGTGACCTAACACTGTGTTCACTGACTGCGCACGCGCACATAAACATAAACAGGGTCATTTTGTACAAAACCTAGTTCATAAATGGATTTTACTTGTTTACTCGTGCCATTAATCTGTGTGGAACGGAAATAGATTAACAGGAAAAAGCGAATTTAAAGTTAGAAATCAAACGCTTTCTTCTAAAATCATAAATCAAACTGAGCTGCTGTACAGGCCTGAGGGCCTGTGCATGTGTGTGATCGTCATTCTTTTTTTTTTTTTTTTTTTGTTAAAATAAAATGATAAAAAATGTTTTATATATTCAACAGAGCAAATAGAGTCAAAAGAGTCCAGATTAGAAATAGAAAAAAACTGGCGCCCTCAAGGGTATGTGTTAAGTACTTTCAGTTTATGAACATTTTATACTCTACAAATGTTGCAGTTATTTAACACCCACACTTGGACCTAAAGGATCCTTGTATCGCTACGTTTGCACTACTTGTCCTTTTGTGAACAAAAATGTACCACCACCGTAAATTTTCTTCAAAAAGTAAAAAAAAAACAACTAATAATCAGATCAGTCGTCAGTGCTGATAGATAATGTTTTAATTATAAAGACGTATAAACAATATATGAAACTCATGTAGCAACAAGACCAAACGCTTCGCCACTTCAGGCTTTATCAAGTAGTTTTTCTTCACAGTTGTACAATACAATCAAGTGAATTTGTGCAAGAACATGTCCAGAATCATCTTCAGAGACCAACAACTTGGAAATGTGTTATACACAGCCTTTTAGTTTGTCCATAGAGAGCATTGAGAAAAGAAGGTGAAGGGAGGAGTGGTGGGTTAAGAGAGATTTTAGAGTTTCTTTAGAGTTTCTCCCACTCATGTCTGACTGCTGATTGCGAAGTAGTAGTAATAATAATAATAATAATAATAATAATAATAATAATAATAATAATAATAATAATAATACAAGAGAAATCAAATTTGTTTTCCAGTTTAGTTTCAGTTTTTAAATGTTGCATAGTTTACCAATAATACACTCAATTTCTTAGAAAGGGGAGAGAGTTCTGAATTCTGACATATCATTACATCTTTTAGAAGGACCAATGATCATGCACTCCAATGCAACCAGTTATATCACACACTGTTGACAGTTCTGAAGCTTAATTGATTGAGGAGAGAGAAGAAAAGCAGCGGGACTGAAAGGATTTCAACCAGGACTCAGGTACTGCGGGCCATCAGATCAAACATTAGGGACATTGGTCACTCGTTCTTTTAAGTTTTAAGGTAAATTAAGTGTTAAAAAATAGAACAAAGAATGAAACCCTGTACTTGAGTTGAACAATAATTGAGTATCAATTTATACCAATCGATAGATGTATTAATAAGGTGATACAATTCATGAAAATTTAATTTACATTATTTACAGCACCTGTCACTGACAGTTTTGTTTTGGAAATAAACGACACGCAGTAAAATTAAGAACTATTTTGCCATATCAATTTTGACCATATCTTCCAGCCCAATAGCTAAATGTGGACTAAAAAAGTTTTTTAACGAGTTTTGAGGCGCTCCCTTGTTGCCCAATGACCCAGAATACCTGATCCCATCTCACACTGATTTTTTTCTTTTTACATTTATCTGGTAAATCTGGATTAAACATCGCAGTGATTTAAACAAGCTGTAAGGAGTATTTATGGGTTTCACTAAAAATCCATTGTTGTTGTGGTGATTGCTGTAGTTGTTGTTGTTGTTTTCTTTCCCAAGAAATATGACGCTTCAAGCGCGCGGCACGCGGCACACAGCGCACGCGCTCCCCGCCTCGCTTTTTACAAGTTCAGCTCCACGACGCCGCGCAGTCAAGGCTTGTCCCCGCAGTGTTTGAAGAGATTGGCGGGCGAGCCCGGGTACGCGCATTTCTCGGCGCAGCTGGCCAGCGCCGCGCCCGTGAACGGGTACACGGCGGCCTGTCCGAAGGGCGCGAGCGCCGGCGCAACGGGCGACGACGTGACCGCCTGGCCCTGATTGAGGTAGGCCACGAGCCGGCGCATCTCCTCGAGCGCCTGCGCCTGCATCAGGATGTAGTTTTTGGCAAGCAGCAGCGTGGCGATCTTGGACAGTTTGCGCACGGACGGGCTGTGCGCGTAGGGTATAACCGCGCGCAGGCCGTCAAGCGCGTCGTTCAGGTCGTGCATGCGCCGCCGCTCGCGCGCGTTGATGCTGAGGCGCAGGGAGCGCTGCTCCTTGGGTTTTTTGCCGAGCGCGCCGCCTCCCGCGCGCTTGTCGTCGCCGTCGTGCCCGCCGTCCAGGTGTCCGTCGCCGTACCCGGGGCTCCTCTTGCGCGCGTCCAGCTCGAAGCCGTCGTCGTCGTCGCTGGTGTGCTCGCCGCCGCTCTCGCCGGCTTTGGCGGCCGCGCGCGCGGAAAGGAAGTCAGCCGCGGCGGCGGAGGGCGCGAGAGGGAAGCAGCGCGCGGGGCTGTCTCCACTGCGAGGGGGCCCGAAGCCGAGCGCAGACTGGCCGTAGCGCTGCGTGAGGTCCAGCAGCGCGTCCCCGCTGATCGACTTCAGCAGGTTCTCCTCTCGGGCGTTCATCGTGAGCGCGCTCAGCACAGTCAAACCAACAGAAATAAAGACAAAGAAATAAAGAACTGGAACCGGAGCGCGCGTCCTCCCTCCGACACCGTTCCTACTGCACTGGCTTTGGCTTTGTCCGAGCACTTTCTCCGTGCGCTCTGCTCTGCTCTGCTCTACTCTTCTCGCTGAACTCCTCAGAAAGAGAAGGAAAAGAAAGGAAAAGAAAGAAACACCTCGGAACTCTCTTCTTCTCCTGTCACCGCCCGTTTATAACGCACGCGCGCTCTGTTTCGGACGCCTCTCGTCCCTCTCCCAGACCGGCGCGCGCGCGTGCGTCTCCGTGCTGCCTTGTGTGTGTCTGTATGTGTTTGTGTGCGGGAGCGCGCGCGCGTGTGTGTATATATGAGTGTGTGTGGGCTCCCCGCACCGCGTCTCACCCTCCGCCCTGGGCAGATTGTGACTCGCGCTTCCGCCCCGCGCGCGAGTTTGTAGAAGCGCGAGGGGCCCCGGCGGGATTCACCCACGGTCCAATCAGGACAGAGCTTTAATTAAGAGGATTAGGAATAGGCTCACTCTTAATTTCAACAGCAATAACTATAATTGCTGCACGCGCCTCAATAAGAGAGACACGTTATGTAGGCTAGGGTGTTTCTAGCAAACTCTCAGGTGTTGAATGAACACCAGTGAATCAATCCCACAAAATACAGCTAAACATTACTGGAGTGATTTTAGCTCTATAAGAAAATTCAACTGTAAGAGCTTGACTTCCAAATCATTTCTGTAAGAGAGTATTAAATAATTCAACTCTTGAGAATGCACCACTTCAGTTCTTTACAGATGAATTCACCACTTTATGGATGAAATCAACTCTATAAAAAAACATCATTCACAAATTTACAAATTAATTAATCTCTGTGAGAGACCATTCAACTCTTAATAGATGAATTTAAACCTATAATTGAGAGTTCACAACTTTGCAGATAATAGACCATTCCCCACTTTATGGATGAATTCTTCACTATAAGAGACCATTTACTTTATGAATGAATTCAGCAACATTAAAGGGAAATCATCACTTTATAGACTTTAAAGATGAATTTACCACTTGAATTTATCTCTACAATACTCATCTCTATGAATGAATCAATCCATATAAGCAAAAATTCTCCACCTTACCAATATGTTCATATTATGTAAAGATGATTTTCCAAGGTAGAATTTGCTATTTTACATATTACCTCACTTCTATAAAAGGTCATTCACTACTTTATGGATGAAATCAACTGAAAATTTTCACTTTATAGAATGTTTATACAAGATAATTCACCACTTTATGGATTAATTTATTTCTAGGAGAGAATGTATTAATTTTGAATTAGTTAATAGTGAATTAGTTAAGAAAGACATTCAACTTTACCATAGAACTCATCAGTTTCTCTAAAAGAAAACTTTCACCATTTTATAAATGCATTTAACTCTGTAAGAGAGAATTCATCACTTTGCAGGTAAATTTAAATATATAAAGTGAATATAACACTATAGGACCTAATTTACACATTTAGGGTGAATTAAATTCTTTAATAAATGTACCACCTTTGTGGGCCGTTGATGACTTTGATGAAGTTTGTGGTTTCAGGTTTGGTGGGCCGCCATTGTTGGTCCTTTAAGCAGGCCCTTAACCCTCACTGCTCTCCAGCAGCTGAAGCAATGGCTGTCCACAGCTCCAGGGGTGTGTTCTTACTGTATCACTGTGTGTGCCTTCTGAGTGTAGTGTGTGTGTATGTGTTCACTGCACAGATTAGTTAAAAGCAGAAGTGTGGTGAGCTAAGTATAGATTCAACAGTATAAGAACGCATATAACATTTTTAAGACCAGTTAAAAACTGTAAGAGTGAATACAAAACCAGGATTACTCAACACTGTTAGAAGAATTAATTCAACAGTACAAACTATACAACTTAACAAACGGTAATTCAACATTATACAATAGAATTCAACACTATACCTAAGTTCATCATATTATGGAAGAAACTAAGAAGGTAAACAGTAAAAGTAAATCCAACACTTTGTGAATCAATTCAACTTAAATAAACCCAAGACTTTAGAAACTGATTTTGACAATGTAAGTGTAAATTTAACACAAGATAAACATTGCTAACACTGCTCGTCGTGTTTATTAAATGCTGTTTATGTTAAAATAATGGCATAAACTCTTTCAAAGCATGCTTGGTAAATGCCTAGATTTCTGACTAATGATCTGCTCTGTACATGACAGTGATAACAGTGAAGCTGTTTGCCCAGCGGTCCTTTTTACAGTCAAGCATCATCTCAGAAATTAGAATTTCATAACCTGGTGTGCCGTGCAACTGGGCTTCTGTTGCGGGGACATGGAGTGGAGGAGCTGGAGGATAAACACGACGTAACGGAACCGTGCAGTGGACGTGCTGTGGCTCTAATCTCATCAGCTGGACCAGGCCCAAACTGAGGCTTAAACTCGCAGGGCCCGAAGCAGGCTGTGCTGGCTTTGCAATATTTCTGCTGTATTTTTGGAATATTATTCACGGATCTGAAAAAGAGGCATGATGTCTACAGATGGATTTAAAGTCATTGGCCTAACAAGCACAATTACACATACAGGATGTAATTAGACCAGCAGGACCACCACGATGCACAGACACAAACAACATGAATGTACTGCCACTCTGTGGTCATTTAGTGATGTTACCACACTGAAATTATATATATATACAACCCCTGGCAAAAAGTATGGAATCACCAGTCTTGGATGAGCACTCCTTCAGACATTTCATTCTGTAAAACAAACTCTGATCAAAAACATGATACAATAATAAGGTCATTCCAAAGTGCAACTTGTTGGCTTTCAGGAACACTCAAAGAAATGAAGAAAAAACATTGTGGAAGTCAGTGAATGTTACTTTTATTGACCAACCACAGGGAAAAAAATATGGAATCACTCAATTCTGAGGAAAAAAGTATGGAATCATGAAAAACAGATAAACAAAAGATGATTCAAAATACATCACTAGTATTTAGCTGCACCACCTTTGGCTTTTATAACGGCTTTCAGTCTCTGAGGCATGGACTTGATGAGTGACAAACAGTATTCTGCATCAATTTGGTGCCAACTCTCTTTGATAGCAGTTGCCAGATCAGCTTTGCAGGTCAGAGCCTTCTTGTGGACCATTATTTTCAATTTCCACCACAGGTTTTCAATTGGGTTGAGATCTGGACTATTTGCAGGCCACGACATCGACTGAATGTGTCTTTCTCCAAGGAATGCCTTCACTGTTTTTGCCCTATGGCACGATGCATTGTCATCTTGGAAAATTATTTCATTATCTCCAAACATCTGTTCAATTGAAGGGATGAGAAAACTGTCCAAAATGTCAATGTAAACTTGTGCATTGATAGAAGAATTAACCACAGTCATCTCCACAGTGCCTTTGCCTGACATGCAGCCCCATATCATCAAGGACTGTGGAAATTTGGTTGTTTTCTTCAGGCAGGCCTCTTCATAAATCTCACTGGAACGGCACCAAACAAAAGTTCCAGCATCATCACCTTGTCCAATGCAGATTCTTGACTCATCACTGAAGATAACTTTCATCCAGTCATCCACAGTCCATGATTGCCTCTCCTTAGCCCACTGCAGTCTTGTTCTTTTATGTTTAGGTGTCAATGATGGTTTTCTTTTAGCTTTCCTGTATTGAAATCCCATTTCCTTTAGGCGATTTCTTACGGTTCGGTCACATACATTGGCTCCAGCTTCTTCCCATTTATGCTTCATCTGTTTAGTTGTACTTTTTCGGTTTTCAAGACAAATGGCCTTAAGTAGCTTGTCTTGACGCTTTGATGTCTTTCTCGGTCTACCAGTACGCTTGGCTTTAACAACCATTCCATGCTGTTTGTATTTGGTCCATATCTTGGATACAGCTGACTGTGAACAGCCCACATCTTTAGCAACCATGCGTGAAGAGTTACCTTCTTCAAGAAGTTTCACAATCCTCTCTTTTGTTTCAAGAGACATTTCTCTTGTTGGAGCCATGGTTCTTGCCACTCTAATTCGTCCAGCAGCCCTCCAAGGTGTCATGACTGCAGGTGTTTTTAACTGCAGACTAACGAGCAGATCTAATCTGAGGCAGGTGTCCATTTAGGGAAAGGAAATTGACTGGGTGTGTCCTTATTTTCTACCTTCAATTTGAGTGATTCCATACTTTTTTCCTCAGAATTGAGTGATTCCATATTTTTTTCCCTGTGGTTGGTCAATAAAAGTAACATTCACTGACTTCCACAATGTTTTTTCTTCATTTCTTTGAGTGTTCCTGAAAGCCAACAAGTTGCACTTTGGAATGACCTTATTATTGTATCATGTTTTTGATCAGAGCTTGTTTTACAGAATGAAATGTCTGAAGGAGTGCTCATCCAAGACTGGTGATTCCATACTTTTTGCCAGGGGTTGTATATATATATATATATATATATATATATATATATATATATATATATATATATATATATATATATATATATATATATATATATATATTTCAGTGTATATATGAGCAGGTGTGCCAATACTTTTGTTCATATAGTGATACTCATGCAACAGTTCTTCCAAAATCAAGAGTATTAAACTGGTTTATTCAGCCATTGTTGGATAAAATGTTTCTACTGTCCAGGGAAGGCTTTCTACTAGGTTTTAGAGCATTGCTGTGAGGATTTGATTGCATTCAGAAACAAGTGTTAGTCAGGTCAGAATGTTGTGTGGTTTAAGAGAACACAGTTTGACTGCTCCATAGCTCAATGCTGGTGGCCTTTATACCCCTTCAGCCCACACCTGACATTAGGCATGCTGCAACTATCTTCATGTTTAGATGCTCTAGAAAGTCCTATTCTATTGACAAAACTTTGTGCACAATTGCAGCCATGTGAAATAAAATCAGACCCAGCATGTAAACTTTTATCTTTTTTTAGCATAAGGACATCTGATGTTTTTAGAGTATTGAGATATGACTAGATTATTTAACTAAACACATTAATCTAAATAAATGTATGTATTGTACAATCTAATTAAACTAAAATATACATTTATTGTAAGATACATGTTTACAAACATTAAAATTACTGATATTTTCCCCTGTGGCTAAAATAACCTCAATTAGACATTTCCCATAAGCGTCTACCTATCTCTGACACCAACTGGGATAAAGTTTCCCCCACTCTTCCATGCAGAATTCTTTCAGCTCAACATTTTCTCATGAACCATCTGATACAGTGAATAATTCACAGTGAATCTATGATAGAGCGCTTACCTGGCCCTACAGCAGCAAAGCAGCCCAAAGTATGACATTTGTTTTTCTACATGTTTTCTGGTAAACTTCAGTTTTGCCCTTTTTTGACAGCAAATGTTTCCACCTTGCACACCTCCTATGAAAACCAAACTAGTTTGGTCTCTTTGTGAAAATAGATGTTATACCTTGACATCAGCTGTGGCAAGAGCTACCTAAAGGTCTCGTGATGATATTCTAGGATTGCTGGACACTTCTTTACGCACCTTGTGTTCTGCTCTTGGCCTGAATTTGCTAGAATGGCCCTATGGATTAATATTGGGAGGTCACAATATGCATGTGAAAGCAGTCAAGCAGATAGTTCTGGTGATACAGTGTAGCACTGTAAGAAGAGCAATTTTAGTAGTGGCGTGAAAGTTCATTTAGAGCGACTTTCAAAAAGGAGCATCCAGCACAGCATTCATTTAACCTTTTTGAGATGCAAATCTAGCAAACAGATTAATTGTACAAAACAGAAAAGAAATTTGCCTTAATAAACTTGCAAAACAGAAGGGCTAAGCTAAAGCAGTAGCCAGTAAACTAATAGAGAAAGGCCATACACAGAAGGCAGAAAAGCTAGAAAGTAAATACTGTAGAAGAGAAACGAGATTCAATATCAGGCACTAGGGAACAGGAAACAGGGGCTTTTATACACACAAGGACAGGTGTGAGTAATTAACACTGATTAGTATGAGGAAGAGCTAGTGAAACGCAGTGGCACGTGACTGTGAGCGTCTGGAGGAGAGAGAGAGCACAGGGGAATTTTGGGAAGTGTAGTTCTGAGTCACTGATTTAGAGTCCATTTGACTTTGTTGACTACATAAAGGGGTTAATATGCATAACCATTACACTATTTCAGTAAACAGGATATGGCCCTGAACCATAATGCAAGTTAGTCATTATGGTATTCCACCATTTGACTTGAGACCATTTTTTGTAACTTTAATTAAATCTCCCTCTATTAATAGTTACTGGTAACACAGAGCTTGCTAGTGGATTAATCTATAAACACCTTTAAATAAACACAAATATTATAACATTAGCAAAAAATATTTATAAATAATACATGAATACATGTTTGTGATCCAGTATCTGCAGTATCTACAGGTTGTAGTTATTTACCAAATTGCCTTCATTAACTTTCATGAAAATACAGCACAATACAACAGACCTTACTTTTTAAACACTTTGAGAAATGAATTCTCCTAGTAACTTATTAGTCTTTTTTTTTAAAAAAATATATATATATGTAACATACACAAAATTGATTTTGTTTAAGAAATGTAATATCAGCTTTTATTCTGCGTGATACCAAATATTTATAATTGAGCGACTGGGTTAATACACTCCCATTTTCACTGCTTCTTGAACAGCTGTCTTCATAAACAGCTATCTCTGCACTGTTATGAAACAAAAGAGCTTATTGAGACACTCTGGGTAAACAGCAATAGGGCTAGTTTATACTTTTGTCTAGCTGTTCACATTAGAGTGGGTGTAAGGTAAAAACAAGAGAAAAGCCTTTGAAAAAGGGGTTACGTTCATTATTGGGGCAATTAAAGCAATTATTCCCAAAAAAATGTCAGTGCAGGATGTGATCAGACTGCACCAGAAAGAACAGACATAGTCCACCAGGGGTAGACAAAGCACACAAATCCTTATGCTATCGATATTGCATTATTAGGAGTTTGTATTAAGACTTGTGTGATTTCACACAAAAAAGATACCTTGTAAGTACTTCCACACTTAAATGTTACACCTATATTGGCATCTATAACTGTAAACTAAACAAATACAACTGCAAAAAAAATTGCATGTGTGACATCAAGCCAGACATCTCTACATAGAGTTGTAGATGTTCCTAAGGGTGGACCATCTCTAATATTTTGGGGTGGGTTGAAGTACTGAGTGTTAAGTATCGTTCCATGTATTTTCAATCACAGATAGGGGTCTAGTAATGCAGCTGGACATACTGGGCATACCATCTGTTTATTTAACTTTTGAGACTTCACCAGTATAACATATCTCACAGACCTTTAAAGTGGTCAATGCTACTGAAGACCATTAGGTTGTCTTAGGGTGCTTTCACACCTGCCTCATTTGGTCCGGACTTTCGGACTGTTCAGTTTGGTCCGAACCAAAGTAGCAGGTGTGAAAGGGGCCGCGAACCACGGTCCGGACCAAAGGACCAGATTTTGGTTCGACCAAGAGAGGTGGTCTGGGTCCGGATCTTCTGAACCATGGTCCGGTTCGCCTGCAGTGCGAAAGCGCTTTTCTACATGGTTTTCAGACCAGGACCAGAAGACATACATGCTAAAATGGTTTTAACAGTTTAAACAGTTTATTAACAAAGGGCAAACAGGTCAATAACAATGAGGGAGAATAAACAAACAACATACCAGGGATTAGAGGAGTAAGCAGGGTCAGTGAGCAGGTAATCCAGCAGAAAAGGAATAGGCAAGAGAGTACTCAAAAATACAAGCTAGGTCAGCAAGAGAAAACAAGCAATAAACTAGGCAAGGAAAAAGGGTAAATGGTAATATAGAAACTGGTCAAACACAAAAAGTCAATAAACAAAGACAACCAGAATCACAGAAGAGCTAGGGAGACTAAATGTATTACTCAGAAAGCTAAGGAGCAAAATGAGGGGTATTTATACTGATAGTCCAGGTGCAAACAATCAAAAGCTAGGTGAACCGGAAATGCCGTAGTGTCACGTGATCCGATGAGTCATTGTAGTCCTGAGTGAGAGAATTCTGGGAAATTAAGTCCAGTGCAGCCAGATTGACAGTGTCAGGACTGGCAGTAAGTTGGATGTAAAACCTGTGGCTGACCAACACAATCTAACTAATCGAACAACATAAAAATGATTTTGTATGATTTATGTTTTTAATTGATTAAATAACCCCAGTGCAGGCTACAAAATGTAAGTGACTCCTGTGAAATAAATAACCCTTAGATCATCTATTAGCAGAAATCTACTCTTATAAATGTTACCTGCAGCTGCAAATAAGAGAAGCACAACATGGGAGAGCTGCAAATGTATTTCAGATCATCAGTATTCCTGAGATGTCTTGCTCACCCAGTTCTCTTCAGGTCATGTTACTCATCCCCACAGGGTTAAGGTCAGGACTCTTGACTTGGCCATTCCAACACATGAATCTTCTTCTTTTTCTTTGTTGATTTACTTGTGTGCATTGGGTTACTCGGCTTGGGGCCAGAGACTGCTGCCATTACATACTCCTGAAAAATGAATGTATTGTTTATTTGGATGTTTTTTTCTGTTATGAAAAACAATTGTGTCCAAAAAGAATGGACTTATAATTATACGTAAGTAAAATGTATAAGTGAACCTACTATAAATGTGTGACTGTGTCTAAAAAAAGGTTGGAATATGGGGTTAAAAACTGTTAGTGGAAGCTGGTTTCTAGCTAAAGCATTTTAGCTGGTATGTAATGACGGCTGTAATTCTGGTCTATTGATGTAAATGGTTTGTTTAAAATCAATAAGTTGCAAAATTAGTGAGTGGTTTGGTCTTGACTATTCATGGTGTCATTAGAACTGTAGGTTCTAAGGTCAAAAGCCATGTACAGTGAACTGCAGACACATAGTCTATTGCTATAAAAAGATTACATTTGTATTGAAAATTACTTACCACTTTTAATTTGCCATTACATTTAAAATACGTTTTGGCACTGAGCATACAAAGGGATGTTTAGGTGTTATTTTGTCCGATTCTTCATGCAGACATATCTTAATGTTTAATGATATTGTGCACTGTAGAGACAGACATTTGCAAAGAACATAAAATTCAATAATTTTCTTACATACTATTGGGCAATCTGGAAATGTGGTCTGGCCAACGGTTTG
This sequence comes from Astyanax mexicanus, assembly GCF_023375975.1. Taxonomy (NCBI): domain Eukaryota; kingdom Metazoa; phylum Chordata; class Actinopteri; order Characiformes; family Acestrorhamphidae; genus Astyanax; species Astyanax mexicanus. Next base: position 32,850,343 of record NC_064420.1, read on the forward strand.
CTGGTGGGATTTAAATTGTGTTATCTATCAAATATGGTGTTTAAAATGTGTATTTGTTTAAGTTATCAGTATGTATACATTTAACTACCTATAGCTACATCTTAAACCTACGTGCGTGTAGATCTATGTACATATGTGTGCATTCACATCCAGCTCACATTTCATTACTTATAATCTCTTTTACTCCTTTCTTTCAGTCATGCGTTTATTCATATACATATTCTTTGCTTCTTTTTTTTTTTGCAGAAAGCATTCATAGTGAAGTAGCATAGCAGTAGTTTTGCTGGATGATTGTTTACATCCAGTTCCTGAGAAACTCCCACGAGGTTTTGAGAATTGGAGCTGGTGGCTGGGTGCGTATAATCTTAAAGTATTGAGTGTTTTATTCAGGGCAGATGGTGTAGTGTGGAGTTCAATAATTAACAATGATTAAAGACAGTGGGTCTCCCAAGTTTTAATATTATATAATAAACAAGATTTAAAAATCGTGTTGCGTGAGTCAGCCATACTGTGCTAATAATGTGTTAGGACTGTTTTGTTTTGATTCCTGTCCACAAGTAAATCCCTTTCAGTTTTTCACCCTTTGGCCATGTTTTTTCCAGGGTGCTGGTTTCTTAGTAGTCCTTAAAGTCCAGAGTTGTCCAGGTGGAAGAGCTTTCTCTTAAGACTGCCCTTTAGATAAAGGCTGTGGATCCAGGGGTTCTTGGACTTTGGGGAATTGTGGAAAGTTGAGTTGCTGGTGCTGTTCTGCTCAGGATCACTCAGGTTTGCTAAAGGGGGTGGGTTGATTGCTTACTGGGGGTTCTGTGTTTGCTTGATTCTTTCTGCAGCTACCACATTTCTGTAAAGCTGCTTTGCTATCAGTTGTAAAGAGCTATATAAATAAAATTAATTTGTCTAATGGTGTTTAATTTGTTGTAGAGATATCCCCTATTTACCAGTGTGTTTCTGGTTGTGCGTTTTGATGTAGTTGGGTTTTTAACTCCCATGTAATCAACATAGTGGTTCCCCACACATGTCAGTGGGGGGAATGGAAATGGCTAAAAAATAGATCCACAATTATCAGAATTCTAAAGGCCCTTTTAAAATGAGTTACATTTTAATTGGGTGCAAATGCATGAATTTCAGCCTTTTCTGAATCTCAAATTTACGCAGGTCCACAATTAAATGTTGTAGTCTTTTCCTTGTCTTGTTTGTCAGTCAAGTGAGTCACTCTACCTATTGTGACTTAATTCCAAGATGGCGGCTGCTGGAGAACTACCTTTTTTATTTTTTATTTTTTAAATAAACTGTGCAACATCAAACGTTTCAGTGCCTTATTTAAAATGTAAGGACCCTCACAATTCTACCAATGAAGTGTGGAGCTACTTTAAGCTGGTTAATGGTGTGAAAATATATATATTTTTTTCTTTACATTGGCAACGCTATGCCCCTATCACTAGCATTGTAAGCCGTTTGGGAGGATTGGTCACCATGCACTTACATTTTCTAAAGCCAATTAATTTGTATAAAAGAAAAATGTAATACATGCGCTCTAAATTGCGAGTGAACTCTTATTTCATATGTTTGCGTGTCTTACCCAGCAAGGGGCGCCATTGTACAGCAGCTCAAATGCATGTGTGTAAACTGAGCTGAGCCAGACACTGCTGTTATCCTCAAATGGTACAGATGGGTTTAAGATCCACTGAAGTGCGTAATGTGCAAATTGCTAAACTGAGTTCATCTAAATATTAAGACAGCTCGTAGTCTTATCCTCAGTTCACTGACCAGCGCATTCATTTCCCTCTAGTTACAGACTCACACTACAGCTGCTGGTTTTAAAGGAAATAATTTAATCATTTTATGTAAACAGCCATTCAGAGGTTTGTATTGTAAAGAACCGGCCCATCAGTGAAATTTAGCACAGGATTCTTTATTTTTTATATACATAAATGTAGTTTGAGGCTTAATCTCTGTTTGGGGGAACTACCCATTTTTGGTTCGAAAATTCTTTTATATACAAAAAAGAACAATAATTTACGTTTAAGTTTATGGGGGCTGGGTCTCAAAAATAATACTAAAAAGGGGCTAGACACACTTATGGTTCCCAGGTTTACAATATATGCCATGTTAAAAAAGTGGTAAAGCTATGTATTTTTTAACGTGTGTGCCCCCTGTCCTGTTTGTGTGTTTAGTTTTTAGTTGCAGGATCATGATTGGCCACCAGGGGCACACTTTATAAAAGGACCAGTTAAAAAAAAAATGGAGAGACGTTTAGGGCTCTTCCCCTTTCCTGACCTGAAACAACTTCCTGCTCAGACCAATCTGGCATCTCCATTTTGTATTCAGTTTATTTAGATTTTGTTACAGTTTCCGTTTGTCTTCGGTTAAAGTAGGGGGTGAGTGCCATTTCGCTTTGCTACGTTTTTCTCCTGTTTTGGTGACGGGAGTCAGGGTTTGTGTATTTTGTTTTCTTTATTTTGGTAGGTTCCGTTATTTGTCTATGCTCATCCCTGGATTCATATTACATTATTGTTATCAATAAATCGTCCTTTCATTTTTTGTTAAGGCCTGACCCTAGACCGGGTTGTAATAACCTGATAATCTATTTATTTTGGACCTTTTTGCATGAATGTGTATGATTTAAAATGCATTTGAAGTCAAAACCTTAAATCAGGTACAATATTTCATGTAATGTTCATGTAAAAAAAAATCTGCTTTCCATAGCTATTGTAGTAAACCTCTAAGACGGTTTATCTTAATTTACTGTAATTATACAAAAACTTCGACCATTTGGTCCAATTTATTCAACATCTGCTTAAAAAGCAAGGCTACCAGTAGCTTCCAGCAGAATCCAATATGGCATCTGACTTGACTTACACTGCAGAACTCAGGGTGTGCAAAACATCAGTCCTCGCTCTGTGTAGCGAATAGAGGGATTAGGAGTGAGGAGCTATGATTTCTAATTCAGTCTTTAGGTCAGTCAGCAGTGGTTTTGAATAACTTAAAGAGTGTCCCAATACTAAAGGCTCGCTTTTAGCCTTTTTAAATCCTACTAAACAGGGTTTTAATCTCTCTGCCTTGTAGACAGCTTTACTATAAAGTCTTTGACAAAGCGTTTCAGGCTGCATGCCAGTCAAAAACATGACTCAGGAACATGCATAAGTTACCGACCTTGTCTAATTTTGACATGTAGAAATATTCTTTGCTGTAGTTCATTCATTTGAAATAAAGGTCAGTCTGACTTTATTGTTTCCCCCCTGATGTGATTTGTTGTAGAACATAAGTGCAATATAGATTACTGTAATGCAATCAAAGCAATAATAAAATATATAATAAATCTACTATACTGTATGCCAGGGGTGTCAAACTCATTTTGGCCGAGGGCCACATTGGCATATTGGCTGTCCTCCGAGGGCCAGATGTAACTTATAAATATAAGAAAATGTAACCAAATGTAATATATGTAAATGAATGTAATTACTCCTTAATGTTAAATAACTCTCAATATATTATTTATTCAATCAAATATTACAGTTGCATGGAAAAAATGTTTGCTTGTTGCTCTATTAACATAAATCCTGTTATGAAATCCAAAAACTCCATCAATCAAGAACCAAACTATACAAGTGAATAGAAATGACATAAAATACAAGTAATATTAACTTTGATCAAAACGTTTGATACTGAAAAGAGGCTTAATAAATATAAAATCAAAAATTGTGAGCTGTGACAGATTTAGCATTTCCTCATCCAACCACTAGTGGGAGCTGCAGCAGCACAAGCCCACAGTCTTTACTGAGTCAGAGCTACAGCCCAGCCACGGGCTACAGGACTCAGCTGAGCCAGTCTGGAGCGTTTTTAAAATTTTAAGTTCTTCTGTGTATGAAATAAAATAACCCCACTAACCGGATAATACAGCTCTCTACAGTTCATATTTCAGCCCAAGCAGCTAACAGCAGCAGTTTAGAGCAGCCATCCCGGAGTCACTGCTCGGATTACATTATAAACAGGTCAGTTAGCGCGCTGCTAACCTCAGGATGTTTATAACTACGGAGTTTAGTGGACACACCACGGCTGCAAGGTTAGACTGTTGAAGAAATCAGTAAAGGCTGGTTAGATAAGTGATTCACCTCCTCGTCCTTTGCTGAGGTGAAACTGCGACTAGCGATGTCACAGTGATGTTTATTAACCTCATTAAAACAGATTTTATCAGCTATTGTCTTATAAATATTTACACATAATTTATATCTCTTCTAAAAAGCGTTTATTTTCGTCAGTAACACAAAATGCATACCGGTCTTTCGCCTTGAAGCACAGCCGTCCGTCTGCATCAACTTTTCTTTTTCTGGATATTATGGGATAAACATGTCTCAATTCCACCCGCGAAGTTACACCTTCCCTCCGGCAGGGTTTCCACATCAATGACTACACTGCCGTGTAGTGGCAGTAAGCCGTAACTTTGCGGGTAATACAATCGACAAGCATTGTGGGAAATGTATTTTTTGGTCAAAGAACGCTTCTGACCTATTTATTATAGACACTAAGATTTTACAAGCTCTCGCGGGCCACATAAAAAGACGTGGCGGGCCACATTTGGCCCGCGGGCCTTGTGTTTGACACATGTGCTGTATGCTATAAGATGGATTTATATACTTTACCCTGTATCCTTTCTTTCTCAACAAAATGTTTGTATCATTTATTTCATAATAAATTGACCAGTAGAAATTATTGGGCCCATATCATGAAACTAAATAAATACATCTAAATATATATGCGATATATGATGCAATCAATGTTTTAAAATATTTTTTAAACCTAAGTTGCAAAGCACGCTAGTTTTGAACCAACACATTTAAATATACAGTATCAGGCCCCATCCATTTGTATCTATACATTTTTTTAAATCTCCTGTTTCTGAAAATGTGTCCAAAAACAAAAATTCCGACTGTATAGAGCAATAGCATATTACAGTACAAAAGCACTCACATTATACACTACCCTTCATCTAAACAGGGTATTATATGTTTGTAATAGAACAGTGTTTGCAGTTATTCAGATATTGATATGTGAATTCTTGTGCTGTCTGAATGTAGTTCACTCTATAGGGAGTACGAAGTTATTTAAGATTATTTTAAGATTAAGACATTTTCATAAAGATCAATTTCAATCAAAATCCAAACAACACTAAAGATTTTTCAAAAATGTCCATCTTGAACAGCTTTTTCAAAAAGCTCCATTTAAGATGACCAAAATTGGCATCTTTGTGTAGACAAAAGGCCAATACACAGACAAATTGTTTTTAAATCAAATCCATATTTGAATGGACGGCAGTTTAGTCCCACCCATTTACACTGAAGTTATAAGGAGTGTTTTAGTCTGAAGAGGTACAATTCTGAACAGCCACTTAGAACAGCAGTGATTTAAATAGCTTGTCTTGAAGGCACATCATTAAAATGCCTGTTTATCCAGAGGACTATAATGCTGCTATTATGATCTGATGATTCAAATCTGCTGGTTCAAATTGGTCCAAACCCAAATTCATGCTGTCTGCCATCAGCAGACAGAGTCCGAGAGAGCCCAATTGACTATGCACTGTAAGGTGTGGGTAAATGGTACTTTCCCACCACATCACTTCAAGTGTGATGTCTGTCAGTACTCCTAGTGTGATATCTCTTGGCTGATGTATTAGAACTGGAATCCTTTGAGCATGCATTAGAGGCATTCAGGGAAGAGACATTTGCTGGCTCACATGTATCAGAGGAGATGTGCAGTTTAAAGACTGGGTGGGGTAATTGGCCTTTTAAATCGGGGGTAAAAAAGGGATCAAATTAGAAATAAATTCATATAAAATTTGGAATCCAGGTTTGGAATCCTGTGATCATTACATGAAGCTAGGCCACTATGTGGGTGTGGTTATTGACGAAAGACAGTAAGGGGCCAGGTTGGAGGTGGGTGTGAAGTTGTTTGACACGAGGTTGAAATTAAAGGATGGCTATGTATGGGGCCTGAGGAAAGAGAGCAAGGGTTTGGGGGTTCATTTGTTCCAGAATTCAGTTATATAAAACAGTATGTCCACTTTAATTGTATTTGATCAAAAGACTTAAAAATGAAATTATGTTATGGTTTATTATGAATTATAATGTAAAATAGTTACACACACAAATTTCATAAGTGGACCTCTGTTTGAGTATCTTAATGATCAAAAATGGCATCTATATAGAAGAAGATGAAGATGGATACTGTACAGTATACAGTATCAAAGGCTCAGATAGATGGAGAGGAGAGAGACTGATGCTGAGTCCTTTTTGTGCTTTTTCTATCTCAGGCAATACAGCCCCCACCCTTTGGCAGCATAGGCACGTGTCCAAGTGTATGTGTGTGTGTGTGTGATCAATGGGGAGTGCTCTGGAGCAGAGAGAGCCTTATCATTCAGTGTGTGCTATCAGGCTCGGTGACCCTCAGGCCACACATACAACCACGCCGCACCTCCCTTGCCTCTGCCTGCCCTAATACACCATGAAATTATGGCGCTCTGCAACCATTGTGATCAAAATGGCTCATTTCACACCATTTGTTCTGTGTCTCCGAACCACTTTCCATATCAAAAAGTAGTCATCATCAGTAGGCGCTGGGTGCGTACATGGGAGCTGGTGTGTTTTTATGTGTGCTGTGCGGCCGCCTGTGTGTGTGTGTTTGTGTGTGAAAGACGAGGCCAAAGGGAACGTGTATCACGGGGAAGAGATGAGAGAGGCATTCTTTGTAGAGAAAAACCATCAGGAATTAGAATGATCTAAAGGTCACTTAACCCTGCTGTTAGCGGACAAGTTTGCAATGGCTGCCTTGTTCAGTTCTCTGCATTTTGAGCCTAAGTGTATTAACGCAGTAACTGTGGCTGTTCTAAACACATGCTTCTGTTGAGGAAGGGTGGGTCATCATTAGGACTTTTGTATGATGATTTCTTCTCAGTAGCCTGCTGGTCACACATATGGAATGTTCATACAATGCATTGTGGTGAAACTCATTTATACACTGCATGCTTTTAATAAAGCCTCTTGATCAAATGCATTGTTTTTATATAAATGTTTCTAAAAATTGACCCCCCCCCATGTTTACTTTGCTAATGCATTTTATACCATCTCAGGATGAGTCATTTTGTCATTTTGACCTGCACTTGTTTATTTGTCGTTTTCTTTTCATCTGTTACTCCAAATCCCAATCTCCCATTAGTCCCACAACTAAAAAACAGTCTGTAAGCTTTTATCCACATCCATACTTACCCACTCTCACATGTTTGTTGTTTTTTTCATCCCTTGTTTCTCCCATTCAGCTGCCCAACCATTCTTTGCGTCCTTTAGGACGTACACTTTTCTTGTTGCAGTAGGTCTTCACACTGAACACATGGGCTTACATACAGCTTTTCGATAAGTCCAATAGTATTTGTACAGTAAGCAGTTAAAAAGTCAGTTTACTTTAACCGAGAATTCAAACATGTCCACAGGTCAGATTCTCTGAGGTACAAACACCTGCTTCAGCAACTTCTGCTTTTCCTTGCATCAGCTGAATTAATGCATTACTGTCTATGCTTGGTGGAGCTTTTTGACCAAGCACCCTTTGGGCAAAAATTTTGGTAGACCAAAATTTGGCCAAAAGTTTGTGGACGCAGCTCTGTTAACCAAATATATTTGCGTTCTACCATTTAGACAAAGGTTTTTGGTCCTGTTTTTGCTCCTTATAACAACACCTACATCACGGCTGCAGTAGCACTCTCTTGTTCAGGAGCGTTGTTCATTTTTTTCTTATTATTTTTCCAATTTCATATTGTATGGCCTGATCATGTGACGTGTGCTTCTCTACAGCTTTTTGATCCCCTTAACTCAGGCCACAATGTTTGAGAGAATGTCTCTGTTCCAACTTTGATCTGTACATCGTATTGATGACACATGGGCTTATATACAGCTTCAAGAAGTTCAGTATTATTATTAGTGCAGTAAAATTATTATATAATTAACTTCACCATAGGAATGCATTGTCTACAGGTCAGATTCTTTGAACTGCAAACATCAAATTTCAGCAAAAGCTTGTGGACACATAAACGATGAATGACAAAAACATGACAGATCTATCACACAAAGGTATTCAGAATTCAAAATTTATCCAAAACGTTTGGACCCCAACACTTAGCCAGATGTTTTTGGACACAGCTCTATCGCCCAAACATATTTAGACTTCAACATTTAGCCAGATGTTTTTGGATTCCAACGTTTAAAAATGTTTTTGGACACGGCTCTATTAGCCAAACTTATCTGCATTTCACCATTTAGCCAAAACATTTTGGAGACAGCTCTACCAGCCGAATGTATTTGACTATAGTACTTAGACTATAGTATTTAGTCAGATGTTTTTGGACACAGCTTTATCAGCCAAACGTACTTGGACTTCAACATTTAACTAGGTGTTTTTGGATTCCAACATTTTAGCCAAATATTTTTGAACACAGCTCTATCAGCCAAATATATATGCATTCGACCTTTTAGCCAAATGTTTTTGGACACTTATCTTTTAGCTTAGCTATACTGCATTCCCCCATATTGCAACACTTTTGTAAACACCTAGCGAGGACTTGTCAACCAACATCTGTAGGACACCACAGCTGGCCTGCAATCACGCTCACAGTTCATATTAGTTAGTATTATTAAAAATAAAAATAAAAACTGCTTCAGTATAAGTGTTTGGAAGAATAACAAAAGGTTTATGTGGGAGATTGGAAATGTACCCTCAATTCTCTCTCATTCTGACACACACACACATGCGCGCGCGCGTGGAGAGAGCAGGAGCAGAGGTTACAGCAGAATGCTCTTGCTTTTATTTGGTTGTTGCTAGGTGACCACGAATCTATAGTTAAATACAAAGAGCGTTCAATCCTGAGAGAAAAAGAGAGGCAATTAGGAAAATGGCGAAACTGAGACGTCTTTAAATATGTTATTTAGGAGGGGAGGGCGGCGGGGAGAGCGCTGTTTTGACCCAGTGACCGTTCGGAGGGAAATAGCATAAACATCTCAAAACAAAGCGCGAGAGTCTGGTGTAATGGCACGCACGCTGTGCCGCTGATTAGCGGCTCCCTGTTGCTCAGCAACCGCAGACTAGACTGCTCCAAGGTGACATGCCACTTAGCGCCTTACCAACCCGCCACCGCCGAACGCCGGGCAGCGCTTCCGGCGGCCACCAGGGGGCGGCAGCCCGCCACCGGCCACTCCGCCACACGGCGCCCGCAGCCCTGAGCGCTGCATATGGCGCCCGCCCGGTGCTCCTTTATGCGGTTGCTATATAGCTACAGTAATTATAACAATACAAACTAGCATGCTAGCTAACTCCTCGGCGCGGTGTGTTTGTTGTTAGCTAGTTAGCTAATGATGCTAAATAATGTTACACCTGTCGTTACAGGGACCCCCATAAGGAGGAGGGCTGGAAGATAACTACAGTAGATAGAGCAGAAGGCTTGGCTGATATTGGCTGATGGACAGACACTCTGCTGAGGGAAAAGAAGAAGAGAGAAGAGGAGGAGATGAAGGAGAAAGGTGTGGAACAGAAGACAGGGCTGCGGAGGGTAGGCTAACAGAAGCTGGGATTAAACGAGCGACTAAATCACCACACAGATAATCTCCATCTGCTCCTCCACCACACACAGGAGAGGGGGGGAGGTGGGAGTTAGCATGAATGCTAAGAAACTATAAACTGACAGGAATAACACCTCTCAATTTATTTTTTCTTAATATACATAAATTATTTATTTTAAAAAGTCTATTTAATTCTGTTCCAAGCACATTAGGTATGATTGAACATTCTAGGGAAAAGAAAGAAAGGTCTCATCTTTGAAGCATTAAAATAACGTTAGCCATTGTTGATCAGGGATGTTCGAGGACTTCCTTCCAGAAGCACTCACTTTAGAGAAAAACAAAACTGTAAATAAGCTTCATTTTGAGCTTCATTTTTTGCTGGTGTTGCTGGAACTGTTGTATCAGAAAATAAGTTTCCTTAAATATATTCACTAGGTAGCATTCTACAGTGCTACAAAAGCAAAACGTTTATTTTCCAACAATAAATAAAAGCATAAGTTACCAGCATGCATTTACCACACTTGACCATTCTGAAAAACACACACACACAACACACAAGACGAACAACACACACACACACACACAAAGAAAAAAGGACCTATATATGTAGCATCAGAATTATGTTACCGTGTAGCATCAAAATGCCATTGTTAGGCGATAATGGTGGAAGCATTCTTTCTGCACCAAGAAAGCAAAATGAAATTTTCACCATTTTGTGAGAAAAAGAGAGAACTAGAGAAAAAAATCAGTAAATAAATGCCATTTTCAAGTTTTCCTACTTTCCTAAGATGTTTGAATCTTCAAAATCTGTATCTTCAAAATAGCAGCTTTACACAAAGAGGAAAAGCCTTTTTTGTTTCTGTGGAAGTCAACGTAAAGATATTTTATTCCAAATGATTTTGGAACATTTCTCTTACTTCTTCTATTATTAACTTTTGACACAATTAGTAGAATTAAAATCAACAAGAATGGAGATACAGTGATGACATGAAGCTCAGTAATTATCCATTTTTCCTTGAGAATAGACTTGTGTAATATGAATAAAATAGACTATATGCTGTATAGTATATATTAATATACACTACACTAAAATTATTGCGACATTTAAAAATAATGAGTGCATAGATGTATGACGACACACAATAAATTACAAAGTAAAATTTTCCAACATCTTTTCATGGTCAGTGTTTTTACAGTTGTGGCAGCCATCTTGATAACCTGATAGCAGTTGTTTATTTATGCCGGTGCTGCTGATACTAAACTATTTAATAAACTGCAACAATTAACTTAAATCAAACAGTTACACACTATATATGACTTTACCGCAAAAAAGCTCTGCTACTTCGTTTATTGACTGAGAATTAAAATCTTTCTCACACCCTTTTATAAATGGGAAGAGCAAACCTCAAGAAGCCAACTAACAGTATTTGTTATACATTATTTTTTATTATTTACTTTATTGGCATTGTTTACCCTAACATTAACATGTTGCTTTGCAGTCCTTACATCTAGATATCTGGTTGCATATTTCATGCTTGCATAACTTTAGAATGCTTTAGCATTCCAAGTAGTTATAGTGGTTATAGTCGATGGTTGTTCAGTGACTCTAATTGTCAAAATTTCCAAATCTCTATTCAATGCCTAGACCTAGAATAAAACACTCTGCTCTTCATGATGGTCTATATATTTTTTAAAGAGTAATAGTACCAACACCCCAAGGTTTCAGACATTTGACATGCGTGGGGCTGTTTCATGACACAAAATAAGCAAGCAGGGACACTAATAGTGTTGTGTCTATAACCACAACTTCAGTGACCCGGACACAGCCTGTTGACACCATTACAGTAATGCTGATGGATTTTATAAAATGCCTGTGCCATGCACCCGAGCCCCAGGAGCTGAGGTGCTGCGCTAAACAGCATTATAAAGCTGGTGCTACGGCCCTCAGCTTCTCTGCCTCACTTGTCACTTGGTCAGACCCTTCCTTGCATTTCGGCTCTTGAGGCTTGGGCATGTTTTTACCATCTCAAGATACATAGATACACACACAGAGAATGAAAAATAACACTTACTAGTTTGAAAATAGGGACGGTAGGAACAATTATCTAAACACACACATCCAGAATCATCCTGGGTCTAAGCAAAATGTTTTAATAAATCAAAAAAGATTGAAAATTGAGTAATTTCCTTAGTGCTAACATCTTAACCTTTATAGACTGGCTAGTATATATACACACACACACATACAGCTTGTCTAGCTTCTGTAGAGAAGTACTGCCAAAAGTATAGAACATAATGCTTTTGGCACTATGTCTAATGCCAAATGTGGGCTATGCTAGAGGAGGATAACGCCCCACCAGCATTGAGCTATAGAGCAGAGAAAACAACAGTCTCTGGAATGATTGCGCGCCATCCTACTTTTTAAGTTGGAGAGTTGTGGATGAGATAAGGTGGTGATCATCCATGCAAAAGTATGACTTTATTAATGCTCTTGTGGCTGAATGCAATCAAATGCTCACAGGATTGCTCTAAAATGTATTAGAAAGCCTTCCCTGGACAGTCGAGTTTCTCCAGCAAAAGCAGGAAAAATAAAAGTCTGTTTTAATTTCTTTTGATTTCAGAAAAAACAATGGGAAAACATGTGCCCCAATTCTTTTTATGTAATATGTACTTTTTTGGTGAGACTGTGTAATTGTACTGAGCATGCAGAAAAGAACTTGCATTTTTTATTAAGTAGAATATTAAAACCTTTTTAAATACAAATCCGAGTTGTTTGAATGATCCAAATCTCTTCAGAATGATGTTATTGAACAGTGCAACACGAAAGAGGCACAGGCCTATTATTTTAAAGACATTTTTATTAGGAATGGAACTCCAAAGTGTAATACAGACATGTGGAGGAACTGGCATGAAGAGGGTGGAAAATCTCAGTCCAACATCGGGTTAGGCATTGGGCGGAGATTCTAAACTTTCTTTTCAGATCAGAATGAGGCGATAATTTACTAGGACTTTACACACTCTTATCTAGCCAGCTCTTGTCAGTTCTGTTTTTTTTGTTTTAACAATGTATGAATGAGCAGATGTAAGTTTAGTTTGTCATTCTGATATCGCCATGTTCGCAGTAGCTTTTGTATCAGCACCATAAGCAGCTGCACGGTTGCTCAGGTAAGCTGGTAAGGCCTACCAGACCCCCCTTTACTTAAAATGAATAGATTTGTCTTTGCAGGGATGGTAGAAGGAGCACACACACACACCTATCTGCCATCCAACATTGGGCACTGTGACTTTAGGCCTACATGTGGCTACTCTAGAAAATCCTGTTCTTCTGGCAGTGGTTTATCAATATGGCAACTCATATTGACCTTCAGTCACATCATATCTCAGGTCCAAACTGCCAAAATGCACCAACAATTTTTTTTTTTGGATCGTCTGTCTTTATGACTTGGAATGTGCTTGCATATACGAGAGTGAGAGTGGAAGAATGAGAACACGTACACACACATGTACACACACACATGTACACACACACACAAATACACACGTGATCAAAAGCAAACTCTCTCACCTCTCAGAATAACACAAGAGATTCACTCTTCATTTCCATATCAGCAACCCCTGTGTATCTCTCTCTCTGTCTCTCTCTCTCTCTATATATATATATATATATATATATTGCTCTCTCGATTTCCTTCTCTTTTTCTCACTCTTTCTCACATAGTCACATACACACACACACACTCTTCTGCAGAGGGGAGGGGCGGGTGGAGGCAGTTCAAAGCCTCTCTCTCCGTGAGCATGGCGCGGCTCGCTTTGATCTCCCTCTGACTAATTTGAAGATGTTGAGTTTAAACCTACAGGGGAATGGAGGAGCAACTCCCATATGCTGCAGTGCTGTTCCATTCACTCCTCTGCTAATCACATGCTTAGCTGCTCGCTAGCACCGTACTGCAGATGCACACACCAAGCATGCTAACGTGTAGTTATCGAGGCCCTGAGCGCTTCAATAACAAAGCCACTGATTGGTCACTAACTGACTGTCACTGAATCTGGACGCATAAAACCATAGGCCACATGGAATTATGCGAGATGCAGTGTTCAGTTTTGTCAAACATTAAAGCAAATCTCACGTCTCGGAACCCTTGTTAGGTAACCGTAGATTAAAGGGAGATTTTGATATAAATCATTGTTTTTAATGAACTGAGAATGTAATGGCTCGTCCTTTTTTTAAATCACAAAGAAAAAAGATTTAAAAACTTTCAAGAATTCAGAGCAGCCTGATGCTGACAGTAACCGCTGGCATGGATTGGACCAAAGGAAACAGACAACACACGAGCGCCATGCTAATCGGTGCGCAACTGCTAACTTTCAGTAGCATCGAGGCAGTTTTGTTGCACCCCCATTTCATCAGATCTGCATCTGACAAAGAGAAAAGAATCATCCCTTCTTCTTCTCTCCTCCGTAGCTCTGCAGCACCATGCAGATTTTAAAGAGAGAGAAGGAGAGCAGGGAGAGAAAGAGAGGGAGGGGTGCATGAATAATTGTTGAAGATATTTTTACTGTGACCCACTTTAAAGTCGAATTCAAAGCTCTTAAAGGGACCACATTCTGGAGCTGGCCCGAGTCAGCACTGCACAACATCGCCGCGGCTAATATTGCTGCTTCTGCAGTGGACGGCATGAACTTTGCAAACAAAATAAAACAAAAAATTAAACAAAAGTAATTAAATGTGCTTTAATAAGGAATCTAATTTAATCATTAATTATTTCTGTGTTTCATTTGGAACACTATCATAAGCTGTGAGCTATCTTTGTCTGAGAACACATGAAAATCACAAAAATAAAATACAATAGAGGTGGTGTAAATAAGCCACACCCAAGATGCCTTTTTTTATAATGCTTGCAAGATTTGTATATAAAATATGTATTATACACATTTACATATATATGGTGCAAATATACATACCTTTGTTATTTAGTAGAACTGTTTGCATATATTTGGTATGTAATACACCAATCAACATACACCAGCAATGTATTATACATATGAGCATACATCAAGTGTGTATTTAGATTAGACTAATATGTACTATACATCCAGTATGAATTAGACACATTTTTATAAGTCCAGTTTCTGTTATACATATTTGCATACATCAATTGTGTTACATTTTATTTACATACATATAATATGTTGAAGATATAATATTATATATCCAGTTTGAATGACCTTATATTACATTACATTTTATATTATATTTACACATTTATGTGCATCACATAAGTATAGACACATTTACATATATCACTCGTCTGTTTTTAAATACTCATGCACACCTGTGGTATGTATTAGACATATTCACATACATAACATTTGTATTGTATATATTTACATGCATCCTGTATGTATAAGCCATATATTTTAGTACATCCAGTATGTGTTTTTTAAATGTTCACGTATATCCAGTATGTATAAGAAATATTTACATAAATCCAGTATATGTTAGTATGTATGTTATCCAGTATATGTCACATACACCCACCCACACCAACATCTGCTGTTTATTATAAATCTCAGTAATTGTATATAAACACAAATGAAAATATGCTCTGTATTGTGTATGAATGTAAAACATTTGAGACTAAACCTTAATGTCAACAACATATATATAGTATTTCATATTATTAAATAAAAAATATATATGAAAAACAGGAGCATATACTCAGTTGTTTTTCTCTACTATTTATTTATTTATTTAAAAAAAAACCAGGACAATTTTATTCTTTAAATAGACACACATTGTAACCATACTCGATATTGAAGTCAAGACAACAGCCAGCCATACAAACAGACACACAATCTGACAGACACACAGTCTTTATCGATAAGGGAGCCATACACACACACACACACGCACTGCCTGAGCCCGCGTGCTGGTGTGGCTGCAGGCCCAGTGAGGGAGAGAGATGAGCTGTCACAGTGTCTGATTGATGACTCTCATTGCTAGGGGATTGTCGGCATGGAGAATGAAAGGTCAGAAAGGTCACAGAGGTCACAGTAAATTCATTCCCATACAGCTTGGAGCAAAAACAAACAAACTCAGTAGAGGCTCACTTAAACAGCAGTGCTATACACACGCACACACACCATGCGCGCGCCATGCTGGGAGTACGACACAGCTTTGAAATATTCTCTTTAACTGTCTTTTTTAAAAGGACAGAATTTTCACTGAAAACTGCAGCAGTGTGATGTGAGGATTCATTTTATCAACTCAACTGAACACAAACACACCCATTTATCAGTAAGACAATAATTAATTAAGACTGTAATAAAATGGATACATTTTGTGAAGAGAGTCAATATTTTTCAGCATAAGACTTTTGTAAATGTCTAAATTAATATTTGGGTAAAATTGGTTTGATCTGAATGAATAATCAAGAATAGTGATCTATTTTCTCTGTTCTCAGTTGCACCATTGCAAGTTGATTCTACTGTTCTATGTGGACTACACTGTAACCCAACAGCTGCCTTTATATATATATATATATATATATATATATATATATATATATATATATATATATATATATATATATATATATATAGTTTATTTGTTTCAATCAGTGGTGAGCGGTAGAGGAATGTAGTAAAAAGTAGCAGTAAATTGATTTAAAATTAAAAAATGGGAAAAGCAGTACTTCAGCAGTATAAATATTTTTTTGTACATATGGTACAATTTGTCACTGTTTACAGCCTGCAGCACTATATTTTAGTTATTTATTTTTGCTTTATTTTGTTTATTTTTAAGCAGTTCTATGGCTGTCTCTTAGGGATTCTCTTAGGTGGACCATTGATAGTCAGTGGCATGCACAACTGTACAGGACTACTATAGTAACATTATCTGGGGTAACCTAGCCTTAGCTCTTGTTTGTTTTGTTTGAATTTCAAGTCACATGTGATCTGCTGTGGCTGTATGTGTTCTGGATATGGCATTATTTAATGTAGTGGAGTGTTGTGTAATCAGGAAAGAGGAATCAAGCAGTGCTCATGAAGTCATGAAGGCATCGGTAGTGTGCGTGCCTCCATTACAAACAATGGTTTTAAATTTTTGGACATGTGTGGTGCACAATGGGTTACGTTACGTTTTCTTTTTCTCCTGTGAAATCCTTTACAATTCATTGTTAGCTAGTTTAATTTACGTTTCTCTCTTCTCTCCTTTTCCTGTCTTTTTTTCTCTCTCTCCCTTTTGTCAGGTGTGTAGAGATAGGAAGACTGGGATGGGCATTATCACATCTCCACTGTTTTTAAATATATTGTTTAGTTAGTGCAAATTTTAGTGACCTTTTAAAATTCTAGAGCAGGATTGGTAATAATTGTTTGTAAAATTGTTGCACATATCAAGTTCATTTTGGAGCATTTCTGTTGGTCCATTCACATATTTTACACAGTGAAAAAAACACAAATGACAGATTCACATTTAAAGTCAAGAATTTGGGAAAATTAAGTAAAAAAAAAAAAAAGGATGTTCTATAAACTCCAGTTGTCTTTTGTCTAATATATTCGTAAATATTGTGTTAATTTTTGTTTATATTTTGTCAAATTAGTTCTGCATATTTATTATATTTAGTTTTGTATGTTCAGTATATATTTAGTTTAGTATATTTCATATAATTAGTTCTGTATATTTCTTAGATTTAATTCTGTATATTTGGTATAGTCAGTTCCATAGATTTAGTAGTTTTAGTTCTGTGTATTAGTTAGACCCTGTCGTAAAAATAGCCTGAGCTCAAACCACAAGCATTTTTTATTGCATGAAAGTCTTGAGATGATAACAAACTAATCTTGGCGTGGCTTGATTTAATATCAGTATATCAGTATTCATTAAATAACTGAAAAACTGAACTTAGTATTATTATCATAAGACTAAATTCAGTTTCAATTTTTTTTTTTTTTTACAAATTTAAACACAAAATAATAATAATAAAAAAAGAAATTTAAGTTTATCTGTTAAAAATTAGTGTTGGGATTAAATAAATGATGTGAAAAGAGATATCTCGCTCATGTTTCCCGGTTCAGTTAAGTGCTGCTGTTTCTTCTCTGTGTGTGTGTGTGTGTGTGTGTGTGTGTGTGTGTGTGAGTACATGTGTGTGTGTCTATGACTTTGTTACTGGTTTGTGTATTTTAATGAGTTTTAGGGTGAATAATTAGCATAAGCAGCATGGCTAATCTCTTAAGCAGCCTCAACTGCAACCTCACAAGCCTCGAGCACCCTACACGTGCCTAACACACACACACACACACACACACACACACATACACAGCAGTTTTCGTCTTCCTGCAAGGATTTTTTAGAAAAGAGGTCAATATTTAATGAAGTCACCCTCTTGTTAAAATGCTTTAAAGTGCCC
Source organism: Astyanax mexicanus (assembly GCF_023375975.1). Lineage (NCBI taxonomy): Eukaryota > Metazoa > Chordata > Actinopteri > Characiformes > Acestrorhamphidae > Astyanax > Astyanax mexicanus. The sequence continues at coordinate 32,868,344 of NC_064420.1, forward strand.
CTGCCCAGCACTGGAGGCTGGTTAGGCTTTTTATTTATTCATTTGGCCGTATGACCTCCCCTCTCTCTCCCTCTCGCTCTCTCTCAGTGTCTCACAGGGTCTCTCTGTCACTCTCTCTCTTTGGTTAAGAGCATCGTGGTAGTGATGGCCAGTTATCTCCCCTCGGGAAAGCCAGTACGTCATTCTGCATTAGCTTCCATCAGACTGCCCTGCTCTGAGTAATCTACAAACGAACACACGCACACACACACACACACTCGCACGCACCTGTACTCTCTTGCTCTCGCTCCCTCTCTCTCTCTCTCTCTCTCTCTCTCTCTCGTTGTCTCTCGCTCTTTTTTCTCTTTATCATGTATACACACACACATACTTGTGTAAACAGAGTACCATCCCAGAAACCATTTACATTCATCTCCTACCATTCATTTATAATTCATATCTGTATCGTATATGTATGTGCATCCTAAGTGTATATTTGTATGTATACATAAAAAAACACTTCGCTTGCGTTGCTGATGAACTTCTCTCTCTCTCTCTCTCTCTCTTATACGCAAACACACACAGAAAAACTGGCAACTTTAGGAAGAAGAAGACATAACTAAGTTGAACTCAATAGGAAAAGATTTTGTTAATTCATACTTCAAATATATGTAATGTTGCAGATGTTCAATGTTGGCATTTTGGAGATACAGCATTTCGGTTTGACAGTGACAATGTGCATCCTGCAAAACCTTGCATCTTCAAAATGCCAACTTGTTTTTTAAATTTAAGATGTATTGTATATATTGTTGAGGTCACACTAAAACCTTGTATCTCTGTATTTTTGCAGTCAATCTACCCTGTAAATATGCCAGTTTTTTTTTTTTTACACTGTGACCAAAATTATAATTACACATTTTATGTTTTCATATTTCTTTTAGTTGTTTATCCAGAAAATTAACACTATAGGTATAAACAGGAAATGTGAAAATCTAAAAACATTCAGTTTATTCATGAGTAATGAATTCATACATAAATAATAGTTGCATTATCTCTCTGCATGCATATTCATGTAATCCTACAAATATTATGTTTAAAGAATAGCATCTGAAGAACAAGAAAATGAACTCTTCATATACATATTAAATAGTTGTGTATGTGTTTGTGTGTTTAATTCCAAAATGACAAGTTTAAAGGAAAAGCCAAAAAAAAATCCTTCTGCAATTTCCATTAAAGACAGTGTAAAAATAGTTTGGAATATTCTATTGGTTCCTTCCAAATTCCAAAATGGCACAAATAGAGATGCAAGGTTTTGTCTGATTTACATTATCCAGTAGTGGTTATGTATCTTGATCTTTCTGCTCTATTTGAAATTCCTGGCGTGAACTCTTCCTCTTTCCTCAATTAACAATGCAGATATACCCTGAACATGAAACAGAGAGCAGTGCTGAAGAGGAGACGGGAAAGAGGGGAGTGGAATCATGGGTGAAACATCATGCCAGAGCTCTGGAGCAGCTTAACCAAAAAAAAACAGAAAACAGAAAACACAGTGAGTGCTTCCATCTCATCTGATCAGCTCTCATCAAGCACCATTTGGAGTGTTTGAAGTTTCTGCAAAGCCTTCACTCATTATTCTACACTGGGAGTGCTGTGTGTGTGTGTGTCTGTGTGTGTTTGTGTGTGTGTGTGTGTCTGTGTGTGTGCATGCTCTGCTCTAGTTTGGCGCACATGATTAAAACAGCCATGCTCAACAACAAAGTCTCCATAACGCCCAGCGCATCAATATTATCACACTGTGGAAACAGAGAGAGAGAGCCAACTGAAAGACTGAGGAGAATTCAGAAATCTTTGTGTTTTTTTCTTCCCCAATAACAATTAATTAAACATCACTCACTTCTAAAGGGTTTTCATCAAATATTAACACTGCCAGTGCTCAAAATGTGCACTGGAGGAGCCGGGAGGAGCTAAACATGGCATTAACCCCTGAGACCAGTGCTCCAGTGGGCCTGTGTGTGTATGTGTGTGTGTGTGTGTGTGTAAGTTTTCACAAAAGAAAATGATTTAGATTTAAAGGGACAGATTTGCTCCTCTGTACTTACGTGTGTGTGTGTGTGTGTGTGTGTGTGTGTGTGCGCCTACTCTCGCTTTTGTGTGCTTCAGTTATGTAGGTCAAAGAACCATATAAGGAAAAGTGCTGAAAAATGCCAGCTCATGTACGCATGAGCACACAGACACACACACACATGCACACGCACACACACACACACACACACACACACACACACACACACACAATACACTGACATCCCACATGCTATGAAATTGGAACTAGTATCATGTCCCTTGATTTATCCTACAGAAGCTAAAGGAGGCTGCACCGACCTGCAGGATATGCATGATTTTAAGGGCCTCTTGCAGTCTGTTGCCATGGACAATTCTAGCCAGAAGCAGCCGGTCACGATAATTGTAACCACACAGCGGTGGTATAATGCCCTCATCTATGACTTATGCCCATGGGCGTGGTAGTGGGGGGAAAAGTGGACCTGACTACCCAGGGCCCGAGTAGGGAGAGGGGCCCATGAAAACCCTGATTTTTTGCTAACGTTCCTTGTGTACTGGCATGGATAGGGGCCCACTGACATTAAGACTGTGCAGGGCCCAGAATTTGCTGCTACACCCCTGCTTATGCCTCACACAGAGTACATATGTGACACTGTGGATTGAGAGATGCTAAACACTCTTACATGGTAACCTCTTCTATTTATCATTGTTTGCTATTTATCTAATATATATATATATATATATATATATATATATATATATATATATATATATATATATATTTTTTTTTTTTTTTTTTTTTTTTTTTTTTTTTTTGGTGTGCCAGTGTATATACAGCTCTGGAAAAAATTAAGAGACTTCCAAATTCCAAATAAAAATATTGTCATTTAGAGCATTTATTTGCAGAAAATGAGAAATGGCTGAAATGACAAAAAAGATGCAGAGAAACAAGCTTATATTCATAAAGTTCAAAAATCAATATTTGGGGTAATAACCCTGTTTTCATGCATCTTGCCATGTTCTCCTCCCCCATTCTTACACACTTGTTTTGGATAACTTTATGCCACTCTTGGTGCAAAAATTCATGCAGTTCAGCTTGGTTTGATGGCTTGTGATCATCCATCTTCCTCTTGATTATATTCCAGAGGTTTTCAATTTGGTAAAATCAAAGAAACTCATCATTTTTAAGTGGTCACTAAGCTGTACACTATACCACCAAAAGTATTGCTCATTTATTTAGGCATGTAGACTGCTTCTACAAACATTAGTTAAAGGATTGATCACCAAAGTGCAACCAAATCCAGTCTGGAAATTTCTTTGTTTACTACTAAATATTCCACAGTCAACTGTCAGTGATATTATAACAAAGTGAAGCAAATGGGATTGAAAGCATATTGCTTCTCTCTATGGAAAATGACAGTCAATCCCTACAGACCTCTTGACTTCATGTGGCCTTCAGTTCGGCTCAAGAACAGTAGAGCGTAGAGAGCTTCATGGAATGGGGTTGGTTTCCATGGCCGAGAAGTCCATTCAAGCCTTAAATCACCTCATGCGCAATGCAGCTGAGCGGATACTTTTGTCATCATAGTTTACATACCATAAATGGTGTGTTTATATTAGCAGATTGCCATTTGTTTCATTAGATTTTTTTTTTCGGCCAATATTTCGTTAATTTGATGAGTGGCGTCAAATATTTCTCACACTTGAAGAACTTCAAACGTTAATCAGCGGCGTGCTCATTAAAGGCAGATTCTACACACAGCAGATGTGCTATCAGCTGACTCCTTCCTCTTCTTCTACTTCTTTTTTTCCGTCTTCGTCTTTTTCTGCGTCTACTCTACTCTGTATTAAAAACCATCCTTCTCTCATATTCCCATTCTCAGAATTATCATTAAAATGAAAGACTTACATTTAAATTCTCTTTTTCTTCTTTCTGCAGCATCAAACAAAGTTTTAATTGGATTTTTTTTTTTGCTCTCTGCTGTGTTCCTCCAGCCAACAAAAAGAGGTTTATTCATCTGCTCATCTGCTAAATCTCAACCTCTGCTGATGAGCTGCATGTATTAGAGCTTCCAAATCAGCGTCCTCACACAGACACACGCAGAGGACGACTGGGCGAGCGAGCTAGTGAGTGAGTGTTTGTGGAGTGAGGGAGTGAGAGAGTGTGTGTTGTGTGTGTGTAGTGGAGTGAGTGTGAGGACAGAACCGGAGACAATATGAGAGAGATTATACCGCTGTGCATTTTGAAGCAGAGTTTCTGAGTGTGTGTTTCTTCTGCTAATGCACTTTCACTCTCTCTCTCTCTCTCTCTCTCTCTCTCTCTCTCTCTCTCTCTCTCAGAGACACATACACACACACACACATGCACACGCATTCTCACACACGTGCACGTGCACACAAGCACTTGAAGTGACTTCGGCTTGCTCGCAGCGAACAGTACAATGAAGAGAAAACAGACTCATTAGCATAGAGACAGGTTTAATCAAATCAAGCGGCGAGTACAAATTAGCCAGTGAGAGCGTAATGAGTTGGGAATTAATTAGGAACATAATGAGAATATGAAAATATGAGGAGACTCGCAGACTCGCATCTGCCCATTACGGCATGGTCACTGGACCCCCCAAAGGCCCGGCACACTGCTGCAACTACTGTCAATCTCTCTTTACTCTTCTGCTTCTCTCTATTGCTCTCTATCTTGCTCTCTGTCTCTGTCCTCTGCACTTTCTTAACAGGGTACATCCTCTGTCTTTTTCTTGAAGGAAAAACAAAACCTTGTGCTATCGTGGGAATACTTAGCGATTAACGAGATGGAAATGAGTCTTGCTTTTTTTTTTTTTAGAAAAAGAAGAATGTGTGCATGTGGTTTGTGTGTGTGTGTGTGTGTGTGTCTCTCTCTCTGTGTGTGAAACTTTCTAAATCTAATAGAGCAGCTGTACAGCATGTATAACAGTGTAAATTTGATGTGACCTCAAAATAACTCAACCAACAGCCATTAATAAGTGTCAATATTTTGTGTGGCCACCATTCACTTCCAGCACTGCCTTAACTCTGTTGGCCATGGAGTTTACTGAAGCTTCACAGGTTGCCACTGGAATCCTCTTCCACTCCTCCATGATGATATCCGATATCACAAAGGTTGTTAAAGACCACCAGCTTATTAGGCATAATTTTATGAGAAAGGTTTAATACTGTGAAGCATGCTCATATTAAGGTGACATAAAAGACATGAATGAGTTCTCCCTTGTGAGACCTGGGCTCCCATTAATATATATACATTTTTTTTTTTCAGATTTGTCTATTGTGATTATGTGAACTTTATCTGTCTGCATTGTGAACAAATCTGAAATGCCCTGAAATGACACATGTGCATATAATGATTTAGTGGCTGATGATGACAGCACTCAGTGCACTTGTTTAAGCATAAAATACACATAAAACCACATTTGACCATACACATTCAGTTTACATGCCCAATATTTGGATATGCATCCCATCAAGGATCACATATGAAAATGACTCTTTTAAAATCTGATTTAAAAAGGACTGGATTTGATGTCCACACGGTCCGTCAAAAAAAATCAGATTTGTGTCTTTTTGGACTGGTAATGTTAACATAGTCTTAATTCCTTCCATGGAATTAAACGCCACCTGGATTTAACTAAGCAGATGATGTGGGGTATCTGCTGCAGTTGGTCAGGTCAGCTGACTACCTGAATATACTGAATATAGACCAGGTTATTACATCAATGGATTTTTCCTTTTCTGATGACACGGCCATATTCCAAGATGACAATGTCAGGATTCATGGGGCTGGAATTGTGAAAGAGTGGTTCAGGGAGTGTGAGATCATCATTTCCACACATGGATTGAGAGAGTTCACCACAGAGTCCAGACCTTAACCCCATTGAGACTCTTTGGGATGTGCTGGAGAAGGCTTTGTGCAGGTGTCAGACTCTACCATCATCAATGCTGCTGCAAGATCTTGGTGAAGGATTAATGCTACACTGGATTGAAATGAATCTTGTGACATTGCAGAAGCTTATCTAAACAATGCCACAGCGAAAGCTAAAGGCATCCAACCAAATATTAGAGTGTGTGACCTTTTTTTGGCAGGCTGGATATATCAGTTATGTAGAATTTAGCAGATAAACAGTAATTATACATTAATATCTACAGAAACATGTCCATATAGACTATAGAATCTGAAAGAATTTTCCCAAAACTTTTGCATATGACAGTAAGCGTGACCCTGTGTTTTCACATTGCATAGGAACAAACCATTATGCATTAATTCAGTGTCAGGATGAGTGTATGTGTGTGTTTGTTTGTGTCTGTCTGTGTGTTTGACAGGTAGTTTACTGCCTGTGGACAGCCTAAAATAAGCAACATAAATATTAAGCAGAAACTGTTGAGTCATAATCTGTCTGAAGCGTTGTGCCTTGCAGTGACAGGTAGGACCAACGCAGCCAGCCTAAACCTCGCATTATCCCATTCCTGTACTCTTAGAAATCATGTTGAAATCACATTAAAACACCTTTCTGCTTTACCCTAATGCTACTTTTTTTACATGTTGCTGTAGAAAAAAATAGCAGTACTCAACCAATGGCAGCATATGTTGCAGTGACATTACTGGAATAGCTGTGACTCGGCTGTCTGGCAGTGTGTGAGGTGATATTTGCAACTATTAATGCTGAAAGTGTTTAAAACACTAATGTACACACTAATGTTTCTAATTATGCGCTTACATTTAAGTGTGGGATTTGTTGTGCATGAGTGGGTACAGCTACTATGAGTGCTGACAAAACTGTCTTTCAGAAAAAAAAAAACCCAAAAAAACATTTGAAATCAACATCCAGTTTATTTCAGCACTGCAGTCGATGGCAGACGTTAAAAAAATTGAACTCCTGATGGAACCATGGCAGAATTTCCATAGAAAACAATGGATTATCCGATTTGCCATCATCCATCTAGCCTTACAGTGTGAACACAGCAGAAATGTAATCTATCCGTCAGCACGTTTAGTGTCAGAGATTGATGTATTTAGTTTTGGGCTAATGTACACTCATCGTCAAATAAATATTTCCAAAAGTTGCACCCAAAAAGAAGAGTTGTGATGCTGTTTGGAATGAAAACAAGCTACGCATACAGAAGTTGTGTATAATGTGTGTGTAACGCATTTGTACGGCAACATGCCAGATGTTTCAACATGGAGTTGTAGAGGTTTTTAATTAAAGGTGCTTTCACACCTGCCTCGTTTGGTCCGGACTTTCGGACATTTCAGTTTAGTCCGAACCAAAGTAGCAGGTGTAAAAGGGGCCACTAACCACGGATCTTCTGAACCATGGTCCGGTTCGCCTGCAGTGTGAAAGCGCTTCTCTAGATAAAGAAAATAACCGAAAAAGCAGGAAAAATGAGCCGTGAAAGCACATGGGGCGAGGAGGAGACGAAATGTTTAATTTGGTGCGATGAACATGTGAAAAGTGCCTGAAGTTGCTGCTGCTGGTATAAAAACCACAATAGCAGCACTACTATGGAGACGAAATGAATCTATTCTGTTCATTTTATCCTGATCCTGGAAAGGCTTCCCACCGAATAACCCAACCGCTGAATTGTCAACACGCCAACGTCAGACGCATGTCCTTCTAAAACCAATCAGCATCAAGTTAAGGAAAACGCATCGATGCGTAATTGTGACGAAAGGATGTAGAAGTATCACACAAAGGTCTTTGGTGCGCTCCCTAAACTGCGGTGTGAAAACAAAAATAAGTGGACCAAATAGATACAATGTAGCAAACACATGAACCTTGGTTCGGACTTTTAGCTGTGAAAGCACCCTAAGTCCTGTAATAATCCATCCCATACACTTTGAATATTCACATATTCTAAGTTTTGCAGATAAGGTTACAGTGTTGATAGGGCTTTCAGGTCTGGCGCTATGTGTCAGGCTGTCCATGGCATTAAATCTGAGTCTTCCTGAGACGGCAGCAGTCTGTGGACAAGCATTTTCCTTTTGGAATAGCACACCTGCGTTGAGAAAAGGCACCAACTGCAGGACCTTATTAACGTAATGTTGGACTGTAAAAGTGTAAAATTATTAACCTCAAGTCAAATTAAGAGGATTTTATTGTCATGCAATCAGAGTACATCATTGGATTTTATAGTTACTGTATTTTACGGATGAAGGCATATCGTATTATAAGGTGCATTTTACGCGACAATAGTAAGGAACAGTGGTGTCAACATGTTTTCTTCTAATTCAGCAGGTCTATTCGCTGGGGGCGCCTAAGTAAACTGTAAAACTGTAAAAAATGTAATTTTAAAAAATGTAATTTTCTTTCAAAGTCAAATGAGCGCTGGATGTTAATCTACACAGATTTCCCTTCTGAATACTGTTTATTTGGGTGAGTAAAGCACTTCTGTTTACTTACAGTAAGCGTAGATTTAGTATTTTAGTGTGGTTAGCAGCAGCGCTAGCCACAGTTATCAGCACTACAGCGCTACACTGAGGAACCCTGAGTGTTCTGGTAACCCAGGACGAAAATAGCTAGCAGTTTATCCCATGTAGCTTGTTTTAACAAGGTAAACACGCAGACTGCAGTCCGATATACTCACCTCTGAGTGGTGAAAGAGCTAGCGCTGTGGTTAGCGGCTAATGCTAATACTGCTCCAGCCTTGGAGCTGGAGAAACTTCACTGAAACTTCTTTATTGTGCTGTACTTCAGCAGGGTGGCTTTTCTGCGCCATACAACCTGACTGGTAGAATTTATACATAAGGCGCACCGGGATTATAAGACACACAGAACAATTTTAAGGATTTTAAGTGCGCCTTATAGTGCGAAATATGCGGTACAATATATTTTGCATGTTCCATTTTGCTTTTTTTTCCCCTGAAAATGCCTTAAAATGCCATTGGACACTTTATATTGTAAAGTTTCATTCCCTAAATTCTCATTGATGTCTAACGTTAGTGGTTAAGATAGTTTAACTCATATGTTAGTCAAAATCAGCGAATATAGCTTGTAATAACGGGTACAGGCCTTATTCCTGGTCACCGTGCAATGAGCACAAAAATACCAAACCCATGCTGCACGCTGCCCTGCGAGCAAGTCTGATTAATTAAAGTTCATTTGTACATGCAGATGAGCCTGGAGCCTGGATGTGGAGAGTCTTTGGGGTGGGGGAGGGGGAGGCGGTTAGGCAGCTGCAGCCAAAACAGCTCACCAACACCTTAACCAGCCTGCTGCCCTCATTTGTTTATGCTAATGAGAAGAAATAATATTAGCTCTTCTCTCTGTGGAGGTGAACGAGGGTGTTGCAGGCCCTCCCCTACCTGCGGGGTCACAGTCCAGTGATTGGGGTGCAGCGGGGAAGTGTCCGTCCTTTAATTGAGTTAATCAGCTCAATTGAGTCAATTGATTTGACATTTTTTTTTGGTGCTGCTCAGGCTTTGTTGCACATTGCATTGCTCCAAACTGGCAGGAGCATTGGGGCAGCTGTGTTTACAACAGCGCTTAAAGTGTTGCTTTCAATTCAATTTTATTCAATTCAGATTTTAATTGTTATTCTAGCGTTTTTTACAACAAATGTTGTCACAAAGCAGCTTTACAGAGATACAGGTCCAAGCTTCTTATACATCCCTGTTTGCTACCTGTTACAAAATAACACAAACGTTCCTAAAAAAGTAACAAAAGTAGGCAAGTAGACAAGTTTTGGATTGCTAAGCTATTCGGAAATAAGGTAATCATTATCAGGAATTATAGATTATTTAGAAAGTTGCACTGATATGGGCAACTTTGGGTAATATTTTTTAAACTACACATATAGAAGTAATGTGTGCCAGATGTCTTAGCATAAAGTTGTAGAGGTTCCTTATGGTGTCCTGCTGTAATCCATCCAATGCAACTTTGCAATATGCTCACGCAGTTCCTGCAGCTTTCGTGGAAGGGGTGGAGAGTTGATAGCTCATCCAATAGCAAGTCCCACACATGCAATGCTGCTGGCCATGGCATAGTATTTGCGTCTTTAAGGCAAACTCTTGAGGTGGTAGCAGTATGTGGGTGAGCATTGTCCTTTTGGAACAGCACACTGGGGTCTGCATTCAGAAAACATACGGCCACTGATTGCTGGACTTTATTAAAGTAACATTAGGCTCTCAATGTGTCTGTAATGAAGACCAGCGATCATTTTGCACTATATAGAATTGCACCCCATAGTATGATACCAGGCCTTTTGGTTGTGTAATGCATGACCAATGCAACAAACCATTGATCTGAGAGCTGACGCTCCATGAGAGTGGGTGTAGCTATTTTGATGATGCGTGTAAACAGCTCTGGAAAAAATTAAGAGACCACTTCAGTTTCTGAATTAGTTTATCTGATGTGAAATGAGAAATGGCTAAAATAACAAAAAACGATGCATAGCTTTCAGTCCTCAAAACAAGTTCATAAAGTTTTAGGATTTCAGAAATCAATATTTTGTGGAATAACCCTGTTTTTTCATGCATCTTGGCATGCTTTCCTCCACCAGTCTTTCAAACTGCTTTTGGATAATTTTATGCCTCTCCTGGTGCAAACATTCAAGCAGTTCAGTTGGTTTGATGTTTGTGATCATACATCTTCCTCTTGATTATATTCCAGAGTTTTTTAATTTGGTAAAATCAAAGAAACTCATAATTTTTAAGGTATCTTATTTTTTTCCAGAGCTGTATAGAGATTAGAGTGTAAACCTGTTGTTACAAAATGTCAACTCTTCCCAAAGCAGGTACAAAATACTAATAATAGTCGAAACAGATGACCGGTAGTGTGCTATTGGGCCTAGTTATTTGAAGATGTGCATTTTGTCATGCTTGTAGTTCTAGACTGAAGACAGCTGAGTTCAAAATACATGGAAAAGTTGGATTATCATTAACATAATCATTCTCTTAGGAGGATATTTGGAGGATATTTGCTACCTGTTCCCGTTCCTTGACAGATAAATACAATAGTGCAATAGTGGGATATGACTGTAATTGTAGACAAAAAAGTGCTAATAAAATGAAAGTGAAGAATAAATTGGATTTTGGACTGAGAAAAAAAACATTAACGAATTGACAAGCCTTCCCCACGATGAGGCAAAAGTTGTGTAGCCAAAATGACAGAAACAAATACTGACTTACTACTCCTAATTAGTTAGAGATATGTGCTTTATTTCACTTGTAGATAACTGAGGACAGTTTGGTTCACTATGCAGGGATACACTGGATTTTCATTGGGATAAAAAGAAATCCTTTTAATGAGTGAAGTTTCTTGTTACAAAATGAAAAATGTATCTAAAGCAAGTGTACTTTAAATCTATATATAGATTTATATTTAAATGTAGCTAGCTACAGAAACATAACAAACTCTTATAAAATGATACAAATGATAGAAAGGTGTGGCACATATTTACATATGTTTCATTTTAGGTTATTCAGATGTTTAGAGATGTTTTGTTACAGGTTCATAGATGTGTATATGTTTGGCTAGAGGTTAATTAGATGTCTAGATAGATTTTTATTACTTATACACAATTATTTAGCTATAGTTTTGTCAGTTAAACACATGATATGTTTCTTACAAAAAAAATTAAACATCCTTCCAAATAAAAAACAGTGTAGTGTTACTGGGCATAATTATTCAGAGACATGCGTTTTGTTCCAGTTGAGGAGACCTGTTCATAAAAGAAATAAAATATTGGATTTTTATTTGTAAAAAAAGAAAGAAATGATGGTTTTAGACAAGATGTGTGAAAAGGACACTTTCACAAAGCAGATGTGAAAAATAAATGTAAGAAATGTGTGTATTCTGTTAATATGATAGAAGCATGCTTTGTTTAATACAGTTTTTAAAAGTTAAACCTTTAGGTCTCAAGTCTTAAGATTTATACTTTTATGCTACTACTAGGGCTGGATATCGTTTTAAAATGTCTAATAATGATACGATACTTTGAATTTGGTACTGATACCCAAACAATACTGTTTTTGATATCTTTTTCTAAATTGTAACAAAAAATACACAAAAAAACAATAATTATTCTTACACAATGTATTTCTTTAACAGCCAACATAAGTAATCTCATTCTCATACTGTCACCATAAGAGATCTTGTTGGATCAAACAGTTGGCATGTTTGTGGCTCTTTATTAAGGACAAAAATCATTGCTTGTGCTTAAATAAATTAATTATAATCATGATTCTGGTTTTATGCTGCTAGTTCCCTGTATTTTTGAGAAGAGGGCAGTAATAATAGTGTAGGTTTAGGTCAGGCAGACTAGATCCTTTTACTGTATTATAACATCTCAGGAGACAGAGAGAAGGGGAGGCAGCACTAGTGAGAGAGAGAGAGAGACAGCACAGGTTAGCAAGAGACAGCGAGAGAGAGGGAGAGACAGCGCAATTTAGCAAGAGACAGCAAAAGTGAGAGAGAGGGGCAGATAGCATAAGTTAGCGAGAGACAGCAAGAGTGAGAGAGACGGAGAGACAGCAAGAGTGAGAGAGACGGAGAGACAGCACAAGTTAGCGAGAGACAGCGAGAGTGAAAGAGAGGGAGAGTCAGCGCGAGTTAGCGAGAGACCGCAAGAGTGAGAGAGAGCAGGACAGATAGCGTGAGTTAGTGAGAGACAGCAAGAGTGAGAGAGACAGCACGAGTTAGCAAGAGCTGCCAAAAGTGAGAGAGAGGGAGAGACAGCATGAGTGAAAGAGAGGGAGAGCAAGTGAGAGAAAGACAATGCGAGCGAGAAACAGAACAAGTGAAAGAGAGGGAGAGACAGTGTGAGTGAAAGAGAAGGAGCACAAGTGAGAGAAAGTCAGTGCGAGTTAGCGAGAGACAGCACGAGTGTGAGACAAGGAGAGGCAGTGCGAGTTAGTGAGCACAAATGAGAGAGAGGGAGAGACAACGCAAGTTAGCGAGAGACAGTGCGAGTTAGCGAGAGACAGTGTGAGTGAGAGAGAGAGGCACAGACAGCATGAGTTAGCGCGAGACAGCAAGAGTGAGAGAGACAGAGAGAGAAACAGCGCGAGTTAGCAAGAGCTGCCAAAAGTGAGAGAGAGGGAGAGACAGCATGAGTGAAAGAGAGGGAGAGACAACGCAAGTTAGCGAGAGACAGTGGGAGTTAGCAAGAGACAGCGCGAGTGAGAGAGACGGAGAGACAGTGCGAGTTAGAGAAAGACAGCACAAGGGAGAGAGAGGGAGAGACAACGCAAGTTAGCGAGAGACAGTGTGAGTTAGCAAGAGACAGCGCGAGTGAGAGAGACGGAGAGACAGCGCGAGTGAGAGAGACAGCACAAGTTAGAAGAATTTCGATACCCAGCTCTACCTACTACTTTGTATAGGCCAAGAAAACTATTTTATAAGGTACTAAAAGTAACATTGTAAACTACAGAAACCCTTCCTGGTTTTTAGACCGGTTCTTTCACCATCAGCTGGAGTCCAAGAGATCACAATTTGGGACTGGGATAATGGCATTTCCTCCTTACATCACTCCTAGTGTGATGTTGAGCAGGACAGGTGTCTGTTAGGGGTTGTGATGGAGCTGGGGATCCAGCGCTTACCTCCAAGTGTGTTGGCTGCCTAGTGATGCTGTCTGGATTCACATGTATCAGAGAAGGCATGCACTTGTCTTTACCCTCCTGGTGTTAGGAGCAGTAATAGTGATAGTAGGGGAAGTTCATACAAATGAGGATTAGGTAACTGACCTTTTGCGACATTTTGACCTAATTGCTTAAAGAAAAGTGGTAAAATGAGAAATAACTTTAAAATGGTTCCTCAAAGATCCATCTACAAGAGTTCTTTTAAGTATCAGACCTCTGTATACAACCATTTATTTTATTAAATTACCTTTTTTATCTTTTATATTTGAAGGCTTCTGTACTGTACTGAAAATAGTACTTCTGTCAATAGTGGAATCATATTTGGTGCTATATGCTGTAGAATCTTTTATTTTCTTGTGTGGTAAATGAACACCCTCCTCAGTTCACAGTAAAACAACTTAATTTTGAGACATACTCTATAAAAATATGTGCTTTCTGGTACAAAATAAATACAGTAGCCAGCTTGACAGAGTCAAACCATGTTTGTTTGCTTGGTGTCACTAATTATTTACAGTGTGTGTGTGTGTGTGTGTGTGTCTGTGTGCGTAATTCTTGCAGCCGGAACTCCACCTTGCTAAAGGAGGTAATTTCTTTATTCAGCCGCAGCTATTTTGGCTGTGCTGTGTGTGCGCGCGAGTGTATGTGTGTGTGTGTTGAGTTATTCAGGCGTGTGAAAGCGGGCCAGCCTGCTTTTCGCTGATAACTTCACAGCGCAGGAGCAGCCGTCCACTCCGGCTGCCTCATTCACTGCTGCTATAATTAATAAAGGAAGAGGGGGAGGGAGTGTGGCCATTAATTGGACCCACTGTCCTTCAAAAGCCACGGGGAAAAAGGCGAAAAAAAAAAAAAGTGTATAATCATTTTCCACAGTATTCCACAGCTTACTGAATTATTAATACAATCATACAGCGAGACACTGGGGAGAATGGCACCGAAAACAGTCATTTAGACCCTGCGAGAGCTCCAGTCGTCCAAACAGCCGTCCACCAACACGCAGAGATAATGCCCCAGCGCTGCACTGCCTGCACGGGTGAGCAAAAGAGAAAGAGAGAGAAAGAGAGAGAGAGAGAGAGGCCTTCTCTCCGGAGAACAGGCGCGTTTCTGCCACGTTCTGGATGGACAGTCCGAGGCATTTTGGGTAAAGTGTGCAGTGGTGTGTGCTGGAGGCAGCTGACGTGCGTGTACACACCGTGAAGCTGTGCTGAAAACGTGTTAAAAAATGTGATTTAATACAGACAAATAGCATTTACATACGACAGACATGGATACATTTTATAAAATATTGTCATATAAAAGAGCTATGTAAAACAAAACGTATCTTAACATCTAAATAACCTTTAATAAAACATATCTAGCTGTTTAAATAACCTATATGAAAAACATCTGTATATGTGCAAAAAAATCTAACAAAACGTCTATAAACATCTATAAACATCAAACAAAAAATAAAATTGTCTAAATAGCCTTCAACAAAACATCTACCTATATCTAAATATCCACTAAAAAACATCTATAACTGTGTGAAAACCTCTAACAAAACGTCTATAAACATCAATAAACATCAAAAATGAAATTGAAATAGCCTTTAACAAAACATCTAAATATATCTAAATAACCACTAAAACATCTTTACATGTGTAAAAACCTCTAACAAAACATCTATAAACATCTAGAAACATCAAACAAAAAATGAAATTGTCTAAATAGCCTTCAACAAAACATCTACATATATCTAAATAACCACTAAAAAACATATATAACTGTGTAAAAACCTCTAACAAAACATCTTTAAACATCTAAATAACCTTTAAAGAAATTGTATGAATGTCTAACGGAACTTTAAATACATCACACACAAATAAATAGCCTCTAACAAAATGTCTATAAACATCTAGATAAACTATAAACAAACATCATATAAATAAACATCAAAACACACCGCTAACAAAACATCTAAATAGACAGCTAAAATATATATCTAAACATCTTTATATATAAACCTCTTACAAAACATTTATAACATCAAAATGAACATTTAATAAAAGATTTCTGAACATGTAAATAACCCTCTAACAATACGTCTCTATACATCCAAATAAACCTCTTACAAAACATCTATTACATTTAAATGAACATCTAGTAAAACATCTCTAACGTAAATATGTAAATAACCCTCTAACAAAACATCTGTAAACATCTAAATAAACCTCTTACAAAACATCTATTACATTTAAATGAAGCTGTAATAAAACATCTCTAACGTAAACATGTAAAAACCCTGTAAACAAAACATCTGTAAACATCTAAATAAACCTCTTACAAAACATTTATAACATCAAAATGAACATTTGATAAAAGATTTCTGAACATGTAAATAACCCTGTAACAATACGTCTCTCTAATAACCAAATAAACGTCTTACAAAACATATATTACATTTAAATGAAGCTGTAATAAAACATCTCTAACGTAAATATGTAAATAACCCTCTAACAAAACATCTGTAAACATCTAAATAAACCTCTTACAAAACATCTATTACATTTAAATGAAAATCCAGTAAAACATATTTAAACATTCAAAAATCCTTTAACAAAATATTTACAACATCTAAATAAACATCCAATAAAACATCTCTAAACATTTAAATAAACCTCTAACAAAAATCTCTAAACATCCAAATAAGCATCTAACAAAACCATCTAACAAAACATCTCTAAATGTCCAAATAAACTTCTAACAAAACATTTTAACATCTAAATAAACCTTTAACAAATCCTCTAAACCTTTAACAAAACCTCTAAACATCTAAACTGACATCTAATAAAACATCTATAAACATCTAAATAAACCTTTAACAAATCATCTATAAACATCTAATAAAACACCTCGAAACATGTAAATACCTTCTAATAAAGCATTTTTATTATCTAATAGAATTACATGATAGTATATTTCAGAACTAAAGTTATAAAAACATCCAGGTTTTATAAAGCACAGATCATATGATTCATGTTTTGAAATATATAAAAAATGATACACTCAGTATATTTGATCTGATCATACAGTGCTACTGTTCTGGATATGCTGTCTGGCCTCAAATCAAATGGCTCAGTTAATTACACACACACTCTCTCTCTCTCTCTCTCTCTCTCTTTCTGTGCGTCTGTCTCTCGCTCGCCCAGGCCCGGCCGACCCCCCCGACCTCTCCCTCATTTCATATCACTATCAGCCGTGACTCTGATGTGATTTTCATGAACTAATTTATCATGTGGACGTGCGAGCTGCACACAGTTCACTCTCTCTCTCTATCATTCTGCTTGGGTGCTGGGAAGCAATAAAGAGCCACAGCAAATCACCTTGACTATTACAGGCAATCATATTACAATGAAACCTCATGTTTACAGCTTGTAGTTTTCTCCGTCTCCCTGGATGTGTTGCTCTTATTTGCTTATGTTATTATTATTTTTTTTATTATTATTATTATTATTATTATACGTTTATGTACTGGATCCTGAAATGCAACTCATATTCAACAGTACACAAATAAATAAATGAATAAAATGAAATACATGCCAATTATTAAAAAGGAACTACTAATTACTATAATTTTAGCTGTTTTTCATTTTTATATGCACAACATACAAAGGTGCATAATGTTTTAAAGTAATGCTCTGAAATAAACTCCTACCAGTGTTTTTTTTTTTTTTTGCCAGCCTCAGCTGAAACCATTCAACTGAAAGATTCTTTAAGTAACCGCAAGTGTTTTATCTATGTCATCACTCCAAAAAACGTATGCTATAACCTCCATATAATGTCTGTCTAGCCCAGAGGTACTTATGACTATCTTAAAGGTCCACTTTCCAAATTTCCACTAGTCTAAAGTTCCATAGAGCACAAAGGAGATACAGCTCTGGGAAAAAAAAAAATAAAAGACCACTTAAAAATTATGAGTTTCTTTGATTATAGCAAATCCTCTGGAATATAATCAAGAGGAAGATAAATGATGACAAGCCATCAAACCAAGCTGAATTTCTTATATTTTTGCACCAGGAGTGGCATAAATTATCCAAAAGCAGTGTGTAAGACTGGTGGAGGAGAACATGCCAAGATGCATGAAAACTGTGATTGAAAAACAGGGCTATTCCACCAAATATTGATTTCTGAACTCTTAAAACTTGAATATGAATATGAATATGTTTTTTTTTTGCATTATTTGAGGTCTGTAAATGCTACATCTTTTTTTTTTATTTCAGCCGTTTCTCATTTTCTGCAAATAAATGCTTTTTTATGCTTTTTTCTGTTTTTATTTGGAATTTGGGAGAAATGTTGTCTGACGTTATAGAATATAGAATAAAAAAAATAGAATAAAAATTTCAAGCAGTTCAGCTTGGTTTGATGGCTTATGATCATTAATCTTCTTGATTATATTCCAGAGATTTTCAATTTGGTAAAATCAAAGAAACTCATCATTTATAAGTGGTCTCTATTTTTTTTCCCAGAGCTGTAAACAGACTGCAAACGTTTTTCTTTTATTTATTTATTTATTTATTTTAACCGGAGTCTGCCTATTGAGTATCCACTGGTTTAGCCAATACAGAGCTACTCCATGCATGTTTAACTCTTTAAAACAATGTAAAACCTGGAGTACGTCCTAAGGAATCACTGTTGACATGTTGACTGTTGAAAAATTCTGTTTGTCTGCTTTAGTAGACAGCAGAACTCAGAGGTAGATAACACAGAAGTTTAGATGCATGGCAGATGCACCCATAGAAACGTTCCATATGATCCCAGGCAGAGTAATTGTGTCATATCTTAAGAAATAATAATAATTTAAATATAAACACCTTAAAAACGGGTAGCTATGCCCACGATACTCAGCAATTAAGGAACCTAACCAAAATCCACCTATTGAGTAAGCCTGGTCTCGCCAATACATCTCAAATCTGTTCAGACTAAACTCTCTACTGTCTACTAAAACAAAGGAAAATCTACCAAACCTCACTGAAACTTACTGAAAAAAAAATCACTGTACATCTACAGCAATGTAGAGTATAACCTGCAGTTTCTGAGGCACACAGTGATATTCTATCACTTCTCCACCGTCCCATTCAAGTACAAATACAGGAAGTGGTGGACTTTGCCGACAGAATGCTAATGTATGTATATATGTGTGAATTTGAGGTATTCTTGCAGGATTGTGCATTGTCCTCCTGCTTGTGTGTGAATGGCTGTTGGAGCATGCAGTGCAGTCGCGATAGGCCCAGCTCATTATAATACAGACAGCCAGAAACAAAGGCACACACACTCACTGCTGCGTGTTCCTCAGTGATAACCAGCAGCCTCTCGGAATTAACCAGCCTATTCACGCAAACACACACACACACACACATACACTCTTGGTCTCACATATACACACACACACATAAACACACTCAATCTCTCACACAAGACATGCAGACAAACACACACACATTAATATACACATAAGCACCCAAACAGACTACATACAGACACGGTCCCTGTCGCACGTACACAAACACCAACCCACAAATCGGCTCACCGGATCGAGCAAACCCATGAATACACCCCCGCACTACAGCCAATCCAAGCCTCTCCCCCCGTGGTCTAATTCAGTCTGCCGCACCCCTGATGGAGAAGAAAACACAAGACGTTTTTTCTACACGTCGCAAACGGTGCAGGAGGCCACCTTCTCCCCAGCTCTGCCTCTCTCCTCTTCCTCAGAGCACGGGCGTGTGTCTGCATGTGCATAAAGCATGACCTGAATCCACGCCGCCACACTATCACTGCCGCTCATATGAACCGAGCGTGGATTCCTCCGCAACAGCCAAGCGGCTTACCGCTGTTCAAATACAGCCACGTATCATACAAAGACCTGGCACCCAAATAACACTGAGAGCGGTACCATGCGGAGGCGACGTGAGCGTCTCAGCACACGGAAGAAGCGCATTATCTGCGCCTTCACATTGTCTGCTTGGCTAAAGCCAGTGCGGTTCGGTCGGAATGAGTATCAGCATCGCCTCGGCGTCCAAGAATGCTCGCATATCGCTGCTGTCACACAAGAACCTTGAATCTCTATTTTAACTGTTTTTACCATGTGAATCTGTAAGAAAATCAATCATGATAAATCGACCAATGCTTCATATATTATTACAATATTATTACAATGTTTTTACAATAATGTTCAGTAAGAGCAAATAACTTGTTTTTCTCCTCCTGTCAAGGATTCAAGGATTTAAGGAGACTTTATTGTCATTAAATTTGTTATTCACATGGTCCAGTTTACACCCAAAGAGCAATTGTTAAAACTAATAAGATATAAATATAAGATAAAATAAAACACATAATAAAATACCACCGAAGTAGGAATAGGCAGGTAGCAGCAACATATGGTTCAGAGTGCTATAGTTTGCTATAGCAGCATGATAGTGTAAATTAAAAGCAGTATTAAGATAAAGTGTCTCAGTGCGGTTAAAGTGACGAGTGACAGTGTGTCAAGCTGCCATTTCGTAGTTATAAGGCTTTTGTATTATAGTGATGATATACTAGGATGCTTTTTTTACATGAAAGAACTGGTGTATTCACTAGTGCTGTAAACATTAAACAAATGCTTAATAATCTGGAAATTTTGTTGCATAAATTTTTTTATTGCATTAAATAATCTTAACAACACTTTTTTTTTTAGCATTTCCAGTGATGTAAAGACAGCAGCACTACTGCTCAGAAGTCAGATTACATTTATATATATTAAAATATGGATTAAATATAGATGCATAGATGCTCTCCATGCCCCCCCCCCCCACACACACACACACACACAAACACACTGCCATTTATCCACCCTTGACTGTCATTGTCTATTATTGTTGTGTTTGCAATCATTTTGGAGAAATATAGATTTTGAAGACACAGTTTATGGCTTTTGTGTTCATGTTTTTATTTTTTACTTCTTTAATATTCCTGTATGTTTAGTTTATATAGACATTAGCCACTATGTCAGTCTGCCTACTCAAAGACTCCAATTCCTAGAATGCACTCACACCAGACTTTCCTGAGTCTTGAGCTACAACGTTCCCACTCTCCCAGTTACTGATTATTTTCACCTGGCCTGTCTAGTATAGATACCCCTCAGTTTGCTGTGTTAGTAGTTAGCATTATTAAGTTAGTAACATATCATCCTATAACCACAGACCAGTCAAACAAATGTCTTAATTAGTACTGTGCCCAACTTTAATAGAATTTTTTGGATTCAAATCTTGGCGCTGTTCTTTAAGCATTCTGGCTAAGGTACCAAATGCACAAAGCATTTTGTCCTTTGCAATAGGGCTAGGCGATATGAAACTAAAATAATACCATGATGTTTCAGGGTATATTTTGCAATAATGATATTCTTTGTGATGTGATTAATTAAAATGAACTTAAAGAGTAAACTGCTGAAAGAAAATATTTGTTATATTTAAATTCCTTCAAATATAACAGTTTAAAACATTCAGAAGAATCAAAATAACTTGTAAATGTTGTGTATTTTGTCGGATTTTGTATAAAACAATAATGTAACTTAGTAAATAATGGTTAGTAATATAAAAACAGTGTAAAGTAGAAAAATAAACCTACAAAAATTTTTACATGCAGAATATTAAATGCACACATTCAATACTGCAAACAAGCAAATAATAATTGTTTTATTATGATATTACTGTTATAGTATATTGTGTATGATACTATTTGACACACCCGTACTGTGCACAATTATCAATGTGACAAGCGTATTGCTAACATACAGTAACATAACATTCTTGCCGCTATCCATAGCTGTGCACATGGCCGATTAACTTGCATAAACATTTACAATAACACTGAGCATGTGCCCAACGCTTTTTCACACTTTTTACTCACATTAATATAATAATTCATAACCTGTTCTTACATTATCCATAGCTCTCTACTCTCTCTCTGTACAGTTATTTTGCTATGTTATGTGTCGTTTGTGCTGTCCGGGTCGACCAAAGGAGGATGGGTTCCTCATTTGAGTCTTGGTTCCTCTCAGCCTGAGTGAGTTTTTTTTTTTCATCAGCACATCGTTCCTGTGAATGTGCAAAACATAACATTTAGATAAGCCATTCAAGATGTGGAAAACGGGCACCTATACACGACTATAGAGCCCTGCAAAAGTGCAAATTGAAAAGAAATGAAAGCAGATGGATGCGAAATGTAAAAGGCTTTTCTTCCTCTGTGCTTTTCACAGGGCCAGCTCAAAGCACACACTATTGACTCTGTTCCTGAATGTACTGCACTCTGTGACAGAATCAGTACAGTAAGTAAAATGGAGGCTATACTGGCCCAGCTTCATCTTGTTCCAGTGTACTCTGGACATTGTCTGACCTGCAGTAAAGGGGAAGGGTCGTCTCCATGACAATGAATGTGCAGACCACTCCCCTCTCTCTCTTTCTCTCTCTCTCTCATTCTCCTCAAGGCTGTCCCCCAAGGACACTGTGGTGTGACTGGCCACCTCTGGGAAAGGAAATCGAAGAGGAGCGGAGAGGAAGTAAAGGTGTGATTTCACAGGCTAAATTACCCGCGGGGCCGATGAGAGAAGCACACGAGCTTCTGAAAATTTTGGCTGCGTCAAAATCTTTCATGGTGAAATGTGGGAATTTTTTTCGAAACAAAAACCAGGAGCGTTTACTTAATGCCCACATCAGTGCATCGGAGAAGGGGATTACGTTAACGATCAGGAAAGGCTGTAGGTTTAGTCTTTGAGTTGGCAAAGCGCTTTTTTTCTGCTGACCTCGGAAAGCAATGCTAAAAAAAAAAACATCTCAGTCTAGCAGAGAAATGTAAACACTGATGTGCCACATACAACCTGCACCTGCTGAACTGCATATACATCTCTGGAAAAAAATAAGAGACCACTTAAAAATTATGCATTCCTTTGATTTTACCAAATTAAAAACCTCTGGAATATAATCAAGAGGAAGATAGATGATCACAAGCCGTTAAACCAAGTTTTGAACTGCTTGATTTTTTTGCACCAGGAGTGGCATAAAGTTATTCAAAAGCAGTGTGTAAGACTTGTGGAGGAGAACATGCCAAAATGCATGAAAACTGTGATTAAAAACCAGGGTTATTCCACCAAATATTGATTTCTGAACTCTTAAAACTTTATGAATATGAACTTGTTTTCTTTGCATTATTTGAGGTCTGAAAACTCTTTTCGCAGCTTTTTTTGTTATTTCAGCCATTTCTCATTTTCTGCAAATAAATGCTCTGAATGACAATATTTTTATGTAGAATTTGCGAGAAATGTCTGTAGTTTATAGAATAAACAACAATGTTCATTTTACTCATATATATATATCTATAAATAGCAAAATTAGAGAAACTGACCGCTAGCAGTTAAGCCTAGATGTGTCCCATTAATTTAAATGGAGAGAGCCGCCGCATGTATCCAGCCAATCGGGGAAGAGCAGGCTGCTACGTCACGGAATATAGATTTATAATACTATAGATTACAGTAAGGTTGATTAAATATTTAAAAACTCTTAAACCTGATGATGATTGACTACATCTGTTGCTTCATTTGAATTAAAAAACGTCTTGGATACGCCTACACGGCGAGCTGAAAGATCCAGCGCAGCAGAATGCCTTGAGTGCTAGTAGACACGTACAGTGAGACGTTGGGAGACGTTGTCCTGATGTGGCCCAGCCTCACCCAGACTGTATCTCCAGTGGCCCCCAGGTAAGATGAGTTTGAGACCCCTGCTTTAGGCCATTCCATTAGAAACACAGCAAGTTCTGTCAGGATGCCACCACTGAAAACCTCACTCACCACAGTTGCCCATTTTCCCTTCTCTTCAATTCCATTTTTCGTTTTTCTTTCTCCCTTTTTTTTTCTTTCTGCTTGACGTGAAATTTTCAAAAAAATTGTATTTTGACTGTATTGGGTTATTTGCCTTTCGTTCTGCCACACAAATGTCACATCTGTTTCATATAGAACACTTTTATCTGCTGTGTGAACTTAGCTCTAGTCCTACGGGTACCATTTGTAATTTCCTCACTCTTATGTCTAGTTCACACCACACAATTTAAGCCCAGTTTTCCAGGTGCAGACAATGTTTTGTAGATCGCAATTAAAAACCTCTGCTTGGTGACAAATTGGCAACCACTCTGCGTTCCTTCATTCAACTAGTACGAACTGCTTAAAGATGCTCCCCAAAGATGTTGCCAAGTGTTTTCCATCAAGTTTAATATCTAGACCAGTCAGAAAATGTGAGTCAAAAGCAGTGACTACCTACAGCCAATGGGATCAGCTAGAGATAGAACCACATGTTGAACAAACATATCTTCTGCATGGCATTGCCAGTTCTCGTGTGCATTAAATTCTCTTGTGTTCTCATTTCAAAACGTGTTTTTGTAAAGCCTGCGATTTCCCAAGAGAAAAGACGAGTCATTTGTGACCCCAAGTCATCATTCAGTCATATAGTGTGAAAGCCACAACAACTGAAAGACTCACGGTCACAGCACAACCAGTCATGTAGTGTGAACAGCACAACGACCTAATGACTCAAGAAGTCGTGTAGTGTGAACCAGCTGTAACACACCTGACTCACCTGAACAGTTCCATAATTAGTTGAATTGAATTTAATTAGGTGTGCAGCGTGAGGGAAACCACAAACAGTTTTCGCAGTGTGTGAGGCCCAAAACTGGGATTGGAATCCCCTAGTCGATTTATAACAGTTGACTTACAAAAGAAGTGTTCAAATGTTTCTTGAGGTGCTTTATTGCCACACATTTCATGAAAGTATATTAACAAAAAATGTCTGTACTGTAGCCTGGGTCGCTTTGGAGTTTGGTGCATGTATTCAAAACAAACTGTCACAGTACAGGGGTCACAAGTTGGGAGTCATTGTTGTAGTCCACATAGCTGCAGAAAGAATTCATGGTATGTTCTATTGCGGTAAATATGATAATTTCACAAGTGCACAGTTCACTTGGAAACCTTAAGCTGTAAGCCATTGGATTTGCTCGCCATTGTGGGAGCTATAGCTTTTTTTTAAAGCACTGCATTGGTAACTGTAGTTTTGTTTGTTCCCCCTTTTCTTCCTCTTTCCAAACGCTTAATTTTATCTCTCTTTTTGCTTTTACAAACTGTTTATGAAATTTTAGTCTTACTTTTATCTGTATGTTGTTAAACCTTCGGTTTAGAGTATTATGATTGCGTTGCCAAGATGGCCGTCAAGTAAATTGAATTATCCATAAAGACTGTCTTAGATCAGGGTGTTTTGTTCTCAGACAGTATTAACTGCCTCAAAGGATCACTTTAAGGCACTACATCGGACAAAGAGTTACCAGGACAACTGTTTGTTCTACGGTAAGATACCTTGATTAGTCTTATGCAGAGTTGCCAGGTTCACGTTTTCCCCGACCAAATTTGGCTTGTTTGAAAAACCAGTTGCAGATGAAAATTCAGGAGTGTCCGAGTGCGTTTTTTTGGGCTACTTTTAAAAATTACCGCTGCCAAAAAACAAAAAAAGTGGGTAATGCCTTGGATGTTACATGAACACAGCAGGCAAACGTGTAGAAGTTGACACTAAAGAGAGAGAGAGAGAGAGAGAGAGAGAGCGCGAGAGAGAGAGAGAGAAAGAGATAAATCACAATGTTACCAGAAATCACAAGGCGATAAAAAAATGTTAAAGAGGAGAGAAGAGAGATCAGAAGGGACAAGAACAGAAATGAGTAAGTAAAAGTCAGTTTTCTTTTTTGCTAATTATGTTACTATTAATTTTTTTTGACTGGGATATAAAACTGTTATAAAAGAAGTAAAGAAAATCTAATGTTACAAGTCGTACACTCATAGTTGTTATGACACCCTGATCTGTATGTCCTGTACATATGCAGTATTGACAGTAAAACTACTTTACTTGACTTGACATTTGCTTCAAACGTGTGACAGACATATACTTTAGGCTAGATTAAGCTTCTGAAGGGTGGGTTTTAAACTGAATTTAGGCTGGATATTTCTGTTGGACTTGCAACACTGGTCGTATTTTGCTTTTCCTGTTGTATCTAACTCATGCTCCAAACTGCGATGTGAATTGAACAATGACTATTGTGTTTCATTATAATGCTATTGGGTTGTTCATATCCTTCAATTACAAATAAACAACAGAAATAATTTGTAGACTCAATGTCTAAAAATCTATACAATGACAAATATTTTTAGTCGAGGTTGTTATAAAAATATAAAAAAAAAATGTTCAAAATCAAACACAAACAGTCCATTTAACTTTTAGGCCCATGTTGGTTTGAGCTTTTCTATGTCTTAATAATGTATTGTCAATTCCCCTTCTAGTCCTGTGAATCAATTCATTTTATTTCTGGTAATTCTAGAGAGAAATGCACCTTGCACAAATGTACTTGACTCATTTTTGACTAGTTAACCCTGTGTTTGACTAATATCACTTCCAGTCATTTTTAACCTCTGCCATGCTCTCCTTTCCAGTTTCATGCTTTCTGCTAGTATCTGCTTTTCACACCATCTTCACTCCTGTCACTCCAAATATTTCGCTTTAATCCCACCTTATCGCTCCATCTCTCAGCACACAGATAAATGATAGCAGGCTCTGTTCTGGGAGATAAGACTTTCATCTCTCTCTTTCTCTCTTCCTCTCTCCCTCTCTTTCCCCTCTATTTTTGCCTGTGTGTTGCTCTAGTTTTCTCTGTGCATCACTTTGTACCTTCCAAACCCAGTGTAACATCATGGAGTTTCTGGAATATATGGAAATGCTGAATTCAAATATTTTGTTTTAAATAACACTTATTAAAATACATTTGTTGACTAGTTAACTGATCAGTAGAGGTGGGAATCACAGCGTATCTTATGATATATTACGATATGTTTCCCACAATAACAGTGATATCACGATACTGTGATTCTGTGATACACTATATACAGGGGTTGGACAATGAAACTGAAACACCTGGTTTTAGACCACAATAATTTATTGTGGTGACGGACAGTTCTGGTGGAAACAGTAGAGTTGAGGTGCACATTGAATTCAGCCGTGATTTGGGCAGCCATGGTTTTATGTTTTTTGGATACAATCCGGGTTAGCACCCGAACATCCCTTTCAGACAGCTTCCTCTTACAGCGTCCACAGTTAATCCTGTTGGATGTGGTTGGTCCTTCTTGGTGGTATTCTGACATTACCCTGGATACCGTGGCTCTTGATACATCACAAAGACTCGCTGGCCTGGTCACAGATGCACCAGCAAGACGCATTTACAATTTGTCCTCTTTTGAACTCTGGTATGTCACCCATAATGTTGTGTGCATTGCAATATTTTGAGAAAAACTGTGCTCTTACCCTGCTAATTGAACCTTCACACTCTGCTCTTACTGGTGCAATAATGTGCAATTAATGAGGATTTGCCAACAGGCTGAATTCTGAATTTATTGGTGTCCGTTTCACAAAATATGACAATTTATATTCTTTACCGCAGGTTTACCCTATTCATTTGTTTAGCGCTACCGTGTGGAGTAATGAAGCCATAGTAAGTCAAATTGGGGGGCAAGTCTTAGGAAGTTTAGAGGGCATATGTTTGTAATAATTATTGATATTTGATACGATGTATCGATAATGTATCACAAACAATACGAGGTATCGTGATATCAATATTTTGGCCCACCCCTACTGATCAAAGATATTTACATGATCAAGATCACTACTCTTACTGTGTCTGTTTTTAATCAAGTGTGTTTGAAAATTGAAAATGTCTGTTGTTGCTTTGGTTCATGAAGACTTCTTTTATAGTCTTAAAGACATAGACAAAGCTTTTTGAGTGCTGATGATGCCCTCTGTGAAGACGCTCAAGCACCATTCAGCAGAGAGAGCCATACACACTGGACAAAAATATTTTCTCAGCTTCAATGAGCTCCACTTGAAACTAGAGACATTTCTGAAGGTAAAAATCACCATTGACCAATGTAGACAAGCTATCTAACGCTGCTGATTATGACGAGCTGTTGTGTTGTTGTGTAAAACTTTCTTTTTGCTAATCACTATTACTTAGGGAGCCATCTAAATCGTATGTATCTTCACAAACAAAATGTAACGTTCTTATATATTCTATTTGTACATTGTTTTCTTTGTTTTCTTGCATAATCTAAAAATAAAACAGCAGTTCTTTACACTGCTTTGCTAGAAAAAATCAGTGTACATCAGCAACCCAGACCAGCAACAGACAAGTAATCCAAAAGCAGTGAAAGGTAATCAGATTATGTTACTTTAAAATAATAATCTATTATGTTACAGTGATTTTTTTATACTGATATTTAGTATCGTATTACAATTTTAAAATAACCCTCCCAAACCTGGTTATACAGCTCTGGAAAAAAAACACTTCAGTTTCTAAACCAGTTTATCTGATTTTGCTATTTATAGGTATATGTTTGTTTATCTGCAGAGCTTTCAGACATCAAATAAGGCAAAGAAAACAAGTTCATATTCATACAGTTTTAAGAGTTCATAAATCAGTATTTGATGGAATAACCCTGACTTTAATCACAGTTTTCGTGCATCTTGGCATGTTCTGCTCCACCAGTCTTACACACTGCTTTTGGATAACTTTATGCCACTCCTGGTGCAAAAATTCAAGCAGTTCTGCTTGGTTTGATGGCTTGTGTTCATCCATCTTCCTCTTGATTATATTCCAGAGGTTTTCAATTTGGTAAAATTAAAGAAATTCATCGTCAACGTCCTAAATGCACCCTTCACTTACTTCTCCTAGACACTTCAGTTTGGAAAAGTCCATAACGGGGGGAGCACAGCTGTCATTTTCAGACATTGTAGCACCTTCAGATTCCGAAGAAGATATTCCATCTGTCAGATTTGGTGACACTGACACTAGTGCTATTTAAAGTATGCACCACATGACTGATAAACCGTGGTTTTCTGCAGGCAGAGCTCTCTGGACTCCTGCTAGATGGATTTTCCCAAGCAGAAGCGCTGAGAGGAAGAGTCCAGGGACCGAACTGGGATTGGCTTTAACTGGCAAATGGTGTGCTCCCTCCCTTCCAATTGTTCACTCGTCTTCTCACTTGATCTCTGCATTTCTGTGTTCATTCCCTATTCACTCTGTCACTAACACACACACACACACAGAAACACAGAGTGTGTGTGTGCTTTTCATATGTAAATCTCCCTGAGAACAATCCACTTTGAGCACTGGTGCTAGCGTGCTAAATCATCAGCTCTGCGATGGCAGGGAGCGGCTTGTATTATTACACCTAATTAGATCCTTTCTGTTTCCTATCAATTAACAGAGTAATTAAAACCATTCCTGCCTGATTATCTACTAACTGCTGATTCAGGGGCAGAGATGAAACATGCACACACACAGGAGAGAAAAAAAAAAAACAGTTTAGCAATCATGTGGATTCAGGCTGAATGAATGAATTCATATCGGTATATGAAACATAATTAGCCCTAATTTTACATGGATTGCTTGCACTATCAACCAATCAACTTCAAACGTAAATTTCTAAATAGATGAAAGTAATTTTTGCTCAAAATGCTAGATTAATTCATACCGGTTATTATTTACCTGAATATACTACATTAACTAATCATACAATTTGAGCTTTAGGAACAAAATGAAGCTAATTTGTGGCCTTAATCTTATCTTTTTCTTCTGCACAACTAGCTTTACAACTGTACAAAAAGTTTAGATGGATTCAACTATGTTTTGTTCAATGTGCAACATTAATTCATACCGATTTAAAACACAGCTGTCTTTAAGTCTATGTAGAATTACCTCACTAACTTTAAAAACTTAAACTTTAAAAAATAACCCTCCCAACCCTGGTTATACAGCTCTGGAAAAAAATCTATGCTTTATAGGTATATGTTTGAGTAAAATGAACATTGTTGTTTTATTCTGTAAACTACAGACAACATTTCTCCCAAATTCCAAATAAAAATATTGCCATTTAAAACATTTATTTGCAGAAAACGGGAAAAAGCTGAAATTACAAAAAAGATGCAGAGCTTTTAGACCTCAAACAATGCAAAAAAAAACAAGTTCATAATAACCCTGGTTTTTAATTACAGTTTTCATGCATCTTGACATGTTCTCCTCCACCAGTCTTACACACTGCTTTTGGATAACTTTATGCCACTCCAGCTCAGCTTGGTTTGATGGCTTGTGATCATCCGTCTTCCTTTTGACGGAAGGTTTTCAGAGGTTTTCAAATAGGTAAAAAATAAAAATAAATATATATATATATATATATATATATATATATATATATATATATTTTTTTTTTTTTTTAACCTATTTGAAAACCTCTGAAAACCTTCCGTCAAAAAAAAAAAAAAAAAAAAAAAAAAAAATATATATATATATATATATATATATATATATATATATATATATATATATATATATATATGTATATATAAACCAGGCAATATTTTTTTTTAACCAGGCAATATTTATTTGTATGATACATTTGGATATGTGGATGTAACCGCTGAGTGAGGCTGAGTCTAGAGAGTGCTAGAGAAAGAGAGAGAACGAGAGAGGGGGCTCAGCAAACACATTTGAAGAGACCCATTTTCACTTATTCACACTAATCACAGGTAGAGAAAACACAGCTTTTGTGATTAGGTGTGTGTGTGTCTTGGTTCTTGAGATGCATGCGTCTGTGTGTGAGTGCATCTGTCTGTTCGTGTGTGTGTGTGTGTGTGTGAAAGGTTGCTTTAGGAGATGGATAAACATGCTAAAGACTCGTTTATCACCTCTTTAAAAAAAAACTCCAATGTACAGATGAATGTAAAGCGTGCAGTCAGGCAGCCGCAGCAGCACGGCGCTAATCACAGAGATTACTGAGATTACTGAGATTAAGTGGCGTTCCCATCACACGGCTGGGTGCGGACGTACGCACTTAAAGACAAAACAAATATGACCACAGATCTGCTCAATATTGCTAATTGAGAACAAATTGGCATGTCAGTTTTGACCTGCTGTGAAACAGATTACAGTAATATTACGGTACAGCAGGAAGGCCCGCTAATATTAGCTCAATTTGTTCTTATTTAACCAAAACACAAACCTGTAAATCACGCAAAGGCAAAAATGAACATTCTATGGAAAAACACTATATCATCCTGTTTCCATGGCTACCAGCCATACTGCCTCAGGATCATGATGCTGTGCCATAGACAGTATTATAGACAGAGCTGAGCAGATCCCTGTATATATACAGCTCTGAAAAAAAATCAAGAGACCACTTCAGTTTCTGTATCAGTTTCTCTGATTTTGATAATTATAGGTAAAGGTTTGAAGAAAATGAACATTGTTGTTTTATTCTATAAACTACAGACAACATATCTCCCAAATTCCAAATAAAAATATTGTCATTTAGAGCATTTATTTGCAGAACATGAGAAATGGCTGTAATAACAAAAAAGATGCAGAGCTTTCAGACCTCAAATAATGCAAATAAAGGGTTCAGAAATCAATATTTGGTGGAATAACCCTGGTTTTTAATCACCGTTTTCATGCATCTTGGCATGTTCTATTATCCTCCACCAGTCTTAAACACTGCTTTAGGATAACTTTATGCCTGCACTCCTAGTGCAAAGGTTCAAGCAGTTCAGCTTGGTTTGATGGCTTGTAATTATAAATCTTCCTCTTATTTATATTTCAGAGGTTTTCAATTTGGTAAAATCAAAGAGACTCTTATTTTCCAGAGCTGTACACTGTATATTTTCACACATTGCATTTAGCAACTTTCATATTCTATATGCAAGTTAGCTTACTGATTTAACATCAGACTGAAGTAAGCAAAACTCTGGTATTTCCAGTTCTTTCGTTACTTGCTTGTAGCTAGCAGAGACAGTACTGTTGGCATATGAAAGTGTAAATTGAATTATTTTTTTTTAAATATTTTTTATAGATCACAAGCTTACTGTTGAGTGTGTAAACCTAATTTTAGTCTTGTGTGCATTTTGCCATTTTTGTTAATGAGTGAGTGGTCTTTTTATTGCCTGAGTGTAATTAAAAAGCCTTTAAAAGTCTTGCATTTAATTTCCCCCTTACTTGCACACCCTGTAGATATGATGACCTACTATGACCTTGAATGGTAGCTCTTATGCCCCTCCTACTCTGGCTACTTTTCTACCCCGGGATGGATTAGAAAGATGACTCAAAATGTGCAGAGAGTGCGGCGGGAGGGCAAAGGCTTTTTTTCTTTCTTTTTTTCTTTTTTTTTTTGGTTCTTTTTCCCCTTTTAGCAAGTCACCGATCATTTTGAAAGAGAGATGGTGGAAAAAGAGAGAGAGGGACAGAGAGAGAGGGAGAGAGAGAATGGTATCAGCATGTCCTCTTGAGGGCTCTCTCTCCTCTCTCCAAAGCTCCTCCACACTTCATGGACGTGTCAGCGCTTCAGTACAGTTAGCTGGCCGTCCTGTTCCGCTTAATTCCGGCCCCTCGGTTCTGCAGCGGTCCGGCTGGGTCAGAGTTAAAACGTGACCGTCCCGGTGAGGGGACGTATCACAGCAGCGGAGAAAAAGAGAAGGTCTCCAATTCTCCTCAGAGTATAATGTGGGCTTCACACCAGAGTGTGTGAAGACGAAGTGTGTGTCTGATTAGGGTGTGTGTGTGTGTGTGATCTCATATGTGTCTGTGTGTTTGTAATCCCAAAGTGGCCCGGGGGGGCTGGGGGAGGGAATAAGATTCAGCACCAGACACTTGGCACGTGCCTCACACGAATGCACACACACACACACACACACACACATAAACGCACACACACAATAAATCCGGTGAGCAGCAGTCATTGTAAGGTTTGTGGAGGAGGGGAAGAAGGGGCAGGTGGAAGAAACATGGCCCCGCCTCCTCCCAACTCTTTTCCTGCATACCAGCCATGTTCATCCATTTCCACATCCATTTCCCTCTCTCTCTCCTGCTCTCTCTCCATGTCTCTCGCCCCGAGTATCTGGGTCACCGGGGTTGATGCAGAGTGTGGAGGTTATTGTGTTCGGGCTTGAGGATTGAGGCCCTCTTCAATAGGTATGCAGATAAGCATACGCCTAGCGCTTGACGTACACATGGCGTGTGTGCGTTGCGTGTGTGGGTGTGTGTGTGTGTGTGTGTGTGTGTGTGTGTGTTTAGGCGGAGGGGGGCTCACAGGCTGTTGTGTCTACCTCCACCAGCCGGCCTGGGGGAGGGAACAGAGGTCATACGGGTCAGACACACGCGGCACCTCATTCATTCATGCAAACACACATATGCATGCACCATACACTGTTCGTGACCTTCAACTTTAACCAACCTTGACCCCAACAGAAGGAAGGCCATTCGGCAGTACACACACACACACAAACACACACACACACATACACACAAAAGGCAGAAACACACATGGTGCTATAATCGAGGCCTCAACGCCCCAATCATGATAAGAGCTAACAGTAGCATTCAAGACTAACCCTGCAGACCTTGGTCAGATATTGGATATGTCATAAAAAATGTCAAAATGTAAACATTTCAAGTATTTTATGAACAGTTTTTAAATATATAATATTATTAAAATATTCCAATCAAATCCTGGTAGATAAAATCAAGTGCTGTCTTCAGGGACACATCACGTTAAAACAGAAAAATGAGTATGGATATCCATTTTAATGCCGATTTTAAAAAGAATGTGTAGTATTTATAATATTTGCATTAGTTTCTGCCCACTGGTTAATCTGTTTTTTCAAATATGCACAACACACCCTGCCATGTGCGCGAAGAAGAACTGAGAAAGCAGGACCATAACAATTTTAAGCTATGTTCGTAAGCCTAAGCTGCAGTTGATGTGAACTGCAGCCAGTGTTTGTCATAATATGAAGGATGCATAATATGAACTGATGTATCCTTGGCAAGCCTCGTGTACCCACAATTCTCTGTGCACACATGACACAAAGGAAAAAAGGTTAAAGAGGACCACCAACATTGGTCAAAATTGAAGCCTCCAGAGTAGAGTTATATTTAAAATGTTTATGAATTATTTCTGTGAAGAAGTAAAGAGATTCCTGGGCTCAATATCATCAAGTCATGTTGACATATATGCATGACATCCCCACAATGCTAGATAGTTAGACTGTTCCATTTGTGTGACTCACAGGCTACTGAGAAGGCCTCCTCATAGGACAGTCCTATGGGCCCAGCGTACCTTGACTACAACCTAGACTTTTGAACGTGATTCAGCCTTCTGTTTTCTCTGTTAAAAAGCTGAAAAAATGTATTAATGCATGGAAACTCACACAGAAATGGTTAAAATCTTGTAGAGACAGTTTCAAGAAAAAGTATGTGGATTTGGATTTCTGCATATATTGGTCATTAAATGTGTTCTGATCTTCATTTAAGTCACAACGATAGACAAACACAGTCTGCTTAAACTAATACCACACAAAAAATATGTTTGCATGGTTTTATTGAACACAACATGTTAAAATTCAAAGTGAGGGGGGAAAAGTATGTGAACCCCTATTCTAATGACTTTTCTAAGAGCCAATTGGAGCCAGGATGTGATTGAGTCAACTGTTCTTAAGAAGCATAGCTTAATGTGAATCATGCCTCGCACAAAAGAGCTCTCAGAAGACCTACGATGGTGGCACAGCACACCATCATCAAAACCTCATCCCAACTGTGAAACATGGTGGAGGGGGCATCATGATTTGGGGCTGCTTTGCTGCCTTAGGGCCTGGACGGATTGCCATCATCAACGGAAATATGAATTCACAAGTTAACCAAGACATTTTGCAGGACGCCGCCGTGCTCTCCTTCCACACTACCGGACTCCCAAAATCCCATGAACAATGACGTCAATAGCACCCGTTCACCTTCACCCAATCATATTACGCTCCGACGCTCAGACTCACCTGTGTACTGAGGAAGTTCCAGTTCATACTGATCTAGCTTCCTGTATATAAGGCAGCCATTTGTAAACAAACACAGAGAGGTATTGTCGACTTTCCCTTGTATACTGGGCGTTATTCTCTTGTGTTTTCTCTTGCCTTTACGTTACAACCTTGTTTTTCGGT
Organism: Astyanax mexicanus; assembly: GCF_023375975.1. NCBI lineage: Eukaryota > Metazoa > Chordata > Actinopteri > Characiformes > Acestrorhamphidae > Astyanax > Astyanax mexicanus. Next base: position 32,903,105 of record NC_064420.1, read on the forward strand.
ATTTCGGTTTATGTCTTTTGTTTTGCCCTTTTTGGATTTGATGTATGGTTGGACTGTCTTTTGGTTACGAACTCGGACTGTTTATTCTACTACGATTCCTGTATCTGGCGAGATTTTTGTTTGCCTGGCTATACTGTTTGTAATATCTGGTTGTCAGCCTGTTTTTAAACCAGTCTGTATATTTTACTCGGCTAGCGTCACTACTCTCTATCTGGCGTTACAAACAGAAGCTCAACAGAGGATGGATGATCCGACAGGACAACGACCCAAAACATAGAAGTAAATCAACAACCGAATGACTTCAATAGAAGAAAATACGCCTTCTGGAGAGTCCTGACCTCAACCCAATTGAGACGCTGTGGCCTCAAGACCTCAAGAGAGCGATTCACATATCCCAAATTTTGAATATTGCTGAATTGAAACAGTTTTGTGAAGAGAAATGGTTCAAAATTCCTCCTGACTGTCGTGCAGGTCTGATCTGCAGCTACAGGAAACGATTGGTTGAGGTTCTTGCTGCCAAAGGAGGGTCAACCAGTTATTAAATCCAAAGCTTCACATACTTTTTACACCCTGCACTGTGAATGATAACATGTTGTGTTCAATAAAACCATACCAACATATAATTGTGGTATTAGTTTAAGCAGACTGTGTTTGTCTATTGTTGTGACTTAGATGAAAGATCAGAACACATTTAATGACCAATTTATGCAGAAATCCCAAGTAATCCCAAGTGGTTCACATACTATATGTTTAGAGTTAAGGGTAAGGCGTAAGGTTGACTGAGTATTTTTATACAGATCATTTACAGTTAATTGTTGCCAGAAGCCTGTAAACCATTGACATCACTAACTGCTGAATTTCCTCTTCTGAGATGTTTTTGCCAATCTTGTAATGCAGCCACCTTCAGTTTCTGCTTGCTTTTGGACCTCATTGCCTTCAGTTCTGGTTTAAGATCAGGTGATCAGGGTTGTACTGAGGGCATGGTTTAAGTCATTATTTACCTGTAATATACACCATTCAATCAGTATAAACCTAAACAAAACAAAGATAGCTCTATACATTTCAGAATTCACATCATCCTTTAAACTGGTGACCTAGTTCCACAGGCTAATACCATAGCAGTTTCCCAGGAGTGGCCGGATGACCGAAATTATTCCAAAAGGGCATGGGCAACTCATCCAGGAGGTCACAAATAAACCTAGAACAACATTTAAAGAACTGCAGGTCTCACTTGCCTCAGTTAGTGTCAGGTCAGTTTGAATGATTCAACCCTCTAATGCAGATGAATTAAAACTATTCTGCAAAAGAAGAGTGGGCCAAAATTCCTTCAAAGAGATGTGAAAGACTCGTTGCCAGTTATTGGTAAAGCTTGATTGCAGTTGTTGACACCAAGGGTGGCGCAACCAAGTAGTTTGGTTTAGGGGGCAAACACTTATTTACAAAGTGCTAGAATGGTTTGAATTTTTTTTTTTCTTTTTATATTTACTCAGGTTATCTTTGTCTGATGTTAAAGTTTCTTTGATAATTGGAAAAATAACACTGCCCACTGCTGCATACCACTTTTTGCCCCATAATGCATTGCAGTCTCTCTCTAAAGCTTTCTGTTGTAGTTATTGCCGTTTTGATGTGTGTGATGATTTGTCATCGTCGCATTTTTAACCATGAAGTCGGACACTATCACTATGTTTGTTGTAGGTTATATTTCATGTATGACATCTATTACATACATATCTCATTACATACATATATACTTATATCACATTTCCAGAAGTGCGTTGTAGCCCTGAGTGCAGTTAGACAGGGCAGACAGCAGCACACTGTGTTGTGGGTCAGATTATGAATTGTGTTACTGGAGTTTCAGTAAACATGGTAAACGTGGTGAGCATAGAGCACAATGTGTATGACAGATGGCCTCAGATTTTGGCGCAGTGGCTAAATGTGTGTGTGTGTGTGTGTGTGTGTGTATGTGCTAGTGTCTCAGTGTGTAATTGCGTCATCAGCTCTCTCTCTCTCTCTCTCTCTCTCTCTCTGTCCACTGATGGTCTCTCTAAATCTGCACTCTTTTTCACCAGCCTTCTCAATACCACTCCCTCTCTCTCTCTCTCTCTTTCTCTTTCCAGTTCTCTGATATTTCTGGCATCTTGGCTTGAACTATTAAATAATAAAGCTGCCAAAAAAGGGTTCTACCTGCAGTGCCATAGAAGAGTCACATTTTGTTCCTAAAATATCGAACAAAATTAGGACATTTTTTTATCGCATTAAAGAGTAAAAACTGGCATATGAGAGTTGCATTATGTAACATTTGAAATGCTTCTTCACACTTGCAAACTGCAATGGAAACAACAGTAAGCAAAAACTGTTTGCTGTACCTTTTTCATCAAAGTGTGAGGTAAGGTTTACAGTAGGTTCTTCAGTGATGTATATAGTGTTTGTGTAAGACATGGTGTAAAGAATCCAAAGTGGTTATTCTAGGGCATGGCACATAGAAGAAATAGGAGAATGATTAAGTGTAGGGTTCTTGGAAAAAAAAAAAACTATAATATGTATAGAACCTTTACAATTTTGTGAGTGGGTTTTAAATCCAGATTCTGTACACTAAAAATATTATTCAGTTACATTTCTTTAAAGTGGCAAAGGTGTTTTTTCGATTGTACCACACAATAATCTGCTGATAATATAACTTTGGAGTTTAGGAATAAATTTACACTTGACAACCGTCAGTCGTAAGAGTTCATTCCTATTGGTGCACCATGCAGGCTGCATGCTCCCGGTGTGTGTACACCACCGCTTGCTAAACACACACGCAGATTAGCTGTGGAGCGCAAACCCGACTTTTCTCCTCAGCTATAAACAGAACATAGAACAAAATAACATTACTGTTCCCTTAAATGAGCTGCTGGTGTATCTTTACAGTGTGAACGCGCAGGTCAGTATCCTCTACTGAGACGCACAAAGTGCTGCGCTGTTAATATACGAATGTGCCAAAGTCAGAGCTCCCCTGGCTCTTAAAGGGAATGGACACAGTGACACACTTATTGGTTTATTTAATGTTATGCTCAGAACACACCCATGATTAATTAAAAGAATTAGTACATGCATTTTGCAGGTTTTAAGTCACACAAGGCTTATTTATTTTTTGCATCCTCACAATAACAAAGACGCACCGACACGCCATAAATCAGGATGTGCGATCCGCAACTGGTGCACTATAAATCGCTAAAATAGGGCCCAGTGATCTAAATCAGTCTCGCTTTAAATTTTTACGTAAGATATAAAATCAGGGTTTTTTATATAAATAGATTTTAACTGAATTGAATTTATACTTGATTAAAGCCTATTGAGACTTTGCGATTGATTATTTTAAGAAATCTTACCAAGAAAAATTTGCTTACTGCATTGGCAGATTTGTTTCCATTTTTTAATATTTTTTAAAAGGATTTTTTGTGGTTTTGGTACTAAACCCTTAATTACAGGTTCTATATTCAAAATACATTTTAAACATGGTTCTTTACAGTGACATATGTGTTTCTTTTATGGCATTGCACAAAAAAATCCTTATTTGTACAATTCTTTGAAAAAAAAAAAACTTAAAAGAAACCCACAAAACAAATAAATCAACAATAAAACAAAACAATAAGTACCTTTTTTTAAGCATTGTTCCCTAATAGATCTAAAAATGGCTTTTTTCTGGCATTGCCTGAAGAACCCTTCGAAGCACCTGTTTAAGAATGTGGGTGTAAGGTTTTATGACAATCCTTTAGTTGATATAGAATTGCTTTCTTTCGTGTGGAGGTTTTTTTTTATTATTTAAAAAATAAAAAAATGGCTCTTCGGAAATGGTTCTTCTCGAGCCTCACCACGTTAAGTAGAACCGTTTTGGTGCCTTTCTAAGTGTGTACATCTCCTTCTTTTCTTTTTTTCTTCTCTCTTAATAGTCCTCTTCTTCCTCACCCTCCTCCTCCTCCTCCTTTGCCTCAGCCTTCATTTTTCAGTCCCTCTTTCATGCCGCCTTCTGTCTCCTCCATCTTTATTATCTCCCGAGCGCCTGACCTCGATCTTCTTCCGTTTTCATTCCGCGCGGCGACTCTGTTCTAACTCTGTTCTAATGCTCATTTCATTTGCCTCACCTTCACCTTCTCTACTTGTTTACCTTGATTTAGTTGTCCTCTTTCTTCCCCTCGCTTCCATTCCTTTATTGGAAGACGCTTCCACTGAATGGCTAGAGGAAGCTGAAATGGCTGCGAGACAAAACTGAGTCAACCAGCTGAATCGACAGGAACTCTCGAGACAAGTCATCTGGCGCTACTTCTCTGACTCATCAGTGCTACCGACAGTTGCCGGAGATTTAGCCGTTAATTACATTCACGTTCTGGCTCGGTTCAGTGGCGTTATGTAAAATATAAAGAGGATCAGGTTTGGTTTGCTTGTAAGCCGATACAAAGGGGATGACTCGGAGTAATTTTTTTTGTTAATGTCGCTGAATAGCATGAACACAGTGGGGTCGACCTCCTGCTCTCCTTCCCTCCCTTCCATCCCTCCCTCTCTATGTCTCTCCCTTTATCAATCTCTCCACCCTCGCTCACATTTCACATGAATTTTGAAAGTTTGCTAAGACACAACTTTGAAGATCAATCTCGGCTGGATTAGCAAGAAACAGAGAGAGAGAAAGAGAGAGAGAGAGAGAGAGCGAGTGTATGTGTGTGAGGAGGAGAGAAAGAGAGAGAGAGAGAGAGAGAAAGGGAGGGTGAGTGCAGATCTTCCACTTCTAAAAATCTGTCAGAAAATATTTGGAATTCATGAGCTTTCTTGAGAGAGAGCCGAGAAGATATTCCATATAATAAAAAGAAAAACTAAGAATCCAATCCTCTGAAGAAGGCCCGGAGTACTACAAAATTCTCTTTGGCAAGGCATCGGCAAAATCCTGAGCGAAACTAAAGCCCTAGAAAACACCGTTTGAGCGACATATACTAGAGCTGTTTGCTAAATTGTTGGGGCTTTTTTCCACCCTGGGCTGCAGAGACGCTTTCTGTCACTTCCATTATAACAGTTCTCAATTACCCGCGATTAGTGCGATGTATTAGAAATGCACTGATAGGTCCTGTCTCCATTCTTTTTTCATGCTCAAGGTGTTCTCCATTTTTTTATTTGATTTAAACCTCAGCACTTAAACTCCTCTTCAGTACTGCGCACATACTGTATGTTCTGAGCTAGAGGTTTTATCGTGACATGCTAAAAGATACAGTATATCTAATCCTATATATATATATATATATATATATACAGTTGTGGTCAAAAGTTTACATACACTTGTAAAAAAACATAATGTTATGGCTGTCTTGAGTTTTCAATAAGTTCTACAACTCTTATTTTTCTGTGATAGAGTGATCGGAACACATACATGTTTGTCACAAAAAAACAGTCATAAAATTTGGTTCTTTCATAAATTTATTATGGGTCTGCTGAAAATGTCACCAAATCTGCTGGGTCAAAAATATACATACAGCAACAAAATTTGTCAATTTTGGTGATGTAGCGAGTTGTGTCAATCAAATTAGCTTCATGTCATGGCCTCTTCACTTCTTGTAAGTGATTCTGATTGACTACAGCTGTTGACTTCTCATGAGCCCATTTAAATAGGGCTCATTTGACCCAGTGATTAGACTCAGCTACAAAAGCTACAATGGGAAAGTCAAAGGAACTCAGTGTGGATCTGAAAAAGCGAATTATTGACTTGAACAAGTCAGGGAAGTCACTTGGAGCCATTTCAAAGCAGCTACAGGTCCCAAGAGCAACTGTGCAGACAATTATACGCAAGTATAAAGTGCATGGAACAGTTGTGTCACTGCCACGATCAGGAAGAAAACGCAAGCTATCACATGCTGCCGAGAGGAGATTGGTCAGGATGGTCAAGAGTCAACCAAGAATCACCAAGAAGCAGGTCTGCAAGGATTTGGAAGCTGATGGAACACAGGTGTCAGTCTCCACAGTCAAGCGTGTTTTACATCGCCATGGACTGAGAGGCTGCCGTGCAAGAAAGAAGTCCTTGCTCCAGAAAAGGCACCTTAAGACTCGGCTGAAGTTTGCTGCTGATCACATGGACAAAGATAAAACCTTCTGGAGGAAAGTTCTCTGGTCAGACGAAACAAAAATTGAGCTGTTTGGCCACAACACCCAGCAATATGTTTGGAGGAGAAAAGGTGAGGCCTTTAATCCCAGGAACACCATGCCTACTGTCAAGCATGGTGGTGGTAGTATTATGCTCTGGGGATGTTTTGCTGCCAGTGGAACTGGTTCTTTGCAGAAAGTAAATGGGATAATGAAGAAGGAGGATTACCTCCAAATTCTGCAGGAAAACTTAAAACCATCAGCCCGAAGGTTGGGTCTTGGGCGCAGTTGGGTGTTCCAACAAGACAATGACCCAAAACACACATCAAAAGTGGTAAAGGAATGGCTAAACCAGGCTAGAATTAAGGTTTTAGAATGGCCTTCCCAAAGTCCTGACTTAAACCCCATTGAGAACATGTGGACAGTGCTAAAGAAACGGGTTCATGCAAGAAAACCATCACATTTAGCTGAACTGCACCAATTCTGTCAAGAAGAGTGGTCAAACATTCGACCTGAAGCTTGCCAGGAGCTTGTGGATGGCTACCAAAAGCGCCTAGTTGCCGTGAAAATGGCCAAGGGACATGTAACCAAATACTAATGTTGCTGTATGTATATTTTTGACCCAGCAGATTTGGTGACATTTTCAGCAGACCCATAATAAATTTATGAAAGAACCAAATTTTATGACTGTTTTTTGTGACAAACATGTATGTGTTCCGATCACTCTATCACAGAAAAATAAGAGTTGTAGAACTTATTGAAAACTCAAGACAGCCATAACATTATGTTTTTTTACAAGTGTATGTAAACTTTTGACCACAACTGTATATATATATATATATATATATATATATAATAGCTGTTGGTTGTCCTGCTCTTTTGGTGTCCTTAATAATGAAGCCAAACTTCCTGTGGACTTACATAGAGTTAGAATAGAATATAATAATAAATATAATAAATAAAACAGCATAGAATAATTACTTATATTTGCCGGTGGGACAGTGGTTATGGGTATAACAGTGGCAGCATGCCACATTTGAGTATCGAACCCACGATGGCTCATTGAGTTAACTGCTAAAAGAATGCCCTAAAAATGACCCAAATTTTACCACTTTACCGAGACAGTACAAACTAGTAGTTACTCCTACAAAAAAAACAAGACAACTCTTTCACCCTTAATTTCTAACACCCTTATTTCGAAAGGAACAATGAATAAACAGGTGTCCCAATACACGTATCCATGTAATGGAAACCGAGGTCTCCTATATAAACAACTGTCTACAGACCTAAAATGTACACACAAGCAAGGGATATGTTATAAGAAGAGGACAATTAAGCAATTTTAGCTTGTGCCTTAATGATCTAAAGTATTTATTAGCATTTCAGGGGAACTGTGGAAGTCAAGATGAGGTTTGGAAGATCAAGAAACTCAAATAGAGAACTGCTTGTTATCTGGTGAGCAAAACAAAACCCCTCAATAATCTGCATGAAAGTGCAGTATTACATACACAAACAAAAGACCATCTAGGATAAGATAAGTTTTGGAAACGAGTGATGAGGACTGATTGGCAGTATTGCATGCGTGGAGGGTAGCATGTATTTCACAGAATACTAGAAAAGGTAGATTCTGTAAGCAAATATCAAACCAAGGCTAAAGCAGGTATAAGATTTGCTTCCACAACTGGATAATGATTCATTTATTTTCCCACCATACAAAGAGACAAGACAGGATATGTGTGTCTGTTTGAAGTTTAAAGCATCCACCCAAACATCCTTAAGTCAGCTCTTTCCATTTTGTCAAATTAAAACTTGATTATGAAGCTCCAGTAAAGCAGACGCATCTGATGCTGTTAGACATTAGTTCAGTATTTTTTTGTCATATGAGCCTCACAAGAGCCTGATGCATAAAAAAACAAACTTGACTATATATCCACAAATATTAACACATTTTATTGTACTTTATTGTATTGTTAGAAACCTTAATCCAGTTCACAATAGTTTTTTCAGATTATATTGTAAATATCTTCCGTCCTTAACGAACACTGACCAACTGAACATTTCATTATATAAAATGTAATTCATCCTGTGTAACTGGTTGTAGGGAAGCACATTTTGAATATATTGTTTTTCAATATATTATTGAATATATATTTGAATGTAAAAAAAATCAACTGTAAAAAATTGTAAATATCATGATGCGATTTTTACAATATTGCCAACCCCTTATTTATTTTCATAAAGTGTAAGTCTTTGTTTTCAAGTGTTTTTCTTTTTAAAATATTCTCATGTGTTTTTTTATGTTTAAATAAAATTTAATCAACATGATCTTTTAATATGGCATCACAGCCATTACATGAACAGTGTATATATATTGATACGATCAGTCTTAATCCATAAAACACTCGTGTTCCTAATGGGAGTTGGAACTGTAGACAGAAGATAATATACAGCCTTGACTGCAAAGCACATAATCACAATAATAAGCTCCAGGCTTGAAGTGACTACATTTATTTCTCCCTCTCTACATACAGCACTGAATCTTTCCTGCATTCGCTGTGTGTGTGTGTGTGTGTGTGTGTGTGTTAAAGTGTGTGTGTGTTTGAGAGAGAGGTGGAGGCAGTGAACCGGGTGACAGGCCAGTCTCCATGACTCCATGGGCCGACACACATCCTCTCCCTGGGCTCAGAGAAATCTCACACACTCGAGATATATTTCTCTTTAAGACACACACACGCACACACACACACGCACACATTCAGAGTGTGGAAATATTCAGTGTGAAATAAATAGTCACTTCACCTCACACACAAACACACACACACACAGGCACACAGCATTTTTCCCTTCCTGCTTAAACGTGAATGCTTTATACGCTGAACTGAAAGTCCAGATACTGCTCTGTTTATCTAATTGAAAGAGCTGAAAATGCCCTCCCGTGAAAATCACACCCGAGAGGTCAGCCAGACTAATGTGAGCGCACGCGCCCTGAAAATGAGCTCGCCATCCATTTGGAGGCATGAACGTGAAACCTCCGTGCCAATGTTTTTTGGCAAATGAGAGCCCTTTCAGGTTGGCCTGCCCGGGAGATGAGGGAGATGAGGGGAGGGCGTACGTGGCCCAGGCTTCTCTCTAACGATATTACAATGAAAAGAACACGAGGCAACGAGCGACACCGTCATTAACCTCTGCTGCGAGTATAAATCAACGGCCCGTTCACGCAAATTACCCCAATTCCACACGAGCTGTGTAAAGCCCCAGCGTGCCTCACACCACCAGCCGTTTCAAAGATAAATTATGAGGGGAACGAGGGGGGGAGGTGGTGCAACGTGGCCACTCAATGCTTTTAAATGTCTCCTAAAACTCCCATATTCAGTTATTGTCATTTTACCTCCACACTGTTCATTTGTTCTATCGCTGCCCTCTTTATTTCAGTGTGCTAGCGCTCTACTTTGAAAGCAGATGAAAGTGTCAATGGCCCAAACAATCTGCCAGCTTATTCTTTCTACCCTTGATACCTGCTTGTCAGACTCAAACGTCTTCTAAACATTACCATCAACACCATATTAACGTTAGAGCTTTATTTCATGTTCATCCCCAATGTACCCAAAGCCCCCACATTGGAAGGCTAGCACATGCCTCCTCAGATACTCCTTTAGAACTGCCGCTGATGCAGCATTACTCAATAACCAGCACTCTCAGAGGAAAGTGCTGCACCCCAGCTTTAAAACATCCCCCAACAGATAACTGTGCAGACACACTTTACACTAGGCTTTACATTAGGTTTGATGTTTGGAGACAGCACCATCTACCCACATCTGAGAGAACAAAGCCAACTGTGCAAGCAGCATGATCTAGGATTATGAGACCCATACAATGTTGTTGTTTTTTTTTTGACAAATTCAATAATGTAAGTACAATGTTAGGCTTGATGTCAACCTGATTTTAAGGTACAACAAAAACTTCTACCTCTTCTGACAGAAAATTAACATCCAGTGCCTGCAGCATTACATGCCCAAGGAAGGTCATTAAATGTGTAGAGCATTAATACAGTTCTTCTCAGCCTGCGAGGGCAGCCTAAACTGCAAACTCAAACAATCATTGCAGGGCTGTGGTCACGACCACGTTTGACATGTGTGAAGCTATAAGTCAAGATTCTTTGTGAAAATGAGAGACATCTGGCCCAGATCTCCTTCAAAAAATGTATGGTTAAAGGCTCAGAGGAGTCTCACATGATGGTAAGAAAATACTTGCTGGCTACAATTGGCATGACCATTGGCCAAGACCAAGACAAGCCAGAGACAGTAGAAAACATGCTGAGTTTGACCCAGAGTAATACCATTAGCACATAATCCTTAGTTCACACCTCTGTGTTAGTATAGTAGGAACGATGTTATACAGTAATTCTTTATTAATACATGACTAGTAACTGTCATGGTAAAAGGTACATTACTCATTAAATGAGATCTGTATAGTACTCACAAGTAGTCAAAAATATCTGGATGCTGTAAAAAAAAAAACCCAGTCCAGTGGGCTAATCGCTTCCAATGAGATCAGGAGATCACTGGTTCGAATCCTGTTCATGTAGCTTGCCATTAGCTGCTGGAGCCATAAAAAGAGCACAAATGGCCTTGCTCTCTCTGGGTGGGTAGATGGTGCTCTCTGCCTTCATCACTCCTAGGGTGAGTCTTAATGAGTGGGTTGAGTAATTGGCCTTGTAAATTGTGGAGAAAATGCAATAAAAATCAGAAAAGAAAAATAATGTTAAAAAAGGGTGCAACTTGTGGTGGTAACTGTGGTGGTCCATAGTCTTACTGCTGTATCATTTTTATGGCTCCAGTAGAGTGTGTACCTTGCGTCATTTCTTGAATCACAGAGCACAAACACACAGTAGAGCTTAAAACAGTTTAAAAGTAAAATTTACTAAAATGCACGCACTGTCAAGGAAATAGTTGACAAAATATTTGCACCCAGAAGGAGGTTTCAGAGTGCAATGCTATTTAAAAGAATGACATTCAGCATGGAGTTGTAGAGGTTCCTAATGGTGTCCAGCAATTATCCATCCTATGTTATGCATATGTAGGGTTGGAGTGTTGATAGCGCATCTAATAGCATCCCACACATTTTCAATCAGGGATAGTTCTGGCAATGAGGCTTGTGTTCAGTAAAATTTGAAGATACCACTGCTTGTAGGACCTTATTAATGTACCGTGTGATTATGTTCTTTGACAATGAGTGTATATATCCCACATTTTATTGTATTGTTCATATTGTATTCAACAAATGAACAGTATGTTATGGCACACGTGTGGTCATAAGAAAAACCACGAGGCTGGACTTTGATAAAGACCAAAGAAAGCTTGCACAGCATGGTTAAAACACCTGGATGAGTTTTTTTGTTTCATCTCCAGCGTTCAAATACACTGGTTGTTGACTCACCACTGAAGGTGCCCTGTAACTCATTGTGATGGTGAGTCAGAACAATAACCAGAGTCGTTAGTTCTTTTATTTTATCTGATGCATGTGCCAAGAAAATAAATCCCCCTTTGTGAGCAGGCACTACAAGCATTTCACCTTTGACTAGCACATAATTCAGTGGGCAGCACTGCGCTAATGTGCTCTTTTGTTCATGTTTCAGATGATAAAATGTGCAGCATGGTTGTAAAATACAGCATCATTGTTTTGTTAGGTGGTTATACTGTAGTTGTTAGGTGCATATTTATTGCACATTAAGTATGTCCACAAGAGCATCATGATTATTGCTACAATTACAATCTGAGCAGTCTGATTTCCCTACAGTGTAAACAAGCCTAAGAAACAATCCAATTGCAGCTCTAGTGTTAGGACTGCATGGCCTTCCAAATTTAGATTTTTCAGAGGCACACTGCAGTGGAGGGTTATGAGAAATAACCAGTAGTTGTTAAAAATTATGATAGCACTTTTCTTCAGGACAACCATAAATAATCATTAGCTCCATGTCTTTGTAGCTAGCTAGCAAGCTAAATTTCCTGTTCCACTTTAAGGGGTGCATCAGGTACATTCTGGCAAGGGGCTACGGCTTCATTTAAGGTGGATCAGGAAATAAACAGGCTAATAACAAAGAATTACTAATTTAACTCAATTCCAGCAGTGACGTTATAGCTCCACTGCTATCACAACAGACTGGCAGGGTGACCTACAGAGAAGCCTACCACTAGAAGCCTGATAAAATGTCTCAAATCTCGCACACAGTTATCTTTAGTAACTTGCAGTTTTTACCAACAAAACAGCTTAGTGTAGGAATCAGTGTAGGAATCTAGCAGTGCTCTTCTTGTTGGCCTGTATCCAGGTATCTCGTCCATGCTCTAGAGACTATGATGTGATATACAGCAGAGCTGGAGAACCTGTGCAACCTGAAAGGCCGGCAGGGACCACCTCATGATACCAGTAGTGACAAGGACACTAGTAAAATGTAGTGAAAACTGTAGAAGGATCAGTCAAGCAGGATTAAGGAGAGAATATTTGTCTATGGCCAACAATTGCAAAAACTACTATCATTTTGGGGATTGTCTCACTGATGATTCTGAGATGCACCTGTTGTCACTTTCATTTGCACCAAAGCAGATAAACTTGATTAACAATCACTTATGCTTCCTAATTGGGCAGAATGCAGTTTACCAATGCTACCTGACTTTGTGTTATAGCGTGATAATAAGGTGTTCCCTTAATGTTTCATGTATTGTTATTACCTGAAAGCATTAACAACGCTAACCTAGGACAGTGCTAACCATAAAACCCTAGGATATAAATTGGTGTGAAACACAGATTTCTGCTCTGTAACAGACCATTTAAAGTGCCAGAAAAAAGCAGAAAAAAGGTCCCAGACACCCTGTTGAAAAAATTGGTAGTGCATTCTCCCTACCCAGGAACATTACTACTTTCAATTTAAAATAAAAAACCTTAAGCACTGCTGCTTTAATGTAAGTATGTTTTCTAAATATCTTATGACACATCCTGATCATTTCATTATGAGAAAATATAATATAATATAATATAATATATAGACTTCAAATTATGCAAAGAAAACTTTCATATTCAGAAAAGTTTATATTCATTAAGTAAATAACCCTGGTTTTTAATTACAGTTTTCATGCATCTTGGCATGTTCTCCTCCACCAGTCTTACACACTGCTTTTGGATAACTTTATGCCACTCCTGGTGCAAAACTTCAAGCAGTTCAGCTTGGTTTGAAGGCTTGTCATCAGCCACCTTCCTCTTGATTATATTCCAGAGGTTTTCAGTTTTTCCAGAGCTGTATATTGTTTCTTTGATCATTGCTATTTGTTATTATCTGTCTATGTGCTCTCATTAGAATGCACGCGGGTATCTATATGAGCATGCAAGTTGAAAACATGGGATTTAGCTGCTCTCACAGGCCCAGAGCATCATCTTCATCATCACCGCATTATGCTCGCGCCGTCTTCCACTGACAGCCGCTGACGGACGGACAGCTGCCGTCTCTGCGCGCGCTGAGGCGGCACGGACGGCGACATATTGCACGTCACGCGGAAAGGTAACGAATTGGCCAGGACTGGCTCGAGCCATCTGTCCGCGTGGCTCACGCGCTAGCAGCTACAAAGGGGGTGTGGGCAGGGGGGCAGGTTGCGCGGGGAGGACGTGGAGGCCACCGGGGCTCCACGTGCCACATATTGTTCTTTATAATAAAGGGGAAGTCGAAGTGTAACAGCTGAACACGCGGAGCAGACGCGCGGGCTTCTTCAGTTAGACACGCCCACCTGCGCCGGGATCGTTCTCTACTGCGCTCGTGAAAAGGGCGGAGCCAAGGGGAAGCTGTAAAAGAGGGGAGCCAATCACGGCAAAGAGGGGCGGGACTTAACGCAAAACTGGTGTGAAAATAAATGCAATATTTTTGAACAATTTATGCAAGATTGGAACAGCAACAACTATATATATTTTATTTATTTTGATTGACGTTGCACGTGTTCAATAGCAGGTGCAATCCAGTTTAAAAAGTATAAAAACAAATACAAATATTTTAAAAAGACTCTCTAATAAAGAAAAAATAGTATAAGATTATTGAGCCATTTCAACGAATGATCATTTATCAACCAAGAAATCAGTCATTAAAAATAATAATAATAATAAATAAATAAATAAATAAATAATGCTTTATTTGGACATCTATTTTTTTGATTTATGCAGAAACCTCAAATAACTCAATAATTTAAGTAACTTGATAATTTGGCAATTATAGTTTTCATGCAGTTATTGATTGGAGGGGCTCAATTAGACAGCAGTACTGATTGATAAAGACAATTGGGCAAAATAAATGTATAATATTTAGAAAAAAAGATTTTTAAGATAATTCCATACAATAGACCATATTTTCCAATTCTTTTTTATCTTTTAACATTTTTGATGTAAGTGAAAAGTTCATTTCTAAAGGGCAAGTAAGGATGCTATATAGGAACACATATACATTTAATTATGAGGCCTTTTGAAAAGACAGAAGAAGTAACACTTTTTTGCTAAGTGACCAATTTTTTATTGGAATTTTAACAGTGGAGGACCGTTACAAAGGCCACTGATCATCCACAGCTCAGAGATGCCTCGTGATGTTTTGTCTCTTCTGCTGAGAGGAGGAGATTTGTGGGACAATGTTCAGAAATTGGAAGCAGCCACAGGCCTAGCTCAGTGCTCATTGTCAGGCCTGAGCTGCGCAGATGAAAGTTCTGCACAGGACACATATAATCCTCTCTCTGTCCTCAGGGAAAATCTCTCTTTCTCTCTCCCTTATGAATTCATATGAATCTCATAACCATCTGGTGCACTTATTTATTTATTTATTTACCGGCATATTGTCTGCGAATATCATAAATGAGCTAAAATGACAACAATAAAAAGTGAAAATAAAGATGCAATAGCATAACCACCTTTGGTTCCATACAGAACAAAGTGTGTGTGTGAGGAACTTTTAAATTGGTAAAAAAAAAAAAAAAGCCTTTAACAAATCAGATTTCAAGCACTGTCTGTTTCACAATCCTCTATTGTGATTCCTCTATTGCATCAACTAAAAACCATATATAACACCTATAACTTTTTATTTAACATACTGTAAACATATGCGTATTGCTAGAAAGCTCCTATAAATTTTAAAATGCATATTTATATATTCCAAACTCTGCCAGTAGATACCATATGAATTTACTGCTCTGCAAAACCTCTAAATATACTGTCCAAAATTACACTATATGGCCACTTATATGT
Source organism: Astyanax mexicanus (assembly GCF_023375975.1). NCBI lineage: Eukaryota > Metazoa > Chordata > Actinopteri > Characiformes > Acestrorhamphidae > Astyanax > Astyanax mexicanus. The sequence continues at coordinate 32,918,474 of NC_064420.1, forward strand.
TTTTTATAGTTTCTCTCTCTCTCTCTCTCTCCTCTATTTTGGCACCATCTTTGGAGAGGTTCACTGCTTCTTCATCTGGTGCTTCCAAAAATCCAAAAAGCCTGGTCCAGAGGGTCGATATTCAATTATGGACTTTTATAATAAAGATAAACTGACGTGCCAATCGAACCTTTTCTCAAAGAACCCAAAACCTCCCTCGCTCACCTCTTAACCCCCCCTCTCCAGAGCCAAAACAAGACTCCCAAAATATTGGCATTAAAAAAAAGTCACTTAATCTTTCTATCTCTCCATTTCCATCCATTTCTCCTGTAGAGAATGAAAAAGAGGGAAGAAAAGGAAGGTCAAACACCTGTCAGAGCGGGATAGAGAGAGATGGAGGGAGAGAAACAATCAATACTGAAATTGTGGGTGTTTTTTTTTGTGCAGTGGGCACTAAATGCTATCTGCAATCGCAGGTTGGACTGGAGTATAGAGGTGTGTGTATTAAATTGATGAAAAATAAATATTTTAATTCCTTCCAAGGCAGTCAAGACAAAAAATGTAAGAGCATTTTTAAAGCTACACATAATAATATTTAATATAATAAAATAGACCAAAAAATTGTGCATAAAATATACGAGTGACAATTCTGACAATTTCCGAGACCAAACATCATACCAACATACCATTTTCTTAACTGCCAGATACGTTATTAATGAAGAGATCAACCGCCGTTGAAATAAATTAAACTTAAAATTCTTATAAATCTTATAATACTTAATTCAGTGTCTGTTTAAGTATGAGTTCTCACCTTTCAACAAAAAGAGCCGATCAGCTTCCTGCTTACACTATGAGTGGTGTAGGGCCAGAGTGCTTGTGGGAAAGCCTCCTTTGCTGAGGAGATCTGCGCAAGTGCAGCAGTCATAACAAACAGAAAAGGCATGTATTTCATGCATTGTTGAATTAAACACTACAAACTATTCATGAAGGTTTGTCAGATTTCATCACCGATTTAAAATGTTAAAAAAAATTATAGTCTTTCTATATTTAAAATAGATGAAAGGCTGGTCTTGTGTTAGCATTGGAAATATGATAAAGACTATAAAGACTTAAATAATGACACTACTGCTACCATAATCATCCAAAAGGTGACTTTATCTCCTCCTTTGGCTACAGCATAAAATGCCTATTTTATTATTTTAAAACATATATATACGCTATTAGAGCTACTTATTACATGTGTTAAAAATATACAGGTTTATATGCTACTGTCACCTCATATTTTATTTTTAAGTCTCCTCACATTAATACTCTACCACAGTCCTACATCTTAACCTATAAAAAATACTATTATAAGTGTTCTATTCTTCACTCTATAATTTCTATAATTCTCTATAATTTCACCAACTGAAGAGACATCCCCTCCCCATCATTTTACAGCAAAGCTCTTGTCTCTGCATATCACAGATTTCTTCTGGGGACCAATCAAAATGTGTATCAGATTATAGCGTTTTAATCCCACTGTAATCTCTGGGTATTTCGTCGTGCATACAGACAGTAAAGTCTGCACCAGTTCAACTGATCCACCATTTAATTTTACACACAATTATGTGGCTTATTTACAATACGTCTACACGCATTTAATGTTCCTGAAGGGCTCACCAAAGCCACATTACGCCTAACAGATACACTCTGAAAAATAAATGTGCTTCAAAGGGTTTCTTTGCGCTTTTTGCGATGCCATACAACCTTCCATTTTTAAGAGAGAACGGAGCCTTTAAACTGTATACGTCCTATCTCAGCTTGGTATTGTTCCACTGGGATGAAGGCTAGAAAACTACAGCTGTTAAATGGGAGCACTTGAGATCTGGCCCTGACCTCTCATTGATCAGTTTGAAATGTCAGTCAACAGATGCACCAGTGGCCACCAAGGAACAAATATTCCAAAAAGTACAAAAGGCAGATGGAGGTTTGAGACGCTCCAGTTCAATAGGCCTCCTTTGATTGTGGGTTTTGTCATCTAAGGCCTTTTTACAAAGCCGAGAAAAAAATGTCTTTATGAGCAAATCGAACCGCCTTGATCAAACATGGTTACAGTTTCGGCACAGTGGCATTTGAGAATTTGCATTTGTATAAAAAATGAAACTTTGGAACATAATGATACGTTAGCTATTCATAAAGCATAAATGTAGAAGGAGAAAGCCATGAAGGTCAAGCAATAATTCACTGCCATCGTAAGGAAACCTTGTATTTCTGGAATGAAGAGTTTAAAGGGAAGACTGTTTTTGAAATGCAAAATTATTTTTTTAAAAATTGAGAGTTTTAATTCCAAGTCATTTTAAAAATATACCAGTTCTATTGGTCCTTTTATAATGAATGTTTAACACAATGCTAAGAACAATGTTCATGTGGTACATTCTAAAGAAATAGTTCTATATGTTTTTTTTTTTTTTTTTTCAATTTATTAAAGTTAAGAGTTGTCGTGTTTCTACATAAAATTGTTTATACTACAAAAATAACCTTTAATAACCTGGAAAAAAACACCCAGAAATCAACTGATATTTTGCATTGGATATATTACACAAAACAAAAATTAGCTATAGAAATCCAAAATAAAACAAGATAAAATAGCTTTCTTTCTTTTCTTTCTGTTCCCACAGTGGCTTCTTTTAAGAACTGAGGGCTATGAGCTTTTTTTATCTACTTATAGCTAATTGTAGCAGCCTCTTGCACAACATTTCTTTTGTTATTTTGTGCTTTTATTTTGTATTGTTTTCCAAAATAAAAGCCCCAGTCTATTTTTAAATAGTCATGCTTTTAGTTATTTAATTTTTTTCTTCTAATTCAAATGTATAATACAGTTAAAAAACACTAAAACAGCATTGTCTATTTTTTATTCAAAACGTAATATCAGAATTGTTTCTTCATTCAGTCTTTTTTGTATACAGAATACATGCTCAAATAATTCTTAATTGCACAGAAATGACTTAACCTAATTAAAATATTTAATACAGTTCGCTTTTATAAATTGAGCTGATAAAAAGGGTTCTATAAACCTTAATCACAGAAGAATTACTAAAATAGGTTTCAATACTGAGGGCTATGAAAAGAGGGATTTAATTAAATTTTTTTTATTGTGTGCTTTTATTTTGTATTTGTTCCAAAACAAAAGCCCCAAGTCTATTTAAGTAGTCATACTTTTATTTGTTTAATTCTATGTTTTAATTCTGTTTTTCTAATTAATTATTTAAATTAAAATATTTAATACAGTTAAAAAAAAACTAAAACAGCATCTTTCTGTTCCTTCATCCCTCATATGCCTCTTGTTCGACGTATGTAGTTTTTAATTTTGTACTTTCATGTTGTATTTTTCCTAAACAAAAGTCCCAGTCATTATTTAAATTATATTTGTGATTTGTTTCTTCTTTCCTTCTCATTTTTGGGAACAGTGTATATTCACAAAATAATTCTTAACCATCGCAAATTAACTTCTTAATTTTAAAAATTCTAAAAGGCTTCTACAGACTCCCCTCTAAGCCACAGAGGAAGCAGTAAAACATCCTCTCTCTGTTTAAGACTGAGCTCTGTGAGCAGATGGATTTTGCGGTTGTCTGCTACAGCTACAATTGTAACGGCCTCTTGCACCCCAGGGAGGACAGGTGTCTCACTGCTGGGACGGGACACTGAGCGGGGGCTGAGAAGGGGTGGGGGACAAAGAGGGGAGTAGTGACCTGGCCTTTGACCCCGTGGTCCGAGCGGGCCAGGCGCCTGCATTTGTATGCATGTGTGTAATTAAGGGGAAGGTTATCCAGTCAACAGGATTACCCTGTGGACTGCAGACGGCTAGATGAGGTGCAGCAATGGCACCTGCCTCACAGCGGCCCAGTGCTTCCCTCTCAGCAAACATGATTCAATCATGCTAAAAGCTGTTCTACCTTCCCTCAGCCGGCCTGCAGACGCATCAGCATGCAAGCCTCCTCTCCAACAGCGTTGTCATCGTGGGGGAGGGAGAGGAGGAGAGAAGGAGACAGGGGAGAGAGTTCTAGGACACAGATTCACGCAAAACCCTGCATCTGTAAAGAGCTAAAAGCTAAAACATCGAGGTGTAGAAATGTGTTGGTGCCTCGCGATGTGTCGGTGCAAATGCAAAGATCCAACTATGTTCTAAAAAAATATTGATGGTAGAATTGAATTCTATTGATTGTAAAAATAAAAATCGATTTAAATATAGTACACTTTTATAAATAAAACTGGGAAATTGATTCTAATAAGACATGCCACAGAAGAACTCATTTATAAATTAATATATATTTTTTGCAATTTAAATCTTTTACTTTTTTTTTTTTTTTTGGACTAAAATAAATGCATTTCAAAATAAATGCATTTTAGTCTTATTTAATACTACATACATTTACAAATAAATCTTAATCACATTAGAATTACATTAATCAAATATTCAATACCGTACACTCCTATAAATAATAAAGCTTTTATAAACAGTTGTTCAGACACTGATTAAATGGGTTTACTTAGCTGTAATATATTTAAAAACCACGTTCGGTTCGTAAATATATTATACATTTTTTTATTGGATGTGTATTAGACTATTTTTGTGAATAAACATGTTAACAAATGTCAAGATTTTTTTTTACCTTACAAACATTTTTGTTATTTAGTACCTCCCTTTTCCACAATAAAAGTCCTCATTTGTGTGCTGTATATTTTTACAAATAATTGTAAAATAAAATAAAGCTGCCAAAAAGGGTTTTACAGGCCTAAGCCACAAAAAAAATCTATTTGATGAACAGCAGCAATGACCTTTCACAATTTTAATGTTTTTCTTAGGAAATCATCAATGAAAACATTGATGAATATTTTATTAAACATTTTATTCATTTGTTTTTTTAAATAAAAGTTCTAATCTATTAAAGTAAAAATAATAATCGTTAAAAAACATAACATTTTATCATTTTAACTATTTGTATTGTTTGACTGAATGTCCTGAAAGTTCCTTTTTCCATACAAACATTTAGGTTTCTTATGTTGTATATATTGTATATATTCCCTAAAATAAGTCCATAAGTCCCAGTCTTTTTTTAAACAGAAATAATTCTATCATCTTTATGATCTGTATTGTTCTTACAGTCTCATATGCTAGTTGAATTTTGGTAACATTTAAAATGTCAATATTTCTAAAGTATTGTAAATGAAATTGTTTTGAAAGAAGACATTTACAACCCTACTAAATCACAAGCTTCATCATTTCCTGTCATTCTTCTCTTGCCCGTGGGTTGCTCCACCCGAACAAATCAATAGGTATGAACGGCGATTCCCTCTCTCAGTTTTTTCCCCGCTGCGTTCTGCTCGTAGAGGACACGTCTGAATGTGGCGAGCAGGCAGAGGGTCATCCGTGCTAAACTGCTGAGAGAGGGCTTATGTAACGCACCCCTGAGAGAGTCCACAAAGAGTGTGAGAGCAAAAAGCAAAAAAAAGGAGGGAGATACACTGGGAAAGACAGCGAGGGGGGAAAAGTACACCAGCGGCATGTAAAAAAGGAAGAAGCTGAGGAAGAGAGAGTGGAGAAGAAATGAATACAAAAAACATTAAGGGGTTTAAGGAAATACACGGCAGCAAGACCTGCTGGCACGTCTATTTAAATTTTTTTAATTTAATTATTTTTTCAAAAAATATGTATTAACAACATGTTCAACATAGAAAGGAAACGATACAGAAAGATCTTATTTTTTATTTTTTTCGTTCATGTACTCTTACACATGTTCTCTCTCTTTAATTCTTTGTCTACATGCTGGACCTGCACTTCAATTATTTCGTAGCGAGCTCCATGAAAATGCTCTCTCTGTCAGAGTAATCAATAACAGCTACTGTGTTTCCATTTGTCAGGCTCTTCAGAAGTGTCTGGCTTTAAAACAGAACAACTCAAAAGAAGACTTAACTGCTTTGAATTATAGAGTTAAGGGTAATTATTACTTGAGTAAGAACATTTTTATTGATATTTTTTTTTACACAATGTAGCTTGGGGAATTACACGAAATCTCTAATTAACTGAATCGTCATTTGACTCAAAAGCATTGTAGTGAACAAGGTGAATCGTATGCAAATTTGGCTACATTTTTCATCAAAGTAAAATGATTTCACTTGAGAAGCGTTTTAAGTAATGTAGAAAAGTCTGGTAAAAAAAATAGCAAAGAGAAATAGAGAGAAACGAGACTATGCACAAAGCACAGCGAAAGAACCGTTTTTGAAGAAAAGTGCATTAGTGTAAATAATTTAATATTTTCCCCTCTCCAGTTATATAAAGTGGCTGCTCGCTCACCAAATGCACCGACGTGTACTATACGTTTTAACGTTTCAAAGCAGCTGTGAAGTCACTGGAAGAGAACTTAGCACCTTCCACCGCAATTGATTCACTTATTAAAGGCCTGATGATTAACTGAAGACTTCTGAAACCACAATGGAGGCACAACACTGCAGCACTGCGCTATATGTTCCCTCAGGACTACACTCTGCCATCCTTCGGTTAAGCAGCCTCCATCAAGCCTCAAGGGCCTACAGGTTTCTATGAGAATCATCGCCCAAATCACCTAATATTACTAATTAGCTTTCTCTATTTATTAAAAAGCAAAGCTCATTAGCAAGCTCACAAGGTGTCATGAGTGTTACTTAAAAAATAAAAGTGGGTCTTCTTCACTAAAAGGTTCTTCGCTTAAAGAAACAAAAAAACCCTCCATTCAAAAGCTCTTCAAGGAACCAAAAGTGGTTCTTAGCTGGTGTTGCTCTAAAGGCTCTACATTGCTAAGCCACTACTCTTCACACTGGTGTTTCTGTAGGCCAAGGAAGAAAAGAAAGAGAAAAAAAAAACAGAAAAATGGTGCAATAATGCTATTGGATTAAATATTATAAAGTTAGAATATTCATAATATCAATATGACTTAATTTTGTTCAATGAAAAAAAAAACTGTTTAAAATGATGTGCTGTCCATGACTAGGTTTTATCCCTGGTTGGGAAGCTGTCAACATTAACAGCTTTTTTCACACAGTGTCACTACTATTGAGTTTAAAAAGTAGATTTATTTTTATTTATGTTGAAATACGGATAGCGTACATACTATTGTTATGGCTAAGGTGATTATATTGATGCACACCACTAGCTAGCTACTGAAACAGAAAGCCCATAGGTGTAGTGAGGTACAGTCCCAAATAAACTTTAGAATGATTCTTTCGTTGAGGTGAAATCATGATCTGATCTTGATCTAACCTGCAGAAATACGCTCTAGTCCAGAACACAAGACATTCTTCCTGTATTTACTTTTTTTGTTCCTGTCCCAGGCAGGTCTGACCAATAAGGAGAGAGAATGTTCTCACATGGTTTATTTTGAAATATTTTGGCATGCTTGTAGTCATAAGTAAAGAAGAAACTCTGGCATGAAACATAAGAGACTTAACAACCCCCTCCATCATTACACTATGTGGGTGAAAAATACATAAAAGTAGCTAGTCAAAAAAAAAAATGTTTAAACTTAACTGCAGTTGAACTGAACAATACTTCAGTTAATCTGAACTGAGACTGTTTCTTTTGGTTGGACCACATTTTTTCTCTTTGATTCAGACAGTAAAAGCAACCTTAGATCCCAAAAAATTTTTAGAAAAGACATTTATGATTGGGAAGAAAAAAGCTTGTAAATGGTGTAAAAACCTTCACATAAAGTTATGTTAACATATTGTGAGTATTCTTTAAAGCTTAAAAAGGATTTTCACACTCTTGTTTACTGAAATGGTTTTGTAAAAACATGTTAATTTATTGTTTTTTAGGGACCTGAAACTGGTTATTCCATGGAATCAGACACAGAACCTTCATAGACACTTGTAAAAGTATGACTGAAATGTCACAATAAGCAGCTCCATTGCTAAACAAAAGACATCTCAAACTGCTTCCATGAGGCCAATAATAAGTTTAGTATGTTCTTCAGATGCTGGATTTGAATTCAATAGAACCCATTTGGAATGTTGGAATTAGGTATATTTACAGCAAGAAATCTCTAGGAATGTTTTCAGCAATCAAGACTTATCAGACTAGACAGGTTTTTTTTATTCTTCAACAGTTTTGCAGCCTCAGCTTTCTGTTCTGGTACTGAGAGAAGTCTTCTACTGTTGTAGCCCATTGAATGTGGGAACCTCAGCCTCAATGTGCTCCTGAAAAATCTACATGCAATGCAATCATGTCAACATGGATCAGAATTTTTCGACATCTTGTGCAAGCTGTTTTGAGAGCAAAATGCAGTCTTAATCATCATTACTAAAAAAAACTAAGATGCCAAAAAGTCATTGAACAGGAGCTAGCTAGCATTGTGTCCAGTGATCTGATCTCTGTAATGGCTGCATAATATGCATGTGGAGCCAAATGCATTGAATATGGATAAATATGGATTACTACCAGAGTTGCTTGTCTGTTTGCGCTGTTTGGATGTTTTAGCCAGATACCACTGGTCACAATTACATTACCAACCACTGCTCTGTCCAATGTGCAGTGCCTTCTGTAGCCCTAACAATTTCTCTTTTATGAGGGGTCCTCTGAGATTTTATTCCCATCCGGAACGACCATGTACCATTGACCATGTCTTTCTTAGACGTCCTCTAAAAATAAATTACAGGCTGAATTACCTACTGTTTTTCACTGAACTCCGTGTTTGTAAGCTAATTTTAAAGTAGCTATTTGTCCACTACCACACACCGTAATAAAATTTTGGGCGTGCATTTCCATGGAGTTCCATGTCAACAAAACAGTACGTGGAAATGGAGGAGCTACTGAACGCTATGTCTCACTTGTTCTCCTGTTTTATCCTGTCTGGATAGGGCTTTTGATGTATTCCCGGTACAAATATGACACATGGGTTTGAGGAATGTTAAATGTTCACACATCTTCGAAAAAGGAACGCCCCCTCCATCTGACACCAACTTTTAGGCGGATAATTTCAACACTCTGGTCTTTACAACTTATACAGATGTGGGCATTCCCAAGCCGTTCCTTGAGGGAACACTTTATGACCAGTTCACATCCTGCTGTCCTATGACCCCATTTTGGCATATCAGGGTATATTGTCCCCAGTAAAGTGCTTGGTGAGAAGTAGAGGGAGGGAAAAAGAAAGAGAGAGAGAGAGAGAGAGAAAGAGAGAGAGAAAGAGAGAGACAGTAGAAGCTTTCTCTCACTTCCCTCAGTTCAGATCCTATTAGAAGGGCAGGAAGATTTCCCTCCCTGTGCTTAGAGGAGTAAGGATGGAGCTGTGCTGAGGAGATTACACTAATATTGACCTACACACCCTCCCACACACATACACACACACTCACACTCACAGGGCACATCATGGCATGGCACTGCGCCACAGGGCTTCAGTGTATCAGCACCATTCCAGCATGGTATCTGAGCAAGAGAGCGAGAGAGAGAGAGAGACTGAGAGAGTGGGGGAGGGGGACGGGTGCACAGGCAGGAGAATGGAGGCGTCCATCACTGCAAAACTACAATGAGTGCAGAGTTTTAGCGCTGGAGAGGGCGAGAGTGACCTGTGCAGCTTTGCGGAAGCATAAGCGGAACAGGTAAGTAGGTGGTCATTTCCATATGAATGTGTCGGTAAAGTGGCACAGTGAAAGAGCAAAAACAGAACTGGCCTGTTTAACTAAATCAAACAGGAGTGCTCTTAAAAACATGAATAAACATGAGCTCTTCACAGAAAAAAAACACCCAAAAAATATAGAGGAACAAAAAAAAGAACAGAAAACACGTCTCACCTCCGAGTGAAAGCTGCCCGCAGTACAAGGCTTAATGTGGCACAGAGGCCATTACAAGCAGCGCGTACTGGAATAAACACATCAACACACGCGACAATAAAGCCAGAAACACTCGGTGTTCCCAGTAAACGCTGTAAACACAGCAGTGTTTGAAATATCTCACGTTTTAATCACGACAGGACCTTCGTATTAGATATAAAAAAAAACAAAGAACTGCAAAATAGACCACAAAGAATATTAATATCGGACTGTATTACCTGGGCATGTCAAAACATGCCCCAACACAGGCGACTCACGCACTCACACACACTCAGCACACACGTTTGCCGGTTCCGTTCTCACTCCTTCCTACCCTCCCTCCTCTTCTCAAGTTGAAATGAACCCAATGAAGCCTTGAGTGGCACTTGGCAGCAGCTGGAGAGTACACACAGGTTATTGTGAGGACATTTACTGCTGCTTAATCTGGCAAAATGACCCCCTTCACACACATACACACACTACCAAATAATGATCTTTATTTCTTTCTTTTGTATGTACACTGCATGTAGTACAGTGTATTATTTGTAAGAATTGTGATTAATTCAATTAAACAAACAGTACAGACCACCCATGTTGGCTACACGACTTTCAGGGTGTTTTCACATCTACAGTTTATTTTCTATTTTCTCTGCTCCAAATCAGTTAATGAGTCAATGAGTTTCTAAATATGAAGCGATTCCTTCATAGCTTGGTTTGTTTTCACACAAGGAAAACCACTGGAAGTCCATTGAAGTGCATCACAACTCTCACAACTCAGTGATTGATTAAACCTGGCAAAAAAAAGTAAATACAGAAAGAAGGTTCTATTTTCTAAGCAAGTGCAAATTTCGGTGCAATTGATCTTGGAGCAACAGATTAATTTATTTAATGGCAAATAAAAAAAAAACTATTGCATACTTAACAACTAGGAAACATAAATTACACACTAACTTACTGTTGAACTGAACTGAACTGAACACTCTCCAACACATGTGCTTCACTTTACCTTGGAGATTTAGAGTAAGCATCGAAGCACAACATGTTTACTGAGCTTAACAAAAAGCCTAGACAGCAGTCAAGGCAAGACAAATCTGAAAAAATGGTTATGTCATCAAAAAAGATCCTGCAATAGCAGCACAAAAATGATCTGATTCTAGACCAACTTCTTGCAATAGTCAAAACCATATCTATTCCTCAAGAGCTTTTAGTACAGCTTGGTTTGACCCATGGAGGACAGACATCCACGCTTTTCCTTGTCCTGGCACTGAGGTGGTGGAATGAACGTTCACTGGGAATCCAAACAGCAGAGGCACTTGCTGTTTTAAACACAGACAAAGACCCATTTCTCCAAAGAGAACTTCTCAATTGGACTTACTGGTCCAATTAAAACAGAAGGTGGTCTCGGTCCAGTATCTAGGCAAACTTAGGAGTGGTTTGTTTGTAATGAGAATGTGATCTGCCCTTGATCCCAACCCAACTATCAAATATACTCCTCATATTTTAAGATACAAAGTTGTTCAGGTGCAGTTTAATCTGATTAATTACCCAGATAATTGCTATAGCTGTAAAGAAACGCTGCTCTGTAGGGCTGCAATAGAAATCACTACTCATAGCCAAGCTTTTAATTAAAAAAAAAAGTGTATGCGCGGCCACTCCATTGGAAACAAGTAATGTAAAAGCGCAAAGGCAAATTTTCCAGAGGAAAGTGCTCTGTGTTAAAGTAGCTTTACACTGCACAAATATATGTGCTGGTCTGGAACACAGGATCTTCCTGTATTTACTTTTTAGCTCCGCCCTAGACATCTCTGACCAATAAGCAGAGACAACATGCTTACTTTGTTTGGTTTGATGCATTTTGTTAAACTTGCAATTTTTCTTGTGTGGAACCAAACCAAGGAGAAAAATGCTCCATATGAACAAACTCAGATTTAGACCAGAGAAATGAACTACAGGTATAAAAACCTAAATTGGCACTTATATCTTCTAAGTATCACATCCTGGACATTACCTTTTTCAGACTCTCCCCTCTGGTAGAAGGCTTCGGACCATCAAAATCAGCACAACAAGACACAGTAACAGCTTCTTTCCCAGAGCTGTAGCACTCCCTAACCACAGTGGACACCTTTGAGTCTCCAAACCTCCTAGAATTTTACTAATTGGATTTGACTTTTTGCTCCTTTGCACTTTGTTTATTTGCACAGCTGTACAGATATTCTTCTGTAATGTTAACTTCGTCTGCAACTTTCTTTAAACCTTATAAACCTACCTCAGCATATTTGGACACAATTCTACTCATATGTGTACAGTATCGATTTTTTAAATCTCTTGGCTCCTAACGCTCTTTAGTGCTCTTCATTCCTTTAGTACTTTTAACTATATTTTCATTCTATTTATTGTTTATAGCTGTTTATATACCTTCGTTTAAAGTGTAATGTTTGTCAATAGTCTGTGTAACTGTTACATTTCATACCTGTGTTGCTCTCACCAAGCCGTAGTCCTTGTATGTGGAACATTCTTGGCAAAATAAAGTGATTCTGATTCTTTCTGCTAAATGCATTAATTACATTTACTTTTATGACATTTAGAGGATGCCCTTATCGAGAGTATCTTACAAGCTACTTGTTTTACACAGTTGGGCAAATTTAGTATTCGGAGTCTTGCTCAAGGTAAACCACACTGGGAATTGGACTCTAGTAGCAAAAATAGTCGCCCAGACCAAGAACTGAACCTAATTCTGGTATGTGAACCAGTTGAACCAGATATCAACCTGGATCAGAATGCTAAAGGAATGTTTCCAGTCTAAAGGAATGTTACTTTGCTTTCTATTTGCTTTCCAGGATGAACCCCACATCAGACACATGAGACAGAGTGAGCTAATGGTTAGGTGGGAGAGGAATGGACAAGTGAGGTGAGATTTTAGTGCATCAGGACAGCAGTAAAGACCATTAGGCTCTAAGCAGTGTGTAAGCTGCTCCAGTTTAGAAGCGCGTTAGATAACACAATGCTGTGGAGGATCTGCTTAGAATAGACTGGGGAGAGCGAGAGAGAAACAGAGACAGAGAAAGAGAGAGAAAAATACTCATGTGCATGTGAATTGCATACACACAAATGCGATGAAACAACAACAAAAAAACAAGGTTTGTGCAGCTGATGTGCATTCCTGTAATTATTAGTTAATGCATTATTTTACTGTCATACCAAAACAAAAACTCATGGGATACTGTATATATGTATATGAACTGCTCATTAAATTGGGAAGGCCCACACATGTTTAAGTTGCGAGGTATTGTCTGGTGAGTGAGACAAAACAATGGCCAGAGTGCTCATGGCAATGTGATGTAAATTATGAGAGTTTGAGTGTTGGATGGGACATTCCATGTCCATTTCCAAGCTGTGCGAGCATTTAACATTCCTCCATCCACAGTGTCTTCGTACACAGGTGTACTGGGAACATGTAATAAACCCTATCTGGACGGGAATAGTTTCTCAGGGGGACGTCTGTAAAAAAAAATCACACTTCTACTCTATGATAAAACTGAAAAAAAGCAGCAGCAGAGAGTTTTTTGGCTTTCTCGATCACGTGACATCGCATTCAGTAGCTCCTCCATTTCCACTTGCTGTGTGTACGTGGATCTCCATGGAAATGCACACAAAGTGTAATTAAGGTGTGTGGCAGTGAACAAATAGGTATTTTATTAAATGCGAGGTGACGAAACTCAAACATGTGGATCCGGACGGGAATAAAATTATCGGAGGACCACAAAGTAATTCAGCCTGTAATTTTCTCAGAGGACGTCTCGGAAAAACATATACATGGTCGGGAATAAAATCACAAAGGACCACCCATAAAAAAGGAAATTACCTCAGGACCCTCTAAGAAACTAATTCTGTCTGGATAGGGCTATAGAAAGCTAATTTTACCACCCATGGGGGACACTGGAGTAGGTGGTAGTGATTGTGACTGGCAGCTTCTGGCTAGAATTGTCCTTGCAAGACTCTGGCCAAAATCACATCCATATTTATTGCAGTAGGCCTCACATGTATATCCCGCATGACAGTGTACTATTCTTTAGCTTCTGCAGGACATGGCAAAAGTCATGGGACACAATTCTAGTTTCTGTGTTCAGTATTCAGCACTTATACAGTCTCACTATAGAGCTACCCTCTCTAATTTCTAGTGTTTCTCAACTGCATAACAAGTGTTCGCAGGCAGAACACTCCAATGATTACAATGATACAGGCACACAGAAATGATTGGCAATTATTGAACTGATTGAACTGACTTGATTTCGATTCATTTTCATCTCATTTGCATCTGATTGAACATGCAGTTTTCAGGCTTGCACCGAGCTGGATTTGAACCGTTCGCGTGGGTCTTAGTCACGTCCAGGCCTCCATCTGCACAACACAGCAAACTTTTGTAGATGAACTCTGAAGATGAACACAGTTGGATCAGGTCATTGTTTCTGCAGCTTTTCCACAAATATGGGAAGGATGGACGAGTGTTAAAAATGGACACATACGAGTGCGGTGTTGCTTATGATTCAGAGGGAGCACAAGACAAAGAAATTCATACTAATAGAGAATAAATCCAAAGGAATTTTTTCATTCGCCCTTCAACACTCCCCTTCCTGCCCTGCTCTCTCTCTCTCTCTCTCTCTCTCTTTCTCTCTCTCTCCCTTTCTCTCTCTCTCTCTCTCTGCCTGTGGAGAGCATTGGCTGGGGCTCGGGGAGATGGGCATGGTTGCTAGGTGACCGGTTGTGGTTGCCATGGCGACTTTAAGTGGAACAGCTGGTCCAATCAGCATAAACTGCAGGCAGGCGAGGGCAGAGCCAGAGATAGAGAGAGAGGAGTGAGAGAGAGAGAGAGAGAGAGAGAGAGAGAGAGGGGGGGCTGCTGAAGCATGCAGGATGGAGAAAGAGAGAGAGAGAGACAGAGTGAGAAAGGGAAGGAAAGAAGTGAAGGAAGGATGAGAAGATGAGTGAAAAGGCTAAGCAAAGCAAAGTGTGGAGGAATAGAAGCGAAGAGGCAGGCCGAGGATGTGCGACCATGAGAGGGAGAAAGAGAGAGAGAGAATGAAAAGCAGAGGAAGAGAGATGAAAAGAAAGCTCACAGAACGAGAGTGGAAGAGCGAGGAGAGGCGGAAGAGGAAGGATGGAGTAAGAGGGTGAAAATTAGAAGTGAAAAGACGAGGGACAGGAAAGTCACACACTGAACACAATGCTGCCTGTCCTTTGTGCCTTCTCGCAGCGTTCCACACACACACACACACACACACCGATGACAGATACACTTCTACAAAATACAACTGAACAAATGAAGGGTTTAAATACAGCAGTTAGGTTTATCTTCCTGGGGGTCTCTCAGGGTCCTTTACAATCTTTTCTCAATGCAAAACACACAGCGATGATTAAGAGACTGTAACAATGACCTTTAACTAATCGTTGGGGACATTTCTTCTGTGTCATTGAGCAGACATCACAGATGGGGCAAGTACTACAGATCTTAGAGCATATACTGTACATAGTGTGTGTGTGTGTGTGTGTGTGTGTGTGTGTGTGTGGCCTATCCTACAAACCCTGGTGTTAGAACCAACACAAAGCTTACTTTGGCAAAACTATAAATATTCCATTAAGAGTAAAAGCTCTTTCCTTTTGTTTTACTGAGGTTAAGACTCAGGTAAGAACTGAGGTTAAGCTTAGACAAGTCAAATTAACGCATACAGTATTCACCCCACATATACAGTCTGCCCACCCACTTTCAAGAGCAGTGGCAAAATCAGGCTGTTTAAAGGACATTGGCAAAAAAATATATTTTCTACTGGTAGGACCGAATGGCACCTATAGGTGTTATCTTATTAGGACACATTCCTCACATTTCTTGATCAATAGGGCACATCATTACAATTTAATGGAAGAAGGGGCACCCTAGAAGGCCAATCAATGGGAACATTGTCTCTTTTTTGCCACTCTAGAGGGCACTTTAAACCATGGGGGCACCCCCCCTTGAGTCCACCAGTTCTTAAGAGTTTGTTCCTTTCCCCCTTTGAGCCACAATTTCCAGTCATCCTATAAAATTGTTTAAGGTCAAAATGGAATTTCTAGGCCGCAGTTTGAATGTTTAGGCTGCAGTCGTCCTTTGAAGACTCCTCTCAGTCACCTGTTGGTCACACAGAAGGTTCTAATGAGGTACAGCTTGTGTACTTTTACATTTCTTTACAGAAATAATTTTGAAATAGTTCTAAAACATTGAAAAAAAAACAAGGGAACCTCTTTTCCTCTTTTTTTTTTTTTTTTTTTTTTTTTTTTGCTTTTTACCACAGTTGTACGTGCGTGGAGAATTGGGGTTTGCAAAGAATACATCAGTTAGTTTCCTCAAACCACTCCAAGCATTGGCTACATCTTTGGTGAAGGTGCTAAACACCCACGCAAATGTCCATACATCTGCGCTTATCATTTGGTGGCGTGAAAATTAGGATGTTGGTGAAGATAAAAGCCTTCAAGCTAGCCTGAGAGCATCACGATCACCCAATGCATCCACCCACTGGATCTTCTTGGCTGAGCTATTTTTCTGAGTATGGATGTTCTGGGGTTGGTTTAACCTTCAAAACATAATCAGACCAGATGTTTGGACGTTTCAATAGATGTTTTAAAAACCATTTAAGGATGCTTACAATTACATTCTACAAAAGTGGTAGCCAATAGCGCACAGCATACTCTCAACCGGAACAACCGTCTACCTGGAGGAATACATCAGGCACTGAGGAGATGACACACATTACAGTCCATACAGTCACATTCATACACCAGGGCAATTTTTAGGGTGTCCAATTTTCTGGGCAAATTATTGTATACAATATACCTGATCTTCATGTTTTTGCATTGAAACCAGAGTTCCCAGAGGAAACCCATGCAGACACAGAAAGGACATGGAAACTCGACCCAGATAGGGAGATGAACGTACTAACCACTTAGTCACCGTGCTGACTTTTATTCAAGTTCTTTTTTCAACTTTTTTTTACTTGTTGTGTCACTCCTTTAAGCATTGCTGTCCAGCTCACCTGGTGAAACATCAAAATGGAACAACATGAAATAGAATGTGCGGAACTTTAAATTTAGCCTGTGACAAAGCAGATGTTGGGGGAAGTGAATGGTGATCCATGCTAGATTAAGACTAATGCTATTTAATGCTAGCTTTTCTCATCTCTCCAGTGTCCACTCTCTTAAACCCAAACTAGGCTACCTTATCTAAACCAAACTGGAGATAAACACACATCTGAAGGAAAAGCACTGATTGATGTTTTTACTGTAAGATGTAAGAAAGACAGAATTGGGTAGGCAAGTATTCAGCTTGCTAACAGCACAGCATGCTGAGAGGACAACAACACTATCTGGTGAGACTGGAATAATGGCTGTGTTTTGGTTACTATGCTATGAATTTAGTTTTGTTAAGAAATGAGAATTGCCTCAAAAATAAAAAAATATAGCAGATCCTGTTGAGTTGAGATGAAATCCTTTATTAAAATAAAATAAGCAGGTTTTATTTTGAGGCAAAATAGCAGTGTTGTAAATGTTAAATGTACTTGTTAAACAGCAGTAAACAAAGGCACATCTTTACTATTTAAACCCAATATATTGCATTCTATGGCACCTTTAAGATCTTTTGAGTTATTGCTGATGGATTAGATAAGATCTGTGTGATGGCAGAAGACAGCAGGAAAATATAGGAATCTTATTTTTTGGTTTATTTTCTATGGAGCCAAATCAGGGACAAATGTTTTATCTTTTTGAAAATAAAATGAAATTTTAAGTATTAAGCTTGAACTTTTGAAAACACAAAAATATATTCAAAATAAAAATAAGTGTATCAAATGTTTTTTTCAACTTATATATAAATTTGATTCAATTCTGGAATTGTTTAAAACAATTTTTGTTTCTTTCTTGTGTATATTAATATTTGAGATCCTATATTTTTAAGGTGCAGATTTTTGGAATCTATTTTTTCACAATTTTGAATTTTATTTTTCAGGGTTCAAATCTTTTTTCACTTTCAAATCTTAGTTTTCAAGTTTCAGAGTTTTTACCTTAATCATGCGTGGAGGCGTGGCATCATAGGAAAGGGGCGTGGTATACAGTTAAGGACCTACACGGAGGACCCTGTCAATATGCCTGCATGAAATATATTTCTGTATGTTCTCCTGCACACGATGAACAGACCACAGTGAAGTTACTTTTATCTTTAGCATTCGACATTTCGGAGCTAATAACTTGAACGGAGGATGATATCCAGCAGATATTTACATTATTAAAACAGAATGACTACAGAGAATGACGCCTATTTATTTTAAAATATGTATCTTTTTTAATTATTATAATTTTTTTTACTTTTCTAATGTTTGCTGCCACCTAGCTGTGTACACTTATGACCCACATAATTAGGTTTAAAATAGAGATGACAGCTAAATTCTTTCAACAGAACCATGGCAAAAAAGCTCTTTTAGTGTTCAGCCGAGTTCAATAAAAAGATAGAATAGTTTATATTGCAGTGTATATCCATACACTTCCCTTTCCCACAGCCTCCAGCACCGTGCACTGGAACAGGAAAAGCTGATAGCTGACAGACTGCAGGTTTAAGTTTATTTACACTTTACTCACAGAAAATCACTTCAATAAATAATTCAGCATAAAGTATCACGCTTGGAATTATTTAGTTAAGTACCTCTTCACAAACTGGCTGTTTTTCTGCTGAAAAATTAGAGCTGCATGGCTAGCTTTAGCATTGCTAACTTCTGTTAGCATCTGTTTGTTACACTGTGTACATTTTACTTATATGTGACTTGAGTAGCATTGCTGGTGTATTTTTTTTTTTACTAAAATTGCACTGCTGAAGAACAATTATGGTTAAAATAGCACTATTGATGTAGCAGGCTAGCTAAATGCTAAATGTGTGACTAGAACAACACTGCCTAAAATATACTTATAATCAGAGTAGCACTGCTGAGGTAGCTAAAGTTAAATGTATTGTGCTGTGTAAGTAGATCTCTCTGCTGTGATATTACAACGTTCAATTAGGATTTTAATATTGTAGTTTTGTCATTGCTTTTTATATACCTTTAGGCTACAAAAAATGATTTAATAAAAACTTGAGAATGCATTGATGTATTGTGTATTTATTTAGTATTTAGCCTTAAGCCAAATGTTTTATTTCTGTTTTAGTCAAACATTTTTATTTAAGTGTATCCCTGGTTTAAATAGTTCATGTTTACAGGTGCATAAGACTTTTGCAGAGCACTGTATGTCCCAACAAGGCATACTGTAATACCTCAGGGTGTGCAAGCCTATGTGCGTTATTGAATCCATCACGAGTCACTGAAGTGTGTCCATACTTTTTTCTTCCCTCTGATACTTACATTTTGAAATTCAAGCTAAATATGATATTTCTAGTTATTCTCCAGAGAAATTGCATTGCTCATACATTTTACATTTTCTGGGTCATCATTTGCTATATCACAGCATGCACCTCTGTGATATTGAACATGTGTTAGACTGACAGAAAAGGTGGAGTGTGTGTGTGTGTGTGTGTGTGTGTGTGTGTGTGTGTGTGTGTGTGTGTGTGTGTGTGTGTGTGTGTGTTGGTAATGGAGAATCAGTATACAAATGCAATAGGAGGACTTGGGCCGTGCGCGTCTCGCTTGAGAGCTTTTCACCAAGAGGTTATCAACTCGCACTCTCTTTTGCACACACACACACACACACACACACACACACATTGATCTTGGAGACAGTCAAGGAAAGACTCACACCCCTCTATCACTGCTCTAAACATATATTACAGTTTTAGCATGAAACTGGGTGCAAATATTACATTACATAACCACATATCACAAAATATGTGTTTTTTATGGTTACATTTGATATTTTTTAAGGTGCATGATGATGTACAACACTCTGAAAAGTAAAACCATTTTGTGCACTTATTCAAATTTTAGAGGATTACTAAAAATGACATATATATATATAAATACACCCACTTAAATTGTTGATTCAGTAATGATCTTTAATTTTGGCAAAGCTGAAGCCACTTTACAGTGAATTGTGGGTAACTGTGGGCCTGGAAAGTTGCCTCCTCATAATCAGAACCCCATCTTACACCATGCACAAGAGGCGTTGTGATGCTCATTGCTATCTTACACCCCAGCAACAGCCTAGTTTCACACCTTTCACCTGCATCATTATATAGAAAGGGTGCTTATTAATATATCTACACCGATGAGCATGGTGGCTTCAAATTGGTTTTGTGTTCAGGTAAAATTATACATCAATAATAAACATATTGAAAAAGCATGAACGAGCAGGTCAGTTTTCTCTGCTGAGAAATGTTGGACACAACCAGGTAGCTGCATCCCTAAAATAGCAATCCACCAAATTCTGAGCATTACTGGCTCTTGGTTTATTAAAACACATCCATGATTAATTAAGAGAATTAGTACATGCCTTTCGTTCATTTCAGACTGCACAAGATGTACTTCTCCCGTCGTTATGACAGCAAAGACACACTCACGTGCCCTAAATTGCTTTAAAGCTGCATGATGCATGACTGCCGGTTTGCCTATAGATCGCTAAAATAGCGCCTTGTTATGTTGGCTGTATATGAAGATTTCCTCAGTTTCGAGGAGCCTTCTTTGGTGATTTTTTTTTTTTTACCATAAAGATAAAATTAGAGTAATTTATTCTAGGTTGCATGAGATGATATTTTGAACAGTTGAGATGGTTTTAACATTCATGAGGTGTTGACCAGCTATTCTAATGTCTCAACTACTACTCATATGTATTCAGAAATGTAGACAAATCCATCAAAAATCAATTCTCTTTTCAACAACCATCCACTGGGAGCTTCTTTAGAGAGGCATTCTTCTGTGGCATCGTGCCAAAGAACCTCATTTTGGCCGCTCTATTTTCAAGAGTGTGGCCACACGCCTACAGATCCGGAACGGACCATATTGGTGATATCGGGGAGGTTTCTGTGGAGACGGGAGACGGGCGACGTGCGGCTCGGGTAATGGAAGGCAGCGATGGAATGGTGAAGAATGGCGGCGTCTAAATTGATTCCACTAACCATTGCTCCCTAGCCAACACTTTAATAGGCCTGCAATAGAATAATGGACACTTTATGGACACTTTAAACACCCAACTAGGATTCACTCCAAAACTAACAAAGCTAACGCATTCAGGGAAACCTTAGTGGCAGCAGGGCCATGGCCAAAAAACCTCCCCTACATCTCCTCCCTCTCTCTTTATCCCCCAAACCAGCCCACTCCCTCCCTCCCTCCCTTCCTCCTCCACCCTCCTCCTCCTCTCTGATGGAGTGCCAGGCAGGGAGATGGTCTGTATTGGTCTTCTTTGTGTTTGGTTAGTGAAGCACGTGAAATGGCAGTTTATAGCACAATAAAACAGCATACGGAGACTTTCATTGGATATAATGGCTAGAAATAATTCTGACCATTTCACACCTTCTCACATATACACACACTCACACACATAGAGAGAAAGAGGGGAGCGGTAAATTGTTTATTCCTTTTTTTTTTGGCCAACTATCACGTGTGTCTCTTGATCCCTGCACTGTGCACACACCCCACACACACACACGCACGCGGCTGCAGACGAAACACACACACACACACACAAACACCATCAGCTGGCAACGAATTCTTGCCTTTTTATTCCCTTTTATTCTCCAAGTGGACAGGAAGGAGGACGAGAGACACCGAAAGAGAGGGAGAGAGAGGGAAAGCGAGAAAGAGTAAGAGAAGGAGAATGGAGGTGTCCATCACGGCGGTTCTGCTGTACAATGGGAGCAGAGTCTTACACACGCTCGCGTGGCCCAGTGTCACTATTACAGCATTTCATTAACTCAGAACATGGCTGCCATGGTACTGAGCACAGCCAGCCAAGGCCATTACAGAAACACAACCAACCACACTCAGCAGGCTTATAATGACTTTAACACCATTTAACACCATAAGGACAGTTAGGAGCACACTAACCACAGTGTCAGTAACATAATGTCACCTAGACCTGCTGCACCAACAAGCTAATGCTGGCCTTTCCATTCCATATACAAAACAGACACATTTATTTCTGTTGAAAACTTTTTTTTAAAAGTAATTTATTTCTTTATTTTCTACACAATTAAGAAGTCCAATTTCCCAAATCTTTGTTAACACTCTCTATAGACAAAAAAAACGTTCAATATAAGAGCATACCTTTCATAAATATTCTGATAGTTACGTATTTCTGATATTTACAGAATCAGAATATTTCCTTTTTTTGGGATTTGTTCCGTTTAAAAAACAATAGGTTGATCCATCATTCTAAAAGCATTGCTCCAAACTATAACCATGTAACTATTACATATGTATATACCGGTGGGAACTAAATGTTTACCTTCAAAAAGTGATGCAACAATCTGCCTTAATTCTACTAATCTTTAAAATATATAATCTGTCTTCTCCACAACATACAGCACATCCCTCAAGCTTAGAAATTGTAATTTTCACCTTAAATGGTGCAGCTAACTTACTATGCAAGCGTAAAAAACATATCATGAATTTGACATAGATGTTTCTTTAGGAATTTTCTTTTTTAAAATAATTTATTTCTGATTTTACCTCATTTGCTACTCAATCTAAAAGTCAAATTATACAAATTTATGTAACACAAACTCTCTCTATCAGTACTAATGTCTCCAATACATGTAAAATGTTTCAAATGTTTTCAAATTTCATCGCTGGCTATAAGAAATACTTGTAAAATTAAGATTTTATTCCAAGCACCTTCAGTACACCCTCTACACATGTGCATTTCTAGACAAGATGAGAGAAACAGAACCATCAGGATTACAGGATTCAAACAAATATGACTTAGGTTAAGTTATTTTACATAAGTTATGTGCACTTCTTCAAAGTTACATAGTGCAGTTAGCAGTCATCCAAACCAGGAACAGCAATGATAGAGATGCCATTCTCATTTTTACACATCGACCTGATTTTAAAGCCATGATTTTCAGATGAAATGCTACATAATGTTGTTTTAAGATTAAGGGAGTGCAATATGATTAATGCTTTAAATATTGAGACAAAAGCAACATAATGTATCTATATTTATATATGTGTATTGTGGGTCAGTTTCATTGTCAGTAAATATGCAACACTGAACAACTGCACATATAGGCTGACTATAAAGGGTGTGGTCATACACTACTTGTTTGTTTAAGGAACAAGATGTTTTTCGTCGTTTTCAATAAGAAACACACATTTGATTGATTTCCCCCTGGAGTATGTCTCATAATTGATTTATCTATTTATCTAGCTAAAAGATAGATACAGTAACAGTTGTAAAAAAAAAAAAAAAGATTGGTGACTATGAATTGTTTGTAATGTGCTTTGGCCCAGAGAACACGGCAACATTTCTGCTTCATCCATTTCTGACTCCTTTTTTGTATGATATTTTTACATTTCTGGAAGTGTTCCTGAGCCCATGCAGGGATTTTCAGTTCAGAATCATTACAGCCTGTTTTTAATGCAGTGCTGCCTGAGGGCTCGAAGATCACCAGCATCCAGTATTGACCGTCTGCCTTGTCCCATTCATGCAGAAATTTCTCAACATTCTGTGAATCTGAATGTCATTGTTTAGTGGATGCAGTGGGACATCCTTTGGCTTTACCTTTTTACGTACATACACATTTCTAAACATTTTTAGACACAGTTTTTCGCAGGTGTGTAAATCATTTACTTTTCCAGCCGTTTGTTGACACATCCCAAAATATTCCAAGCAATTGCTTACTGCTTACTCTGTCTTGTTGAAATTGAGCTTATGCCTTCTGCATATATCTGTATATATTCTTTCATTAATTTGCCTATTTATATTGCTTGATTATGAGCTAAATAGTACAAATACTCTAAACAGAACATGAAAATACAATGAAAACTGCTGGTATTGCCAGCGATGTTCTTGCAAGTCTCAAGAATGGGATAACCTCCTCCCACACCTTTTGGCCAAATCTCATTAGCTGATCAATTGTTAGTTTATTTGTACTGCACAAGCTGCACAAGCTTGCCTGTACCTAATAATACAGAATTCTCCGTGGTGGCACCCCCTGTTGCCTTTTCCACCATTTACGCTATCACTGTGAACACAGAACCATGACGTGGAGGCCTTTGAAAAGAGAGGCAGTCAAAATCCATACGCCCATTGACATGCGTATTGTAAGAGCAAGCGCTGTTTACCTTTTCACAGCACATAAAGAAAGCCCTCCTTCTCTGCTAATCTCATACGCCAAGTGGAGAAGGTCTGCTTTTGCATGCACATCATTGCCACTTTAGTGTCATATTAGATTTACATCTACGCCGCAGTGGAAAGCAGCCCAGGAGAGGACTGATAAATACTGAGGAGGCAGTCAATAAAACCAATAAGGGCCCTAAGACCAATCGCTTCTAATAAAGCCAATCACTTCTAATCTGCTTACCCAGCCTGACGTTGCCCTCTTCTACCAGAGCGTACTGGAGGCTGCAGCAGCCCAATCACACCACAGACAAGCGCAGAGCAGACTGATAAAACAAGGAGCCTGAACTGCTGTTTTACTGGTTTGTGTGTGTGTGAAATGTCTTACAGCACACAAATGACTAAAAAAAATGGTTAATCACAATGTTTTAATGGCAACCTAAAGAGACTCTGTTTTTCAATTGAAAAAAAAAAGAATAATAAATAAATAAATAAATAATAATATGAACAAATATGAAATATTGAAAGTAATATGGCACAAATAATATGACATAACAGTGTACTACAGTGAAGAATATTTAAGGCTTCAATTTTTATAAACTGCAAACATACAGCTCTAAAAATATATATATAAAAAAAAGAAATGAATAAAAACGATGAGTTTCTTTGATTTTAACAAATTGAAAACCTCTAAAATATAATCAAGAGGAAGATGGATGATCACAAGCCATCAAACCAAGCTGAACTGCTTAAATTTTTGCACCAATAGTGGCATGAAGTTATCCAAAAGCAGCGTGTAAGACTGGTGACCAAGATGCATGACAACTGTGATTAAAAACCAGGGTTATTCAACCAAATGTTG
The DNA here is from genome assembly GCF_023375975.1 of Astyanax mexicanus. NCBI lineage: Eukaryota > Metazoa > Chordata > Actinopteri > Characiformes > Acestrorhamphidae > Astyanax > Astyanax mexicanus. The sequence continues at coordinate 32,943,414 of NC_064420.1, forward strand.
ATTTCTGGACTCATCATTTGAGGTCTGAAAGCTCTGCATCTTTTTTTGTTATTTCAGCCATTTCTAATTTTCTGCAAATAAATGCTCTAAATGACAATATTTTCCTTTGGAATTTGGGAGAAATGTTGTCTGTAGTTTATAGAATAAAACAACAATGTTCATTTTACTCAAACATATACCTATAAATAGCAAAATCAGAGAAACTGGTTCAGAAACTGAAGTGGTCTCTTAGAACTCACTCTCATGACAATTACAGGCAACCTGAACTTACTATGCAAACGCGTTAAAAACACATCATGAGTCTGACATAGATGTTTCCTTAGGACTTTTCTAAATAACTGATTTCTGAGATTAACACTTACACTTCTAACCAGTCTTTTGGTTGAGCACTTTATTAAAAGAGGTAGCTAAACTTAAGTCAACCTGGTGGTACCATTTCTACCAATCGGTAGAGAAATGTAGGGCTAATAAAATCCCCTAAGGGTCACTTGAGGTGTTTTTCAGTTTTTCATTTTTTTTTTTCACTTCATCTTTAAATTAGTTCACACATGTTGATTGGTTTTCGTAAAAATTTTAATTGTAAAGATTTAATTTAAATTTCTTTATAGTCACTAAAACTAAAATTTAAGCATTATTATTGCTCAAAACAAACAAACAAACATTTTCTTTATAAATATATATTTTATTGCTCTTTTTTATTGGTAAGAATAATTAAAAGGTTAAGCAGATGTTGGTGATAACAAGCAGATTTTCATCATGTTCACAGGGAAATATTCGCATAGGTATTTTAAATATCTGTTAATTTAATGTAGAATTAAAACATCACAACTAGACATGTAAGGCTGAAGGCAAAGACAATATATTATTAAAATATTTTTAAATATGATGAAAACTTTTTAGTTTTTTTAATTATAACACATTTTTATGTGCTATAAAATGTTAAATATTTTAGTGAAATACATCAAAACTGTGGTGTTTGAACATTAATTTCATAACATCTTCACACGTACATTCAAATACATCCAATAATTACATAATTAAGTGTGGAGAATTCTGACCTTGGCTTTCTTCTCTTACGCATGTTAGTCATTTATGTGATTAAGAGATTTTTATATACATATATATATATATATATATATATATATATATATATATATATATATATATATATATATATAAATGGAGGGGGGGGGGTGTTCCATCATAGAGGGCTAACGCAAGGGAGCTGACCTGGAAAAAAACAACATGCCAAGATCTGACCTTTCTGAAGATGTCTGTTTTCATCTCTTCATCCCTCCACGTCCTCCTGCTCCTCCTCTTCCTCTTCTGCCTCTTCATCCTGTCCCAGCCCTGCGAACAAGGGATTAGAAAATTTCAGAGAAGAAAGGACACGGTTTTCATGGAAGGTTTTGGGTTTGTATTTCTATAGGACGTACAATAATGGACCCAATTTTAGTACAATCTGAAGATATACATTATATATTTGTAAATATAAAACAATTTAAATTATGTTAATGATACAGTTGTTTTGGTGGAAATTTGACATTTAAAACTTGACAAATTTGACAATCCTGATTAATATATTGCAGATGTTTCATGCACATGCTCTCTCTCTTTATTTCTCTTCTCTCTCTCTTTCTCTCAGTTCATAGTATTCATAATTCATTGCTGCTCAAACAGAAAGGTGACCTTTCTTTGCCCATTCACCAAGGTACCAGCACCCTTCAGCATTTGCCACTGCTCATGCTGCGCACACACACACACACACACACACACACTGTAAGTGACCAGTCAGCAGATGCGTCCATCTTGAGACCTTGACATAAATGCAGTACAGTAAAATGCCCAAGCTGAGCAGAATGGAGGACAGAAAAAGAGAGGAGAAGAGAAGAGAAGAGAAGAGAAGAGAAGAGAAGAGAAGAGAAGAGAAGAGAAGAGAAGAGAAGAGAAGAGAAGAGGCTCTCACAGCTGTATGCTAAACCCTCCCGAATAGCTTCATGCAAAGAGCAGAACAGAGGGGGGAGGGGAGGATAGAAAAATGTTTTGTCACTGTCTGCTGCTCCATGGACACTGAGTTCATACAGTCTTCCCTATTTCAAAGGGAAAAGCTTCAGTTCAGTTTTAAATAAATAACATTTTAAAACCTCAATGTAGAGTTCATATATTGAATGTATTAAATGTTATATTTGTTCTATAAATGTTCTTATATTGTTTATTGTATTAATGTTACTGTAAATGAAAAGCCAGCCCTCCTTTAATAAAGCTTTAAAAATGTGAGCATAATCATAGATCTAAATCCAGCTCTTAGGTGTAAATGAAAGCCTAACCTGTCAACATACAACTATTTGCAGTTACAGTTGCAGAGATATAATAACTGTATCAAACGCTAAGTATGATTTAAAACTCAAAACTTAACAATTACATCCACCAGGGACTGACCAAACATTAAGCTTCAAAAGAGGCATAAATCTTATCTTTAATCCTTCTGATTCTTCAAATCTGTCCCACAACATCCAGTGCATCCTTAAAATGTAGAAAGTTTTCATTGCACCTTAAATCATGCAGAACTTACAGAGAAGAAACTCTCAACTAATCATTACAGGTAGCCTGAACAAAAGAAAAATCATGTATCTGGCAACTTTTTGTTGGAACTTTTCTTACTTATAAAGTAAAAGGATTCTTAAAGATTCTTAAGAAGAATTTGGTGAATAAGACTAATTGATTTCTTGATACAAGCAGGCTCTGATACTAGTCATGAAATTAGCCGATTTCAAATATCTGTGCATGTAATACAGATTTAAGACGTTAGAACTAGACATGAAAACCTCCAGTTACTGAAAATATTATTATAGTTATTCTTATTACTGTCATTAATACTTTTCATTGTTTTATTATAACATGCCATAAGGGTCTTCAAAATATCAATTATTAAATTCTCTTTCTCAAGTTTCTCAGGTCTAAATGAAACCCCTAACCTGTCTTTTACAGTCAGTTAAAACACAATAGAATCGTTTGCAGCTGCAAATGCATTGATTCCAGTTACAGAGATGATAATAACTGAACAAAAAGCTAAGGCCTTCAGCAAGACTCAAAACTCCTAATTACATCCACCAGGGCCTGAACTTACCTAACTCTCAGCCTGTGTTTTTAGCCTGTGCAGCAGGTTCACAGCAGGACCGGTGAGAGACCTCCCCCATGCTTGTCTTTCCACGTCCTCCCTCCATCCCGGCCTTTGTGTGGACCACATTCAAGTAAGAGTGCGAGAGAATGGGATTTTAAAAAGCAAGACAAAAGTGGCGGTGAATTATTCACTAAAGTTCTCTGTGTTTCGCAGCACATGGTGCAACGGGGACTGAATGGGTGAAGCTCTTAGTGGACTGGGAGACAGCGGGGAGCCAGACTCAGAGGGAGAGGTTAATGTTCCATCTTGTTTTGAATAAAAGCAGGAGGCAGTGACGGTGGTTAAGGAGCGTTCCCACCTTCTTCTGGACAATTTGAATTCTAATTTAGTTTTATTTTATTTATTGTTTTTTATTCTATCATAAACCCTACAGCATCTACGTCTTTTCTTAATGAGAGCAGTTACTGTATATTGCACCCAGCATGACACAGCATTCAAATGAGCTATGCAATACAGAAGACAAGTAATTCTAGCTAATGCTCCATGTTTTAGAATTGTAATAAGATTCAATCTTAATTGCAGAGGGATATTTGACAGCAAAATATATGCTCCAGAATTCTATTATATTGGAAAAAATATATAATTTTTCCAGGTTTTTTATGTATGTATTGCTACACACTTTGAAATAAGGGTACATTATTTAGCTGTCCTTATTAACAGACAGTATACACTAGATTAAACATTATTAAGCACAACAACATTTTTATCTAATGACTCAATTCATTATTATTTACAACATGCATAAGCATTATAAGCAACATATACTGTCATAAGTATTGTTATTTGTGACCCTTATTGTAAATTAAAACTGAATTTCTATTAGATTTGACCACAAAGTAGTGATTCATGTCATAATATTAATAATGCCCTTTGTTTATCCAAAATAATGATAATAAGTATAGATATAAATATATTTTATGGATCAAGCAGCAAAAACAAAAACTAATAGTGTGACATTTGAAATATCTTGTCATTGCATGTGACATTGCACTCCCTGACAAAGCTGAAACGATTTACTGCTCAGCCATATTGGGAAGTTGTTCATTTGAACTCAATATGCAGTTCAAATAACAGAAATATAGCAGGAAGCAGGAATGTTAGCAGTTGCCAAATCAACAATTTGGAGCATTCCTTAATAGTTAAAGTGCACTGGTGAGCTCAGCAACAAAAAACAACCTTAAGACATGTAAGAGAACTAAAGCTGATAGCTACAGAATGCTTTGCTTTGCAACATTTAGTCAAGTCATGAACACTCTCTAAAGTCTAAAGAAAAACAAACTGAAATAATTTGATACTCAATATTAGTATCAGTTAGAATTTGGCCAAAATCACTGTATCGAAGATCTGAAACAAAGCTTAATACGATATGATCCATGAGCCGGCATTATCGTGTAAATGTTTAACCATAGACCTGAGCCAAGAAGAACTGTTAGATCTTTAGGAAAAGAGTGCTTGTGATTAGAAGCATATTACATCATCTGTCAAACATGGTGGAGGCAGTGTTATGGAATGAGCATGTAAAGGTGCCAAAAGAATGGGATTACTGGCTTTATTTATAATGTGACTGCTGATTGAAATAGTGTGATGAAGTGCATAGAGATAGATTTTCTTCTCTGCTAAAATTCTGCTAAAATGCTGGGATGGCCTTTCGCAAAAACAGACAAGTAAAGACACTAAACCTTCCACAGAAACAACTCAAGAGTTTCTTCAGGAAAAGAAAGCGAATGTTCTTAAAGGGCAGGGCATACCACTTGACCTCAACCAAAATGTTTTATCTCTTACTGAAGACAAAACTGATGTCAGAAAAGACCTACATAGGAGGAAACTCAGCATTTGGTGATGATCATGTGTTCCAGACTTCATGAAATCACTGACAGCAAATGATTTGCAAAAAAAAATCATAATTCAAAGAAATCCTTATATTTGTTATTCTGTTTTTAGTCTGTTGGTTTGTGCTATGTTAAAGGCTTGTAGTTCCTACAGATCAGTTTAGGCAGTATTTTTAAATGTATTATGTTAAATCTTCAACTGCTTTTTGATTCATTTTAAATACAGTAAGACTGGTGAACAGAGATAAACATATGCAAATAAATGTATTCTGTTTGAATACATATGTACTCAACTGGAGCACCAAAAATGATTCTACCATGAACACTTTTATGGAGTGCATTAAAACATATTAAAAGTCACAAATAAATGATTAACATAAATATGAAGGACTAAACAAATGAATGCTTATATGCATGCTTATATATTAAATGTGTCTTTGTTGGAATTTATGTGTAAATTAATTAAATGTGCACTTTATAGTTTTTTTTATCAACTTGACTGAGAAAAAAGACATAAACAAAAGTCTGAGCATCAGTAACATTTCAGAATAGGCATCAAAAATAGTGGGGTAATTTTGAGGTACGTTTTTTGTTTGTTTAAATTTTTTATAAGCAGTATAAGTAAACACAATTCATGCCTAAACATGTACCTTAAAGATACACACTAAAAAACAGAGGTATTATAAAAGTACTTTTTTGTACTCATAGGTACACTTATCATAATTGTACCCTTAAAGGTACAATATTGGTCTTTAGAGAGTCAGATATGTTCCCTCTGAAGTATTTCCTAACAACAGGAAGTACAGATTTGTACAGTTTAACCAGCCAAAAGGTTAATTTGGTATTCTGTATCAGACCATTTTAAATCATTCAAGTTCTTAACACATATGTAGTTGATGATAATGTTTATAATCTTTACTGGTACAAAAAACGTGTACAAATAAAGACTGTCACTGAAAGGTACTCTGTTGTGCCTCAATAAAAGGTACAGACCCTCCAACAAGCTTTGTACTGTTATAAGTGCAAATCTGTACTTATTTTTCTTAGTGTGGCAAATATGCAATTTTTTTTCCAGAAAGGGATTAATCTTAATCATAGACTATGTTTCCTTCTGAATGGAAAATCTCCATTCATAAGGCTGTGTAGTCCAGGACTAGGTTTAATCCTTGTTTGGGGAAACTGTGCAATATGCTTTTTTTGTTTTGTTGTTGTTGTTTATGTTTTTTTTTTGTGCCGTCACATTTTAGGGGTAACAGTGTACTTATAGGCTACATGTCTAGGTAAACATGGTGTTTGTGATTTTTTTTAAGTTTTACATTTTACACCCAATTTATCTACATCGGCATTAACTCACTACAAAAACAATCAAATTCTGTCAGTGGATCGTAGCAATGCTGCCTTCAGCATGTCCCCCTTGGAAAATCCTATTTACGAGTTTGGAGGTCGTAATTACGACTTAACATGCACTGGAGTGTTTTTGGTCGGGTGGAAATGGATGCCAGTAGGAAAATCCTTTAGTTTATACTTTTGGTCTATTATAAAAAAGGTTTATTTTGCCTTCCTCCAAAAGAATGAAGCTTATAAGACACGCATTAGGTAAGTGATGTTTTAACCCATTAAAACCGTGAATCAAACTAGACTTTTACCTTCTTTCATGTATATTGCTAATGATTTTATTGGTAAACTAATAACAACCTGCAATTGTTTAAGTGTTACGCAGTTTAAATTCGAACGTTCTGTATCAATTTATTGAATGTATTTATCAATTTAAATACATTAAATTAATTTGTTGACCTCTTCTTACGGACATGCTCCCAACTGGGATACTCGGGGCTTATCTAAAAATTCGAGTTTCCCACTAGTAAATACGAGTTTGTGGTTCATGTGCTCTTATCTCCTTAATACGATATTTCCGACACGATTTGAATGCAGCATACCATGCAAAATCATTCAGGACACGCCAAATACGGCTGACCCACATAGCGTGTTGTTTTTAGCGCCATATGCGGAAAGACACATCCGGGCCCTGAGAGTCTGCGCGGCATCCCCGTCCAATCTGTGGTGCAAACGGATCGATGGGCGCTGATGTTGACATTTATTAGGCAGTGTCAAAACCTCTGCATTGATATTGACACTCGGATGCATCAGCCGAGTAGCTGAAGACTCGAAGCGTCGATACATCTGGAGAACAATACGTTGACTGCGCGCGGAGCTCGAAGACAGAAGACTACGGCAAATGTGTCGAAGCCCATTCACGAGCTTGTTTTACTAATGAGTTCGCTGCTGACTCAATGCGCGCTATTGCAGCCTATTGCACACAATGGATGTAGAGTTCAAAATGTTCAGCCTTCACTTCTGATTAGGTCCAGAGTGCAGTGCTAGAAGCCTCCTCCCATTGGTCGATAAGGGAGAGGTGGTGATACTGTACTGATGGACTCTTTGTTATACGCCGTGTTCTTTGTGATGGTGTCTTGGCTGTGGGCCAGTTATAAAAGCAGAGTCATGACAAAGGAGCCAAAGAGCATGGAAAAGAAGGGTATAGATTCTTATGCACTTCCATAGAGATGATGGCACAGTGATGTTGATGTCCTCCGTATTGTTACAGCGCCCTTTCATTATGACCCTTGAAGAGTACATATACAGCTAGGGGAAAAAATAAAAATAAGAGACAACTTATAAATGACGAGTTTCTTTGATTTCACCAAATCGAAAACCTCTGGAATATAATCAAGCGGAAGAAGGATGATCAGAGCCACCAAACCAAGCTGGACTGCTTGAATCCTTGAACCAGGAGTGGCATAAAGTTATCCAAAAGCAGTGTGTAAGACTGGTGGAGGAGAACATGGCGAGATGCATGAAAACTGCACTGTAAAACCCGATAAGTTGACTGAACTCAAAACTTTTGTCGTAACCGATTACCTAATAAATTTTAAGTTCATGTAAAATATTTTTTAAGTACAGTGAACTTAACAAATACATACACAAACATATTTAAAATTAATATTTTCCTTAACTTGTATTTAGTCTTCTTTCTGGTTTCATTCAACTATTTGTTTTAAATACACATAGAAAAGTAGATGAAAGAAAACAGTAAACAACTAAAAGTACTGAGAGCACAGCAAAAACACTGCAGAGTTACTGCAGCTCAGTAAATGAGGCTTGTTCTACAGCCTACAACACAGAGAGCAAGTATTTAATCATAATCTGTGATCTACAAGTTTACCTAAGGTAGCCCCGGGTGAATCACTACACACTGATGGTGAGTGTCAGTAACTGTTGGACACACCCAGTATGCAAATAGATTGTGACAGAAGCCAATGGAAAAGAAGCTGTTAATGGCAACAGACTAAACTCAGTTATCAAAAAAGTTGAGTATTGTTTAGAAATCTCCAATTTTGTGTAAAACAGACTTAATTTATTTGAGTTCAAACAACTTCTGGGTTTACAGTGTGTGATTAAAAAACAGGGTTATTCCCCCAAATTTTGCGTTATTTGATGTCTGAAAGCTCTGCCTCTTTTTGTTGTTGCTTCAGCCATTTCTTATTTTCTGCAAATAAACGCCTTACATGGCAATATTCCTAATTGGAATGTGGGAGAAATTATGTCCGTAGTTTATAGAATAAAACAACAGTGTTCATTTTACTCAAACATATAGCTATAAATAGCAAAATCAGCGGAACTAATTCAGAAACTGAAGTGGTCTCTTATTTTTTTCCAGAGCTGTATATATTTAAAGAGCAGGGTTTCATTCTAAGCACAGAGCCGCACACCTAATTCCACTTGTTTAATCAGTTGGTCAGCCTTCAAACTTCTGATTATATGCTATGGGCTTCTGCTTGACTGGAATGAAAAGCCGCAGCCACACTGGTTCCTCGCGGGTCATGTTTGACAGCCCTGAAGTAGAGGCATATTTATATGTATCTGTAATTAGGCAGCCTGACGCTACCATCATTCTTGGCATCTGTATTATTATTATTTTACTCTAACTCAGGTTACAATGAAAAAAATAAGCAACTATCCACAATTCTCCATAAAATGTCTTTATAGTCTTTATATATGTGTGTATGATTGTGTGTATTGTGTATTTTTCATGAAGCTATTAGGATGCGCTCTAGCTGTTGGTGATGAACAGGAGTCAGTGGCTACACAGAGGAGATATTCTTTGGCCATTGCGATGCTGCACGAAATAGACCGTGCACTAATGCTTACAGTGGAAAATGGCAACGAACAAAAATAACAACACCCCCTCAGATCTACCTAGCAACTAAAGGCAAAGGGGCGCAGGAATTCAGTGTGTGTGTGTGTTTGGATGTGGAACCACCTCTGGAGAGGACTGAAGGATCAGCTGCTGCACTAAGGCAATAAAAATGTTCAGCGGTCCGGTACACACAACCACAGTCACTACTAATATACAACAACAACAACAACAATAATAATAATAATAATAATAATAATAATAATAATAATAATAATAATAATAATAATAATAATAATAATAATAAAAGTTAAATACTATGATTAAATTAAATGTAAAAAAAATATTCTGCACATTTAAATGCAGTAAGGAAATATAGTTTCTTTAGTTTTTTTCTAATTGCATTTTAAAATTAATACTTCTTATTTTTGTCTTCTCCTTTTATTACTTCTTCTTCTTCTTTTCTTCTTCCTATTATTATTATTATTTTTATATAAAGATCATTATGAACAAAGTCTTATACGTCGCATCCAAATAGCAGATTCTTACTCGAACTGCACGATCAGCACTGTTACTTAACGAATTTCGTTATTTTTAAGTATGAATTTGTAATTGTCATTTTAACAGTCAGTTACGGACACACACGCACACACACTTCCACCGGACCTTCAATATGAAACAGCCGGCAGTTCTTCAGTCATGGTGTCACTGTTTCTTACACTCTAAAAAACAGAGGTACGAAACGAGTACTTTTTTGTACTCAAAGGTACACTCTTCATAATTGTACCCTCAAAGGTACAATATTGGTCTTTACAGGGTCAGATTTGTTCCCTCTGAAGTACAAAGTCATTCCTAACAGAAATAAGTACGAATTTGTACCATTTCACCAGCCAAAAGGTACATTCAGTATTCTGTACCACTGTACTAATAAACAATATATATTTTATTTGCACATTTTTTTTATTTGAAAGCCAGACAATTTTGCATCATGAAATTCTTGACACATATTTAGTTGATGATAATGTTTATAATCTTTATAATCTATACTGGCATAAAAAACATGGGTACAAAAAAGGACTTTCACTGAAAGGTACTTTTTTGTACCTCAATATAAGGTACAGCCCCAGCGACAAGCTTTGTACTCTTTTAGGTACAAATCTGTACTTATTTTTCTTAGTGTGTAGCTTAAACGGTGAACATATACATGTACTTTTAAATCCGACACGATGTCAGTGGTTCAGCTTTTATTACAATTACTAAAATGACCGAAACCTGGGGTACACGTTCCTCTTCCTTCACGAGCACTCGAATGCCTTAAATGATTGATTGTTAAGACCAGAAATCCTCGTCGGGATGAAAGGGAAAACAAATGTTTGTTACATTTTTGTCACCAATAAAAACGACTGAATTTATATTTATGTATGGGATGAAATAAAGGTGATTGGGATAGATTTTAGCTATATTGCCACTATCTGAAAAAAAAATAGCCAAACAAATAATACATTTTTGTAATACTGAAGATTTAGTTTGATTTTTTTTTTTTTTTTAGCAAAAACGCACTTATATGATCTGAAGTCCCAGTCACCCTACTTTTGCCTATATATATATATATATATATGAGATTTATTTTTTTTTACTCTCTGACCTGTTTGAAGTGTTCGCATGTGTGGAAATTGGCGTGTGTGTGTATGTATGTGTGTGTGTGGTTATAGGACCCGCAGGCCGCAGCGGTGCAGCTTTTATTTATTTTATTTGAAAAGGATAACCATGCTCAGGCTTGAGTGAACACATTCTTCACCTTCAGCAGTCCAGAAGTCAGTGTAAATGCCCCACAGAGAAATATAGAGAGTGATGTTGGTGTGTGTTTTGGAGTGTGTGTTTAGGGTGTGTGTGTAGGCCGCTCTCTGCGCTGTACTGCACTGCGCTGTGGTGAATGCGGCGAAGGCGCAGCGTCCCAGGCCCCTCACACCGCCGCTCCAACAATGCGCTCTTTTGTGCGGGTGTCCCTCTTTATTTCCTCACACAATGCTGGAGGGCCCTTCTGCCTCTGCTCTCAGGAAATGTTTGCAAAGTTACACCTTTACACTCCGCTCTCCAAACGAGCAGCCAGCAGGCCAGCTTCTCGCTGGAAGCGCCGCTGAAGCGCAGCTTTCCACCTCTGATCAGCTCTATTGATGATAACTCCTTATACAGGCTTCTTCATGCAGTCCAGACAACATGACTGACTTACTGAGTTACATAACACACACACACACACACACTCACACATTTATGCACTTCTGTAACGTCTTCTATTAAGTGGCCCCTTACATTTGTGTGTGTGTGTGTGTGTGTGTGTGTGTGTGTGGCGCTCTTGCGCAGCGGCCCGTACACGTGACCTCCCCGTCCACCACATCAGTAAAGCGCCCAGCTGTGCCTGTCTGATCCTTCAACGTCACTGCGGAAATTGGTATGATTTCCCTGGGAAAATATCTCTAGCACCAAAGTCTATAATAATAATAATAATAATAATAATAATAATAATAATAATAATAATAATAATAATAATAATAATAATAATAATAATAATAATAAAAATAAAATAATAAAATAATAATAATAATAATAATAATAATAATAATAATAATAATAATAAACACTGTTGTTTTATTCTGTAAACTACGGACAATATTGTCCCCAAATTCCAAATAGAAATATTGTCATTTAGAGCATTTATTTGCAGAAAATGAGAAATGGCTGGAATACCAAAAAAGATTTAAAGCTTTCAGACCTCAAATAATGGAAAAAAACAAGTTCATATTCAGAAAGTTTTAAAAGCTTGGTTTGACGGCTTGTGATAATCTAAAAAATATATTTTTAAGTGGTCTCTTATTTTTTTCCCAGAGCTGTATATATGTATATAGATAATTTATATAAATTTATAATAAAGAATATAAATAATATTATTGTTTCAGAATTGAACAGCTTTTGTTTTTTATACCGGGCCATAAATATATATATAGTTATATCTACGTTCCAATTACATATTATATTGCAACAATATGTACTGTTATTATTTATTGATTTTTTTACACTTAACTGAACGAATAACAATGAAAATAACAAATACTCCAAATAAATGTTTTTTTCGAGTTTTAAGAACATTTAAAAATAATTTAAAAACGGAATGCTTTTAAAAAACAGAATGTTTATTCACACTGCTGCTTAATTTACTGTCATGGTTTCAGAACATATTGGTTTCGAACTGTTCTTCGAATAATAAGCGTGTATAAGTGTCCATTCTCGGTTTAAAAACAGATTTAACTTTTCCCTGGCTTTATTCTGCATTTCACCTTTCTTCCCTGTATCACACACTCCGCTTTCAGCGTGCTCCATAATCCAACGATGTGATTGGCCGAGTCTTGTCACATGTTACATTCACAACACGTGACTGGTCTGTTTTACAGATTGTTGAACTGGATATTAGACACTCTGTTTTAATATGAATATTCTGTTCACATAAAATACTCATCTTTATATATTCAGAATAATTCGTCACATGTTTAATTTTAAAAGTCAATACATCTCTGAAACAAAGGTAAATATGACATATTTCTGCTATTTTAAAACACAGTTCTTGTTTATGTCCTAAACTGTATTATTTTTTATAAATTACCATTTTGTCCAAAAATGTATATTTTTCTGTAGAACGTGCAAAATCTGTCTCTGGAGATGGGAACTTCAAAAAAGACATGTGACGTGTTTTGACCAGGCTGTCCAAATATTGCTTAACACGTACATTTGAAATATTGCAATATATTGCACTATATACAATTAACGGGCTGGAGCAGATTATGCAGACTTAAGCACATCAAGTGTAAAAAATACACAAGCATGCCTATATGAAGTAGACTACAGTGAAGTAGTGCTTTCCCTCCCTGACAGTGAGGAGCAGCACACTGTAAGCTATATTGGCTAACATATTAGCGTATGGCTAATGCATTAATCAAATCAAATATATAACGATTCCAGTACGCACACTGGAGGACTGTGTGGACTAAATTGAGTGTCCTGTTTAAGAGACATCTATAACTTTTAATTTACACACGTTTAATTGTTAAGGGGCTTCCAAACAGTTCCAGTTTTACACAGATTTCCACCTTAATTTTCCCCTCATGAAGAATAAAATAGCAGCTGCCCTACTTCACTTCAGAAGCATAGTAGTTGTGTACAAACAGCAGCTAGGGAAAGAAGGGCCACCAGAGCGGCCGCTCCTAAGGCTTAGTGTGAAATGTAGCCACCTTCCCATTTTCTGCTTTTCTCTTTAAACAGCTGAAAGCGCGAGGAGTCTGCAGTGCGCAGTGAGCTGAGCGCATGCTGGCGGTGAGGGGGTTTCTTTCCCAGCGCTCAGGGCCACGCTGGCCTGGGGCCCCTCTCTCCTCTCCTTTTGTTCAGTCCATTGTGGCGAGGGTGTGTTGGGATTGGGGGGCGTAATGAGAGGGCTGCGACCCCCCGATGGGGTGGATTTGCCATCCAAAGACCGTTAGGCAGCGCCTGAATGAATGGGGGGACTGAATGTCATTGTAATGCAACGGGACAGCTCCTCCTTCACGCCAGTTTAAGACGGAGAGGCCGCAGCGCGGAGAAAGCGAGCTGGGAGGAGGAGTGGGGACAAAAACATCTTCAGCAGCAACACACTTTCTCCTCGGCTCCTCTCTACACCACCTCAGCCATGTTTTTGCTCGTCGTTTTTGGACACCTGAGCTTCATTCCCCCTCAGGATAAAGAGATATCTTCACCCAGACCAGACAAACATCTCGACCAGGCCTGAGAGCGGCGTCTACATTTATGACTTAAATTCGGAGTCGATGTGGGAACTAACACACTTGGAGGAAACGTCACAAAAACAAAGTCGTGTAAGAAAAAAATAACTTCGTTGTATAAATCGTTGTTGTCGGAAGTCTGGTCGTCGGAACAGTCAGCTTTCTCCAATTAAAGATTATTCGCCACCTTTTTGCTTGGTTTTCTTCGCCAGGCTGCAAGAGGGCGCTCAGTATGGGACCGACTAATATTCGTCTCGATTAGGCCTCAACAGTCGAATTCGAATAGACTCTTCCTAGATAAACAAGAACAAAAGTGAGAATAAATCAAGTAAGTCAAACAAATTACCAAATGTGGCGTCATAACGGAATGTATATATACATATATATACCGTACTGCAGGTGCAAGATTCAGGAAACTGTCTTTGTTTAGTTAACTGTGGGGAAGGCAAACAAACAAAACACAAAATTGTGAGAGATAAGTGTGCAATTATTTGGTTGTAAATTATTATGGCATTTAATATGTTATAAAACAAAAAAGACATTTCCCATCTAAAATAATTATTACTATTAAAATCATATTCAAATTAATACATTATTAACCCTAAAAAAATTATCATAAACAAACTTTAAATTTTTTGAAAGAAACATTTAAATAATTGAACCAACCGTTTGACCTCTTTATTTCTGTGGGAAGTTGTAAAAGAAAACTAATGTTGCGTTTAAAAAAACAACACCAAAAACAGAAAACTAATATGATTTTGTAATTTATTCAGGCCAAAATATTCAGAAAAATACAGAAATCTATTATCTAAAAAATAATAGACAGAGACTAGGATACATCACTGATAATGTGTCCAAGTTGCACCACGTGGTGTTGAAAATAAGTAAACATCCTATAATGTATCAGTTATTTATTTATTAGTTGTAAATACTACAAAATAGGACCCAACGCTTTACAATTAAGAGTGTACGCTTTGCCTCTCAGTTTGATAATGTGGATTGGTAAAATTGACAAAAGTAGTAACATTTAAAATATATAAAGCTGCAGTGCCCTCCACACACGTACATCTTTTAGAAACAAAAATAAAAGAAATATGAAAATAGTAAGAACCCATGTTAAGATGCAGTCCAGATGTGCACTTATTCTTAAATAATGAATGAGATAAGCAATATAAATATACTCCACGCGACATACAGAATTACTTTAAAGCAAAAAAAGAGAATATGCACAGATATAATAGTAAATTTAACTAAAAGTACAGTTATTACTCGAAAACGGTCACCATACATATGTTGGAACCACCTCAGATGAATTGGGTATATTTTTTTTCTAAAAACCTAACTTGTCCAGTATCCAGGGTTATCTTTGTGTAAGCCTTCAGTGTATGAAGCAAAGAGGTGGAGCACTTTCAGGCTAACCTGTTTTACTAAAATCTAACATTTCCCTGCAGCGTCTTAACCTAATTGTAAAAAATAGATATATCTTATATTCTGAAAGAAATTACCAGGCTTCAAACAGGTAATGTTGTGAATATATATTTTAAGTAAAAACAGTTCAATAAAATAAAAACAAGAAATAAATACAAGAAAAATGCATATTCTACAAAAAATACTCCAAGGTTTTTTTTTTTACAGATACGTAGTGTTTTTTTGGAATAAAAAACAAAACAAAAACAAAAAGCAGACCCTAATATATGTGTGTATATAATATCCCCTCTCTTCACAGGTAATATGGTTGGGTTTAAAAATGGACGCAGCAGCCATGCTTGCAATAATCAGTCCGTTTACGTGCTTATGTGCTTCACACAAGTCCGGTAGAGAACGCCCGTGCGCGCGCGTGCGTGCGGGAGCGTGAGAGGGCGCGCGCCGTTTCAAGGGCACCTCGCTGATGAGGCTCTGGGCTAATGGGGGGGAGGAGAGAGGGGCGATGGGGCGAAGGGGAGGGGAGAGGATGGGAGGGGGGGTGGGGGTACTTGGGCCCGGGCCATGACGTCATTATGTCCCCATGTAATCCTCTTGCGTTGAGCCCAATCAGCAGAAGGGGCTGCGCGTGTCTGGGACGGGGAAGAGAGAGAAATCTCTAATCCGCGAGACTGGATCAGAGGAGAGAGAGAGAGAGAGAGAGAGAGAGAGAGAGAGAGAGAGAGAGAGAGAGAGAGAGAGAGAGAGAGAGGAAGAAGAAGAAGAAGAAGGAAAAAAACACCCACCCAGGGCTGGACCAAACAAGCGCTGCTGCCGAGGACGGGGCGAGATTAAAAAGGGGATGCGCCGAAGAGGGACGTGCCCCAGTGCTGGTGGGGGCTTCACGGAGCGCTAACGCACGGATGAGGTCGCAACGAAAGAGGAGGGGGGATGTGGAGGATGGATGATGCTGAGAAGTACACTTTTGCACGGAAAAGGAGGAGAAAAGAAAGAAAGAAAGAAAAAAGCAAGTCATGGTGAAGAAGAGGCTCGTCGAGTTCCTCCCAGTTTTACCTGTCTGACTGCAGAGCTGCAGAGTCGAGCTGTGTCGTCCAGAGTCCAGAGTAGAGGGATGCTGCTATCCTATCGCCCGCGCTTTGTTTTGATGCGTATTTTTTTGTCTTCTATGAGTGAACATCCAATAAAAGCCCAGGTAGTGAAGCGGACGGTGGACTGCAGAGACCGAGACAGGAGGGCGTTATTTGCAGAGACGAGAGACGCATGCAGCTAGACTTGGGGAAGCTTTGCGGTTCTCACCAAAGGATAGTAGTGTGTGTTCCTACTAACGCGAGCACCAACGTCCTGCTTCTGTCTATCCTTCTCTCTCTTTTTCTCTCTCTCTTTTCTATTATGAAATCCTGCTCATCTCTCTCTTGTTTTTGCGGACAAAGGAGCAGTTTTGAGGGACTAAAGCAAGCTCTGAAAAAACAGCGTGTGAATGCTGTGCTGGTTCCATCGAGGAGATAATCGCCGAAATCGATTGACTTTTGTTTATTTGTTTGTTTGTTTGCTTGTATGTTTGTTTGTTGTTTTCATTGTGTGAGTCGGTTCATGCTGCTCTCCTGTGGTCTTTCTTGTAAAGGTGCTGTAGCGTAATGATGGTGGAATGGCTATTTGTAGCAGCTCGGACTCCGCCGTAGCCCAAAAGTAGCACGCACGTAGGCGGCAAATGTGTCATTTGATTGTATGTTTGCACATTTCCTTGCAGCTCGTGCATTTGCTGTGGGTTGTGCGCGAGCGCCGGTGTCTCTCCGCGGTTGCGGCGTCAATGCTGTCTATCTATGCGTCACACTGGCAGCGCGTGTGCTTGGACCCGAACAGGGGGTTTAATTTTAACTGAGGGGATATTGGGGGTGGGGGGTCGGTCATTTCTTTCTTTCACGTTTTTTCTTTATCGTTCTTTTCCTGTCTCTATTATACCAATGCAGAAACAGCGACCGGGTTACCACTCTGCGTGTTCACAGCGGACCTTGATTTGATGTCCAAAACAATTAAGGCACGCGGTGAATGCCAAGAGAGGAATGTCCACGAGCGCCGCGCTTCCTGTCCGCAGAGATGGCCATCGGCCATTTAGGCAGGCGGGGATTCATGTTTAATTACAATGCGAGACCTTGACGGTATATGAGCACGTGCATTGCCGCGAGACGTCAGTTCTACCTATATAATACGGTTTAACCAGGTTTCACACCCGGCATTTTTTCTTGTGTTTTTATATTAAACTAATTGCTAAATAGAACGGATTCAGGTAGTCTGGGCCATTAGGTATAATCAAGGATAGATCAAAAGCTGGATACATTCATTACAGTGAAAGACCAGCTGACAGAATCAATCAAACTGGCTATGATGTATCAGATTGCATATTACAAGTGTCACTACTAGCGCGAAATGTTATATCGACCACCTATGACGTGCGCCTTATCATATCTTATCATATGTCAACACACTAACATATTGCTCAATAGTGATGTACTACTATACCATATTACCCTATAAGACACTGTAGCACTGTATTGCACATTGCCCTATATTACCACATAAGACATTGTCCCATGTGACCTGGTGGCTTATAATACCTGCATACACCCCACTCTCTAGCTCAGTGCAACAGGCCTCTATCCTCCCTTATCCAATTATCCTCAAGCAGGATAATTGCTAAACGTCCACTTTGTTAATCTAGGCTATGAGAAGTAGGCTGGATAAGAAGCTCAAAAAAACTCTACCAAGAGAATTCGAAATGCAAACGCCAGGTCTGTGCTAGTCTATATTAAGTAGAATTGGCGAGGGGAGGGGGCACACACAAAGATCCGGCCTAGAGAAATACATTTGTCAACTCTAAGCTTTATCTTCCTAATCTCTAAGCCAGTCTACAGCTGTTGTCCAATTTCATCTTCATTGCAGCGGGCGCGATTTCGAAGGCCGTAAAATTTCAATTGCGACTTCATCCATTCAAGTTTCAGTGTAAGATTGGGTAAACCGTCTACCAAAGGGAAATATACGATTTTGTAGAGCAATCTATCACTATAAAGAAAAAAAATATATATTTATGTATCTATATGTAGCAATGTGACAAGGTCTTCAACTTCTGCTGTGTGAGTGCGCCCCCTATGGAGGCCGACAGCAATTATTCTAATTTGAAACGCCATCAAGTAAACAGCAGCTTTAAATTGACAGAACAATAAGATAGATGGGCTTGTGTTTGGCACTTTAGTACTCTGGTATTTTGCGTTCTTTCCAATATTTTGGTTGGAGATGACATTATACATCCCAGTATCATCACTAACATCGCATTGGCAAATAAGGGGGAAACTCTGAAATCCTAAAAATAAATATGTATTGTTCTTCTGATCACACAGCATAATTAGTAAGATCTTTGTGTTTGGTTATATTTAGGCTCCTATGTTTACAGCACCATGCTCACTGTCCTGCATGGAGCAATGTGTTCCTTCATCTCCTGTCAGGGACAAACTGTTCCAGCCAAATGCTGCTCCAGGTGGTGAAGTTGCAAGCCAGAAGATGTTAGACGCAGTGGAATAATTCTAGAGGAGAAAAACGACTTCGATTCCAGACTGCAGAATAAATTGTACATAAAATATTTTGTAGGCTAAGAAGAAGCGAAGTGGTAAATGTGAAGGCTCAACAAACGGTTGGACGTTTTGCGCAGGATTAGGGATATATATTTTGACAATTTATGCAAACACGTATAGTTCAGTTAGGCCTATATGAAAATCTAGTATATTTACACATGGTGTATTTTTTACAGTCAAAATTTTCATATATTTATTTTATTTGTAACGCCCACTCGCAGTTAACATCCTCAGCGCATTGCTACGATGCATCTTTGGTTCTTGAACCGCGTTTAAGCGAATACACATTTTATATACACTGTGAATTAAAATGTCTGTCAGTCACACAGAAAACTTCATCTAAATATACAGGGGCGAATAAATAAAAATGTGGAAGGTAAGTATTATTCATAGAAATGCATATTTGTTTTCCATAATGTGCTTTGTGTTTGTTTTGTGGTTGCAAATAAATGGATAAATCCCATTTTGTTGTTGTGGTTCCTTCGTACACGTTTGAAACCAGTTCATCAAACCAATTCAATAAGACTGTTGTACATCACACAAATCTAACTGCAAAATCACCCAGCGTCCTTTTAGTCACTGATTTACACCAAAGATATATAAAAAACACTCAGCCTCCAGACTTTAGCCTTCATTTGATCAGAATTGTTCTTTAATTGGATTTTAATATGGTACATCTTTTTAGAACAATTTACATTTACTTTTTGGTCAAATTTAGCTTTAGTTGGGGCATATTTAAACCACATTTAAGTTTACAATGTTAATCAGTAATGTAGTTCATTGTCTAGGCCTGGATTAACGGCCCCAGACATATTAACACTGAATATTGTGTCAAAGTGTTTACAGCGTTTAAGCTAAACCTGATTTCTAGTTTAACGTGAGAGAGATAAAATATCTCGGGTAGGTCTACAGGTCTTGGCTACAATTAATAAAATATTTTCTTTCTGCAGGAATTTCGGTTTAGAAATACGATTCTAAATAAAACCTCCAGTTGTTAGAGAACATCATAATATGGGAGTTCTAACAATCTTCAAATGTACATGCATTTATCTCCATCCCAAATATGATTATTTAAAGAAAGATTCTTTAGGCAACTAAAATCTCATAAACCTTCATCGATTTGGAACCTTTATTTTTAAAGTTTACACATAAAATGGATTAAGCCTACGACCCAGAACTGGGCAATAACAAATGTGTCCAAAAAAGATGACAGAAACACACAAAAAGTACCTTAGCGGTGTTTGTTACGCTCAATGCATCAGAATTGCTGTCTAGATATTGGTTAAAAACAACGAGAAGGATAAAATACAAATCAGAAGCGGTTTCAGGTTGGATTTTTTTATGTGATATTAAAAGTATCGTCATTAAACCGAATTTGGCGTTAATGTAGCAGCGTGTATATTTGGTAGTTTAAAATATTGCACGTTATATTTTGTATGCTGCAGTCACTCACAACCTTTTATTAGATAGGCACATTTTGTGCATTTAAATAAAACAATATCAAATTTAAAATAAATAAATAAAAGATTAACACCAGAAAAATAGGTATTTACAGGCCCATCTTTAGCGTACAGGCCTCCGTTTGTGTGCTAATATTTAGGTTGACAATCCTTATGTTATTCGAAAAAAATAAATGCATAGCTCTCGAAATTATTTTTCAATTCCTTCAAAAATATAAGTATCTGGGTTTTAGCTTTTAATAGGTCCATTTAGGGTTTTCTCTACCTCAGGGATGTCCTGATATCCGTTAGGCCTGTTTGTAGTTCTAAGCAGGGTCGTGCCTGAAGCGCCAACAAAATACTCAGCACCTTGGAGAGCTCCACATGACCTCGCAAAGCTAAATATGATAAAATGCGCTGTAGAAAACCAATGAAAATCAGCACTGCACCATCTATCAACAATTAAATGTAGGCTTTTATGACATAAGTGATCATTTCTATCGACTAGAAAACGAATACACATATTTTTCTCATATCGGTCCACTCAACCCACGAACAATAAAGCTCAGTAGATCAACGCTGAAAGCTTACCCATCTCAACGGCGGTGTGCAGCGCCGCCCTGCGGTAAAACACTGCTCTCTGTCTGACACAGCCACACCAATAACTCATAGCTTTTACTGCTGATGTGTTGCAGTATCTTAGGGATATGAGGGTTTCTTTAAAAAAAAAAAAAACTAAAATTAGATGTTGGGGTTTATATTAAATAAAACAATTGCATAGCATTAAAGTGTCACAACAGAACTGAAATGTTTAATACAAACAAGTAAGAAGAACGTTCAAATGTTTCAACTACAACTACACTGGAAATTGTAATTTCCACAATTATTTTTTTTATTTTTTATTGTTTTTTATTCTACTACTACAACAACTATTACTATTACTACAACTACTGCTTCTACACTGTAAAAGCTAACATCACTAATTTCTCAAACAACATTAGTGAACTTTACTTATTTCGTAATAACCTTTTGGTTTAACTCATGTAATTTTCATGTAAAGTTCTTATTTTGCCTATAACTAAATACATGATCAATCTACATTTAACTCTTTCAGTTTACACAAGTTGCACATGTACAGAGTAGCGCTGTGGGAGAACTTTCTAGACATTTACATTTACAGCATTTAGGTAAAACTTTTATCCAGAGTGACTTACAAGGTTATTTCTATTACAGTGGTGGTTCAGTGTAGTGTAAGTAGTCTGCCCCAAGGACTCTTATTGGTGTAGCGCAGCATTCAGTCAGCCAGACCCAGAATTGAACCCTAGTCTCCCACATGATGTTTTAGCTCACTGGAAGGGGGATGGATTAATTTTCTCACGCAGTAGTAAAACTCTGGCAAAATCTGGCACAAACCAAACAGTGCCATTCTGTCCTCTACTAATAAATTAAAATACAAGCTACCCTTGCCAGAATAAGCAGTAGTTAGTCTTATTAAGGGGCTAATAAAATATACTACCAATTCTCTTATTTTTGGGTATGTATTAACTAAATACTCAAGTGAAGGTAGCCCTTATTGGCAAGACTACACACTGAGAAGTTTGTTGTGTAGGGGCACACCCACTGTGAAAATAAATGATGCATGGAACCTATAGCTATATTAACTTTCCATGTTATACATAACCTGAAAATAACAGTTATATATTTAGTTAACTTTTCTAGGCCATCAGATTCCCAAATCAACTTATTAAATTGTACAGTGTGTCGTTATAGTGCTATGAGAAAAATACTGCAACTACTTATACTACTAATACCACAACTAAATTGAATTGAATTTAATTACACTGGTTCATGCAGACTCTTTAAGATCCATACTTTAAATGGTTCTTTAACAATTATCAATTGAAATAGTCACACAGTCACAGCAAGCAAGGATAGATCAGGGTTCATACAGTCTTGAAAACCTGGAAAAGTCATAGGATTTCAAAATGGCAATTTCCAGGTGTGGATAAGTTTTAGAAAAATAAATATACTTAAAAACATTTTGGAAAAGTCATGGAAATTTGTTCTACAAATTTTAAGCTAACAAATACATAAGCTCTGAGTTAATTTAGTTATTAAGCCCTACACAATGAAGCTCTCTGGATCTGACTATTTCTAATATTTTATTATTGAAGTTTTTTTTCTTTATCAGATTTATTTTAGGTTGGATTATAGTTGATAAATTTTGGTTTTATTGTCCATGTCTGCACTGATGTTTTAATAATTGTATGGTCATGAAAATTCGCTTTAAATTCATGGAAAAGTCATGGAAGTGTATTGTTTAAAAACTGTATAAACCCTGATAAACGCACTGTGAGCCTACCACATTATATGAAAACCTAGAACTAGACGAATAAATAAATAAAAACTAGACAAAGACCAAACATAGGCATCAAAACCCCAAAAATCATAGAACTCAAGATGAGTAAAAGAGCAGTTTCTGAATAAGTCATTCCATTGCTAGAATTAACTGCAAGTAATAGAAGGTAAATCCAGGGTGGGACTGTGACTGGAATGACCCATTCACTAAATGAGAGAGTCCAAACAGATTCTCCCCAGAGGGAGGGACATGTGACACAAACAGCCTTTTTTTGGCAGCTCTGTTTTTAGAGCTCATGGCTCATTCCAACGACATTACATCTAGTGGTGCTGTTCAATTTGGGCCTTTATTTTACAGACACTATATGAGATTTTACTGCTGCACTATATATGTTACAAAGAACAATCACTTTATCTCGCGTACACCAAGAGTAAATGCAATTTTGTCTGCAAAGGCAAAAGATAAGGTAAACTAGATTACACGAGGTTGAGCATCAAATGTTACCAGAATTTATTAGAGAACCACTAAATTCAATTTTTCATTTGAGCCTATTATGTGACTGCAATAAATATGACCCCAGAGTCTTTCAGTTTTATTGCTAATGAATTAAATTAAAATGAATTACACAATGATTCTTGTCAGGATCTGCTGCATATTCAGTGATTCATGCAGCTGCGCAAAAAGGGAGAGGACGAATTAGACGTAAATTGAAAGGGCTACAAAAGCCATAAATATGCATATAAACATAAAACATCAACATTTGGAGGAAAATACATCTGAACTTTTAATGAAATTCAATGTGAAAAAAAAAATAATTCCAAGCTACTTTGGAGCATTTCTATTGTCGCTTTCGTATCATATAATTCTAACACAATAAAATGAACAAAAGCTAAATCAAAAGTATATGTAATATGTGTGTTTGTTTCTACTATTCTATACACAAAACTGCAACATAAGGCACTTTTATATTATGCAGTATGTTTATATGGTCCCCTTCATTGAATGTGGATGTGATTTCCGCTTGAGATTTCTGCTCATCTGTTTGCACAGACACAATCTTTACCACTCACTGCACTGTCCACTGTGGGTGGTAATAGCTTCTATGACATATTAACAATACACGCACTCTAAAAAATTATTTTGTGTGTTAGTCAGAGTACAACTCAATAAAATTAGTTCCACTTGACTGTATAGCCAATGAAAAAAGGAAATTTAAAGGCTCTTTGATCAGTGCTGGGTCATTCAGCTTTCTCATAGGCTCTTGGCACTATATATTTGCATATTGGGTGTGGCCTCTCCCTAACTTACCCTCTTTGTGTTGTGTGTTGACAAAAGCTACCTTATCCTGGGCATGCATTAGTATTATATATGTTGGATAGTTTGCAGGCCTTAGTGTTTTAGGCTGTAAGAGCAAATCATCCTTATTCTGTGTTGCTGGTGATCACAGTATGTTGGCTTGGAGCTGCAGTGTTCACTCTTGTGCTGCTGAAGTATTATATTGTCAATATTGGCAGTTCTTTAAAAATATGATGACTTGACTAAGATAATTTGAGCCAATAAATATCTTTTTTTCAGTGCATGCGATGCTGTGGTTTGAGGAGAATCAAAACGAGATGCAGATTTTATACCTGCACTAATGAAGCAATTAACTAATTAACTTGACTTGAGTAATCAAAAATACATGTGTCCATGTTACATTTTATGGAAAAACGTATTGGGACACCTTCACATGACATCCCAAATCATCAGTATGGAGTTGGTTCCCTGGTGCAGCTTAAATAGCAAGATGGGGCACTCACATAGTTATGATAATCAACACAGCATTGGAAACTTTTATGCACTATGCTCCTCAGATCTTTAAAGCAAAGAATATGGTAAAATGTTTCTAAACTATCATTAACTTTAGCAAGTATTTCAATCATTTTTGCAGACATATTCTGGCACCACTGCTGCCAGGAAATTATTGTTTTATAGCAGTAATTGTCAAGAATGCCAGAGTGGTTGAACCCGAAGGTCATACACAGAAGAATAACAACACTAACCATGGACAAGGCAGAGAGCAAAGTCCAAAAACAGACAAGTGTCTAAACCAGAACACAATCATAAACAGAAGGGGCTAAGCTAAAGCAGTAGTCAGTAAACAAACAGGCAGTGGTCGAAAGGCAGAGAAGATAAAGAGAACGCGAGGTAGAAAAGCTAGGAACTAGATTGAATATCAGGCACTGGGGAACAGGAAACAGGGGTTTTTATACACACTGGGACAGGTGTGAGCAATCAACACTGATTAGTAGGATGGGGAATCAGAGGATGGGGAATCAGAGTGGCACATGTCAGGGGGAAAGAGCACAGGTGAATTCTGGGAAATGTAGTTTGTGTCAGGGATAACAGAGTCCATGGCAGGCAGACAGGAGGTGACTGGGCTGACAGTTGTTCCTTGCATATTTTTTCATTATATATGGTATTTGATACTACACACATTGTTATACACACTGTTTTTATGATATATATATATTATCTTCCTTCTAGGTTACTATCTGCCAACTGCTGAATTTATTTCTTTTTGTAAAATCACAAATATATTATTTCCAGAGATTTTTCAAATGTAAAAATAAAATATTTTACTGAGGCCCAAATTCATTAATTAAGAGGTGTTCCTAGACTTCTATCCCTATATTAATGAATTGCCTTCTAATATGTTAATTCTGCATTCAATTTTTTTTTAACATTCCCACTAAATGCAAACTGTATTCATCTTTGAAATTTCTTCTAATAGTTTGCTGTTGTTGTTAATAACTGCAACAAATAATGGCCTCTTTTTGTATTTGTATAAGCTAACGTCAAAAATGAGACACATGCATCTAAAACTAATCTGTGACCTGTTAGCATGTGAGCTCATTTATTATCCCTCATCTAATTGTGGTCATTTATTCTGTTAAATGCAATCTGATGGTTTTCTCCACGAGGCAGAGAGTGCAGGGTCTTGTGTGTATCGGCTTGGTGATATAATGATGCTACATAAGCAAAGCAGTGGGTTAGTGAAGTAGGCTAGTGCAGTGTGTGTGTGTGGGTGAGGGGAGATGACATAATGTCAGTGGACGATGCTCTCTTTCGGGTTGTGTAACACTTCATTGAGGTCACACAGCAGCAGGTTGCTATCGGAATTACTTGGAAATGGATACGAGCCGGCAAGAGCCAAAAAGACCATTCACTGAATCAGCCTGGATCAGCCAGGGACACATGATATCATCCCTGGTGACAGCTTTCATTTATCCCTGTTTAAGCTTTATCTAAACTAGAGGACTTTCCACTGTCTACACTGTATGCAGCATCATACTGCAAATTTCTCTCTCTCTCCATCTCTCTTTCTTTCTCATCTCTGTAATTGTGTGCTGTCATTTCCAGCCTGAAATGATGAAATTTCCTCAAGATGACTCAAAATGATTAATAAAGAATTCCCAATGTAAGACACTGGAATGAATTCGCCTACAGGCTAGAAACTCAGAGCATTATGCAATGCACTATTATAGAGATGATGATTAACATGCCTGAGACACACAAAGAGAGGGAGAGAGAGAGAGAGAGAGAGAGAATTTCACATTCTTAAGACAAAGGAAAGAAAAAAGAGAGAGAGAATTTAAAGTATTAAAGATAGATCGTTCTGTGAGGAGTATTCAGGATGTATTATGCATGTGCTCTCACTGCATCATAATACAATGATCGATGTTCAAATTCTCACCCCAGACTATCTAAAAATCTATTCCTAAAGGGATGTGACTGGATATTGACTGCAACTCTGATGACCTGCTCTCCAAACCTCCTATTACATTCCATTTATTATTATTATTATTATTTACATTTCTGCACAACAACACTGGTGGTGTTCAGATTCAGCATATCTCTCCCTCTCTCTGTTTCTCTCTGTGTATATGTGCATTGTTGCACTAAGTACTGTGCTAACTTTACAATCATACAAATATAGGAAACTGATATAATGTAGTATGTGTGATCATTACAATAGTGATAGCTACACTGCAAATATATGAGAGGGACATTGAAACAAACATGCAAATATAGTGCAATGCAGTATGTGCAAACTTTACAAAATTGCAAACATAGAAGAATTATGTGTTGTAGTTTTTGTGAAGTTTTCTATAGAGGAATTGTACAAAAATTATGTGGTTTTTCATTGTGTTAACTTTACAAGTGTGGGAGTATAGGAGAATTATGCTGTGTAGCATGTTTAAACTCTACAACTGTGGAAATATAGAAGAATTTTGCAGTGTGTAATGTGTGTAAACTTTACAACTGTGTGTTTCTTTATTTGTTTTTATCTAAATCTGTATACATGGTAAAGTCTAAATGTAATAAAAAAAACATTACATTATAAATAAAACTTATAAAAGGAAATTAAGTTAGTTTTAACACTTATGGGTCGAATAATGACATTTTACCCATTACTCATTTAAAGCAAACTTCCTAAAGGAAAAAAAAGGATCCTTTTAAATTAATATGAAACTATTCAGATATATGTTAAAAAAGAAGCAGAGTTTGGGGGTATTTAGTAATAAGCTGTCATTGTTTGTTAATTAGCCCAGATAACTGGAAAAAAAGTTTAAAAACTGTAATTATGTTCTGATTAAAATACAATCCACATGATCATACATTCATTTACCCTGCAAAACAGGAATCAGGCAGCTTCTTTATTTCTATTCGCTGTGTGTGTCTGCATGTGTGCGCGTGTGTGTGTGAGAGAACTTGTGTACAGGCCAAACTCAGTCAGAGACAGATGGTCTGGTCTTCCCTGAACCTAAACTCAAACAGGAAAGAGTAAAATCTCATCTCAGTCAGGGAGCTTCATACAGTGAGACATGCTCGCTACCTGCCAACACTCCCACGCTTTATACAGGCAATAGTGTTGCAATTGTGTGTTTACATTTTGTTTTACCTTCACTGGCATGCTGCTGATTATGTATACAGTTTGGATATTTTATATTTATATTTTACATTGCATCACTCTTTGAGGGTTATATGGTTTAAAACATGACACATACTACACTGCATAACATATCTATATTTACCCTATTGTAAAGTTTGCACATATTTCATAGCATAATTAATCTATTTTTACATTGTACAATTTGCTATATTCTATGTTTACTATTGTAGCTTTTGCGTACTTATATATATGTATCACTTCTGAAAATTTGTAAAGTTGGCCTATTTTTACTATTGTAAAGTTGAACACCTTCTATGATAAGATATAGTGACTCTACCAAATGTGCTCTACCAAATGGTTGTGCAGAAGTTAAAGGGTTTAGTCAATATCCAGCATCTAAGAAATTAATATACTATGTTTAATTACAGTTTTGCCTAGAAATAAAATACATGAAGGAAGATTCTTGATTTTTACACTGTACACCGACTGATAGTGTACATACAAACACTAGCATCCTCACTTAGTGTCAGTTCTGCTACTTACTGTCCTGATAACCTACTACTATCCTAAAGATGACTAATGTGGCCTGGCATATAAGCAAAAAATGAGGAGGTTGAGTTGAGTGGGGGTGTGAGAAAGAGAGAGAGAAGAGAGAGAGAGAGAGAGAGAGAGAGAGAGAGAGAGAGAGAGAGATGTGGGAGGAAAGAGCTGACAAAGGAAACAAATAAAGCCAGTTACATAATCAATTCCCTCCCTTCATCCTTCATACACCCCCCCCCCCACACACACACACACACACATATAAAATAGAACAAATTGTACCAACACTAACGCTGACATGATGTTCTATTGACCGTACTAAATATAACATTTCTAATCTAACACGATTCCAATCTACTGTCACAGATGCAATTACACAGGCGGGGGGACACGTCACATTTAGCCCCAGTGTGATTTCCTCAATAGTATCTATTTATTGCCATTATAGCTGGATTTTTGTTTGTCTGTTCTTATTTCTGTCCACTGTTTGCTCTATCTGCACATGTATTAGCGCTCTACTGATCCGTATCACTTCCGACTGTGGGAATCGAGCCAGTGTGATAGCAGGGAAAGGCAGGGTGAATAAAAGTGTTACACAACACTGTCAATAAATCCGTGGCATGAATTAAATGCATTTACTCACAGACAGCTAACTTAACAGCACTGTAAAATGCTTTAGAATTAGAAGTCTACATATTCTGCTTTTTTTTTTTATCTCATTTTCTCCCCAATTTACAAGACCAATTACGCAACCCACCCATTAGGGCTTCCTCAATCACTAGCGATGCCCCAACACCAGGAAGATGAAGACTGAAAACTAGCACATGCCTCCTCAGCCACCGCCAATTTTTTAACAGCTGCTGATGCAGCATTGCCGAGTAGCATCACAGCGCGCTTAGAGGAAAGTGCAGCGACTCGGTTCCGATGCATCAGCTCACAGATGCCTTGTGCTGATCGACATCACCCTTTGAAGTGATTTTGGGAGAAAGGGCCATCTACCATCTAAAAAGGAAAAACAGAATATAAAGGAATTTTTAATGTTTAAAAGGAAGATAAAGTTACCAGGAGCAATAAATAATTGAGCTAAGTAGGGAAAAAATACAGAATGGAGTTCCTAATGATGTCCTGTGATACTCCATCCCGTGCAGCTGGCCATGGCAGAGCATCTGTATTTTAAAGCCAACTCTTCGTTTGTGAAGCTATGGATACTATGGCATGACCAGCTGAATGACCAGAGGTATCCCTGATTGAAATTTGTGTGGGATGCTTTTGGACGCCCTATCAACACAACTACAGCAAATCTGTAGTAATATTAAGGCTGTAGGGGATGGAGTTTGGCAGGACACAATTAGGAACCTCTACAGCTCCACGCTCTAGATTTCCACAAGCGTTTTATATTAAATCCTGTCCATATCAGTTTAATTTTTTTATCATTTATTGTTTCTGGTAGCTTGTATCTTTTTTCCGAATAACATTGCAATCCATCACTTCCTTCTGGATACAACTACTGTATTTATTTTTCAAATCTAAAAACCCTATATAAATATCACTTTGGCTGTGCCCAAAACCAAACACTACACTACACACACAGATGCTAAAGCATGCTGGGTTATTTTTAACTAAATATAAGGGGGTCATTTGTTTGAGTTGTTTTGCAGAGTGCTGGGTAGATTTGTGTAGCCCCACAGCTGCACTAGTGAAAGTAGAGACGATGCAGATAAGATCCATCTTCCTGCTTCGCCAGGTGTAACAACCCATCCACTGGGTCATTCTACCCTGTGGAAAAATCCAACTCAAAAACAGCTTTTGGTAGATGGTTTTATATCTGGTCTTATATTTGAAAAGCTGGTCATACAAGTGAAAACATACTTTATTCTGAACAATTTGCTTGCTAACCAGTTTTTAACCAGTGTAGCATATGTGGCAATTGAGTTTATACATGCTGGTCATGATGAACAACAGCTAAACCAACAATTCATACAAAAGCATACCCTATGCTGGTCAAAATCTAAGCTTGAGCTGGTCAGACTGGATTTTGTTATTCATCCATATAAGAAAATAGAAACTCACCATCTCACCAGAGGGAAAAAGTCAAATTCCATTTAAATTATTCCATTTAAATTCTGTTATTTTGAGGCAAATAGGTCTTTTAAACTATATAAATAAAGATATAAAATAGTATATTAAAAATAAGTACAGGATATAGGTTGCATAGTATTTTTATTTTTTGATACTCCACGTGTTTATTCCAATCATTATTAATATTATGATATTAAAATGAATGTATTATTATCTCACCGTAAAAATACAATTTAACAAAATTTGAATGACATGATGTTTGAAGATGAAAAAAGCAAAAAGCATTTACAAACATCTGAGCAACAATATATTTTGAGTTGAGTCAGCAAGAAAACATTTTTTGTGCATGGTCATTTTTTTTACAGTGCATACTTATTTCTTTGTGAGCAAAATATGAAAGGTTGTATAAACATCTAATCTACTTCTAATGATGATTTTTTACTTTAACACACTACATATTATGTCATGCTACTTTAAGATCCCGCCTTTGTCTGTAGAAAACAGTGTATCAGCATTATTGATGCTATTATGCAACAGCTTGCTGTCATGCTGTTTAGTCCTTCTGTAGTTTAAGTGCAGGTTTTTCTTTTTTACCTAAAAAAAAAGGTTGTTTTTTAACCCTCCTGTATCCAAAAGATGTCTGGAACAAAAACATATAAAAATATTTAATTACTAACTACATTGCTAATTGTTTTATCATTATTTAGTCCTCTAACAGGTAATGGTTCAATTAGGATAATTCACTCGATTTTCATAAAAAAAATGTTTAACTTTTTTTAATGTTTCTCAACTTTATTACTTTTGAAAAACCAACATACAAAACACCCCAGCTGGCACACAACCCACCTTCAACGTTGAAATGTGTTTGAAATATGATTAAAGTAATGTCTATTGTTGTTTCGACGTTGAAACAAGGTTGAAACAACCTTTAATGTCAGATGGTTGTGCAAAACTTAAAATTTTAATGTTGAACCTTCTGTCTTTTGAATTAGCATTTTACATTTCATCAGCATATAATTTCAAAAACCGGTTGGATGGAGGGATGAAAAGTGGTTTTACTTCCATTTGCAGTAATTGCTTTTTAATTTGTCACCAATTCTTTACCATACCTGGGGGTATGTTCATTTTCTATTTGTTTTACTGTTGTGTTTTTGAGATAAGATATTCAGTCAGATTGTTTGTGGTGGATAACATTTATATTTACTTTTTGCTATAGTTATGTAAGTTTATTGTTAACCCTCTGATAACCATAGGATTTTCTAGTTTTGGTGAGCTATATCAACTATGATTCACTTTTCAAAATTAACACCAAATCCAACATTGATTCAAACATAACATCAATGTTGATTCAACATTGAAATGCATTGAGTAGTTTCACATAACATTGAAACATAACATTGCAATTTTGTTTTAGGTTTAGTTTTTGTAGGGGGTGTTTGCAAATATGTGAGATTAACCATTTTCATATTATATTTTTATTAAATAATTGAGGCAAGCAGAACAAGTAAAAAAAACTATTTTTCCTAGATCTTCAGACATTAAAACATTAAAACTGATATTCATGAAATATTTTTTTTTAATTATTAGTATCAGTGAAATTTATTCGTATTGCTTTATGACAAATATCAAGTATGGATATACTTTAAATCCAAAATAATCCACAATACAAGCGCAATGTGCGCATATCTAAGTTTTCTCCACCCGTTTTTGGGACACTCCGCCCTCCTGTGTTTGGATTGGTTAATAGTTTGCACTCATGAACAGAGCTGGTCTAAAACTACTGCGAATTTGCGAATCTTCATACGGGGTATTTTGAGTGTGGGCAGCTAAGTAGCCAATCCCCGTGCAGGAGGGCGGGTCTTATCAGAAAACAGGTGCTGAACGGACAACAACGCCTACGGGACGCGTCTAGTAATTGCGCGCTCTGATTGGCCGGCTGAGAAGTATAAAGAACCGCAGTCTCGTAACTCTTCCTAGACAGCTGGCGGCTGAACTGACCCACACCTATGTTAAGTTAAGGCGCGCGCGCGACGCTCGGGATTGCGCGAGCACGTGAACGCGACCACAGCCCGTGAGGAAAAAAAAAGAGCCAGAGCCACAGTACGCTTCCGTCCCGCCGCGGCCAACATGAAGGAGCGCAGGGTGAGCCAGCCGCTGGTGGTCCGCTGTAAACTGGTGCTGGTGGGGGACGTTCAGTGCGGGAAAACAGCGATGCTGCAAGTGCTGGCGAAGGACTGTTACCCTGAGGTAAAACTGAGAGCCTACCTGCACAAACAAACACACTGTGGGGTTTTATACTCATGCTCGTGCATAGATAGAGGTTGCTAGAACTGTTTTAAGGGGCTAGAGCTCAACCATAAACACTGTTAATATTTTTTTAAATCACAAAAAATAAAATTGAGTATATTTAGAACCTGCTGCAGATACCTTTTTCTGTTTTTTTTATTTATTTGTTTATTGTTTTTTTTTTTTTTTTTTTTTTTTACAGAATATAGATTATATATTTTATAAATCCAATACAATATTACTGCTGTTAGTCAATTTCTCTTAAACAATTAAAATAAAATAATATATATCTATCATTTTTAATTCTCCTGTGATGTTTAGGCATTTTCTAGACCCCCCTAGACCCCCAAAGTTTAGCACCCCCGTCTCATAAATCTCTAGTGACGTCCCTGAGCGCACGTATCGTAACTATATAGCTATTTCCCATTTGTTTAATGCAGAGTGTACGATATTTTTTTCGCTAAGCCGTTTTTTTCCTTCCTGAAAATAACAGATTAATGAGTTCCATCACGCGCAGACTGCGTCAGTGATTTTTTTCTTTGCCTCAGATGTGCGCGTGCTTTCTCCTCAAAGCAAAAAAAAAACGCAGCGCACGTGAACGGATCGCACGCACTAAGAACAGAACCTGCACTGTGAATTACTGAGCACGTGTTGCAAAAAATCTGAACATTAAACAAACAAATAAACAAGTGAACAACTAAATATACAGACAACAGTATCTGTCATGGCGCATCAGCACTGTGAGCTCAGCTCGTGCTCAGTAAGGTAGAGAATGATTGAATGACTGAGATGAGCTACTCTGTGTAGTGTCCTCTCTCTGCAGTGCATTATTACATCAGAGTCTGACTGTGCTGCTGCTCCTGTCCACAGACTTATGTCCCCACCGTGTTCGAGAACTACACAGCTGGCCTGGACCTGGAGGAGCAGCGCGTGGAGCTCAGCCTGTGGGACACGTCTGGTGAGAAAACTGCTGCTGCTGCTGTTGTTGATTTACTGCTGTTTACACTCTGGCTGTAGCATATATTCAGTTCTGTGATGTAGGGGTGGGCGATATAGCCCAAAAATAATATCACAATATTTTAAGGTATTTTCTTGGCGATATGACAAAACATAGGTTTTTGTTTTTTAATTTCAAGAATACAAAACTGCAACAAAAAATAAAATAAAATACATGTTTCTTTAGTTTAAACTCAGTTCTGTGGTGCTTCTGAGCTCTGATGCAGTGGTGGGCGATATGGATGGCCCTAAAATAATATCACAATATATAAATTAGTATAAACATAACAGTTCTATACATTCAGTATAAACAAACAAATCTATAAATGTCTATTTCTTAAACAGTAACTTGGCAATATTAGGATATCAGATAAATAATACACTTTATTGATAAAATAATGTAACAACAAAAATCTATCACTGATTGTATACATCTTACAGCAAGCAAACAATTAAAACCAAATACAGTAAATAGCAAAACAAGTAGACAATAGACTCAATAATATAGCTATTATGATGATATAAAGTTTATTTATTGTGCAACAGGTTTTTTTTTTGTTTAGGAAAAAAATAAACATATTATATTATAATAGTAAGGTAGTAATAGGCTGAACATTAAAAATGATTACGAATGATAATGAATGGTTTGCATTTTTTGTTCTTTTGGTTCATATGTATGTACATTTTTTGAAAATGTTAAAATAGATTAGGGATGTCAGAATAATATATGTAAATCTTGAAATATTTTATCTTGAAATGTTTTGCAGTACTGTATTTTTTTTAAAACATCAGTATTGTATCAATTTTTTATTATTAGATTACATGTAAAGATTGCTATCAGTCAGTGGTTCATTGTGAGTTCTGTTTAAACCCCGACCACTAGATAGCAGTGTTGAGCACTTTTGAAAAATACATTAAATACTTTTAAAAATAAATAAAATACATAAACCACTGTTATTCAGTCCCATTTATTAGAATTATAGTGCTATGACATTTTACACTGTGGCCACTGTCTTTGTTTGTTATCAAGAAACATTTGACTCTATACTTCCTTCTAGTGGATTGATTTCTTAACATCCATTGCGACTTCTTACAGTGTTTCAAAAAGACATTCATTTTTGTACATAAAAGGAGCATATACATAAATTACTTTGGTAGAAGAGAACAAAAGGGCAAACTGCTTAGCAATTAGATTTCATTTTGTGTTAAAGGTCTAATTATATAGTTTTTTTAATTCATTTTAAAATGTCTAGTTGTCTTCTCTAGAATGAATGAATGTCATGTGAGCTGGTTTTTGTGAAAAAATGTGCTACGGTGATTCAGTATAATGCTGCTTTAGTCCGGTGGAGGAGTGAGCAGGGAGAAACGATAGGATTTCGGCTCTTGCTCATGAATATTCATCCATGCAAACATATTGCCTCTTATTGGCTAACAGCACTGAGAGGCAGTGAGACGGACAAGAGTTAGAAACAATTTAAAATAAAGACATTTTTACACTAATAATGTCATATGTTACTTTACAACATGTGCAATGCCCTGCTACGTGCCTTTCAGCCACTGACCTAGTCTTAAGAGTTTTTGCAAAACGTGCAATCCACCGGAGATCCGGTGTAAACCTAGTTACTTACACACAGAGGTGAGTAGTCCAGGTCCGGGTCCATACATTTTAATTCACAGGTTTACATAGACACAGTGTTTTTCCTGATCGACTTGTTTTTCTGAATATTTTCTTTTACTAGCTACTGCAGACAATGGAGGCTGAGGAAGAGTTTCATGTGCAGCATGCAAATACAACTCTGAAAGACTTGTTGTATTTTACAAAGAACAAGAAAAAGTGGATTTTAGTGGAAGGACATATTTAAATTGGATTTGTTTGGTGGAGTGGTGACTCTTTGTGGTGGGCCTTTGAGCAAGATACTTAACCCTTTTTGTTCCAGGATAAATGTTACATTGTGTTGCAAGTATAATGATGCTTTAATAATATTTTAATGAACATTATTGGTTAATTTTTTTCAAAAAAATTTATCAAATTGTGCTGGAGCCTTACTTTAAGTTGACCAACCTTATCTGTGTGCTAAATTGTATGTACCATACATTTGTTAGTGTCAAGTCAAGTCAAGAGTCAAGAGGCTTTTACTGTCATTACATCTGAGTACAGGTAAACAGTGTGATGAAATTACGTTCCTCCGGAACCATGGTGCAACATAGAACAACAAGCAATAGACAACATAAAGTGCAGGAGTGACGACAGTGCAACATAAAATTATAACACTAAATAACAATAAATACAATAAATACAAAAGACGAGACAATTTAAAGACAGGACAGTGCAGTACCGATACGGTATAATAAAGTGTATAGTGGGGATAAGGTGCAGAGATGTGTGACATACTGTAACATATAGAACATATATAATCACAGCAGTTACTGAGGTAGAGTTTATAGTTTTTAAGAGTGCAGCAAATAAAGTCATGTCAGCCTCTGTGTGCTGACTGGGTGTGTGTGTGGGTGAAGTTCAGTTCTTTGTGAGTGTAAAGGGGGGGGTGTACAGTTTAGTTTTGTGTAAAGGGGGGGGGGGTGTACAGTTTAGTTTTGTGCGAGTGTGTTGGGTGAGTGGTGGGTGGGGTGGGGGTTCAGTTCTGTCTCTGTGCGTTGAGAAGTCTGACTGCCTGGTGGATGAAGCTGTTGCAGAGTCTAGTAGTGGAGGCTCGGATGCTCCTGTATCTTCTGCCGGACGGCATCAGAGCGAAGAGTCCGTGTGAGGGATGGGTGGGGTCGTCCACAATGCTGGTGGCTTTGCGGATGCAGCGTGTGGTGTAGATCTCGGTGATGGAGGGAAGAGAGACTCCGATGATTTTCTCAGCTGTCTGCACTATCCGCTGTAGGGTCTTGCGGTCTGAGGTGTTGCAATTCCCAAACCAGACGGTAATGCAGGTGCTCAGGATGCTTTCTACAGTGCCTCTGTAGAACATGGTGAGGATGGGGGGTGGGAGATGTGCTTTCCTCAGTCTCCGCAGGAAGTAGAGGCGCTGCTGGGCTTGTGTGTGTGTGTTCGCTTGTTTACCTCGATGACTGATAGTAGGGCAGTAGGTCAGCTGTGTTCTCTGAGGAATAAGAAAGGTCCCCTAGCAGAGCTTAGTGTGTGGAGCACCTGAGGCATGGGTTAGGCCTGTGAAGAGAACAGAGAAGCCTACAGGCAGACAACAGTTTCGGTATGGCAGGCTAGCAGAGACTAGCCCACAGCACCTGAGACCTGAGAGCAAAAAAAAGGAAAAACTCTGTGCTGATTTATTTCCTGGTCCTACACTATATGTCTATCTAATAAATTAGTTTAGCTATGAATGAATGTTTTACCAATAGAATCAAAATTTCTGGAGTAGAATAACAGGAACCTATTGGCACCATGTCTAATGCCAGGCGTTGGCTAGGAGGTATAAAGCTATTCAGCTTTGAGCTTTGAAGCAGTGGAAAAAACTGTGTTCTCTGAAATGGTGTTCCAGTACGTTTGGGATGAGTTTGGGAATGATGATGATGATAATAATGAGGTGAGCTAGTGATCTCAAACATTCTGACCTTCCGAATACCACTGTCACTCAATGCAATCAAATCCTTACAGCAATGCCCCAAAATCTAATAGAAAATCTTTCCTGGATAGTAGAGACATTAACACCACCAAAAGAAGGATAATCTATTCTTCACATAATATTTGGCAAATAAAAAAACTCATATTTTTACAAAACAGTGATTTATTTGATGACACAATCAGCTAACACAGCTAACAACTACACTTACGGTTACTTTAATGAACAGTATTTATGATACAGTGTCTCAATTTACTATTAATTGACACTATTTTGGACAATATACTTGCAATGAGATTCCAACCATGTTCTGTGGTAAATAAATATTTTAAAATTGTAGTTTTTAATTATTTTTTCTTTAAAAAGCAATACAAAATACACATAGGCTATTTAATTTATTCAGTAGAGAAAATTAGTACTGAACAAATGTTTAGTATTCATTCTCCGACAGGAAAAAAAAACATTTTAGTGCCTCCCTATTTAACATCCTTGATTCTAGAATAAACAAAGAATGCGCAGGTGTCCTGTGACTTTTGTTCATATCATGTGTGCAACACAAATGTGAATTTGGTTGTCTGTCAAGAAGCAATGAATAAGCAGTTGCCCCAATTTATTTGTTCATCTAGAGTAAATGTTTGTGACTGGTTTCACAGTAGAACCAAGTTAGTCACAGCAGTTACTGGATCATAATTAAGCTATCTGACGAGCATCTGTGAAGCAGTATCTACTGCAAATTAAACAGAATAGGGCTGTGATTCATCTTCTCCAGAAACGAGCCGAGAGAAGAATGCTGATGTAACTGTTTTGAGGAGATAACTGATATTTGGCAAAGATCCTGTACTGATGTCTCATGCTGTATGATTGATTTAAGGATGAAATTAGGTGGTAGGTAGGCAGGACTGTGTGTGTGTGTTTGTCTCTGGATGACTAAATTGGTGAGATAAGTTAAACTGCAAGAAAGCTACAAAATGCTGTTCATGCCATAGGTTTGAATTCTTTAAGAGATTTTCATTAAGCTCAGCTTTTAATTTGAACATTTGGCTTGTTGATGTTGATGGTGTGCTCTAACTGAGGGATCCCACTATCTTCCTAAATTGAATAAATTGAATAAAATAAGAAAATCAAATAAAAACATTGCTAAAGGTCAGAATATCCAAGTAAAAACCAAGTAGCTGTGCTTTATGAAGAAATGTCGCCTAAAAATAGTTGGTGATTGAGGTTCATTGTTTTCGAGATATTAAGGAGCAGAAATTCTGTAATAAAACGTCCGCATTTGGCCAGAATTCGACTCCATTTCACAGTTGTTTGTCTCTGACTTTGCTTTGAAGTAAACAAGAGTATTTGGGGTCAAACTACCCTATGAGTTGTGTAACGTCAGCTAGCAGCGCCTGATGAATCGGTGTTAATTATAACGCCTGATTGCTCAAGTGCACTCTTGTTGTCTAGCATGAATGAGGGGGTGGCTTTCTGTGCTGCAGTCAATTGATGATGGCTGTGATTGGTTTGTCTTGTTATGCAAAACTTTGATTAGTTAGTTATTGTTGATTAGTCTAAAATATCTGTATATTAGCCACTAAAAGAACCCACATAAAACATGTAAAAATGTAAATATGGGAACAGATTAAGTGATTAACTGATAATTTCTTTAAAGATACTCCTGTGACGGAATTTCTATTCAACTCAATGTGAAATTGCAGCACACACCGTACACAAAAAAATAAAAAATTAAAGTATGTAAATGATGAAGAATTATACTATATCTACAATGCTATGTTGGCAAACTTCAAACTTCCTCCAGACTCTGGTCCAATGAAATGCAAAATTTACTGATGATCAGTGATGGTTTGGAGAGACATGTCATCTGCTGGTGTTGATCCACTGTGTTTTATCAAGTCCAAAGTCAGTGCAGTGTTTTCCCGCAAAATCTTGCCTCACTTCATGCTTCCCTCTGCTGACAACTTTTATGAAGATGCAAATTTTATTTTCCAGCAGGACTTAGCACACTGCCCACAATGCTAAAAGTACCAATTGGTCTAATATAATATTCATATTGTCTGAGACACTGATTTTATTTTTTCCTTGGCTGTAAGCGATAGTTATCAACAAAAAATAAAGTAGTGTAATACATCTACTTAATGTGAGTTTCACATTTTGAACTGTATAAAAACAATATTAATGAATTAGCAAAGATAATTATTTTATCATTAAACACATGATGTTTCAGGTGTCTAAGAAACTGAAACATGTATCAAATAAAATTAACATTGTTTGATGTTTAATGATCGGTTTTCCCTAATTTTTCGCAAAGCTGTTTCAAGAGTTGCTGTACAATCATGCATTTCTTTGCAAAGAAAAGAAAAGCTTAAGTCCTGCCCTTTGAACTGACCTCTTACTCATACACATGCAGAGCTGATTCCCAGATTAGTGTGTGTGTGTGTGTGTGTGTGTGTGTGTGTGTGTGAGTTTTCAAAGTGTGTGAAAGTCATCAGTACTCTGTCACCCTTCCAGGCGTTTATTAAAGACTGAGAGGAGAACTCCATTAATTGTGCATGCTTTCATTAAGAGATTACAGAATGGAGGATTATTTCCAGACTGGCAGTCATACAAACACATGCACGTGCTCACTCACTAATTACACATTCTTTATAGAATTTGTTCATCTGTCTCACAAGGCCCTAAACATCTCTTTATACACTCACCATATCAAAGTGAATGGTGGATGAGCAGCTGCATGGCAGCTTGGGTGCACTTTCATCTATTCTTAAACCTTGAGAGGAATACACAGTGCTTTAAATCTGCTCTTTATATTTACAAGAACTGAAGTATAAGGCTGGGTTAGGCCAGTAGCATGTTTAAAGAATTTCTGTAGCTTTTTAGATCAATAGAAGCATCTGCCAATTGGCCTCTGTTGTAATTATGTTTAAAGTGAGGGGGCTTGTTGCAGGGGTAATTTGTATCTGTGGTAGACAGATGTTAGGCTGAGGAAAGCTTAAGCTAATGCTTTAAGTCGTGAGATACTCTGTATGAACAGAATTATTATCAACACCTACACGTTACACCAACAGGAGCTTTTATAGCATCTAAAAAAACATTGTTTTTTCACCATTGCATAAATTAACATATTACCATGCCTTGACCCATATAGGGGCTACAGGTGTCGGTGATACAAAACCCTTCTTTTCTGCAGTAAAATAAATTATTCACACGCTTAAAAATTTGAGACCTTTAAAATCTACCTACAGGACACTAAGAGAAGCTGCTTGTTTTTTCTCTACTTTACTTAATAATTTCAATCAACCAAAAAATCTGCATGTTGAAAAATAGATGAAAAAACTAGACAACCATAATGACACGACAGGTTTGGAGGCAATGAACTGTTTGATTTGTATTCAGGAAAATATTGATTTTATTGAATATTTTTTCTATACTTTTTATCACAATTATGACTTTCAGTAATGTTTTTTGTTTATCAAACATGAAACCTTTTTATGTAATGCTCGAATAGAAATCCTCAAGATTTAGGGGTATAATGTCATGCAGAATATTGACAAAAAATCGTGCCCTGTTATGGGTTAAATAGCCTTAAAGTATGGAAGTAAAGGAAGATTCTTTTCAAGTACTATTTTAGCATTTTTGTCCTAATAATTAATAGTTTTGGTTGCTGAACATTTGATTCATCCCTAATGATATCCCATTCTAAATCTATAACCATTAGTGTGAAGTTGGTCCCCCTTTTACAGCTCTGATAGCAGGTGTTTAGTTCTGAAGTTATTATGTTAAAAGAGTTTCGGTGATTTCTGTGCATTATGCTCAAGAAACCAAGCTCTGTAACTTTACATGGTGTTACATGTATAACTGGAGTTTTACTTTTTTAATAATGTCATAAAGACATTTCACCAACAAATGTTGCAGTAGTATTAGCCTATTACATTAGCCTGTTACTGTACCAAGTAGTGCTGGGTGATATAAAAAAATATCATGATTATTTCAACATTTTACCTTATTAACCCTTCTAATATTATAGAAAGATTTTCTGGACAGGTTAGAGTCATGTGATTACAAAGGCAGTAGTATGTTTAATTAATAAAAATAGCCTACATGGGTGAGATTTTCTCTTTAGAAACACCCATTCTTTCACTAATGTTTGTGTAAAGGCAGACTGCATGGTTCCAATTGCTGTTAAAACAAATGTTTAAAATAGTAACTTTTTAGAGATAAAACCCTTAAAGTAAATGGAAGTCAATTATGGGTAACACCTAAAAAACACCTATTGGATTATCCAATATCGATGTGTGATTCAACCTGTCTCAAAAAGTAAGAAACAAAAAAATATATATTTTTGGTCCAACAGCAACATTACATAAAACATGGATGCTGGATGGGCGGGTATTAGCAAAGCATTATTGAAAACGTAGCACAATACAGGCATAAAAGTCAGCAGTAGTAACAGTATCAGGGGCTTCAGTATCTGTCAAATGCAGTATTTTGGCAATAAGGTGCATATTGTTATTATTCCCGCAGGCTCTCCATATTATGATAACGTCAGGCCACTCTGCTACAGCGACTCTGATGCCGTGCTGCTCTGTTTCGACATCAGCCGACCTGACACCGTCGACAGCTCACTGAAAAAGGTAAAGGAGATCAAAGCTTCTATAAGACTGCAAGGTGCCAAAAGTGGCACACATTAAATATACAGAAAATGTCAGGTTAAAACTGTAACGCTCTTCTTTCCTTCTGCAGTGGAAGACTGAGATCATGGATTTCTGTCCCAGCACACGCATTCTCCTAGTCGGCTGCAAAACAGACCTGCGCACAGATGTGTGTACGCTGATGGAGCTGTCCAATCAGAAAATGGTGCCCATTTCTCATGAACAGGTCAGCCAGTAGTATCCTTTCATTATCCCCTAAAATTTAACCAAATTTATTTTTTGTGTGGTTTCTGTCCATTTTCTTTCTATTTGTTTTAGGCCTAGTTAGTAAAATGTAGAATTTAAAGACAAATGAGAAAATGTTGATTTCTTTTGGTTTCTTCATTTGTTATTGATAGACCAAGACATATTTAGAACATTTGAGCCAGTAGACTGACATAAAACTGACAAAATATGAAATATTTGACCTGTTCTTTAACGTCAATATTGTTTATACGCAGACATGCTAAAATGAATGGGACAGGAATTGAATTGTGTCTCGTCATTTGTAACATACATTGTATCATACCATGGAAGTTAAAGAATTCTGCACTGAACTATGGGATATGCATTTTGGGCATCCTTCATTGTAGATTCAAATGGATGTGCCAGAGTCGCTTTGCA
Source organism: Astyanax mexicanus (assembly GCF_023375975.1). Lineage (NCBI taxonomy): Eukaryota > Metazoa > Chordata > Actinopteri > Characiformes > Acestrorhamphidae > Astyanax > Astyanax mexicanus. The sequence goes on from NC_064420.1 coordinate 32,985,994, forward strand.
CGTTCTCTAACTGAGGCGTTCCTTAAATTCCAATGATTAATGTAGCCTTGCCATAAACACACTGGCCAGTGTTCAGCCTCTCTCACAGGATAACACAACTTAAACATGTGCGGGTGTTCCCAATCTGGCCCTTGAAGGAGGTAATACTTCTTGATGAAATTATGTACTGCTAGCCCACTCAGTGTCAGAAAATCAGTAAGAATATGATATCAAGTAGACATAAAAATAAAGTATGCATGATTTAGGCATGCAGTTATTCCACATAAGTTTGTGGTTTATATTTATTAGATACAGCTCTGGAAAAAAATAAGAGACCACTTAAGAGGAAGATGGATGATCACAAGCCATAAATACAAGCTTGAACTGCTTGAATTTGTGCGCCACGAGTGGCATAAAGTTATCCAAAATAAGCTATGTATATAGTTTTAAAACAAAACAAAATGAGATGAGTGATGTATAATTGTATGATGAAAGCTCAAAATAAAAAAAAAATATTGTTCACAAACAAATGATCCAAAAGCAGTGTGTAAGACTGGTGGAGGTGCCAAGATGCATGAAAACTGAGATTAATAACCAGTGTTATTGCATCAAATATTGATTTCTAAAATCTTTTTTGTTATTTCAGCCATTTCTAATTTTCTGCGAAAAAAAAAATGCTCAAAATGACAATATTTTAATTTGGAATTTGGGAATAATGTTGTCTGTAGTTTAGATAATAAAACAACAATGTCAATTTTACTCAAACATTTATCTAACTCTTTACTACATTTATTTTTAAAGTGACAGTCTGTATGTTTTGGGGATTTGGGGGATTTAGAGACCTCTCTGGTGAGAATGTGTAATTGCACAGAGCATGTGGAAGAGCAGCTTTACCGCAAGTTAATATAAATTATTATGTCTAAAATACAGTCAAAATGTATAGAGCAACTGCATCCAACAAACCTACCAGACCACTCTCACTCATTTTAGACCTTTTAGCGTTGGTTATGGCAGGATACTGATACCATTAATACGATCATTTTGGTCTCCTCCCAATCTAGGAATACTACTGCTTTCAATGTAAATGTAAATGAAAAATCTTAGGGACTGCTGCTTTAACTAAACAGTTGATTTAATGATGAATAATTGTATAACGTGCAAAGAGGTTAAAGAGTTTATTTATTGAATAATCTATTGCTTCTCTCTATCTCTAGGGATCTTTATTAGCCAAACAGTTGGGAGCGGAGGCGTATCTGGAATGTTCAGCATTCACATCAGAGAAAAGCATCCACAGCGTGTTCCGTTCAGCAGCGCTCGCCTGCCTCAACAAGCTACAGCCGTCAGTCAAACCCAGCCCCGGCCGACGACTGTCCAAACGCCTGCTGCACCTGCCCAGCAAGGCCGAGCTTCTCAGCTCCTCCCTCGGGAAAGAGAGGAGCAAGAGCTGCTCCATCATGTGACTCTCTGCGTGCTGAAACAGACCAATAGAAGGCCAGTTTTGGGGAGAGGAGGGTTTCTGACCTTTGCGGACTCCCCCACCCACCACCACATTCACCTTTTGCCTTTTTCATTTGATTTATTTCCTTCCTTTTGCTCATAACGAACGGCGGGTTCCACTGAAGGTTTGCTGTGTGGTATTCTGGATTTTCTTCTAGCGCACTTTCTAATATTGAGTGTCTTTTTTCTGCCTGCTGAGGGATAGCTTCACATGAAGTGTGTTGTTGTATTTAAGGAACATGGTTTGTACAATTATGACTTTTAAATTCATTGTTGTGTATGAGTGTGTGTGTAATAGGATTTGGAACTGTGAATGCATTTACACTGCAAAAAGAAGGCCTTTGATGCTAAGGTGTATGCACTTTAAGTTGTGTGATAGATATATATTATAGCCTGCAACATGCCCAAAAAAGGACATTTACTTTGGCATTTTTGTCTATGGGAAAAAAAAATAAAAAATCAAAATATGAGTGCAGCTATACATGTAGCTGGTGATTTCGCACATTATCCTGCATGTATTATATGTAGTGACATTGGCCTTGCAGTTCAATGGCCTTGAAATTCATATGAAATAGTGGTATGAAATAGGGAAAAGTCTAACTAGGATATAATTAGTGATGCGCTGAAAAGGAATCTTTCAGCTGAAGGCCGAATACTGAACACGTTTTTGTTTGCAGGTTTTCATTAATTGTCCCACTTTATTTATTTTTTTAACATTGAATAAATTGAATTGCCTCATTCAAAGAGTTAAAAAAATGCAATTACAAAACTATGATTCAAAACTAATTTTTGAACACTTCATTTTAACGTACAAGCAGGCTTACCAGCAAAGCACAATATGACAAAAGCCAGTGGCACACATGCACTGGATAAAAATGCGATTAAATCACATTTTTTATTGTTTGTTTTTCTGAGCTGGATTACTCACTGACCCTCGATGACAGGTCAAGGGCACCATGCTGATTAGATAAGTTAGAGTAAGTCCTGCTAAATAAACCTGAGTTAGGAAGCATAGAATTGCGGTTAGCTATGATGATAGCTGTTATTCTGAGCTGAATTAGTTCCTGATTTTTTTACGTTTATGAAATAATGATGCACATTGCTGTTTGAAAAGAAATGTGTGTGATGTCTGTACCATATACTGATCTTGAGTTATGAAGCTCAGATTAATGACATGTAGTTACCAAGCACAGGGTGATAAAATAATTGACTTTATTTTTTCACTTATTAACCAGAATTATTCAGAAGAAATGCAAAAATAGCAATTTCAGTTTTCAGTATATAATTATAGATAAAAAGTTCACTTTTTGGACTTCACTGGCTCACCACAGTGTGCAGCAGAGCTCATCTGATTCCATTTGTTCCCATAGACAAAAAAGGCTGAGATCTTGGACTTATCCAATGCTTAGATGGAACTAAAAAATGAAGACTCTCAGCAGCAGTTTATAGGAAGCTAGATTTACTGATTACCACACACCGAACATGTGAGACAGGCCAAAGTGTGATGCCTTTTGGTTAGAGGACATGAAAGGGTAAGGGGAGGAGCCAGAGAGAGGTTTATTATTTCCTGTTGAGACGGGCTAGTGCAGTTATAAATCTTACACTATATAGAGCACGCAATCACATTTAGGGAGTTAGGACGTGTTTAAAATGCTGACACTTGCTCAATTTTTTCCCCCTACCCCCATCTTTCTCTCTCTCTCTCTCTCTCTCTCTCTCTCACACACACTCTCTCACACACGTTCCCTTGCTTTATCTCACATCTGTCCATAAATCTTAGCCCTGGAGCCCTTAAGAGATGGGACAGCATGGCCAGAAATAAGAGCAGTTGTTCAGCTGGGATGGTGCATGACCCCAAAGCTACTGCAGGGTTTAAATCCAGTCGGAACAGGCCCGAGACAGAGGGATTAGAGCAGGAGACAGGAGGCCATTTCAGCCCAGCCCAGTCTGATGAGAGGTTAGATAAGACACATCCACACTGAATGTTCCTGTATTGTTTTCTCCCACTTTCTCTTTAATTTGATAATCATTATGTTACTGCAGAGATGCTGTCTTTATATTATGCCTATAATTGGTTGATTTGGACGGTTCTCTATTTTTTTAAGTAGAATATGATTATGCTCTTGTCTGGTCTGAACAACACTACCCCCTGTAATCGGCTCTGTTTCTTTAGAGCCAGAGAGTTCTGATCCCTCTTTATTTGGGTGATCTCTCGCTCCCTTAAATCCCTCCACGACAGATTGCGAAAGTGAATCTTTCTTTCATTTGAGGCTTTTGGACATGTAGCAATTACTGGAAAGCTTAAAGTACCTCAGTTGAAATTGTGAGACATTATTAGAGACATTATTATCAGTATAGGAATTAGTGCCATTTTATAGGAATTTGTACTTTCTTTGCTTAACCCTCCTGTTATTAATTTTCTGCTGGAATTAATGACTTGTTTTGCACACACACTCTTCAGGTCACATATAACATATAATAGAATGGGTAGAACATAAAGTTTAATCCAAATTGATTGGTTTTCTTTTCAAAATGAAGACACAATCTGATGTGTTTAAAAAATAATAATAACAGTTAAATAGTGCACAATAAATAATGGTAACTTTAAGGATGCAACGAATATTTGGCAACCAAATTTATTTTGTCAAAAAAAAGCACTTCCAGTGTGCGACTGAACATGTAAAAAGACTAAATCATTTAAAAATAAAAAGCCAGATTTTTTTCAGTAGCAGCAGGTCATTTTTGTAATTATTTATCATTGAAAAACAAGACAATATTGAATAAATATTGAATAAATTTAGATTAACTCAGTTAAAAACTATGTAGAACAATAGAGAAAAAATCTACTTTCAGATGGTTAAACATGTATTGGGTCAAATTGACCCAGGAAAATTACTGTTGCTGTATATGTATAAATCCTTATCCTGATAGATGAGAATTACAGGAGGTTTAAAGGTCTAATAAGTACATTTTCTTCCATTTTTGGTAGGTTCCTTTTAGGATTACATTATTATATGTGTCTTAATCATGTTCCTTATTTACCTTGAATTACCCATGGTAGACCTCATGAAGCTGTCAAGTAGCCATTGAACTGATCTCATAAAAAAAACAAACCTACTGATTGTATTGTAGCTTTTAAAATCACAACCGGTTTGACAATTCCCTTTGAAACCCACTTGTAAACCATATATTGATTTTTCTATTAATTCAGCAAGACAAATGGGCCCCCTGGCTCAAGCTTCTGCCAACGGTAGCATCAGATACTGTGAGACGAGCACAGAAGGGCGGGGTGAGTGTAGGCCAAGCTACTGGATCACACAAGTGGGCTTCAGTGTGTAAAACGAACAGGCTGGTCCTGTCTTCTTTCTTTTGTTGGTTTTGTTTTGTTTTTTAATCTTAGAACGTTCTGTAATTTTGTTTAAATTTTTGCTTTATTATCCTCTCAGTCTCTGTGTTAAAACTCGCCGGTCTGCCCGTGTGTTTCTCTCCTGGTCTTTTGTCTCTCGGCGGGTGGGGAAAGGTAGACTCTGAAGCCGTAGATGGAAGCCATAGACTTTGTGAATTTGATATGCACCCAGTCTTTTGCATCACCCTACACAAACTGCGCTGGAATTCGACAGCGTTGCCTAGCAACAGCCACGGCGAACAGCACATCCCAAGGCTGCTGGGAAGCGAAAAGAAGTGAGGACAGGTTCCCTCATTGTAGCATTACACATCGTCCTATGGCTGAGACCATGGCTATGAAGAGTTGGCAGGGAGGAACATATAAAACATATAAAATAACTTGGAAATAATGGAACGGCTATCGAGCTCTCCCTGAGACATTCCTGCTAACATAGTGTGTGTAGTATTATACTGTATAAGTTATTAGGTATCTTTTATTTAGGACTTTTTTGAGGACTTGGGCGATACCTATACTGTATACCTATACTGTTTAGCTAAAAAGTTATTTGTCCGATATTAAGGTCCTTTCACACAAACTACAATTTTTTCGGATGTAAATATTGAAGTGTGGAACCTTCACTCTGAGTCTGACACATTTTTTGTTCTGTAAATGTCAATCATTTCTGTTTCTCAGCTCATTATCTGCTTTTTGCTCCTTTTTACTGCTGCTTTTGACCTCAATATATTTATATTAAAATAACCTCCACCAGTTTTTTAACTCGGGGTGTGAGAAAATATATCGATAATGTATTGTAACACAAAATTGCGTCCTGCAATACTGTATCGATTTTGAAAAACACTTTTGTAACAATTGTTATCATTAGGTTGCATGTAAAGATTGATAGAAGTATCAGTGGTTTATTTTTTTGTATTGTGTTTAAATTCTAGATAAACACTATATAGCAGTGTTTTCATTGGATCCCACTGATTGGACAAAAGTAAACTTTTCTTTTATTGTTTTATAAATTATTGAATACATAAAAGTTAACATGTATTTAGTTTTTTCATTCAAAAAAATACTTTGTGTGAAAGGGCCTTAAAGCTTTAAATTGATATTTATTATGTAATGGTTTAATTCTCTTTTTTTCTATCTAGCTCTGTAGGGACTGTTAATTTGGCGAAAACTTATTTTAAACATATATAACAGTAATACCTGCAGTATTCTCATTCTTCTGAATTTTTAGCTTGTTAAGAAATCTAGAAATCTACAAAAGTATCGGTCAGGTCCTAATATAACTTTGCACCTTCAACATTCTTATTTTTTTTCCCCCATCATCTCTTCTCTATAACTGGTCTGGATATACATATCTTAGTTTTGTATAATCTTTGTACAGTCTTCCAAAAAACAATGTCTGCAAATGAGTTTAAAAAGTTAAATACCTGCTGTATTTATGTGTGAAATGTAGCCTAAAATGTTCTGTGCGCTGTTTGTTTCTTATTTATTGAGAAAAAAAAAAACTGACAAAAAAACGTTGGTTTTATTTCCACTTTTTGTCCATGTTTTCTGATTATCAGATAAGCTGTGGTTCTTGACTTCATTAAAAACGGCTTTATTCTGTAAACTCGGCTGTACTGGATGTTTGTTCAGACTTAAGGGTGATTGCGATACGGCTGTGGATGAAGGGTTACCCCCTCCTTCACCAGCGTGGTCTCTGGGAGCAGTGGTTCTGCAGGCTAATAGCTCCAGTGTGGAAGAAGCCTCAGCCTCTCTCTACGTCTTTCTCTTTCAATATGACATCTCCACTCACCCCAATGGCTCCCTCGGGTGCTTTAAAATGCTTCACCCTGTTCCCACTGTATTACTAGGATTTGCCTCTACGCGAATGAATGCCTCCACCAACAGAGTGCTTCCCTTATTTGCAGTTTGAGGTTTGCTGCAAGTGCAGTGGAATAATGATGAAATATGAGGCAATGTGGATTTTTAGTATAATTTAATTCATAATCAGCGTTGTGCAGCTTCCACAGTTATACAGCTTTCTGAGCATTTCAGATCAGTTCTAACTACATCTGAGCTTGAAATCAATTAAGTCGCAAATGGGCGTGGTATAGAATCATTGCATACATTTATATTCAACCACATTGGTATAAGATTATTCAAAATTGCACCTACGTCGTTTAAATTGCAATGCTACTTGTGAATACATCAATGCCATTGTGGCACTGTGGTCTCGAAATGAGGTGTGTTCAGGTACATTTCTGCCATATTGCTATCTTGGCAATAGAAAACACAGGTGCGTCACTGAGTGAAGTAAACCTAGGCAGGCGTCAACAGTCAGAAGTTCATTGCTATCTTGGCAGTGAATTGTCAACAGCCGCATACTCAATGTGCATACACACCTGCTTGTTAAATAAACAGAATGAACAAGCGTGAACATGCACGTTAGAAGCGTTGGACCTGATCCAGGTTGCAGCAGCCCTGAAATAGCAATACGCCAAAGTCAAATATACTCCTTTTATTTGAGCTTAACTGCTAATAAGACGCAGTTTAATCTGATATATTAGTCAAATAACACTAATTACCAAAGCTATGAAATAGGGCTGCAACTAATGATTATTTTGATAGTCGACTTATCTGGCGGATATTTTTTCGATTAGTCGATTAGTCAACGATTATTTCTGCCATGTCCTCGATCTCTAAACCCAATAGAAACAGCTGAACATAAGATTTAAAAAGGCAATTAGTTGTCTAGATGTTGTTTAAACATGGAAAGTACTGATATTTAGTGAGTAAATATGTAATCTGTTCTCTATGGGCACTTTTGGAGACACAGACTAAGTTAAGTGTAACCTGTGTGAGTGGGCCATTTACCCCAATATATCTCCCACTGCGCTTCTGTCCCCAGCACTTTGTGTTATGCAGGACTGTTACAAATTAACGATTAGTCAACAATGAAATTTGTAGTCGACAAATTTAAATAATCAACATTATTGATTATATTGACTAATCGTTGCAGCCCTACTATGAAATGCTGTCTCTGCTCCATGCTGTTTACACGGTTAGTCTGTGCTGTGTTTACTACCCACAGTTGTGCGACTCTGTTTACTATGTGTACATCTGCACTGCAGGTCCAATTTCTTGCTCACAAGCCAGACAGCTCTGACCAGTCAGAAGAGACAATGTGTTTTATTGGTGCGCATTTTGGTGCCTTTAGGTTTGTGCCTGCGTGAAAACAGACCAAACAGAGGGAGAAAATGCTTCAAGTAATCAAACTCATCAATTGATCCGGACCATAGAAACCAACTAGAGCTAGCTTAAAACATGTTTTGTGCGCCAGTTAATCAATATTCTAGAAGAAATGGATGTGATCTCCACACCAAAGACGAAAACCACCATCCTGGCTGTCCAACAAGTCCAAAAGCTACGGTATATCATGGTATGGGATTGTGTCAGTACACTGCTGTGATGGCAGCATTAATGCAGAAAAGTATATTGAGATTTAAAAGCATATTTAATACATTCTATACATGCCTGCATTTTTCAGCAAGACAATGCGCAACAACATGCTGCACATTTTTGCAGCCCCCAGTCCTGACCTCCCTTCAATGGAGTCCTATAGCTATATGTCAAGCTTATGTTATGATCTATACAGGTCCTGGTGCAAGGTTGTTACTCAAGCGCTATTAAAACCCCTCTTATTAATCATCTTGTGTCCTTCTAACACGTGCAGACCTCCCATAACTCACACTGTGCTCACACTGATTACAGAGCTGGTTCTGTGCCAACAGCAGACCGGACATGTGGACCAAGTGGCCAGGCCGTTTATTTTAAAGCAGTTTCTCCTGCTCTCCACTCACACAGCGCGAGAGTAAAACGCTGGATAAGGCACCAACAGAAAGAGAGGGGATTTAAGGATTTTAAACTCCTAAGAGCTATCATTCCCTGAGATCACCCCTCTCTCTTTATCTCCCTCTCGCTCTCTCTCCCTCCTAGCTGGTAATGAGCTCGGGCTCTGTGATGCCACTGCGACTCACCCTGGAGCTCAGAGTGTGAGTGAAGAAGGCGGATAAGAAGCGACAGAGAGGAGTTATGTTCTCAGCTTACTGATGAGCAGTGTAGAGTCACCCTGTCACCTCGTGTATGAGGGTTCACGTGTACATGTGTTTGTTTTTTCTGCATAATTTCATTTCTTGGCTTTGTAGGGAATTTAAATACAAGTAGAGCTGACAGAACTGGATAGAACTATGGCTAAAGTTGTTTTAGCCTGAAATGCACCAGCAGTACAAGCCTAACTCAAGTATTTAGTATTGTAAAAAACTAAAAACATAGATCTCTCACTCTCAAATCTCTCATTTTAGAGATCATGTTATTATGTGTACCCTGATAGCAAAGAACATTGAATTAGGGCTGGGTGAAAGCATTTTCACAATTCACAATATTTATTCTGATACGTGATCTCAGTCAAATGCATCAGTAGCAATATTGGTTCTCAAATTTTGTGAAACCGACACCAATAAAAACAGGGGTTGGACAATGAAACTGAAACACCTGGTTTTAGACCACAATAATTTATTGTCCTGATGGACAGTTCTGGTGGAAACAGGAGAGTTGAGGTGCACGCTGAATTCTGCCGTGATTTGGGCAGCCGTAGTTTTATGTTTTTTAGATACAATCCGGGTTAGCACCCGAACATCCCTTTCAGACAGCTTTCTCTTGCATCCACAGTTAATCCTGTTGGATGTGGTTGGTCCTTTCTGGTGGTATGCTGACATTACCCTGGACACCGTGGCTCTTGATACATCACAAAGACTTGCTGTCTTGGTCACAGATGCGCCAGCAAGACGTGCACAAACAATTTGTCCTCTTTTGAACTCTGGTATGTCACCAATAATGTTGTGTGCATTGCGATATTATGAGCAAAACTGTGCTCTTACCCTGCTAATTGAACCTTCACACTCTCACACGTTCTTACTGGTGCAATGTGCAATTAATGAAGATTGAAGACCAGGCTGCTCCAATTTAGCCATGAAACCTCCCACACTAAAATGACAGGTGTTTCAGTTTTAATCCTGTCCAAATCCTGTAAATCATAATAATTCTTGGTATTTGTTTATTTAGGAGTATTCTAAAGTGTCCTCTTTAGTAACACAGATGCTGTGGAATATCGTACATAATTGGCTTGCAATATATCAAGTATTGTAGAATTACAGTATTGCAATATTATAGTTGTCGTGGGCAACATAATGTTGTATCATATTGTATCGTGAGGTGCCCTATGATTTCCACCCCAAATCATGATATGATGAAATATAATAAATAAATAAAATAATCCCACCCAAATAAGACATTTTAACTGAAATGCCCCACAACTTCAATTTTGTAGCAAATTCAAGTCTTTAGACTTTTTTAGGAAATGTTTGAAAATAGTGTAAAATGATTAGTCAGACGTATTACTGCTATCTAAACTAAACATATATAATCAGAATTACATTGTGGAATTACACAGCACTAATCTTTGCTAACAATTTGTTTTTATTTTTATCAAAAAATATGCTCCATTATATTTATAAAGGCTTATTTGTTCACTGCTGAGATGCAAGTTTAACAGTTTGGTACAGATCTACTAACAGCAGTGAGAAGCAGACATCTGTGGTAATTCTACTGCAGCACCAAATAGACTCGTCTGTCCAGATCTGTTTTAATGAAATCAGCACAACTGTCCCTACTGAGTCAATTTGTTTACAAGCTGCCCAACCATGCAGAAAGCTCTACAGACAACACACACACACACACACACGGACAAACACAGCACTGCAGGGCGTTGCACCCCCAAGGAAGATTAATGTACATAATCACCATAAATAATTCAAAATAAATCTGCAAATTCTGCATAATATCTCTATTGACCTATTCGTGGTCAACAGCTAAACTGTCAGAATGCGACAGAATGTGTTCTGATTGGTTGAAATAAATAGAATTTTTATTGTACCCAGACAAACACTTAACAGAAGCCATTTGAAATATGTATTGTTTGGTTGTGTAACTTTTGACATATTCATTTTTTTTGTCATTTATTTTACTGACCTTAATACAGAGTTTAGTATGACATTATTAAGTGATTGATATATATGTGTTTAGAAAACTCAGCTGATATATACAAATATATTGTATATTCAGTCTACAGTCTACAGTTTAGCTCACCCATTAATGGTGGAGGAATAATAACGGTGTTGCTTAATTTACACAGTAAAAATATGACATTTTAGAACATGTCAGCATCCACAATCCACAGTCAATCCTACTTACCTAAATGGAACATTAATGGCATAATTAATTAAAAATGGTTGATATAATAAGTTTAGCGCATTCCAAACTACACTAACGTTAGCTGACATTAGATCAGACTGGCCATTTCATGCTAACATCAGACCAAAAATATACATAGAGACTAAAGTAAAGTAAAGTTTCTGTTGCTGGAACCAACAGCACAATAACACCACATGATTTATAATATTATGATTAACTAGTTAGCCAAAGCTTTCTGTCAATCACTTCATTCCTAAATGTATCCCCCGCCTTCTTATGATATATCAAAATAACATTTTAAAACTGATTTTTGGGGGATATTTGGTATTATTAGCACAGGGAAAAATAACTGTTAGAATTATACACTGGAGATAAAATGTCTTGCATCTGCATCAATTAAATAGCAAAGGTGCTTATGAAAATATGTCTGAAAGTGATGTGTGTTCAGGTAAATTTCTGGCGTATTGCTATCTTGCAAGCAGAAAACACAGGCGCCCCACTGTCTAAAAGAAAAACTAGAACAGTCATCACTAAAACGTTTTTTGCTGTCTTGGCAATGCAGGCATTTCTTTGTCAAACCTATGCCATAGCCTACATATTGCCATGTACCCTACGCCGATACCTATGCCTTAGCTCGAAACACACATCCCTGGAAATGTAATGCGGACAGCTACAGCTGTGATTGGTCCGCTAGACCTCGCACTCCCGCCCACACATTCCCACCTTCGCAGTTTAAACTGCAGAGCAACACAGAGCCGTTGATATGTGCACATAGATGTATAAACTTGCTCCACTGCGTAGCACACTCTCGCTGAATATAGGTCGGCTATGGCATAGGTTTGACGCAGAAGTATAAATTGACCTTAAGGCACACATGGACATGTAATTTATGTAATTTACGCAGTGTGAAGGAGCAAGTCAGTTTCTTCTGATGAGAAACATTAGACATGTCCAGGTAGTTGCACCGATGAAATAGCAATGCGCCAATGTCAGAGAGCACTTGGCTCTTAAAGGGAATGGTAAGTGGCAAGCTAGGACACGGTGACACGCCCTAAATTAAACTGTGAGGGCCTAATATGTTTAGATAAAATACAATCATTGGTAAAAACCATGATCCCAACATTTCATTCAAAAGCAGGTTGCTTGGACTTTCACACTGAAAATATAAATTTTTACAACATGTCAACGTCCACAGTGATTCTGTTGTACTTGCTAAATGTAAATAATTTGCATAATTAATAAATTAAACAGAAATAAGATTGACACAACAAAAAAAGTTGCGTGATGTATAAAAAGCATGATGTGTGTGCTATACTGACATGTTTTCTGACAATAATCCCACCCCTGTTTTCCATTTCCCTCATTTCTCTATAACTCTAGACTAATGCTATGCCACGGGGACGCCTCTGAGCTCCCCCACTCTAAAGGCACACCCTTCCCCCAGCACACATACACATATACACACACACACTCATACACTCTCGTACACGCTCTCGTACTGCGGGGGCATGTTGATGAAGATGCCCTGGGGGTACGTTGATGATGGATGCTCATGTTTGGCTGTTTAATTAGCTGTCTATGATGTCTATGGCATCAGGGGCTCAGCTGGAGAGGCTGTGAGCAGTTGTGGGGGGGTGTACTGGGGGAAATGTTGGGGTTAGAGGTGTATGTATTAATGGAGGAATAGTTTGGAGTCTTGTTTGTATGGGTCTATTGTTAAACAACCTTGTATTACTGTTGTGGTAACATAAGCATTTGACTGGTGTATTAGCAATAAAACAGTGTTTTCACTTTAATTAAATGAATTGTTTGATAAAATTGACATTATTTTGCTTGCACACAGTTATGTATATAATTTAATGTACTTAATGGCACTGCCACAGTTAATCAAACATACATGCATCTTCCAAAGTTAGAATAGCAAGAATGGCAGTGGGTCATCTTCATTGATGAGTTAAGCTTTTGTCTAAGAAGAGACAACCAACAAATAAATCTCTGTGGCGGCTCCATGGTCAACGTGATACACATCTAGACTTGTTGTGACAGTGTTGGGTCCAATTTTGTAGTCTTTATTGCTGTTTTAACAAGACAATGCTTGTCCACATACTGCTGCCATCTAAAGAGCTTGTCTAGAAGACATGGATACTATGCTATGACCAATCACATCGCCAGACCTATCCACAATTGTAAATGTGTGTGACGTTATCAACACTTCACCCCTACCTCAACATCAGGAGGAACTGTGGTGAGAAAATTCAAGCTGATTGGATGGATTATTGCATGGCACCATTAGGAGGAACCTCTACAACACCATGTGATACACTTTATTTTTTTACATTATACGGAGCCCGGGAGGGGCAGTGGATAAAAAAATAAATAAATTGAGTGAACAATATAGCAGTTTGTGCTCACGTTTTCTTAATTCGAGTTAATGATTTGCACTTTGTGCTGCCAATTTCTTCAATTCGAGCGAATGATTTAGCTTGCACACTACAACAAGAGTCTAGGACGGAAAGAAGCTTTTTTCGCTCGTGAGCTGCGTTATTATTAGCAGATAGATATAGTTATAACCTGCTGAATACAGTGTGCAGATTTTGTCGTATTGGTGGCATCTCCCCCACAGTAAGACTTGTCCCATGTGTGGAGAGGGCGCGGTACACCGTGGAGCAATACAGTCAATTACAGTCATGAATAAAGGAAACAAAAATTTTACTGATGCAGGATAACTGTCTGTGTATATATAACCATATATATCCATATCAAGTTGAAGTTATGTTCAATTAATTGCCACTAAGGCGAAATCTGGACACTGTATTATTTAAATGTAACACTAGAGCATTAATTATCAGCAGGTTATACATGTAGATAACTAATTATCATCACAGCAGCCCTGTAACAGGTCAAGAGCGAAAAATTCTCCTTTCCCAAAAGGCTTCTTGTCTTAGTGAGCATGAAAATAGCTTGTTTGAGTTAAAGAAATCATTTGCTTGAATGAAAGAAATCTTGAGCATGAATTAAAGAATTTGCGAGCACAAATAGCAAATCGTTCAATCAAATAAAAAAAAAAACCTGAGCACGAAACTGCTATATCGTTCACTTGATTAAATTTTTTTTACTCACAGCCCCTCCTGGGCAATACTGTATGTGATGCTCAATACATTTTGCCCATATTGGTCTAGAGTTTAATAATTTACCGTTCCTGGTAACCTTTTTCTTACTTCCAAATCGCTTTACAGTCTGACCCTTTCTTCTGAGTGCATCTATTTCTGTGAAAATGAGTTAATTTTAAGACATATTTTATTTTGGTTTGTTTTTAACAACATAACAGTGATGAATAAACTTATATCTATTCAATTTCATAAATGTGCATTCATAGTAAAATATTGTGCATTTGTACTTATACACACTCTAAGTCACTTATGTTCTCCTAATAGGGAGTTGACTGTTTACACACACATTTTATCAGAAGCAAAGTGAGCAAAGCAGCTGAGCGCAAAACATGATTTATACAGGCTGCTAAATAACTAATTGGGTCATGGTGCTCTGCCAGTGCTTCAGTGTCCTTAACCATAAATGGGTGGAGGCTATCTACAATTACTGTGTTTATTGCAGTATAGCAGCATGAATTTGACTAAAATGAATCACAATGGCTTATTGTAATTTAATAAGAGATTATAATACACACTTTCAAATTTCCAATCATTTTATTACCTATTTAGTTGATAATAATGTGAAGCAGTAATGACAATTTTAACTTTTTTCTGAAAAAAAAAAAACACAGTACATGGATTTCCTAACACTACTAAAAAATATGCGTTATATATATAACGCATATTTTTTCCAATTCCTTTAATCATTTAATAATAATATACACAGCAGAGGAAGAAATTTATGCAATTTTTGCTTATAGCATACATTTTGCCAAAACAGTTCAAAATGGTAATGATGCTGAATTAATCTACTCCATAAGAAATACATGATTAAATTATACACTTTCCCCCACATCAAAATGTCATGTTTCTCTTATGGCTGACGTGCATTTGACAAAAACAAGTGTTACCTATAAATAATTCCATACAGATATCATAAGCTGCTGAAGTAATGATGATAATGTTGGAAATATGGAATGATGGAATGTCTAGAAATATATTTAAATTATATGGAGATATGGAGCTGTGACACTCATATTTACCTCACATGCTGTCTTCATGATTTCTTCTGATTCTCCTTGAGATGGTTCTACTCCTTCATTGGCGGCTTAAAAGGCTTAATTCCCGTCTGAGAAACTGACCCTATGGATGCTTGACTTATTCAATGCATCCTTGTTTAAAACTGGAAATAAAAATATGAAAATCATTCTTCTTCAACCACCTTTAAGCACTTAAACCCAAAAGAAACCTCCCTCAAAACCCCTCTTGACAACCTGGCTGCTACTGTGCACTGTACAAATCTAAATCCTGCTGCTTTAAATCACTAAATGTGTGCTTTCTTTCTTTGAAAAATGCTGCCTGACAAAACAGCATATGATTTGCAGTAGTAGTGTGACTCATTCTGCGAAAAAAAAGCTACACATTTGTGTTTTGTGTTGAGCTGAGAAACAGCTTTTTTACTTGTATGAAACGCTGTGTAACTCAAAAAGCACTAACATTTTCTCTTTAAGGAAGTGTAAAGCTCAGCACAATGCTTCTCACTGTCCTACAGAGCATTTTTCATTATTTTGCTCTATGATTAAGAGGTGGAGCAGTGATCTGAGAGATCAATATTGAGCATTATTATGTATTACTAATTCTGCTTTCATTCTCTCTGGAGATGATGTCTGACTCATACGCTGAGAATAGTGTAATCGCTTTTAAAACTGCAGAAACAGTTAGGCATCCTGTCTGCAGGGAAAAGCAGCTAAAGAAAGCCAACATAATCAACACTATTATTTGTACAAAACGGTAATCCATTACTGATGGGAAGAAAAACAAAGAAATAAAGACTGTAAAAGACAAAACAGGAGATTTTAAGCCCAATCCCATGTCACCCCTTGGCCCTAACACTTACCTCTACCCCTTCTTTTTAAGTGTACCCTTTCCCCTTGGAACAGAGCTATAACGGGAAGGGGTAAAATCTTCCCCCTAAGAATTGTGACAACCCATCAAGCACCTGATACATCATCAGGAGCACTAAAGATCAGTAACCTAGCTGCTGATGGTTAACTAGTTAGTTTAGGACATTGTATGTCATCAGAAAAAGGGGAAATGTTGCAGAAATTAATTGTTATTGTCCATTCCTTAATTTCCTCTGTGATGGGGAGCTGAAATTAGCTTTGATTAGCTTTTTTCTGCCTTAAATCTACAGCCCTGCACCTCTGTTGCACCATTTAAGGTGGAACGGGTAAGTTAGCTGGCTAGTTAGCTACTGAGACAAACTACTAGAGTTTTTATTTTATGCTTGTTATGAAGAATCAGGCCATAAAACATTGAAACTACACATTAAACTATGATAATATAGTGCTAATTGTCATTTTAACAAGGAAAATACTTACATTTGTGATTTTCGTACCAGTGATTCTCATACCCATAGCTTTGAACTGTGCATCTGTAAAATCTCTGTGTGAAGGGATAACAAGTTCTATCATTTCCCCCTACCACTCCAGTCTAACAAGAATTGGGACACCCCTACCTAGGGGTAAGTAGTAGGGCCAAGGGGTGATATGGGATTAGGCTTTCAGGTTTCTTTCAGGTTTCAGCCAATATTACTTTTGCTCATCTAGTCATTTGTATTTTATTTGTATTGGTTAATATAAAGTATTTAAATGAATAATATTTAATTGCTATTTGAAAAGTAAATGTATAGGTGGTGATTCTTTAAATGTGGTTAGTAATAATTTGTTTTTAAATTTGTCAAGATAATGTTTAAGAAGAAGAAGATAATGGGGTTGTGGCCTGTCCGTCCAAAGCTCTGACTCTTCCGCGGTCCAGAATGAATTAAGGGGCTTTGATAAAGAATGAATAAATGTACTAAAGATGCCCAAGACTTAGTTTATATAGGAGTTAATCATTTTAGATTTATTTGCCAATGAATTAAACTCAAAATATGAGTAGAAAATTTGTTTAGTTTCAAATTTACAAATAAAGCAATGTCTATTAACCCCTGGCCAAACATACTGTATATAATATAAATGTGTGTGTTGGGGGTGTACAGTGTGTGTTTTCAAAAATGTGTTTTGATATATGTTTTTCACAAAAAATGAGCCAATGCCAATGAGTTTGAGTTAGAAAAAATATTTTTTTAGTATCATATGATGAAAAATGAAAACGGGTCCCACAGACCCGAACACCACACAAGGGTTAAATGCATCAATTAAGGTCATTTTAAAGGCTTTACTTACTTTTTCTTTCTTTTTCTTTTTTCCCAGTGTTCTCTAGAGTCCTCTACTGATGTGCTACAGCCATATAAACAAGATCACAAGAAATACACAAGTACATTTTTAAAACATTCCCAAACATGAAAATGCCTCTCCTCTCTTATAGCTGACCTCACGATTATGACATAAACCAGTATTACCTTGAGGATTAAAAAATCCTCAAATACAATCATAGGCTGTTGCATTAATTATGGTAAAGTTGGGGCGGTAATATGTTGTTTTGAAAAATATGCAAACATTGGACAAATAAGAATATATTTAATACATTATGTGTCATTTTAGGTTATTGTAAACCCACAATTTTTTATTGACCAAATAACATTTGTGTGCAGCATTGCAGCATTGAGACGAAGGTTACATAGCAACTAACAGCATTTGAAATTTTAATAAGCCTGTGTCTTTCACTGAGCAACTTCTATATTCATGTAAAGATATAACTCAATGTGGATGAATCGGGATGAAGGAGTAATACACTGTTGAAGACTATTGTGAAGCTGCCAGTGTTAACCAATAGGCCATTGAGTTTCCGACTACACCAACAGACCTGACTCAAGGTCAGAGAGCCCCAACCATGATCACAACTACCCTGCAGAGCCTGCGATAAAAGAGATGAAGAACATGAAAGAGAGAGAGACTGAGTGAGAGAAAAAAAGAGGGAGAGAGCGAAAACATGAAAACATGAGTATTCTATTTCTTCTTTCCATGTCAGACAATGCCCTTATGGCAGGAGGAATGTAGTCATAGCAACAGTCTAAGTGTCTCTAAGTGTGTGTGTGTGTGTGTGTGTGTGTGCGTGTGTATGAAGTATGAATACAGATTTACTTTTGTAGATTCAAAAGAGAAGAGCGGGCCAAATTTAATATTTAATGTACACCTTTCTGGTCTCTCTCTCTCTTTCTGTGAGGATTGGTCTCCACTCCCCATGTGGAGATGAAAGCGTTTCAGAGCAAACACTTATCTACCGCTGCAGAATTACAAAAGCTCTGCCTCTGACCCAGAGGCTCTCAGCAACACCTTCAGTCCACCTTAATAATCATAGCTTACTGCACAACTATGCAGTTAAACCTTCGAAGAATAAAACACATCATATTTGCACTGACCGTTCATTTCATAATGTACTTTGTAATATGTTTGCATATGTATAAAAGGTGCTGTATATGTACTGTAAACTTCACCAAATATTTCCTCACAGTTCACAATTCACACAGAGAGTTTTTCTTTCAGAGAGTCAGATTTACTGATATGCACAAGCAGATTTGTGTTGTGATTATTAAGGTACAGGCTTAAAGGTAATTTCTGAAGTGGTTTCTCTGAATAATCACTGTGCAATAATACTGAATTCCATTTGAACGTAGACGTGAGAATTTCCTAGTTCTAAATTACAGCTTCACGCCCAGACTAAACTCTTTAATCTGAGGAGAAGTTTCATTGTCTCTCACTGTCTGAAAGATCAGTAGACTGTGCAGGTTCTTACGTTGAAAACTGGTGCCTCTGACTTTACAATGAATTATATACAGCTTTGGAAAAAAATAAGAGACCACTTACAAAGATGAGTTTCTTTGATTTTATCAAATTGAAAACCTCTGGAATATAATCAAGAGGAAGATGGATGATCACAAGCCATCAAACCAAGCTGAACTGATTGTATTTTTTGAGTTATTCAAAAGCAGTGTGTAAGACTGGTGGAGGAGAACATGCCAAGATGCATGAAAACTGTGGTTAAAAAACGGGGTTATCCCACCAAATATTGATTTCTGACATCCTAAATCTTTATGAATGTGAACTTGTTTTCTTTGCATTATTTAAGGTCTGAAAGCTCTGCATCTTTTTTGTTATTTCAGCCATTTCTCATTTTCTGCA
Source organism: Astyanax mexicanus (assembly GCF_023375975.1). Lineage (NCBI taxonomy): Eukaryota > Metazoa > Chordata > Actinopteri > Characiformes > Acestrorhamphidae > Astyanax > Astyanax mexicanus. The sequence continues at coordinate 33,005,430 of NC_064420.1, forward strand.
AATAAATGCTGTAAATGAATATTTTATTGGGAGTTTGGGACAAATGTTGTCCGTAGTTTATAGAATAAAACAACAATGTTCCTTTTACTCAAACATATACCTATAAATAGCAAAATCAGAGAAACTGATTGAGAAACTTAAGTGATCTCTTAATTTTTTACTAGTGGTGTTAATCGATTAAAAAAATAATCTGATTAATCACAACAATGTTCTGTGATTAACTGCAATTAATCACACTTGTTCTTCTTAAGACGCAAGTTTTTATAGTGGTTATTTAAATTTAAATAAAAGAATGAATGTAAAAAATGTTCAATGCCTTTATATGATTTATTTAAGTGGTATAAATTAAAATACTAGTATACACTTGAATGTTGGGAAGATAAAACCAAGGTGAGGTGCTGGAATAAAGAATGCATAATAAATAGTTTTTTACTGTATTGTAAACATCTCAGCCTGGTTGTAAGGATTTATGAATTTCAAGCATCCTCACTAAGCGGACGGCAGGATGTACAGTACCGACCCAATGAGTTGTAGGTGTAGAATTCGGATGTGGGTACACCCCTACACCATGCATATGTGTAACACATGCTTATCCCCAAAGCTAGTGCAGACGTGGCCCATGTGCGCAGGATCCACATGGTCACACACTTCCTCCGTTCGCTGCTGCCCTCGAAGGGTTTTGTGGCGGCTCGGTGGTGTTATTGGCTGATCCCTGCCATGGTGTTTAATGATATAGTGCAGCAGGTCCACGAGCGCCAGGTTGACCAGCAGCATAGGGATAGGGCAGATTATTGCGGAAGTTGGGGTCAAACTTAGAGATGTAAGTAAAAAAATAAAAACCTGTATATTTCCACAAATGCAGCAAATCAACATCAGTACACGCTGTGTTGATGTGTGTAAAAAAATAAAAACATGTTAATGATTTTAAATTTATTGTGTGCGTTAACGCTTTACCGTTGACAGCCATAGTTTTTACGTTACATTTACAACACATAGCAGCTTCACTTCTCCTTATCTTTCTGTCTCCACTGTCCTCACTTGCCCCGCCCCCCCCAGACACAACACCAATCAACAGGTGAGTTCTATTCTAAGATTAAATCCGTTTCTCAACACAGTAGTGAGACTGGACTAAGTACTGGACTAGCATACTTACCAATACAGACTTAAACATGTCTGTCTAGTAGTGACTGACAGCTAAATATAGCCAATCAAAAACAACATTTAACACTTGAGAATTATATTTAATATCTTAACCTTTTATGCCTCAAAGATTTTAAACAAAAACACATTTAATTCATCAATTAAAAGAACAACAATAACCCTTAATAGTTTTCTTGGGGCTACATGTTTATTTGGGCAAGAGGGGCTAATGAATATCCACCAGTGGATATATATTTGTTATGTGTAAATGGGCGCAAAATGTCTCTTCTAAAAGCTTGCCTGGTACCTCTACATAGAGACGGTACTTGCTGGTGCAGCAGGAAGTTAAGGAGGCAAGCTCCAGCAGCTGTTTATGAAGGAAGCTTCATTGCCTGGTTCTACGGAAGTGCTCATAAAGCAAAAGCCGAGCATGGGGATTTTCCACTGAGGAAGAGAGCATTCCGCCCCCGTGCCGAGGATACTACTGCAGGAGCAGGAAGGCTGAACAATAGGCTGTTGTGACCTGGAGCGAAGGGGCTCCAAGGGCGATGGCCCACCACACTGGCCTCTGCCACAGCGCCCCTCGACACTCAGATAACCTGCAGTCCCTTAACTGCACCTCTGTCCTGCCCCACAATAAACACCCATTGTTAGAAGTCTGGACATTATCACACTATTTTTGGAATGGTGGATTAAGTAAACACACTGGTGATAAACATGTTGAACACTCAACACACCTATCATAAAGAGTCCACAGCTTTGATTATTTTCTCCCTCGCAAACAATGTGTGTGTGAATATTTTCCACTCTTTAGCCTTTTGAGAGGAAAGTGAATTGTCTGTGGGTATTTTAAGGTGTTCTAGGATGGAACAAACAAAATTCCAACTAATAATAGCAATATTACATAAAAATGAGTTTACAAAAGGTCATGTAAACAACAGTTTAAATTAAATTAAATATATGAATTAATTTGTACAAAAATCTATTTTGAATAAAAATTCTGGAGTAAATTTATGTGATTCAAAGTATCATTACGAAATTAATTAAACTTTTTTAACTGAAGTTTAAGAACAAGTAAACTAAATGTGACATTATTGATTTGCTGAACCCCTGTGCAGGAAGACACAAAGTCACTGGATAGGTTTACCATTTAATTTCCTTTAAGTTGCGCTAACCCACAAAGGTAAAAGATGACAGAGCTTTAACAATCAGTTGAATCTTAGGCCTTCTATCCTTCTATAAATACCAGTAAGTAAATTAGTTATGTGTACACAATTAAATTAACAAAGCTTTATGTTTCTTTTTTTTCTTTCAGGTTCTTTCAGTGTGTCTTTCCCCTATTACAGGATTTTAACACTATTCAAGGCAAGTGTAACAAGTAATTATTACAAGTAGGTATTACAGGGAGGTATTAATGTATATATGCTCTGCTACTAATGAGCAATTAAAGATGGCTCTACTCACAGTAAATTAAGAGATAAAAAAAAACAATAAGAATGAGTTTGGCACACTTCTGGGCCATCATTTCCAGCAGGATGTTGGCCAGGCCACATTAATGCTATCTTCAATTTGAACTCGGATGTCAGGATTTCCTAGGTTAAAGTAGGAAGAGCAAGGTCAGATTTCCTCCAGTACCTTGAGGACAGAGTCCAAGATGGCAGCACTGCACAGCAACAGTAGTGAAAAAAGAAGACTTATAAAGTTTATCACCACTTATATGTTTTTGTGCCTAATTAAATAAGTTGTACTCAAAGTACTGTCCAACTTCTGTCTGTGGACATGTTTTAATGGTGTTTTGTCATCAATGGGGTCTGCTATCATTGCTAACAGTGATAACCTATGTCATAAAAGAGAGAATTACTTTGACTGGAATGACCAACAAAAAAAAACTAAATACTGGTAAATATCTGTCAAACCAGTTGTGGTAAAATCCTAATGAAAAACTTGGAATGTTTAACTGGAACACCATCAAAAGGGGTGTGATGTCCTTACCAGCTTCAACATTCATAGTAAATGGTATGCAACATAATGTTGCTATACATCAGAGTAGTCAACTTTTCCAAATAGCTTCCGAACTTGGCAAATCTTTGTCCTGAAGGGGACATGCTGGAACAGGAAAAAGCTTTCCCCAAATTGTTGCCACACAACTGGCAGCACTCAGTTGTCACTGCAGGCTGTAGCTTTATGTTCCTTAGCTTGGAAGAACATGGGATCCAGACCAAGCAATAGAAAAGAGTAGACCAGTATTACTCTTTCCAATATATATTTGACAGCTGGCACAATACATTTAGGCCACAAGGGTTCTCCACTGGAGTCCAGTGCTGGCACACTTAACACCAATCCAGCTGATGTTCTGCCTTTTTTTTGTGTATAGATCTAAGGCTTGTGTTTGGCTCCTCAGCCAATTGCAGTTCAGTCCAAAACGAAGCTGATGGTACAACACAGCGCGTACTTACGTTGATTTGCTGCATTTGTGGAAATATACACAATAACAAAACCCGTAAATTCAATTAGCTGAAGTACGGAGTATTCACTCTATTCAGTAAAGGCCATTACCTTATATCTACTGTAAGCACACTGACCAAATCAAACTAGTTAATTATCAAAAGCACCTATTAGAGACAGATCTTTAGTGAGTGGGGAAAATGTGCTCGTCGTTCCAACTCACAAGTGCTCTCAGTGAGGTCCTCTTTGGGAGTGTGAGGGAGGACTCTTATTGGATGAGAGCCTCTAGGAGCGGAGTGTTCAGGGAAATGGAACAGTAAGCACCACTCTATAAAGGTTCATTCTCCATCCCTCTCTTGAGACATGCGACCCTTTGACTCCTGTATTATACCACTGCATAACTAATACGGTTCATATGCTCTAAAACATATATGAGAAAGAAAATATGAATGAAAAATATTGATCCCTATTTGTAATCATGTGTTAAGACTTTTAGAGCAATATGTGAATGAAATTTTTAAGGTCCTTTTAAGGTCCCCCGGGAAAATTCTGTTGTGTTGTGACTCACTTCCGTTTGTGTTGTGGTTGTATTTGCAGCTCGTTTTTCTATTTGCAACATGTTTTTCTTTTTGCAGCGCGTTTTTCTATTTGCTGCGCCTGTGTTGTAATTTTGATGGATGTGTTTTGTGCTTTTGCAGCGCTTTTCAATTTGCACTGCGCTGGGCTTTCTCGGCCACCGTAACTAGTGTCAAAGGGTCCCAACTGATAACTGGTCACACATGTCTCTCAAAACAAATCAATCAAAAATTGTTAGATTGTTATGCAAAACATGGGAGTGTAGACCAAAAAGAACATTTCATATTTATAAAATCCCTGTTTTTGATCATTTATACATTTTACTAACAAACACACTATTGAATGCTGCTAACTGTGAAATAGACAACATGCACTGATCAGCCATGACATTACTACCACTATATATATGTAGTAAAGTAAAAACATTGATCGTAAACAGTAGTGTTTGTTAAGGGGTGGAAATGTGACAAGGCTCAAAAACAGATAGAACTTGTGGATTTTTTTTCTGTGGGAAGGCAGTGTTTATTACCTTTAACCCTGTCATCAATAACCCAGTTCTCTACTAACTAATGTAAATTTGTATGTACGCATGTCATTTTCATTTTTATAATATTATTAAATTCCAGAGCGTGCTTTATTACATTTGACATAGTTATATTACTATATATCTGACAGTGGGACACCCCTAGTAGTGATACAAGAAACACTAACAGCTCAGTGAAATGAGCACGTAATTTTGCAGCCAGATATATCAAACTGGCATTGTTCATCAGGATAATGCTCACCCACACACAGCAAGGGCTTTACAATAATGCCTCCTCCATATAGCGACACTTCCTTGGCCTGCCCGGTTGCCTCCATATAGCTTAGCGTAATTTTTGCACTATAAGGCGCACTTAAAATCCTTTAATTTTCCCAAAAATCATCAGTTCACCTTATGCATGAAATTTACCAGTCAGGTTGAAAGCAGCAGTAAAGATAATCCGCTAAAGTACAGCGTTATAAAAGAGTTTCAGTTTAGTTCTACAGCAATATTAGCATTAGCTGATTTGGCCGTTCAGAGGTGAGTATTATCGGTTTGTAGCCTGCTGCTAACCCCGGCTAGCACTGCTGAAGCAGCACATTAGCATTAGCGGCTCATCACAGCGCTAGTTCTTTTACCTGTTCAGAGGTGAGTAATGTTATATTAGACTGTAGCCTGCACGTTTACCGTGTTAAAACAGGCAATGTGGGACAAATAAATAAGCAAATATCGCCCTGGCTTATCGGAACACTCAGGGTTCCTCAGTGTAGCGCTGTTGGGTAGCATTAGCTGCTAACCGCTAGTGGTTAGCCGATAATGCTAATGCTTTAGCTTTAGTGGAAATCTGTGAATCTAAGCTTACTGTAAATAAACGGAAGTGTTTAACTCACCCAAATAAACAGTTTTTAAGAGAGAAATCTGTGTAGATTAACAACCAGTGCTCGTTGACTTGTCTCGTCTGAAATTGTTATTTTTTTTAAGAAATACAGTTTTGTTTACTTAACTAAACTTAGCTTTACAGGTCTCGCCACCTGCTGAATTAGCCTTATAATTTAATGCGCCTTATGTATTAAAAGAGACATTTATTATTTATTATAAAAATAGACATTTATTGATAGTGTGGGTTATAATCTGGTGCGCCTTATAGTGCGAAAAATACGACAGTTATTGCCTTCATCAAGCATTTATGGAACCAGATTCATTCCAGCAACCTACCAGTGTGCAGGATCTGTGTGTACAATCTGTGTGTAGTTTAGCCTTAAAGAGATAACCAATGCTATAGAATGATTTTTTTGGAAAGTGAACAGTGTGATAGCTTAAAGGTTATTAAATGTACTAGAGGTCTCGAAACAGACACTGCAGTTAGTCAGATTTTTAACACCACAATTACTTTGTAAAAAGGAGGACAACAGAGAGATCACAGTGTTTGTGAGCATAGTTTACACACAGGTCTCCTCATCAGTGTAGAGCAATGGGAGGGAGGCGATGTGAGAAAAGCTAGCGATGTATGATCCCTATGGAAACGCATGACTCATCTCTCCAAACACACACACCACACACACAGAGTGAGACTTGCTCACAGGGAGTCACAGACATCCCCACTACTGATGCTACTCCAGTGTCTACAACCACTGCACTGCAGGTTGGCAGAAGAAAGAGGAGAAGGCCATAAAAAGGACCAGGAGAGGCTTTTCTTTACTAAACTCTGACCTCTAGTGATTGAAATGCAGAGCTGCACATGAAACAGCAACATTGCTACTGGTTTGTCGTAGTCTCTTTTATTTATACATGGAGCTCAATATATTACTTAAGCCTGATAATCCTTTTTTTTTTTTACAATAGAGATCCTTGTTAAAGAAAAATGCATATAAGTATATTTTCTAAAAGTATATAGTAAAAGTATATTTTAGCATTAAAATGAATACGTACTTAAATACATACTAAATGTACTATTTTGGAAGAACTTACGGCAGCTTCAGTATATTTCAATGGTAATTAAGATATATTAAAATACAATAGGTTGTGCTTTTGAGTGCTTTTTTGTATATATTCTGCGAACGTAAGTAGATTTAAGTATGTCATAATTTTTAATAGACTTGAAGTATATTGTACATGTAATAGGAGCTCTAAAGGTCTGAATAAGCAAATATAGATTACCCACATTACCCATATTACAGATTACCAATTCTGTGGCTAATGCATCTTGTTTGCATTCTCTTCTATACCATGTAGAAGGGACATTTAAATGATAAATATTAATATTAAGATTATTATGTGTGAGAGACACCTTTTAACTAAAAGCAGAAACCCCTCTATCATCAACCTTAAAATATGTAATGCAACCAAAAAATAAATGGGTACCACTTTAAAATAAGACTAGCTTTATAAAGGGTTTATAATTGGTTTACAATAAGTTTATTAATGGTTACAAATTAGGTTGTAAATGCCTTAAAAATAATTAATAATCAGTTATAGCACATACGTAGAAAGGGCAACACTATAGAAGGATGTGGGTTTACTATTTGACAAACAACAGGTCATTGTTGCCCTTTCTACATACAGGGTTTCCGCCACGTTCATTTCAGTGCGGCGGTCCGCCACGCCTTCGTTCTTCCCCGCCACCCTTCGTGAAAATTCGGAGCCCGGCGTTTTTCCCGCGCTTGATCAGCGTTGCCCCTTCGGGGGTGGAAATCGGTAGAGAGAGTGTGAGTATAGGACACAGCGAGAGAGAGAGACTGAAACATAACGCGAGAGAGAGAGAGAGAAGAGAGCGAGAGCGCGCCTGTAAATAGCGAGAGAGAGAGACTGAAACATAATGCGAGAGAGAGAGAGAGAGAGAGAGAGAGAGAGAGACTGAAACATAATGCGAGAGAGAGAGAGAGAGAGAGAGAGAGAGAGAGAGAGAGAGAGAGAGAGAGAGAGAGAGAGAGAGAGACTGAAACATAATGCGCGCGCGCGAGAGAGAGATGAATTAAACAGTGATTAAACAGCTTCAACTTACGCAGGTGTCCACTCAGGCTCACTCACCTGGTGGAGTGAAAATCACGCTATGTTTCTGTTTCTGGAGCTGTCATAAAGCAAGGATGTAGGGCCCTAGAATAGAGGCACCCTAGAACAGCTCTGTGATGCATTTGTTTTCACGGTCCAGTAAACATTTTATTGTAATTAAATTAAAGATTAAAGATATTATTTGTCTGTTTTAATAAGCACAATTTTTAATTAAATTCAATAATATTTTTTATTTTATTTACTCATTCTCACATTTAAAATACCTAATACAGATAAGAGCGAATAAATAATACATATATATTCTGTTGTGCCCTTTCTCCTCTGTTATGTATAATTTAACATTTTGTGTTGCACACTTTTACGTTTACCGTATCTGAAAAAAGAACAATAAGGATTTATTTTAAAGAAACCTACTTTTTGCAACTTTTTGTTTTAAGTGGGCATTTTTCAGTGACAGTTGGAAATAAAGAAAATAACTGGAAACATGTGTAATTGTGTTATATCGTGATATCATTAACGTGATATAAATTATCGGTTCCCAACCGGGGGGTCCTGCCACCGCACCTTCAAGGAAATCCTGGGGGAAACCCTGACATATGTGTTATAACTGATTATTAATGATTTTTTAAAGCATTTACAACCTTATTAGTAACCATTGATAATAATACTAATTGTAAACCCTTTATAAAGGTAGTCTTATTTTAAAGTGGTACCAATAAATGTATATTCACTGTTCTTTGCTACCAGGGTCAAAACTATGTACATGGAAATGTATATGAAGGTTAAAGCATTGAAGAGTTGACCAAGGATTCTCCAATATAATACGAAAGTAATAAATGACTTAATATCATATTTACTAACATGAATTGGTGTAGGCTAAATAACAGTGAATGTGCAAGTGTCCCAATACTTTTGCCAATATAGTGTAGAGAACTTATGTGGAGTGAGTGACAGAAATTAGCATTTCTCTTGCACGTCTTAGGGTCCATAATAAGGTTACAGTGGTGTGCAAAAAAAAAAAAAAAAGTTTGTTGGGTGGTAATTAATAGGGGGGCAGACTGAATGTGTGTGGGCTGTCAGCATTTCTGCCCTGAACCACTGTCCCAGTATGGCCCTGCACAACAAATAATCACAAAAAATCTCACAATTTAATCCAACCATACATTAGAAAATTTGAAAAGACTGAAAGCTTGTTTAAAATACCAAAGTGTGACACTCTCACACATCTTAAGGCATCTCAACATTTATCATCACTCTGTATATATTGAACATCGTCCAGGGTATTTACAAGATCCACTATTTACAAGATTGCAACTAATTTATTGAGGTTATTTCCCCTTCATGCCCGTAGTTGAATGTACAAGGAACTGTGGAGCAAAAACAAATAAAGAAATCTGACAAAACTAAACAGTGGGTAAATCAGCTAATTTATGATTATTTAGAGCTTCTTCTTATCTCTGTGTTGTATTATTTATTTACAAAAAAGGCTCTATTTTACACTAGGTAACCTAGGTAGTTAGCTTAGTTAACCTACCATCTTTTGTAAATTAAGATTAGTACACACACTGCTATTGTCAGGTTACATTAGATATTAAATCATTTATACTAGGGGTGGGCGATACGACCCTAAGATTATATCACAATATTTCAGGGTATTTTTGTGAAAATATATTTGGTGACATGACAAAACACTGACAATGATTAAACTAATTTCAAGAATATGCTACTCTGTAACAAAATAAGAATAAAATAATTTAAGTATTATAGTTTCATAAATAGAAACTAAATAAACTTATGAAGTCTTTGATTTGGTATGAACAAAATAAAAAATATAAATAGCAAAAGCTTTCAAGAACGTTTCAAGAGTTTTTTTTATTGTGTCAGATTTTTTTTACCCAATTAATACTCCTGTTTTATATAGAAATGTTATATGTTCATAGCTTTTATAATAACTGCAGAGAAACTCAGACATGGCTGTTGATGTCAGCCAGGACTCCAGAGGGCAGCAGATCCTCCTGAGCTGAAGCGGTCGGGACTCCGGGCGGGACAGGCGAGGGAGGCGCTTCGTCATTTCCCCGGGTTTCCCGCGCTGCGCTCGGATTCAGGTTTGCAGTGTGTACTACAGATACAGCTAGAGCAGTGACAGCGGCTTTAACATATAAATAATAATAATGTCAAACTCAGACTATGATCCTGCCTGTTTACCTGATCTACTGCCGCTCTATTACCGCCGGCTCTTCCCCTTCTCACAGTATTACCGGTGGCTGAGCTACGGAGGTGGTGAGTACATTAATCTTTATAATTTAATATAATCTCAGTGAGGATCACCAGTAGGATAACTAGTTTACGCAAACTAACCTACTTACTAGATAGAGTAACTGACCGACTGCCTTTCTAAGCCGAATAAGAGTAGTGTCTAGTCCTAAACTAACAACGCTGTAAATATAACATAAACACTCTTTGGCTGCAGCTTAGAGGCAAGAAAGTGAAGTTCAGAAACTAAAAAGCTGCTCCTCTCTTTTAACTTTATAATGTGAACTACTGGCTCATTAAGTCTGTTCTTAATAACCCAGCTTTTTGTTGCAAAACTCTTATCTCGTTGTTCATTGAGCAGTGTAGACAAAGGCTGGGTCCCAAATGTAAAATTGTCTCTCTGTATTTTTATTTTCAGAAAGTGAGAAATGACTGAATTAAAAAAAAAATGTGCAGAGCTTTCAGACCTCAAATAATGCAAAGAAAACAAGTTTTAAGAGTTCAAAAATCAATATTTGGTAGAATAAACCTGTGTTTTTAATCCAAGGTTTCATGCATCTTGGCATGTTCTCCTCCACCAGTCTTACACACTGCTTTTGGATAACATTATGCCACTCCTGGTGCAAAAATTCAAGAAGTTCAGCTTGGTTTGATGGCTTGTGATCATCCATCTTCCACTTGATTATACTTCAGAGGTTTTCAATTCGGTAAAATCAAAGAAACTCACAATTTTAAATGGTCTCCTTCTTTCATTCTTTACTTTGAAACTTTCTAACGTTACTACATTTCAGAGTATTGCTCTGATGGTTGATTGCATCCAGTGACAGCAGCTTTAGTGAGATCAGGATGGTGGATGGTCACCACTCCACCTCATCCCAAAAGTACAGGATGGAGCACCATCATGCCTGGGCACACAGATCTACGACATAGTGCCAATAGGTTTATGTTTATTCGCATCAGACAGGCTTATTCTATTAACAGTCTTTTTTTTTTTTTCATATTAAAGCCAAATTTAAAACCGAGTAAGATAAAATTAGTGAGTATTTGTCTTTTTGTGGGAACATGACAATGTTTTTTTTGGGTTAAATTTTGATGTAACAAAAATGACACAACAGCAATTTCATAACATGTATTTTAACATTTTGTTCTTGAAATCTTATCAGAACTAGTCATATAGAACATAAAAAAAAAAAAATTAAAGCAATTGAATTGTTAAACTTGTTGGAACAGATCAGTAAAAGCAAAACATACACTTTTATAAATAGCTGCTTTTATCTTAAGGACTAACCCAGTACACCTACATTCTGTAAATAAGGTCACTTAAACGAACACAGATTCACACACTGTCCTGTAATGATTCTCTCAGGATGTTTAGTAGATGTCACTTTATGGGACTTCATGATTTAGGACAAAGTTCTGTAATAAACTTTTCACACCTTTTAAAGGGTCTGTGATATGTCACCTTGGGTTCTTTTAGGCCAAAGCAGTTAAATTCATTCAAAGCGGTGTCCACAAAATATTTGGTCATTATTTGTACGTTTGTAATGCTATATTAAGATTCTTTGAATAAGCGTATTTAATAGAAAGAAATATCAAAGAAGTATCATGCTTATCCCATATTACATAACCCGTCTAGCTAATAGTTCATTCTTTATATCTTAACACTGTGAATGTTCTATTCACCAGTGACCAAGAACTACTTCCAGAACCGTGAGTTCTCGTTCACCCTGAAAGATGATATCTATGTTAGATACCAGTCTTTCAGCACACAGAACGAACTGGAGAAAGAGATGCAGAAAATGAACCCCTACAAGATCGACATCGGAGCTGTCTACAGCCACAGGGTGAGGAGACTTAATGATTCTTTCACTATGTGCAATGTCCTGTTGTTAAGCATGTGTAATTATTCTATCTTACTCTCTGTGTGTTTCTGTGACTGACAGCCCAGTCAACACAACACGGTGAAATCTGGAACGTTTCAGGCCCTGGAAAAGGAGCTGGTGTTTGATATTGATATGACTGACTATGATGATGTCAGAAGCTGCTGCAGGTACCTCAGCCTACCTACTATTTTATATGAAAAACCTTTTTCTTTATAACTTTTACTGTGTGTTTATATGGTATTTAATTTATTTACTTTTATTTTCAGTGCTGCAGATATTTGCAGTAAGTGCTGGACACTGATGACCATTGCCATTCGAATTCTAGACCGAGCACTGAGAGGTAAAAGTTGTCTTTTCTTTGTCTTATAGGCTAAACACTACTATCTAATGTACTGCACACATTCTCATACCATACAACAAGTAAAGCAGAACTGTCTCTGTAGTTGTGACGTGGAAAAACAATTCTACACAATGTATATTTTATGTTTTTGTGGATTAGAGGATTTTGGCTTCCAGCACCTCCTCTGGGTGTACTCTGGCAGGAGAGGCGTTCACTGTTGGGTGTGTGATGAAGCTGCCAGGAAGCTCTCAGTTGCTGCTCGTTCCGCTGTGGCAGAGTACCTCAGTTTAGTCAAGGTGAGAAAAAAAAAAAAAAAAAAAAACAATACTTACATCTCAGCATTAAAACCATATCAATTATACATCAATTATAGCATAAACAGTAAGCAGGGTAGTATGTGTTGAATAATACATCCCAAGATGTGTGTTTATAGAATACAGAAACACAAAGGGTCAAAGATTGATCCACACAAACTGCAGTTAAAACATGTACTTGTAATTTGTCAATGATTGTGTAATGTTTACTGTTGCTGTCCAATGAAAAACATGTTTCTCCAAAAAAGCAGATAAAACCATCTTAACTTTTAATGGAAGTCAATGTAAAAATATGTTATGTCAGGGCATTTTAGAGAATTTCTCTTGGTCCAATCATAAAGAAATGTTGACACAATGTAAGGCACAGTTTGTGTGTTCAAATTAAGTAGTAAACTAAAAATTGTCAAAAATTAAGATTAACATGTTTTTCATTGGACAATGACTATATACTAGTTCACATTTTACAGCAGCTTGGGATATGCTAAAAACAAGTAGATTTTAGAACTGTACCAATCCAACATAGTTCTTCTACACAGTTAATACATGTTTGGCTCCACTAAATCTTTAGTTAAACACTTTCAATTTGTTGTAAATAATCAAAATAAATACTTACAAAGTAAATGTTTGCTTGCTGGCACCCACATGACCTTATTACAGTATATTTGCAATATTTTGTCCCTGTTGTTGCTAAATATTAAATTTCTTATCTATTCTAACTTTTCCTGATGGATGTTTAGAAGTAATATTTTTATTAAAGAGGTTTCTTTAGTTCTGGAATTGATAAGGATTTGTTTAAAATGGACATTGTTCCAAAAACTGACTTTGCATGCATATGTTTAGGGTGGCGAGGAGACAGTGAAGAAAGTTGTGCTGTCCGATCCAATTCATCCCTTCATCAGGTAAAGGAAGACTTTCGTTAGAAAGACTGGTTTATTCTAGCAAGGCAATAACCTTATTATATATATACTTTTTGTGCTAGTGCTTTTCTGAATGCCAACACTTACTGGCTATGGATGCCATCAGTGCAAACCATTGAGCACATTTACATTCACAATAATCTATTCATAACATGTATTCTCTTATTCTGATTTCTTTTAGTTTTTCAGTCTGCATATGCATGCAAACATAATCGATTATTTGTTCAAAAAAGCTTTTTTTTTTTTTAGCCTTCTCTACTATTTGCATCATCAGGCAATATTCTGAAATCTTGCGTTAACCAGCGTTTAAAATATCCTTTAAACGTGTTTATACATTTAAATGTACCTAAATAGTCTATTTACTTTTGATTCTGCTTCTAATGTGTATCATTTTCTGTTAAACAGCCAGTCTCTCTCAGTGGTGGAGCATTACTTCCTTCAGTACGCCATTGTGGGACAGGAGCTGCTAAGCAGCAAGGAGGGCGTAGACAAAGTACTCAACCTGCTGCCAGAAGATATCCTTTGTGCTGTGTCTGGAATGGTTCCCTTGCTAACTAGTCTGGTGTTGTAGTACATTGTTCACTATGCTTTGTTTACTGTCAAGTAAACTGACTGTAGAGCAACCTTGAAATATGGGAGAAAATAATACTTCAGAAACCCTAAGGGCTTAATGTGGTGCTGTTTCTTTAACGTTATAAATGTACATGTCAGAAAGGATCTGCTGCTTCATTATCAGAGTGAGAAAAATCCAACAAAGCGCTGGGAGAGGCTGAAGACCCTGGTGCATCAGAAAAGGGTAAATGAGCCTGTCAGAGTAATTTGTTGTTTGTAAAATCATATTATGCCACTGATATAAGGATAATATAACTGCATAATAATGCAATTGCACCCTTTTAAAAAGCGAAACACCTTTAATTATTAAAAGAATATTCAAATTTTAAGGCTGGAATGTTATTTTTTGTACAATAGTTTGATAATTGAATTATTGTGACAGGCCTAAATGCAGCGTACATAACTGGAATGTTTAAAATGTTTAAAAATACTTGGTCATACATGTTTCTAATGGAGCAGGCCACCAGTAAGAAAGGCGGTCAGTACTTTGATAAGGAGATCATGCTACAGTACTGTTACCCACGCCTGGATGTCAACGTCAGCAAAGGAGTCAACCATTTACTGAAAAGTCCATTCAGCGTCCATCCTAAAACAGGTAAGAGAATTATTATAGTTATTGAAGTATATTTCATTTTTTATAATATATATCTCTTGCCTGAACTGTTTGATTGTTCTCGGGATGAATGTATCATTTATGATTTATAATTGTATCTCTAGGCCGGATTTCTGTGCCAATTGACCTAAGAAATCTGGACAAGTTTGACCCTTTTGAAGTGCCTACAATAAGGTTAGTGTTCTGCATCTGATTTCTAATGCATACTAATATTGCCTGTTCTCTATTATTAGTCAGTCAAAAGGGGTAACTTTCTTAAAACCATGTCAGAAATATTAGATGGACTTGCAGCCCAACTGGATTCTGACATTGTATGCCAGATTATTTCTTATAAAAAATAGAAACTTAAATTAGTATTAAAGCGATACTACACGAGAGGGAGTGCTATAACATGTAATATTGGCACTGCCGTGCGGATCTGTTTGGTTATAAATACCCCGGGATGTTTCATAGTAATACATGGAGAGCTTCGGTTACAGTGCATTACCAGCTGATAATGGCACTCATAGAACACCTCTCAGCCAATCACATTGCAGGTTTGGAACTGACTGTGGCATAATAATTAATAATGCCAGCTTTTGTCTTCATATTCTACTTCGTAAAATTATCCACTTTATAATTGAGATATAAGGATCAGTTAGTTGTATGTTGTCATTGTCTAATAATTTGGCCAAAACTGAGAGTTGGTTAATTCATATGTTCCTTATTTTGTGAGTTGCTGCAGCTTTAGTGCAAGGGCACAAGACCCTGCAGATTCTCTTTCAACTAATACAGATCTTGTCCACTATTGCATATTCCCATCAAAGCCAGTGTAGAAATCACACTTCTTTATGCTGAATGTTTGATTCGAAGTTTCAAATTTGTAAATGTGTACTACTAGCATGAATCTTGTGGGAAGCTTTTAACGCTGTCCCAGTCCGTGGAATGGTTAATGTGGTGTCTAGCATTAGCAAATGAAGACGGGTATTGAGTCCAAAAACAGTATTTAAAGGAGAACAGCTGAAATTCATGCATTTTCCAGGATTTAATTTTGCAATCTGTTCAACTATCCTGTTCGTTCATGCTCGACTGTTGAATTGTGACTTTTATTGCGATGCCCGGAGATTTACCTGTACACCAGAGTTCACCTTTAATAATAAGCAATAATAGATGTCCTGAATGATGATAAAACTGTCAGTGATTCCATTATGACTGAGAAAATTTTGCGTCAATAATATTAACATTCAGAAAGTCTTGTATTTGAAAAGTTGTGCTTAATCCTGAAGCATATGAAGAAATGACTATAAAAACCCTCTCTCAATGTCTACAGCCTTATATGTGAAGAGCTGGACAAGCCCAGACCTGACGAAGAAGAGGAGGACGATACGAAGGATAAAGAGAATGAAATAGAAGCTGGAGAACGGCGTAAAATCAGAGGTGAGCATGTACTTTACATTCATTTAACACTCCAGATGTTTCCAAACATTGAGTGCTTCAACAAGGCAGCATCTGCAGTATATAAAGCATCCTTTACATGTGATGGATTCCTGCAAATTTCTCTCTATTGTTGACTACATGCATCATGTTTGTGCTTTACAGATTTTAAGCGTACTAGCCTGGCCAAGTACATAAAACTGTTCGATCAGTTTTTGGATTCTGTGGCTCGCTCTAGGAAAGGAGATATGCTGAAGAAAAGCGGTATGTTAAGAATCAGTCACGCTTTTCCCAGAGTTCATCTGATTTCATGCAGATTTTATTCAGCTTTTATAATCTGACAAAGTTTCTGCTGTCTTATGTTTTTTTTTTTTTTTTTTGTAGATCTCCAGAAAGACTTTTAACCTGTCAGTGATGGTCCAAACACATCATTCCAGAGAGATGTGTTGCTTCTGTCTCAATAGATTATCCCTTTTGGCCTGGAGAGAATAAAAGGAAAATTGTGGATTTTCAGCTCTGTTTAAATGCACTTCTTTTTGGGGGGTTTCCAGCAAACATGTTTAAAACTAAGAAAAGATGAATAAAAAGGATTTGGGGAAAAGCAGTAAAATTCCAAGCAGTGTACATTCCAAGTGCTTGTACATAATTTCTAGCATCTGATTTTGTACAATAAATAATTACTCTATTTTGGGCTTGTTCAACCTGCTTAATTTTTTTAAAACTTGTTACTGTTTTGATCACTTAGTATTGTTACTGTACTGTATATTTACATGTGTTAATAAAGATGTTTGTTTAATAACTGTTGGAAATTTGTATATTGTGGAATAGAAATGGCAAATTATGTTTATGAAGTTAATACAAACTATATAACGAGTTATATTGGACCAAAAAATTTAACTTACTGAGATGTTGTTTATACACTGTGTGAATGTTGAATGCACAGGTAGCACTGTACCGTCCACATTGCTCAATATTCATCCCTGATATGACTGTCAAATATCTAGCATTTATAGAGGAATAGGCATAAGATATTTGTTCATCCTGCCTTAGAGAAGCATGAAGCCAACACAGCAAATTTGCCTGTGTTTTGCCAGTTCTTCAGCAGAGCAGAGGAACTGTTCTCTGAAATGATGGTGCTCCATTCAATATTGATGATCAAACATCCAGACCACAAAAACATTCTTGTTGCTGAATGCAGACAAATCCTTACAGCAATTCTTCCCTTAACAGTAGTGACAGTTACTCCAACAAAACAGAACACATTATTGGGTGTAGTTCTAGATATTTGTAAAAGCTGTATTTTGGGGTTAATATCACCATCTCTGAACCTTTAACCCAATTGAAATGGATAAGTGTATCTTTAACAGCTAGGGCAAAAAAATAAGAGGCCACTTAAAAATGAGTTTCTTTGATTTTACCATCATTATATTACCCGGAATATAATCAACAGGAAGATGGAAAATCACAAGGCATCAAACCAAGCTGAACTGCTTGAATTTTTGCACTAGGAGTGGCATAAAGTTATCCAAAAGCAGTGTGTAAGACTGGTGGAGGAGAACATGCCAAGATGCATGAAAAATGTGATTAAAAACCAGGGTTATTCCACCACATATTGATTTCTGAACTTGTTTTCTTTGCATTATTTGAGGTACGAAAGCTTTTGTTATTTCAGCCATTTCACATTTTCTACAAATAAATGCTCTAAATGACAATATTTTAATGTCATGTTCATTTTACTCAAACATAAACCTATAAATAGCAAAATCAGAAACTGTTTCAGAAACTGAAGTGGTCTCAGTTTTTTTTCCAGAGCTGTATTTGAGTACTTGAGTAGCGTAAGTCACTTTATTTTTACGTGATAAACATTTAAGATCCTTTTGGGAAATCCAAACCAGCACAAAATGCTTCAGTCATTAAAAGCTTAATCTACAAAACCTCTCAATTTATTTCAAAGTTTTTCACATTTTTACAAAATGTATAAAACATGCCTTACGGTCACCTAAACCTAACAAACTGAATCTGCATCACACTCAACAACATCTGTCAGGCTGAGATGTTTTCCTTTTATTTGGCCATGTCGATAAGACTCTGTAGTGAGGTAGGAACCCATGTCTTTTTGCCTTGAACAAACACCACTCCCCGCTCAATGTAGATCATGATCCTGCCGAAAGTGTACAGCTGCTTGCCCATGTGCCGCTTTCCCACCAAGGGCATGAAGACGATGCCATTCTCTTCAGCCTTGGCCTGGATAAGGTCTTTGAAGTGGGTGGGTATTGATGGAGGAACAGAGACAGTGCCTGGAGGGCGTGGGACACTACTCTCCACCTCACGCCGCTCCTGCTGCTGCTGCTGAGCTGAAGCCTCGTACTGGAAATCCTTCCTCCTCTCCGTCTGGGTCAGATACGCAATGTTCTCCCTCGCACCAGGTTGCATGTAGCCTCCTGTGGGGCATAGAGCAAAAGGTTTTAAGTTAAATAAGCATTTTGAGTGCTAAGCCTTGCATTTTAAAGCTTGTTTTTATGAGCCCTCATCCACTTAAGTCTCTCATTTGCACTTGGTTGTTCAAGAAAGGATGTGATTGTGTAATGTGATTATATATTTCTTTAGTGAAATTAATTTAAGTATATTATGTGACAAAAAACTATATTTCATACTTGGATTTGCAATATCCTTTATATTACAAATCAAAAGTAATAAAACACCTGGGGCTTCATGTACTTAAGGTGCGTACGCACAAAAACATTGCATACGTCATATTTCACGCTCATGGTCAGATGTGCTAAATGTGACAAACGTGAGAAAGTGCGTTTCCCCACGACACTTTCATTTTAGGCGTATTTTTTTGTACGTATGTATTGTGTTTTTGTCATTTGGCAACACTTGGAGGTGACGCATTGAAATTACAACTATTTAGATATCCTTTATTCACACATTGTAGTAAGCCATTATTGGGTAAAATAAAGTAAATTAATCAGACAATTGGTTACTGAAATAATCATTCATTGTGCTTCCACTTAGCCTAGATTATATAAACATGCATAAAATGTTGCGCTGGAGTTGTTGCAGATGGCAGCGTTGGCATTATTGAAAAATATTGCTAATGGCTGAATTCGTTGAAAGCGCATTTTCCGTGACCATTATGTTTTTTTGGTCCAGGATGATAATGACTGGCTTAAAAGCCGCTTCAGATTTCCAAGAGCATGGTTGGGATAAAATTACAAGCTGAGTGCGTGACAGGTGGCTCCTTGGTAAGCAACTCATTTAAAGCATTTAAAAGAAAGCATTTATTATCCAGCTTAGAATAATTCCATTTCTGAACAAAAATTTGCATTTTAAACAAGTGAAAAATCTGTATGTGTATACTGGGTATGCATGCATTTGCCTGGATGACTGACCTAGTCCAGAAGCCACAGCTCTGTTCATGATATCAAGAGCCTCGTTGAGCTTCTCCTTGATGACTGGGTGACTGAGCAGAGTCTCTGAGAGCATGCTCTTCCAGCCCAAATACCACTTGGTGATCTCCTCATAGTTAGGGTTGTTGCTCAGCCAAGAACACAACACCTGGAACATCACAAGACCAAAGAAAAACATAGATGTATTATCTGCAAAGTACATAAACACAGTGGGTGCAAACGAAAATAATTGTATAAAAAAATTAAACTGAATACACCTTTAATTTTTTAAGGTTTCATGCATTTTCAAACAATTTATCCACATTCAAAAACACAGCAAAGTTCCATCACTATTTATCTTAAAGGATAAAACCTAGAGAAAAAAATTATACTTTGACAGCTAACAAGAACAAACAGTCCTAAACCCACCTGTAGCCATTTGTTAAAAAAATGCTTGTCAAGAAGTCCCACCATTGAGGAGAGAGAGAGCATGCCTTCCCAGTCCATCACCCAAGTGAATGGTTCAACCAACTGCTGATGTGGGTTCACCACCAACTCTCCTAGACACAAAGCTGCACCACAAACCAACACATTAGAAAACAACAGTTAAGTATTTAGCTTTGTATCAATATTACTTTGAAGTTTTTGAAAACATCCTTAATAGACTTTGCCAGATCAGGTAGCTATGTGGATAGTCTTAATCCCTTTCTGGGAAACTGATCCATTAACTGTTCATTCTAAATCAAGTAGTTGAAGGTCACATGCCAAGAACCTTAATAGACAGATCAACACATACATACCTAGCTTAGGTACAATGTTTTTGACCATAAAGGCCTCCCAGGCTCCAGGGGTAAAAACATCCTTCCATGGCTGCAGGATGAGTCTGGCAGAAGCATCGCTGGGGTGCCAGCACTGCAGTGCATGGGCCAGTTTGCTGCGGATAGGCGAATACAGCGGTTCCAGGCGTGCCTGCATGAGCGGCAACCAGGGGTGGATCCATGAATGTATGGGTACCGTGTCGGTCAGTGGGTTCCAATTATCCACCTGCAGAAATACAAAACAAAACAGATTATATAATTAAAACATTTTCAGAGTTTACTTAATGTAAATAAAGTGAATAAAATACATACATACACTATTGTGAACTATGTTTGGAAGGCTAAATGTGTTATGGGCATGAGTACACTGTTTAAACTGACCTCTTTCTGTAGTCGTGGAAAGATGAGCTGCTCCAGAATGTAATCCAGAATCCAGAGAGGCAGCACAGGTGCCCAGCAGTCCACCAAATCCACCAATGGCCCCACGTTCCTGGGCTGCCACTGAGCCACACAGCCTCTCAGCACCGGAACCCACACTTCCCATATTAATCTGCACACAGAAAGACCTATTAAATTAAATTAAATTACAATCTTAAATTGCGGTAAGAAAACCAATAATACGGATTCAATCATTACATCATTAAATTTGATTTTTTTTCTAAGCACAGATGCAGTTGATCAACCAAGGCATGTTTGGAATCTGACATGCGCTGTTTTAGTTTACAACAGGAGATGCTAGATGTTATATCAAATTTTCATAAATAAATGTTTATTTTCTTTAAAATGTTAAATTTTATACTGATATGCTAAATGTCAAGGGATTAGAACTGTGTTCAATGACTTTAACAGAGTCCCTTAAATGCTAAAGAATGCTGTCATGACCCACAGGATATGCATGAGAGGCCTCCTACTTTAAATGTGGATGTGATTTCTGCCAGTCATTTATACAGCTCTGGAAAATCACAGTTTTCATGCATCTAGACATGTTCTCCTCCACCAGTCTTACACACTACTTTTGGATAACTTTCAAAAATTCAAGCAGTTCAGCTTGGTTGGATGGCTTGTAATCATCCATCTTCCTCTTGATTATATTCCAGAGGTTTTTTAATTTGGTAAAATCAAAGAAAATCATCATTTTTAAGTGGTCTCGTATTTTTATCCCAGAGCTGTAGGTTCACATGGACAATTATAGCCAGATGCTGTCGAACATGATCATTGCTACCCACTGAATTGCACTCACTATCAGGCCCCAAAAATCCAGTCGAAATTCAGTAATTCATATCGCCTCTCCCTAAGCATTTTGGGCTATTTACATTACAAAAAATAAATAAATAAAAAGATATATAGACAAAACTATTGGGACACATTTATTGTTTCTTCAAAAATTAAAAGGTATTAAACAGTTTAATGTGCATACTGCTTTTGTTGGAGTAAATGGCTCTGGTTTCCAGAGAGTGATTCTACTAGTTTTTAGAACATTGCTATGTGGAATGGATTAAATTGTATTTAGCAAACGGAGCTTCACTAAAAAACAGGATGTTGGATGACAAAACTACCTCATAACAAATTCCTTAACTCATCCAAAAGTAGTGAGTATATGTTAGAGCATCATTATTCCAGAGAACACAGTTCCTTTGCTCCACAGATCAATGCTAGGGCGGCTTTATACCCTTTATCCCACAGTTGGTGTTCGGCATGGGGCCTGTAGGGTTATGTTTACCTGATTTACAGGGTCCTATTCTATTGGCAGGACTACTCCTAAAGCTGTGTGTGTGTATCCTTTTAGGAAATGTTCTCTACAGGGCCTAGACAAGGTGTCTGTGTGTGCATTTGCACACCTAGTGTCAGAAATGGGTGCATATAAACGTAGTTGAGAGCATTTATTAGTTTATTAGAGGTGTGTACAACATTTCATTTGGAATGTAGTTTATCAGTCTTAAAAGGAACTATAAGAAAATCTGCTTAAAACTGCAAACAGTATAAAAAAATACTCCAGTACTAATGTTTACCTGTGGTATGGGTCCATGCTGCTAGAATCTGGTGCAGCATTTTGAAGCTGCGTTCCCTCCAGAATGGCTCTCCATTGGCCTACTTCTTCTAAAGCATATGAACAGTCCTACAAAAAGAATATATATCTCTGTGAATTGCAATCAAATAATGTATGAAAAATGTTCCTTCTCCAACAAGTGTATCCTCATGCATGCTCACCTTTAGAGGATCCCAGGTTTTGAGTTTTTCAGTAAGCAGCGGGTGAACTACAGACACAGCGAGGTCAGCTAAACCCATGGTTTTGTACTCCTGATAGAAATGCGTCTGCAGTTGCTGGAAGGCGTCTGCACACTCCTGCAGGCTGAGTGGCGGTCTGCCATCGTCTCCAGCTGTCTCCATCTGCTCCACCAGCTCCAGCACTCGCTCCAGCCTCTCCACAGCCTCTGCCTCCTCACTCAGCCTGGCCTGCAGAGCGGTGCTTTCATGCGTCAAAGACACCACTGTGTCCTTCTCATGCTGCAGACGTCGAGCACTCTAATCAAATGGAGACACACACAAACAACAGAAGAAGGAATCAGACTAGGCCAGTACTGACAGTGTTCGTTTCCTACTTATTCTGGAAAATGTGACACACGTACCTGGAGGATGTCCTGCTCTGTGAGTTCAATCAGCAGTTTGAGGTTGTGTTCAAGCTCTGGCAGAGCAAAAGTGGTGCTCTTCTGCTCTCGCGCAACCACACTCAGCGGAGCCTCCTCAGGAACGCTGTGCTTCTGACTCATCTGACTGTAGCTGTAGTACACCTTCTGCTCCCTACCAGTCATATCTATCACCTTCAGATTGACAGACATACAGACAGACCACAAGAAAAGTTACAAAGTCATCAATATGTCTCAGAAAAATTTAACTTTTGTCTTTTAAATCTATGGTGTAAATAACCTACACCATGTTAGGGGTGGAACAAAACATTGATAAATCGCATCATTTCGCGTATATCATATCGATACATTGCATAAAATATTAATATTTTTATTGAATCATAGGCGCTCTAAATTCCTTCTGCTCCCTTCCAGTCATATCTGTCACCTTCAGACAGACAGACAGGTGCTTAAGAAAAAACTTATGCATTCCTTAAACTTCAAGACACAAAGGAATATTATACTAGTATTATAATATTAACAAAAAACACTATACAGATATGCTCCATCAAATGATCAAATCATACAAAAAGACTTCAACTTTAGGGGTCGTGAATAGGTTAATTAATAATATAACAATGAATGTAGATAAAATATGGGTTATATTTCTTAAATATAGAGGAAACCCAGGAGCAAAACATACAAATTATTGGATAATATTGCTCTGAAATTGGTACGCTTATAATGTACAATAGAGAAATATGTATGGTGGTATTATAGGCTGACAATAGAAATAATTTGTTAAAAAGCATTTTGGACACAGCCTGGGTATACAGGTTACGACAAAGATTTATGAAGATTAAAAGATAATCTGGCACTTTAATGTTGTTTAAAACTGCCAACAGGTTAGTATAGCCTCACCTTGACCTGGGCAAGTTCTCCAGCAGGTTTGCTCATG
Source organism: Astyanax mexicanus (assembly GCF_023375975.1). NCBI lineage: Eukaryota > Metazoa > Chordata > Actinopteri > Characiformes > Acestrorhamphidae > Astyanax > Astyanax mexicanus. Next base: position 33,029,260 of record NC_064420.1, read on the forward strand.
CTCTTACTGGTGAGTTTCCCATGAGCCTTAAGCTCATCCACAGTTTTGTAGGAATATTTGGGCTTTTTCTTCCCTGATACTGGATCTCTACGCCACTGACCCAACTCCCTTTGAAATTCCTGTAGAAATATAGAGAGCAAATGATTAGTTTATCAAATGTGTCTGGTCCCAAAAAGTTACCTTGAAGGTTAATTTGGGATCTAAAAGAAAAGAAATTTTTTTTTCCTCATTCATGAGGTCAAATGTGTGTCATTTTGCATCTTTGACTCACATTCTCTTCTTCCTCTTCAGAGTCTACCACAGGGAAATCTTGCAGGGACTGCTGGGTCCTCTCATTCCCATAAGCCCCCACTGCTCCTTTGCCCTTTCGCACTTTAGCCTCAATTGGGTTTACAATACCTGTAAAGACATTCACTCATCAGAACACATAAACATATCTGAATAAAACCCAGAATTAGCCTTCACAGACAAAGATACTCTACCCTGTGCGTTTTTTCCAAGGCCTTTGCCCGGGACGTAGCCCATCTTCTGCAGAAGCTTCTGACCGATGCCTCTTGTATGCTTCTCCCAGCTTCCGATATCCTGCCCTGGTCGGATATTTCCAGCAAATGTCTTATGGGAAGTCTTAAAGTTCCCACCCTGGAGGATGTAAACCAAATGAATAGTTACAATGAAATCTATAAGTCTTAGAAAAGCTAAATAATATTGGCACAAGGCATTAAATATCAATATTTTTCCTGAAACATAGACATTGTAAACCCCCCAAATTTGACTTAATAAGGTTACTGCTTCATTACTCCACGTGGTGGCACTAATCAAATAAACAGGTTAAAAAATAATGGTTGTCAAAATCTGGGAAACTGACACCAATAAATCTATAATCCAAATCATCCAATCATTTCTGGTCTTTACCTTTTTTTTTTTTAAATAAATTTTAAATCTTCTTTAGTAATCCAGATGCTTTGAAATATCATAGAGAATTGTCTTGCGATATCATGGGCAACGTATGTATACCCAATTGTGTTGAAATATGTATCTTACAAAAAAGCATGATCGTAAATGAGACATTAGACCCAAATTGCCAGATTATATTCAGTGAAATTAGCTGTGAATGCTAGAATACCCACAAAGCAAAATGAAATGGCAAAAAAACAGCATTACAAATGTAAGTATTTTGCACTACCGTCTGAAGCTTTTTGGGTGCAGTAGCACGGGGTGGTGGTGGTGCTGCTGCTTCTTCATTCTCGTCTGAATCATCAGAGCCCTGCTGCTGTTGTTGTTTCTCTTCAGCTGCAGTCTTCCTCAGGCCAGCACTTATAAAGTTCACAGGGGCTGAGTAGTCCTTCGATCTACACAGTTTTTCACATATGGAGCAAAATTAGAATCTTCTCAGTGGCAAAAACAGAAGCAAACCATCCTAATGCTAATTGTTTTAGTTAGTAACTGACTTCAGTTATTGCTTATAGAAAGGTTAAAAGTGGTGGTTCTGGAAATAGGGAATTGGTAAATTATATATTCAATGAAAGAATAGAATGGGTCTAAACTGAAGGTAATAAATATTCCTACCATATTAACATCATCATAATAAATATATTAAGGATCATCAGGGTTTAAAGTACTCTGACCCAACTTTACATTTAATTACAAGGGGTGTAAATATCCTGTTTAATTGGATGATGTGCAGCAGAAGAGGTTTAAAACATTGTGATAAATATTGTGTCAGGAAAATATCTGTATTGTGTTATATTGAGATAAAATACTTTTACCATATTGCCCAGCTCAATCTGTGCATGATTAAATACACCCCAGGTGGTGACTTGTATACTGTTAAAATCTATTAAAGGTTTTATATCTCATTGACCAAAACATGACATATCACAATATAAATTTTGGTCATATCAAGCCCTCTGAGCATAAATGTTCACATTTTACATTTAGAGAGGGTGATGACAGATTTGCTATGTAAATCTTCACATTTTTCACACTGTTTATAGCAAACATTATGTATTAGCAAACCAATAAGTGTTTTCCTGAGTGTGGTATCAGAAAAAAAACAACCTCTAACCATAAATTAATTTTAGAAATTAAAGTAATGTTTGGGTACCTCTTGCCTCCAAAGCTGGGTCTTTCATCATCAGAATCATGTTCAGCCCATATTCCGTAAGTAGCCTCCTCTTTGGTCTGTCTGTGCCGACGTCTATCTGGATTAAACTCATTGGCCAAGTCCCATTCAGACACCTCAAACTTCTCAATCTCGACCCCATCCTCCTCTTCCTCTCCTCCTCTACGCCCATACAGATGGGACATAGACATTATTCTGCAGGAATTAAAATAGCACATACAATGAATGGCATTCAGTCGACTGGGCAATGTGACAGTACTGTTTTTTTTCTGAGCATACCATAGATATTATAGAACATTAACTAAAACGTCTTTTATTTTGATATTTTTTTGTGTTTTTACGTTTATGACATATCTCCCACTCATATAGATAATCTGCTAAACCACCAGCTAGATACGTCTCTACAGTTAATCAGAGAAAAACACATATCATTAGCTAGCTACACACTAACAGACAAAATTTGCACAATCAATAGATGAACTTCATCACAAGCTAGTTTCTGTGTTTCTCACTAGGGCACAACAGCAGCACAATAGTTGCTGAAAGTGGCAGTCAGAAAGCACAAGCCAAAAGTTTGGACACACTCTCATTTAATGTTTTTCTTTATAATTTCTTTCAGCAAGTATTGCTTGTTTAACACTTTTTGTTGACAAAATAATTGCACATGTTGCTGTTCCTGTACAGACTTACTGTCTTTAATATGAAATTTACAATGTAAAAAAAATAACATAAAAAGAAAAGAAAACACATTCAATGAGAAGTCCAAGCGTTTGATTGGTACTCTGTACCCATTTAATTCATCTGTTAGTTAAACATTTGGACACATTCCATTAGCAGGCTAGCTAGCTACTGACTAATAGAAACAATTAGCTACTAAATTAACAAACGAAAACTACATGAAAGAGGTTAAACCTACCTATTTTTGAGTAAGGCACAACTGCAGCACAAGAGTTACTGGGATATTATGTTAGAACCACTCAGCTTATTTACTAACTAGTTAGCTAAACTAGCTAAGCTAACTAGCTAACCTAGCTAGACTGAAGGGGAGGCTTTTTGTTTATAAAAGAGATAGCTAGCTAACTAACTAGCTTATTTATATTTACACAGCTGTTATTCACCCTAGAGGTCGTTAATCCTTACGGCAACCCGTTAATACGTCTAAATAGTATCTAATTCGGTGTGTGGACCCAGGTTAGCTAAATGAGCTAGCTAGCTTCACATTAGCTTGGTTAGCCAGCTAGCTAACCCACAACAACAGCGTTATAGTAACGTTAGCCCAAAGTTAGCGAATGCTAGCTAATCTCGCTAGCTAGGCCTACTGTTTGTGTATTACCCATCCACCAACAGAGACCGTTAGGTTAAATAATTTAATTTAAATCAGGAAAACGAGCACCAGCAGCAGCAGCACTCACCTGTCTGTGTATAGCGCTAAGCAGACAGCGCTAATCTTCAGCTATAAACTGCGCAGCTCCTTCCTGTCGGCCTGTCTCTGTACAGGAAGCGCGGTGTGTATGTCACAGTGACGCAGAGGTCAGAAACCCTCTCTCACAGCCATCTTGGACCCCGAGCCCAGACCTAGTAAGTGTTCCTTCTTTCAATCTTGTGGCATCCGAGCTTTCTACGCTTGCTTGCTTTGCCAGAACCGGCTAGAATCGTTGGGTAAAAGCTCTTCTCGGATAAGGGCTGAGTATTGGCCCGTTTCGCGTCTCCAAATATTAGATATTGTGGTTCAATGCTGCCGGCAGACTCTTCAAAATGGGGGAGCTGAGGCAGCGCCTTCTGTCTGGCTGGGCTGGAACATGACAGTTGTGTTTTTTAGTAATATAGTTAGTTATATATGTATATAGGCTTTTCTTAATGATTTTTAGTGAAGCTAAAATTCTTTAGAGTGTTTAGTGAGTGAGAGAGCCGGTTCGTAAGGTTGGCCAGCCAGCTAGCTAATGAACACTAAGGTCTGGGCTGCCTGTGAACTGGAGAGCTAGCGGTTAGCTAACTAGATAGGTAGCAGCGCTTCAGGTCTTGCTAGCATGTTCATGGAGAACATTTTAGATAGCTAAGCTAGCTAGTCACGTTGGCACATGGAAATGTATGTGTAGTATTTCGTTTTTTACAGTACCTAACGCTCTATAGTTCCTTTAGTACGTTAGCTAGATTAGCCTGAGTAGCCCAACGTTATTTAAAAGGCCAAAATAGTTAGCTAAACATGACTTAAAGCCCTTTCCCCAAGCACTTTAATACATAGGGTAGCTACTAGATCGTTAGCTAGCTTAGCTAACTAGATAGTTCGTAGTTTGGACTGACCTTAGGTAACTAGTTAGTCATGTTTTAATTAGCTAACTTACCAACGTTGTTACATTTACTTTTTAACCCTCAAGAGCTCAGACCCACTTCTAATTATTGAATTCAGAAATATATTCAGAAAAAATCATGTGAGTAGCTCATTCGATTATGTTGTCACTATGAGCACATGACTTCAAATATTTTAAGGTTAAAATCCTGAAAACACAAATGATTAAACAATTTCATAACCTGTATCCTAACAGTTTCTAGAGTTTGTGTTAGAACAAGTTAGCCAACTATACGGCTCTGGTAAAAATAGCAGAAAATGAGAAATGGCTGAAATAACAAAAAAAAATATGCAGAGCTCCCAGACCTCAAATAATGCAAAGAAAACAAGTTCATTTTCATAAAGTTAAGAGTTCAGGAATCTATATTTGGTGAAATAACCCTGGTTTTCAATATCCGTTTTCATGTATGTTCTCCTTCACCAGTCTTACACACTGCTTTTGGATAAATGTATGCCACTCCTGGTGCACAATTTAAAGCAGTTCAACTTCGTTTGATGGCTTGTGATTATTTCTTACTCTCTATTATATTCCAGAGATTTACAATTTGGTAAAATCCAAAAAAACTTTTTTAAGTGGTCTCTTTTTTTTTTCTAGAGCTGTATATATTCTAAAACGTCGAGTTAAAGCATTTTAAATTGTTAACTTAAATGGTGTAACAGCTGCAAGCTAAAAATCTACTTTTAAAAAGAGCTAGTTTTATCTTCAGCACATAACCCAAATAAGGTCAGATTCACACACACACACACACACTGTCCTGTAATGAACTTAATTACAAAGTTCAGTCACTTAGCAACTACACTTGGTTAAAATGACAGAATGCTGTAGGGAGATTTACACATCTTTTAAATGGTTTGTGACACAGCTACTTCATCATATGCTCTTTTGGGTTAACACATCTACTCTGGTTTTTAGTAGGCCTCTCACCAATGTTTTGGACAATATAACAGCTGTAGTCCCAGAAAATACTGCTAAAACTGCAATAGTTATTCCAAGCCATGTGTAATGCTACTGATTTAACCATAATGAAGCATTACACATTACATTCTACAGAGCACCGGACTTCTATTCTTAATGTTTGTTTACATATCCTAAATATATTAAACATCATTAATGTAAAACTCTTTCACATTAATGGGTTCTTCCTGCTAGCTAAGTAAACGCAGGGGGCAATACTAAGGTCAGCAAATATATTACGAGGTTATGTCAATATACAAATAAATACGTAAACCACTAGAGCTTTTGAGAATTGGCTTGTTAAAATAATGATTCAGCAAAAATGGGCAAGGATCACACCTAATGCTGTTCTTTTCCCACATGTATTTAGTTGAATTACTTGAGTGTCTGATCTTTGAAAATTTGCTTATAATATGACAACACTTGATGGTCAACTCAAGACATATATTCGATTATATCGATATATCGATTTGCATAATATTGGTCTTAAAGATATAATTTATTTCCCCCAAACCCTGCACTATTTGTTAACCATTGGTTCAGTTTAGTACAGCTTGTGTTAAAGAAATTTGTAACTTTTTAATCATTTAACTGATTTTAACTTAATTAAACTCTTGTTTACTGATTGTGTGAGTAAAGTTGAAAAAGTTTGCTCTTTATTTATGTATTTTTATTTTTTTTGTAGACAACAATGCCAGGCGAAGCCACAGAAACTGTCCCAGTGACAGAGCAGGAGATGCAGCAGCCCCAGGTGGAGACGGGTATGTAGTGCTCATTTATAGTAGATTGTAGACTAACCTCTGTGTTTAGGGGTCTTGGAGCTCATTTGCTGTAGATTGATTGATTTAAAAAAAATCCTGATGGCAGTAAGTTAAAGCTTTTCCTCTTAAGGTATTTACAACTAACTATGTCTGACACTTGGTCTTTTTTAACTCCTTGTCACCAGCTGTTGTGGACATTATTTGTGCAGCAGGTTTGACTGGTGGGTGGGGGGTGGTGTCGGGTTTTGTTGAACGGAGAATGCAAGTTTGGTTGGGTTAAGATGGCCGACCAAACCTTGTCAAATTTAGACTGAAAGGGATTATTTTTAAATTGAGTTCATCCAAGACCTCCTTTTCCAGAAAGCAAAATAGTTGCCTGCGATGCCTGTTGTTTTTATGACCACGAGGCATTGTGGTAGTGTTTTAAAGCACGTGTTCACTGTTGTTTTTGTGCATGGGATTTGGATAAGTCAACTGTGCATGAATCATTGTTCTATGGAATGTCAGTTTCTAACCCCTACACACTAAGGCCGGACTCCTGGTTGACCCTGGTCATAGAATATTTTTTTCTTTTGATGGAGAATCTCCATTCAGAATACTCTGTGGTCTAAGATAGGCTTCATCTCTGTCTGAGACTACTTAAAAAAATATTTTGTTTGGAAGCTACTCATTGATTTTCTTCTTTTACATTGTACGTAGCTTGTTCTTGATTTTAGGGTTTTTACACACTTAATAGTGAGTGTTTTACTGAAGCTGTGTTAAAACTTTAAAATCTTGAGTGTTCTTTTGGGTAGATCATTTGTTTTATGTATTGTGTAGTCGGTATACCTACAAAAACCATATCCCTTTTTTTAAGGAGCACAGTGTGAAATAATTTAGTCATACTGAAAGGGAGAATAGTCAAGTTTTATAGCTACATTGATAGCTTCAGTATTGGTTTAGTTCAGTTCATCCTTTTTTATGTAACCTTTTTTTGTTTTATTTTTTTCTCTTTTCTCCCTGAAAACAAACCTTGTACAAGTAATTCTGTTGGATTCTCGACTCAAACCCTACAACTTTGACTGCATATTGCATCTGCTTTAGAAAGGGAATGGTTGATGAATAGCCACTGACGAGAGATCTGTTTAATAAAAAAAATGCTGTGTGGTTACCCAAGCTAGAGGTCATTTCAGCAGTACTTAAATGTGGTAAAATGTACTTTTAGGAGCAACATGTTACTTGTTCTTTTTATAAAGCTGTTTTGGTTGACTTCTTGTCTTAAAGACCTTTCTTGTAGCATCACATATGGTACTAGCAGGTGTTGGACTTTCACCATTCTTAACTGTGGGCACTGCATGGTAGAAGTTGGACATGTTGGGCACTGTTGGCAAACTTCACCTTCCTCCACACACATTTTTTGAGTGGTATATGGGCACCAACTAATGTTTCACTGACAAGCCATTGTAAGCGTGTAAATAAATATACATATAGTTTTGTTAAATGTGTTTTCTGTGGATAGAAAACATTAATCACTTTCTGTTGCATATATAAGATTCTGTGTACAACTGGTCACTTCATCAGACTAGTATCTGGATTGTATCCTGTAAGATTTTAGCCACCAGAATTGTGTTTACACTTAGTCTGACCTTATGTGGCTATAATCCTGATACTCAAGTAATGCTGGGCGGTATACTGGTTCGTATGGTACACCGGAGAGAGATTTTGAAACAGTATGTTTTTTTTTTTTTCTCATACCATTTTCTCTTTACCACTAGAGGTGCTCCGGAGCTCTGTTTATATATGTAGAAGAAGCACAGTAACCTCAGCTCAGTCTCACGCTGGTTTGCCTAAAGAAACATGAGATTAGAACTCCTGCAGCCTCTGCTGTTATTTCTTGCAATATGAGTAACTAAAGCTGTGTTTAAATACATTAATTAATACTGTAGCTTAAAGGATAATATTAATGCACACCGGACTTAATTCATTTGTCAACTGGAGAACTAGGGGAATTATGATAAACTAATAAACAGCTCCTTAAATACTGTAATGTCTCTGATGGCTTCAATAATAACACACTGTAAATTGATAAACTTGTGTTTTACTTGTGCAATAGAGCTTTTGAGAAATATCTCCTATATACTTACATTGAGTATTTTAGGTTCATTTATAGGTTATGGAACTATTTAAGATATTTAGTTTGGTAAAAGATGTGTTAGTTGTTCTCTTTTTAAAGTCTGTTGTTTAAACTCTTCAGCTGTTATTTTAATAAAGTCTGATTTCTTAATATATTCTGTAATTTTGAGACAAAGTAAACCCAATAGTAATCAAAGTACTTCTGTACTTTATTTTAAGCCCAGTCATGAAACTATAAGTAATAAAAAAAATTAGTCATATACTGTGAAACCATCAGAATCTTGCAAAATACCCTGATAAGCATTTTTGTTCATACCACCCAGCACTATACTCAAGGAACATGCTGTGACCAGGTGTAAATTGGTGAGGTCTAATAAATAATAAAAAATATGCAACAGAATATCTTGGAGAGATTTCTTAAGCTGCTGTTGACCCTTTCACTGTGACTGCCCTTCCTCCTTTCTTATACTTTCTACTTTCCTCGATCCTCTCCACCCTCTTAGCTCCTGGGGTGGTAAACACGCCTGCCTGTTCTGAGGCAGCAGTTCCAGAATTTCCCAAGCCTACTCCAGTGGAGAGTGCTGTTCCTGAGGCCTCTATCACAAAGGCTGAGGTTGTAGCACAATCTGTGGAAGAACCAGCACCTAAAGTAGAAAACATTCAGTCCAATAGTGAAGCGCCAACCTTTGCTACTGAGGAACAGGATGAAACTAAGCTTGTTACTGCTAGTGAAGACTCTGAAGAACCAGAAGCACCTGCCCAAGACGCTCTTGTTAAAAGTCAAGAAGATCTTGTTGAAGACGTGAAAGAAGCTCTGGTGGAACCTACAGCCCAAGTACCAGAAGTTACTACTGATGAACAGCCTGTGATTGCTGAAATATTATCTGCAGAACCTGCAGTTGAGGAGAGTTTAGCCACTGGAGATGTGGTAGATGGTGTGTTTGTTTCTCCACAAAACATTTCTGAACCCAAGAGGGAGGAAGCATTATCTGATGGCTTGAAGTCCATGAGTGTGGAGGCCACCACTGAAGATGTAAGAGAAGAGCAGGTTGTAGTAGCCGCAGCGATGGAAGAAAAACCTGTTTATCTTACTGTAGATGAGGTCATTCAAAACAACAATTTATCAGAGAATGAAGTCGTAGCCCATTCAGAGGCTGTCCAGGCGAAGGTGCAGGCTAATCATGCTGGCCCTTCTCTTTCTTCTCAGCACCTACCAGGTGGGTCAGTGTGTGTGAAGTTTGACCCTCTGCTTTCAAAACAGGAGCCCTTATTAACCTTTGCATATTTCAGTGCACTCTTGCACACCAGTGCTCTGGTGTGCCATTATATAAATCCTCTTTAATTAATAAATACATAATAGGTTAAATAAATATTAGTTTATTTGTACAACAGAATATAATAGTATTTTGGGACCTTTCTTGTAGGTGTCTCAGACATCTACAGAACTGTTGTTGAATCAGGCCAGATGTCAAGTTTACCCAGATCCTCTGTTCACACTCAAGGCTCATTTATACTCCATTTTTGTTGGCATGGATGGAGGCTCAAGTAGAAAGTTTCTGACTACCATAAATAAATGATAAACTGTGGAGGAGGTTATGGCAATAAACACTTACTACAAAAAGGCAGTGATGTAACAGACCCTGGTCTGTATAACAATCATATGCTTAGTGTACTTAAACATTTGTTGTTTAAAGAAAAAAGGTACATTTTTGCTTAAACAATTTCCAGCAGTAATGCTTTGTTCCGGAAGCGTTCAGAGACAGCTTACGTATACGGACAAAATGAGCGTTATTAGTTTCTGTTAATGTTGAGCATAAATGGGCCTGTAATCTGCGTTATCTGTGACTTTTTTTTATTATTTTTCTTGGGTTCAACTAAGAGGTCTGCACAAGTGGGTTTTACCCATGATATAGTCATGATAAAGCAGGAAATAAATTACTTGGTTACACCTGGTTGCAGCAAGTAGGTGTAATTTGGGTAGGTTTTTCGGATGTAAACAAGCAGAAGAGATTCCAGATTTTATTTTAATGGCAAATAAGTGCAGACCTCTAGTATAACTGAGTGAAGGCACTTCTAATGCTTATGTTTGCAACGCAACAGTGTTTTAAGTCCTGAACTACCTCTGCCCAACAGCTCAAGATTTTTCTGTTGTAAGACATTCAGCCTGAAAGGCTTGGATGTTGGCAGATATTGTGCTAAAACAGAAAAAACACTGACACATTCTGGGTATTCGAAGGTCAGGATTTAAAAACACTGCTCTAGAAAGCTCAAATGTGTGGATTTATGTGGCTACTGTGTTGCTCTATGGTGCCAACCATAGCTAGTTATCTGCAATTTTGGGGTCACCACAGTGATCCTAGAGTAATGTGTATATTTATTAATTGTTAATTTTGCCTTTAGACACTGAAAGTGTGCACTAAAGCTTGCTTGTATGGTGGTTGATTTTTTTTTTTTACTAATAAAATGTGCATGTTTAATCATTGGAGCTTTGGACTAAACATTTTAGGGGTGGTTTTCAAGCAGTATTAATCTTAATCATTTGGTTGTTTGTGTGTGAGCCTGCTTTTATCTCACTATTGTCAACGGCAATGTTAAACTTTAGCAACTCTTTTGCTCAAGTTAGCATATTACCAGCATCTTCTTTCCACTTGAGTGAGGCATAGTTGGATTGCTTAGCTTTTCACATAGGTTGTGTGCAAAATGTACTGGGTTTTGTACAACAATACACAGCAAACTTATGGACACCCTTGGCCAAATGCTGTATTTTTGTTTTATTTAATTGTGTTAAACAGTCACTCAGAACATGCACGGTTACTGTCTAACATAAAAAGGGGTTACTCTCTTTTGGCAGTAAGATGTGTAATTCTGACACCCTTTTTTTTCCATTTCTTCATGGATTCCACAGTGGTTTTAGGCTTATGATTTAAGATATTGCATTTTTTTTTAACCTATAGGGACTACCAACCCCTTTAGGGTTGTTTGTCTAAGGGTGCCCAGACTTTTGCGCAAGATAATATTCGTTTAATAATGGTTAAAGGATTTTAATTTGCTGTTTAGTGCTATAATGCCTGTGGTGTGACAAAGTGGCAGCAATGGCCAAATAGACTGCTTGTTGTGACATTTTGGAAGCTTTCGTGTGATTTTAACAACTTTGTGCAAGGAGTGTGAGGACGTTCTCCCCTTTACCTTAATACGCATGCATTTTCTCAGCACATTTGCTGTATTTCTGAAGAAAAACTCAAGCCCTTTGTTTTCCTCAGCCACTCCAGCTGCTGCTGTAGCTCCTGCTGCCTCCCAACCTAAGGCTAAAGGGGTTAAGGCTGACTCCAAGCTATCTTCTTCTCCTTCTGCCCCCAAGCCAGTGCCTGTGGGCCGAAGGAAGCGCTCCTCTCTCTCTGCCTCTTCCTCTTCCCCTACCTCCCCAAAATCAGCTTCTGGCCCTAAAGCCACCCCACCCTGTTCCCCACTTGCATCTCCTCCTGCTGACTCTGCAGGTGCAGGGAAAGCTGAGACAGCTGCTCCTAAGGTTGTGAAGGCTGGTAAACAGGCAAAATCTAAAAAAGCAGATGCTTTTAAACCTGCTGAGCCTCTGCAGGAAGTCCCAACTTCCCCTGCTCAAGAGGCTAAGCCAGTATCTGTGCCTGCTCCTATTCCAGTGGCTGCTTCTCCTCCTCCTAAGGCAACAACTGCCCCAACCTCCCCTAAAGATTCAGTTCCAGCCCCAGTGAAGGATGCATCTCCTAAAGCTGCTGCTCCTGCCCCAGAGAAGGCAAAACCTGTCAAGGATGCGTCCCCTAAAGCTGCTGCTCCTGCCCAAGAGAAGGCAAAATCTGTAAAGGACGCAGCTCCTGCCCCAGCATCTCCTACAGAGGCTGTTTCTGCCCCAGAGAAAGTAAAACCTGTCAAGGATGCATCCCCTAAAGCTGCTGCTCCTGCACCAGAGAAGGCAAAACCTGTAAAGGAAGCAGCTCCTGCCCCAGCATCTCCTAAAGAGGCTGTTCCTGCTCCAGAGAAGGCAAAACCTGTGAAGGATGCACCTCCTAAAGCTGCTGCTCCTGCCCCAGAGAAGGCAAAACCTGTAAAGGACGCAGCTCCTAAAGAGGCTGTTCCTGCCCCAGAGAAAGCAAAACCTGTCAAGGATGCATCCCCTAAAGCTGCTGCTCCTGCACCAGAGAAGGCAAAACCTGTAAAGGAAGCAGCTCCTGCCCCAGCATGTCCTAAAGAGGCTGTTCCTGCCCCTGAGAAGGCAAAATCTGTCAAGGATGCATCCCCTAAAGCTGCTGCTCCTGCGCCAGAGAAGGCAAAACCTGTAAAGGACGCAGCTCCTGCCCCAGCATCTCCTAAAGAGGCTGCTCCTGCCCCAGAGAAGGCAAAAGCTGTCAAGGATGCACCTTCCAAAGCTGCTGCTCCTGCCTCAGAAAAGGCAAAACCTGTAAAGGACGCAGCTCCTGCCCCAGCCTCTCCTAAAGAGGCTGTTACAGCACCAGTGGAGGCAAAACCTGTAAAGGATGCATCTCCTGCCCCAACATCTCCTAAAGCTGCTGTTGCCCCTGTAGCTTTCAAAGTAGTTTCCAAACCTACTGTCCCTGCTCCAAAATCATACTCCGAAGTTGTAGCAAGTAGTCCACCAAAGGTGGAGTCCCCCAAAAAGAAGCCAGATGTGGCTCCCACTGTTGCCCCTCCAGCTCTGGAGGAGGATGATGACCTGCCCCCACTCATTCCACCTGAGAAACCTGTAACCATGCCTGTTTTCCAACCCCAACCTGTGGCTGCGGCTCCGGCTCCGGCTCCCCCGAAAGCAGCCCCTGTGATTGCCAATGTTGTGCCCCCTGCTGCCCCTACCCCAAAAGCCCCAACCGTGGCCCCTAAAGTTCAATCTGCCCCTGCACCTACAGCTGTCAAAACTCCATCCAAACCTGAATCGGGCATCAAGAACGACAAGGGTATCTCTTTCTCTGTTTTTCCTGCCTGCTGCTATTCCTTTCTGGTGTGTAGCTTTGTCATTAGGTGTTATTGTCACATTTCACTAATACTGATTTAGAGAATAGCCAAAGCAAATTTCCTGTTTGAAGTCATCTAATACTGGAAGTCCTCTACAAGCTACTGGCCTGTTTCAGCTAGTAAATCACACCCATCTCTTTTAAACCCATTTTTAAAAAACAAATCTAGACCAGGTTTTATTTGGAGTTGACTGATTTGGATTAAATGCGAATGAGGGATTATATAATTGTTTGTAGCTTTTTATTTTTATTGATTATTTAAAGACAATGTTTAGTAAATATACTTCATTGATTTGTTTTGTTTGTTTATGAATGTTTCTCAATAGATTTATTTATTCTGATGCACTGCCTCTTTACCTTGCTAGTTCTGATGTATAGTGTATATATAGAGACAATGCAATTTTACCCACATTTATAGGGTGAACATGTGGGTAAAAGGCCGGGTTGGCATTCCAGCCAAGCAGAAGCACATATTGGTTGCACAAACGGGACTGACATTAATTCAGCAAGTGGAATTAGGTGTGCTGCTGGTTGTTTGGAATGAAAACCTGCAACTGTGGTTTGACACTTGTGCTTAAGATTAGGTTGTTCTAAATAGAATCTGATAAAGGGGGAATTAGGAAGATTCAAGTTTTTTAAACGGTGTGTTTGACTTCAATCTGTCTTTGTTCTTACTTGATCTTTCATTGCTGTAATGTAACTTTTTTTCCTTTTTTTATTAAATTTCTATACAAAGGGTCTGGCACTGAATCCGACAGTGACGAGTCTGTTCCTGATCTGGAGGAGCAGGATTCTGCGCAGACACAGACACAGCAGGCACAGGTAAGACTGTCTCACTTCTCCAGCTGCAATTTTAGATAATTGGTGTTTGTATAACACGGGTTGTTTTGGGACGCTTCAGCCTAGCAGAGTCCCTTATTTGGGTAGCCAATATTTGTAGGTTCTGTTGCTTTGTTGACATGTACTACTTCTCTCCACAGCTCGCAGCTGCTGCCGAAATCGATGAGGAACCTGTCAGCAAAGCAAAACAGAGCAGAAGCGAAAAGAAAGCAAGAAAGGTATTCACCAGTCTCCCATTTTCATGTTTGTGCACTTGTGTTGTTTTCAGTATGTAACCTTTAATAATCTTGTGTTTTACCAGGCAATGTCCAAATTGGGTCTCAGACAAGTGACAGGAGTTACCAGGGTAACCATTCGCAAATCTAAGAACATTCTGTTCGTCATCACCAAACCAGACGTCTACAAAAGCCCAGCATCAGACACTTACATTGTCTTTGGTGAGGCTAAGGTGAGAGAATATTGTGCAATTTCAGTAAAGATTTTGTTGGGTTATATATTTTTTTGGGTTTAATATAGGGAGAAGGTGTTTTAATATTCCACAAAAGCTGCATCCTCTTCATGATGATTTAAACAGTTTGACTTTCGTTCTTCTGAGTCTGATGAAGCCAAACTTTCTGTCCTGAGAGGGGATTTTTATTAATGCCACTGCCCTGAATTAAACACACTTATCTAAATACTCTAAACAAACCCAACTTACTGTTATATTTGTGCTTGTGTTCTTCAGATTGAGGATCTGTCCCAGCAAGCTCAGTTGGCTGCTGCAGAAAAGTTCAAGGTCCAGGGAGAAGCAGCTTCAAACATCCAAGAAAACACACAGACGCCCACAGTACAGGAGGAGAGCGAAGAGGAAGAGGTGACCACATTTTGTTCTACTGTTGACTCCCGTCCATTTTAAGTTCTAAGGCCACTTTGTTTGTAAAAGTACTGATTGTTTCTGCGTTTTTATCCAGGTTGATGAGACCGGAGTTGAGGTTAAGGACATTGAGCTGGTCATGTCACAAGCCAATGTGTCACGGGCGAAGGCTGTACGCGCACTGAAGAATAACAACAACGATATCGTCAATGCCATCATGGTGAGTGAACACACAAATTAATACTATTTTTAAATGACTTCTGTGATGAGTTAACAGCATGACTTTCGTTCTTCTGAGTCTCCTGAAGCCAATCATCTGTTCTGAGAAGAGTTTGGGGTTAAAGAAATTTAATTTGTTTTGCAGCTTATTCTAACATCCTATTCTCTCTTTCTTTTTACAGGAATTGACGATGTAGGCGGAGACTAGAGTGGGTCAGAAAGAGATGTTGCTGAATTGATCTACACTATTTGTACAATTTATACCCGAAAGTAATAAAGTTGTGGCTTGATGAATTTGTTGTCTGCAGTTTTTCTTTTTTAATGATATTCATTCACCTGCAGCTGTTTAAGATGAGAGCAATAAATCTGCTCCCCTTTAACAAAGTATTAAGCTAATACATATTTTTTTTCTTTTCTATAAAAATCAGGAAAAAATTATTGGATGTTTTCAAATTTTACTTTTGTGGAAATTGGGATCAGATTGTTATAAGGAATTATGGTTGGTTTGTGGAATTGTTGTAAACTGTCCCAATATTAATGCAAATACAATTAGCCATGTTGGGCACATTACTTTGAAAAAGTAATTCATTATAGTTACTAGTTACTTCTCTATAAAAGTAACTAGTTACCAGTAAAAGTAACTATTGTTTTACTCGATACATTTGAGGCTGGGGCAGGGGCTTCCCTACTAGCGCTCCGCAAAACTAGCAAGCTGATTGGCTTTTTCTCCTGAAAACTTTATACTTAAATGGTCTCCGTGATTCGCGTCAAGAGAATTTCTATTCACAGCGGACAGCGGCCTGTCTCCTTACTAATAATACAGCTGAGCTGAGAGAAACCATTCGGGGCTAATGGAAGCCCAGGCCAGGCGACTCCCCTGTGCATTATCATACATGAACAAACAGCTCTTACAGAAAATACTGCTAGAAAGTAGAGTCCACCCTGCAGTGTCATGCCTCTTTAAACTTTGGTAGTTCGTTACCCCTTTTTTTTCATTAATTGAGTTAAAACCATAGACTTCCATGGACTACCAAGTCTGTTAGATCAGAAAATGCAATGTTGTTTCCGGACAAATATTTAAATGTACATATTTAAGATATGCATTTAATGTAAACTAGATTATTTGCAACATATACAGCTCTGGAAAAAAATGAGACCTTTTCTCATTTCCTCTTTCTAAATTAGTTATACTGGTTTTGGTAACTGTATATGTTTAAGTAAAACGACCAAATATTTTCATTTAGAGCATTTCTTTGTAGAAAATGAAAAATGGCTGAAATAAAGATGCAGAGTTTTCAGATCTCAAATAATGCAAAGAAAACGATTTCAAATTTATAAAGTTTTAATAGTTCAGAAATCAATATTTGGTGGAATAACCCTGGTTTTTAATCACAGTTTTTATGCATCTTGGCATGTTCTCCTCCACCAGTCTTACACACCGCTTTTGGATAACTTTATGCCACTCCTGGTGCAAACATTCAAGCAGTTCAGCTTGGTTTGATGGCTTGTAATCATCCATCTTCCTCTTGATTATATTCCAGAGGTTTTCAATTTGGTAAAATCATAAATGTAAGATGTCTCTTCATTCTTACATTTTAGTTGGTCTCTTATTTAATTAGTTGGTCTCTGTATGTTAAAATTGAAATGGAGACTTTTATAGTTATATGTGGGACTTTTATATTGAAATTTGGTGACGGCTG
The DNA here is from genome assembly GCF_023375975.1 of Astyanax mexicanus. Classification (NCBI taxonomy): domain Eukaryota; kingdom Metazoa; phylum Chordata; class Actinopteri; order Characiformes; family Acestrorhamphidae; genus Astyanax; species Astyanax mexicanus. Next base: position 33,046,169 of record NC_064420.1, read on the forward strand.
CTCTTACCGGCTGCCTCAGTGAAATGTTACCAAACCAGCACTCATGTTATCAAACAATCTCATCTTTGCATTTAAGGTCACTGCAAGACGATCATAAATTTGAGTCGGCTGTATGTTGTTCAGTAATACGTATTAGCTGAAATGTTGTAAGTGTTCTTTCTGGAATGGTCTAAAACAGGCGGGTAAACAGGTTTCTGTAAGTTTGAGAAGTAGTTAGTTAGTAACGTTTCTCTGTTTAAAACCTGAGCAGCGGAAACAGTGGCGAGAAGTCTTTATTTTCTTCAGTAATAAATTGTTAAACTCGCGGTTTAAAACCCCGATATGGCCTCTGTGCGAGTCCTGACAGCCCTGCGGTGTAACCCCGGTCTCAGGTCCGCGGCGGCTGCTGGTCCTCTGCGGCTGATCTGCAGCTCCGCTCCACAGCCTGTCCGGGTGAGTCAGCGCTCGGTTCTGGTTTTGGGTTAATATTAGTATAACGTGCTCTTGGGTTTGTTTACCTTTTGTCATTTAATTTTCTGACTATCTAGCTAAATTCGAAAATTAAACGTTACAGTGAAAAAGTGCATCTTCTCTTGATTTGTCCATTTTTGTATCTTGTAACACAAAGCTGATTGTATAATCCAACTTGGAAAAATCTGAAAATAAAGAAGTTTTTTTTTTTTTTTCCGATTGTAAGGGGCAGAGATGAAAAAACTAAATTTGGAACTTATATCATATATTTTTAATAAATGATGAAGTTTTACATACAATTTTCTATTTTTGCATTTGGCCTAATAAACATATTAATAAACATTTAGCTGAGGTAAATCTTTGAAACAGAAGAAGGTCTTTGTGAACAGTTATAAAAGCTTGGAATTCTACGTCAACCACGTTTTCATTAAACTCCAATTTTAAAATGTAAAGTGATTAAATTATTTCTGTGTAGACGTGTGATGTCTTATGATTATGATAAATAATATTAAATAAATTAAAAAAATGTAATTGTATTTTAAAAATTTTAATTTAATTGTATAAAAGTTTAAGTTTGTCTTTTATATGAACAGGTGCTGTACGATGGAGAGTGTCCTATATGTGTTAAGGAAATCGAGGTTCTTCGGTTTGTGCAGAAGAACAGGACTGGTAAAGTGGAGTTTGTTGATATTTCTGTACCAGAGTACGATGGTGGGAGGTACAGAGGGGTCAGTTATGAAGTGGCCATGAAGGAGATGACTGTGATTGACGAGAACGATGAGGTCAGTGTCCTGATCTTCTGTTACTCCTGCATCTTGAGAGACCTTCATATATTATATTCATATATCATAAGAGATCAACCTGCAAACATTTTAATCTTGTTGTTTTTTTTGTTAGGCATGATTAGCCATACATAAAAAGGCAGAAACCAAAATAGGAATGTAATACTAAATATTAAAGTACTTTTTAAAGATTCCTGGTGGTTCCTGGCTTTTTTCCACACTGATATCTAGAAAGTATATCTAGTTGTGTTGCTTTGCATGTATTTACTGATTAGTGTTATAAAAGATACTGAGAATAAGGGGTTTATGGCAATACTAATGGAAAATACATCAGCAGCATCAGAAATTTAAATTTAGAGTTTTTTCTTTACTTATATTTCTTCTCTTTTTGTCTGATGGCAGGTTCACCGTGGCGTTCCTGCATTTGCTGTTATGTACAAAGCTGTGGGTCTGGGCTGGTTGGCCAGGTTAATCTCTCTGCCTCTCATCAGGCCTCTGATGGACAGTGCATATGATGTGTTTGCCAGGAACAGACTGAGGTGGACTGGACGAGAAGAATGCACAACAGGACAGTGTGATAAGAGAGACAAAAGAGAACCCCGATAAATTATTTTAATACATGTCTAAATAAATACACTGCCCGGCCAAAAAAAGTCGCCACGTGGATTTAACTAAGTAAATGATCTGGGTTTGATGCTGCAGTTGGTCAGGTCTAGGTTCAGCAACAGTATGTGCTGAAAGAATGAAGTCAGCTGACTACCTGAATATATTGAATATAGACCGGGTTATTCCATCAATGCATTTTTTATTTCCTGATGGCACGAGCATATTCCAAGATGACAATGCCAGGATTCATGGGACTGGAATTGTGAAAGAGTGGTTCAGGGAGCATGAGATCATCATTTTCATGTGCAGTGGTCAGATTCTACCATCATCAATGCTGCAAGATCTTGGTGAAAAATGAATCTTGTGACATTGCAGAAGCTTGTTGAAACAGAGCCACAGCGAATGCATGCTGCAGTCAAAGCTAAACATCACATTAGAGTGTGTAAATTGTTTTTGGTGGCGACTTTTTGGCTAGGCAGTGTATATAAATGAAAAATCATGTATAAATATATAACTACATATTTTTTGTCCATTGCATTGCCTGTGTTTACTCATTTTATTTTATGTTAGATATTGATCTTTTTATTTTACAAACCATCTTTAAACAGGTAAAAAAAAAAGACAAAAAATACATAAAATGAGCTCTTTCTTTGCCTTGCTGGTTCTAGTGCTGCCATGTCCTAATGAAAGTCGCTTTTTTAAAAAATGTACTACAAATAATTTAATAAAATTAATAAAATACATCATGTCCATTGTAATGAAGGCAGGATCTGAAAGGGTTAAACACTCGGGAAGCCGATAAAAAATAAGATTGCAAATTTGTCCAGTATAGGCTCAATATACATCAATATAAATGACACACATCTGAATGCATAATTTTAAAAAGGATACAAATAAATAAAACAATTTAATACACCTTAATCTGATATCTTGATTGTCTTTATTGAAAAAAAAAAATCAGTATTGCATTTACATAATATCTACAACAGTTTCTGAAACTTGATCTCAGGCAGCACCCTGTGTTAACACCCCCGGCCTCGTCCAACTGTAAAACATGTCTGCGTTTCCTAGAAGGGGTTGATATCTCGTGGACAAGCTTTTAGGACACTGAAGGTACATTTCACTAAATATAGAACATTTATAGTCAAGCAGGCGCACGAGCACATGTTTATTTTGTACAGGAGAGCGCGGGGATTGGTGCGTTAGAGTGTCACTTGATTCTCCTCAGCCAAAACAACCAATAGGATTGAAGCCAACAACCCCCATGAGGTCACAACAATACTGGGTGTAAATAAAACAGGAATAAATGGTAGCGTATCAATAAGAAACACTCTGTTTATAAGCTTAGAAGGGAAAGTGAGCACATTCAGAAATTTCATCAGGAGGACATTAAAGACGCAGGTAAAAATAATAATCTTTGTGGGATATTATAAGCAAGAGTTAAACTCAAGGTTGTGTTGGTTGTGCTAAAGTAGAATTCATGGTTTAGATTATTTAGTTGGTTAAATGTTTTTCTAATGCAAGTAGGTTAAAAGCTACCTGATAACATTCTAAGGGACAAAAAGGGAATTTTAGTAGTCTATTCACCTTGAAGGCAGTTGCCATTTCTAAAATGCGACGTAATATGAAATATACAGCATACAGCAGTTTCAAGGTTAATGTTATATGACTGCAAAAATATGCTATAATATTTACTTATTAATGGATTATCCTAAATTTGTTTAAAATGTGTTTATTTATATACTACTCTTCCTGTCTTAAATTAGATTGAATTTATTCTAATTTCACTAATTTAATTTTCTGACTGAGCTATTACTGAACCTAGATGCATATAACATATATACAGCTCTGGAAAAAATAAGAGATCACTTCAAGTTTCTGAATCAGTTTATCTGATTTAGCTATTTTTAGGTATATGTTTGAGTAAAATGAACATTGTTGTTTTATTCTATAAACTACAGACAACATTTCTCACAAATTCCAAATAAAAATAGTCATTTAGAGCATTTATTTGCAGAAAATGAGAAATGGCTAAAATAACAAAGAAGATGCAGAGCTTTTAGACCTAAAATAATGCAAAGAAGTTCATATTAATAAAGTTTTAAGAGTTTAGAAACTAATATTTGGTCTAATAACCCTGGTTTTAATTACAGTTTTCATGCACCTTGGCATGTTCTTCTCCACCAGTCTTACACACTACTTTTCAATCACGTTATGCCACTCCTGGTGCAAAAAAGTCAAGCAGTTCAGCTTGGTTCAATCTTCCTCTTGATTAATTTGGTAAAATCAAAGAATCTCATAATTTTTAAGTGATCTTTTATTTTTTCCAGAGCTGTATGTTCACAAAGTTGTTAAAGTGGACCAAATTCCCACTAAATCGGATATTGTTTTTTAGGCTGTCGCATAAATCCAAAATTTGTCGGAGCAGTTTACACTTCTGAACTGATGTGCATGTGCAAAAGAAACAGCAGTGGCTTCCTATTGTGGACATATTTGCCCATTTCTTTAAAAGTGTCTTCTCACACAGAGTGGTTGCGATATGTCTTCTAATTTAGTTTGAAAAGAAACATCACCCCAGAAAATTATGAAGTGTTAACTCATTAGTTTACCACTAAAACCCTCCCTCACTGCTGTTGTTCATTTTTCCGTGTTCTCAGTGAATGTCGCATTTTTGAATATCGGATATTTATCAGATTTTAATTCCATATATGGAAGTGGCTTTGAAAATGTCAGATTCAGTGCATTTTTGCTTCCACACAAATAACAAATCTGATTTGGTCCACTTTTACCTGCCATGTAACTATAAAAGGTAGCATTCTATGACACCGTTAAGCATAAAGTCAATACTTTACAAAGACATTTTGGTTTCAGATAATCTGTATTGATTAATGTGGATGTTTTGGAAAGTGACTGTTAGAGAATTCTCCCTTTGCTTAGGTCTCCAGTCACCTTTCTGGTATGTAGCGCAGCATAATTACATAATTATTATTATAGCACTGTATTTTAGTTTGTATATCTAAATCTTTATATAGTATATGTATTAAATTATTTTCCATCTATCCTCTAATCTAATTCAGTCAAAATGTTTGATATTAATATGTCTTACCTAGCATATAAACAATACTCCAGTAATAATCCTGGTGCTGAAATGTGCAATGTTTTACTAATGTATTAGAGTAAAAGTTTTTTTTTTTTGTAATTTAAGTTAAAATGTAAAACAATCAAGACATTAAACTTTCCAGGAGGGGGCAGCACAGTGCTAACTATTTTTACAGTACAAGCGTAGGTCATGAGTTTTAAAATCATTTGACTAATCTATTTTTTACTTACAGAGGGTTCTTTTCTGCTGTTACCTAAACTGCTGTAATAAGAGCTCTGTTTATTTATTTTATTTAAATGAATATTTCATTCATTTTACAGCATTAGAATTTTAACAAAAGCAATGGGACACTATACAGGTGCATTTTTAAAAAATTGAAAAAGTTGAAAAGTTATCATTGAAAAGTTACTTTATTTCAGTAATTCAGTTCAAAATGTGAAACTCATATATTATATGATTATTATATATATCTATGTTAAGCGCTTATTTATTGAATTGTTGATTATGGCTTACAGCCAATGAAAACCTAAAAAACAATGTCTCTGAAAATTAGAATATTATATAAGATCAATTGGTACTTTTGGCAGTGTGGGCAGTGTGACAACTCCTGCTGGAAAACGAAATCCACAAAAAAAATGTTGATAATGTAAGTATTGTGACAGGCCTTTGAACCAAAGTAGTGTGCAAAAGTACCACACTTTGGGCAAGTACCACAGACCATGTGAGTAAGGCTAACTCTGTACCATCAAGAGGGCATGATTTAAACATTCTCCCCTGTTTTGCCTGTTTTTGCCCCAGGTTTTGTCCAGTGTGGAGCACTTCCTTGGACACTGGAATTTCTCTTGGATCTTCTCTTGTCTGGACATCTGACTGGCTTGTAAATCACTGCTGGCACACACCTCTGTACACCTTTGACTCCAAAGGTTCTGGTTTATATTCAAGACTGTAAATCAGCTTGCTAGCATCTGAACTTCTTTTTGTTATTGTCTCACATTAAAAGAGTCCTTTTCCATGAGGCCTCACGGATCATATTTGAGTTGCCATGTTTCTTCCTGTAGTCTTCTTCCTATAGGAAGAATTTCTCTTAAAAGGTCAAGACAGAGGCCTCTGATCTTCATTAATACTGGTCCAAAACATGGCCCTTATCTGTGCTTTGCTCAGGTTCAGGCTTCTCAGAGCTATTCCACCTCCAGCAGGGACACATTTAAAGCAGAAGCTCCCATCGGAGTTTACCAGAACAGCGAGGCTGCTTTTCAAATGCGGCTATTGGAGACGAGACTTGGGGATTCCTTCAAACATCTGTCTAGACGTGTTAATGTATACTTTAAGCAGAAGGAGAAGACTGGGTCTGGTGGTTCTGGTCAGGCTAGCTTTGCATCTGCAGTACTGGAGCCTGCCACTAGAGTGCAGAGGCAAGAAATTAAAGATAGATCTTATATGGTGAAAGATACTACTGAGGGAGCCTTCACAATCAAGCCTGAGGAAGCATCACTGTTCTCCAAATATTCTGGTTTACAGCTGTTCCATATCAGCTCACTGGCAACCAGGTTTGGCGAGTCCTACAACTACGTAGCCAATCATATAAACTCTGTATTTTCCAAGAATCCAATAAAACAAACCTATGCGAAACTGCAAACACCTGCAGATATGGTTCGAAGATGCAGAACGAGAGAGAGAAGAGTTACAAACCAACAAAATATAATTTCAGAAACTGGCTCAGACACTTATAATTCAAGCCCAGCAGCAAGAGATGGACACAATACAGATCTTTCCTGTTCTTGGGAAGAGGGGTATCTCCACTTCGCTCGTCGTATCAACCAATACTTTGGGGCGAAAACAGCAGAAACCTTAGAAAAATACAAGAATAATCAAAGCACATATTCTTCAAAACATAAGCAGCCTACCCTAGAAAGCCCAGAGAACCCAATGCCCCTCAGACCTAAATCCCTATTCCACATAAGCAACCTCACTACGCACTTCGGAGAAAGCTACGCCTATATGGGCACCCACATCAACCATTACTTCAAAGGCTCTGCAGCCGCAGAAGAGGAAATAGAGAGAGATCCTTACAGAGGACAGTCTGAATACACAGTCACTCCAGCGAGAGAAGCTGGGTTCTTTTTCCAGAGCTTTTTCAACCCCTCAGCCATCCCCAGCATTGTGGGCAGCTACCTAGGAAAGGTCTCTAGTGGTTCTACTGCTCCAGAGGCCAGGCTGGATAGAGTGGTGAGTATTACTCCAGTTGTTTTCTAGCTATACAACTCACAAAGAAGGCAGTCAATTGGGTATATGCATTTTTTTTAATCAAATATACACAGTCAAATCACAATATTAGGACCAACACCTTGTTACTACATTCATTCTCTGCTTTATATACTTTATTATCCTCCTTTCACCCTGTTCTTCAATGGTCAGTACCCCACAGGAGAGACCACCACAGAGGACGTGGGTCATTCTCAGCACTGCAGTGACACTGACATGGTGGTTATGTGTTATGTGTGTGTTATGTTGGTACAAGTAAATCAGACACAGCAGTGCTACTGGAGTTTTTAAACATCTCTATTAAACACTCATACCTGTATGGGCCATCTTGTAGATGTAAAAATCAGAGGTCCTCCTTCAGTGATATGTGATTAAACACTAAGGTGTTTAAAAACTCCAGCAGCACTTCTGTGTCTGATCTTAGCAGAACTACAGACACTTAACACCACACCACCTTGTCAGTAGAACTGCAGTAATAGAAATAATTCACCACCAAAATAATAGCTATTCTGTGGTGGTCCTGTTGGGTCTTGGCCATTGAAGAACAGATTGAATAACAAAGTATGCAAAAATTAGATAATACAGTCTGTAATTATTTAAATACAAAATAAAAAGGGCTACTATATGTTCATTGAAGCTGAAAGAATGAACATCAAGTGTAGAAACATTGTTACTTGACTTTATATACAGCTCTGGGAAAAAAAATAAGACACCACTTAAAAATGATGAGTTTCTTTAATTTTACCAAACTGAAAACCTCTGGAATATAATCAATAGGAAGATGGATGGTCACAAGCCATCAAACCAAGCTGAACTGCTTGAATTTTTGCACCAGGAGTGGCATAAAGTTATCCAAAAGCAGTGTGTAAGACTGGTGGAGGAGAACATGCCAAGATGCATGAAAATTCTGATTAAAAACCAGGGTTATTCCATCAAATATTGATTTCTGAACTCTTAAAACTTTATGTATATGAACTATTTTACTTAAACATATACCTATAAATAACAAAATCAGAGAAACAAAAACTCAGAGATTCAGAAACAAAAGTGGCCTTAATTTTTTTCAGAGCTGTATAGTTTATTGTATACAGTATAAAAAAACAAACATCTTTCTGATATTCTGAAGGCATTGGGCAGGAGGTTGGCAGAAGAGAGGACTCAAGTTCTACTCAACAGATTAAAGAAAGCAAAAACACGCTCATCCCTCAGCCTCTGTGTCGAGGAACTAAATGCTCACCTCATTCAGCACCCAGCATGCAAAGATGCTGTATGGCAGGTACGAATCTGCACTGACTTTTCTTTATAACTCATTATAGCATTATAATCCACTTTATTCAACTCGTGATTCAACAGTAGATCCTTTTAGATTCTCTTTACCTAAATGTGTCTTTCTTTCAGGAAAGAATAGTACTGCAGATACTGAAGCATCGACAGCTTTTCTGGATGGATAAGAAACTCCAAGGAGCCATTAGAGAAACTCTGGCGCTGATTGGTTATGTGGATCCGCTCAAAGGTCGGGGAATACGAGTGCTGTCCATCGACGGAGGTGGAACCAGGTATAGGAACTGTGACAATAAATGGGGATTAAACCCTTTTTATGCTCTGAATTGTTTTCAATAGCTAAACATTTATGATGTCAGATATTCATCTTGTAATTCTTTTTTCACAGAGGTGTGGTTCCACTGCAAGTGCTGAAGCAGCTGGAGGCTCAGACAGGAAAGCGCATCTATGAGCTCTTCGATTACATCTGTGGGGTCAGCACAGGTGACTAACTATATCATGGCGATTAAATGTGAAAATATCTCCATAGATTTTATGGGAAATAAAAAGTAAAAAAAATCATACAAAAATGTATAATTTGAACTCACCCTATAAGTCAGGGCATGATGATATATAATGTATAGGCTTGGGGGCTGAAGCATGCAAAGGGCCTAGTGATTTGCTGGGTAAGAGTGGAATAGTGTCACTTGCATGATTGAGCACATGTGATGGAGAAACTGCTTTTATTAATATTAATAATTCGATTTTAGGTTGTCTGGTGAACTGGGCTTTGGTTGTCAAAATTATTGAATGCTGGCCATCTAGAAGTTCTTGACCAACAAAATATATGTATTTGGTTGTGGTCAAGCATGGCCATACTGATCAATCAGCTTGATCATTCTTGTCTTGCTGGTCATGCTGATCAATCAGCTTGGTCAGGTCAAGCCTCCCTGTAGATGGCACCATTATGCCATTCAGCCATCATTTTATAACTACCTTCCAAAACCCATTGTTCCTTAGTTTTTGCTGAGAGGCATTGATATATATATTATTGATATATTTAACGCTAATACATTTGTCAAAATATCTGGTGAAGTGATGGAGGTGTTCCATATGGTCTTATTCGTTCCCGCTTATAGTTAACATGGTCTTTATCTTTTTAAGTCTCTGTTTTCCACCTGTCTCCACCAGGAGCAGTTTTGGCGTTTACTCTGGCTTTGGCTCGATTCTCCTTAGAAGAGTGTGAAGAAATGTACAGGCGTTTTGGGTCAGATGTTTTCAGACAGAACCCACTAGTTGGCACGATGAAAATGGGCTGGACTCACTCGTACTACAACACAGAGACCTGGGAGACAATCCTAAAGTAGGTTTTAAAACACTTGAAGAAGAAGAACAGGCTCACACACACTACAAAAGCATATATATATAAGATGCAGAAGACAAATTTACTCACTAAAACTATGTTGTAACTAATGCACTAAAATTACACAAACCCACAAAAAGAACAAAATAAATTGCTAGAAATTCAACATATATACATTATTTTTTTAGATATTAGAAATTGTATGTGTGTGAATGTAAAGATGAAAAAAGTGATCACCCTACATATTAAAATATTAGCAAGAAAGGATATGTTTATTAGGGAAAATCATCCTGTTTCTCATAGTTAGCTATCTCAAAGTCTGTCAATTGGGCGAAATGTCTTTGAGTAAATGATCTCTCACCATGAGGTACACTACCCAATACTAGCCCCTAGGTGCTCTGGTTAAGTTCCGTTTCCGTAGGAGCTTATAAAAACCATTGTGCTTTTCAGCGAAAGTGCCCACGTTTTCACCAGTTTTAGGGGAACCGTCAAAACTATACATCATATATACATCAACTATACATCATGCAGAACCTAGTATTCTTCAGTTCCCTCTGTGAATGAATATTCTTGGTTCCTGAACCTACTTTTTTGGTGGAAATTGTGAAAGATAATGGTGCTATTTCTGTGTGAGATTATTTATAGGGCAGTGGAGGATCACTGTTACACCCCTTTTGTGGGAAGACCCAGTGTATACGTAAACATTTGCATATCTGCCTGAGATGCTTTACTTTTGTTTTTCTGTCAATGAGTCTATATGTAAGTGACATTTCTAATTCAAATTGAGAAACCAAAGGCGCAAGTTTTCAAACACTGGCAGAAAACAACAAAATTAAATTAATTTAACTTCTTATAACCCATGAAAGTTAAAGTTAAGCTAAAACTTAAGGACCTTGCCCAAATGGCCCAAAAGTTGCAGCTTAGCTTACACATGAACCACTGAGCCACCACTGTCCAAACTGTTGCTCTAATGCTATTCACTTCTTTACTTTTCAACTGGCTCGCAGGGAGAAGATGGGTGACCATCTCCTTATTAAAACAGCCAGAGATGAGCTCAGCCCTAAGGTAACTCTGTTCTGCAGTTGTGCACCTCTGCCAATAGGTTTTTCTACTAGTCTCCATGTCTTTAATATCTCTCTTTTTTACTGTAGGTGTCTGCAATCAGTGCAGTGGTGAACTGGGGGACCAGTCCCAAACCCTTCATCTTCAGGAACTATAATCACTGTCCGAGCCGCCTTAGCCGTTACGCAGGGGGGTCCAGTTACCAGCTTTGGCAGGCAGTACGAGCTTCTTCCGCTGCTCCGGGATACTTTCAGGAGTTCCCTCTGCACAATGACATACATCAGGTCAGACTTGTCGCGTTGAATACATAAATATATTCACAATATTGTGTAAAATTCTAATATGATATAGGTTCTACATTTTCACAGTTAAATTTTCTTTTCCAGGATGGAGGCCTCATTCTGAATAACCCCTGCGCCCTCGCTGTTCACGAGAGCCGCCTGCTTTGGCCAAACCAGCCCTTCCAGTGTGTGCTGTCTCTGGGAACAGGTCGATATGATAATGCCAGAAGGGGTCCTGCCACGTCCACAAGCTTGAGGGCCAAAATCAGCAACCTGATTAGCAGTGCCACCGACACAGAGGGTCAGTCTACACAGTATTAATGTGATTTTTTTTTTCAAAAAACACTCTGAGAGTGCTGTAATAATCCGTATACTGTTATGTATCAGTGAGTGATTGTCTAATGGTTTTAACCCGTGGGCCACTGAGTTACTTATTTTCCTATTTTGCAAAGTAAAAATCCTTCCGATATATTGCCAACAAATGCAATTTAATTTGTTGTCATTTAAGATGTGAGAGACATGACAGGCAGAGTGGGCTAGCTAGTACATTAACAAGCTAGTTCCGTTATTAGTGAGAGTCTGAGTAAAGCAGTTGTGCTGTGGTATGTTTTTTACTCATTATAGATAAATGGTTAAAAACAGGGTCAACAAAATACCCTGAACCTGGACCATCTACAAGTGAAGCAAGCACTGTATTTATGACAAGGAACAGAAAATAACAAAATTGATGGTTGTGTTAAATTTGATTTTAAATAGAAATTAAATATTCCTGGGGACAGTGGAAAGTTTTACTGTTCCTTAAGTGGGCTGTGAGTTGCAAAAGGTTTGGAACCCCTGGTCTAGACTACTAGACATACCTCTGCAATGCAGTCAAAGACAATTTGCACAATTGACAGACTTGCAGTCTGGGGGAAGAGTGCAGAGAAGGGGACTGAGAGAAGCAGCATGGTCAATTTTAACATATTGCTCACCATCCAGGCTGTTCCGTCAAAAAGCCACAGCCAAAGCCTTTGTTTCTTGTGTCTTAAACGAGGCATGTACCGATTTAGTCACAAATCAAGGTTCTGTTTTGCGTCCGATGGCAGTCAGATCTAAGTTTTAAGGCCTTGTGGTGAGTGCTTTAATCCTGCCTTTGCTGTGGAGCAAAACACTGTCAGTGTGATGATCTGGGGAGCCATTCCATACAATAATTGGTCATCCCTAGTAGTGATACTTGAGTATCTAACAAGGCAGAGTTACAGGATGTTCAAGACATCCGGCTCCACATGTGTTGCCTCTGATGGAAAGGCTTCCAACTTCCATTTTCCAGCAGGATAACGCTTGGTGCATTGTTTTTTGTAAAGTCATGTAGTTCTTAGACTTAGACTTGTAGTTCTGTCATTAAGGAGATAAAGTGACCAAACATCTCTGTGCATTTCAGGTGTTCACACTCTTCTAGCTGACCTTCTGGAGCCAAACGTGTATTTTCGCTTTAACCCGATGCTGAGTGCCGGGGTTTCTCTGGATGAGAGCAGACCTAGTGCTCTGCAGCAGCTTCAGGAGGACACGCAGCACTACCTGGAGCATAACCACCTCAGACTGGAGCAGCTGTGCAAAGTGCTGGGCGAGGAACGCACAGCTCTGGGGAAAACCTGGGACTGGATCAGTGTGAAAGGCTGGGAACTGCAGCAACGTTTGGGATAACTGATATTATCAAAGTTCTTTAAATTCCGGGGAATAAAAAAAAATACAGCAGTCATTTAACAACGGCCATGTATGGCTGCTAATCAAATCCGAATGTAAAAAGTGACAAAAAGATAATATTATGTTTCTCATGGTGTGTTAAGTATGGTTGTAAATCATTGCAAACTCATGCATCTGTGATTGTATTTATTACTTGATTCATTATGTATTTATATGTATTTATTAATTAATTACTGTACTTGATTATGGGATTTATCATAGTGGTTATATTTTTGTAATAAACAACAACTGAAGATGTTTGTGTAGATCTGATATATTGTAGGGTCAGAGGGATAGAGGTGCTGAGCACCCAAAAAACCCAGCCACACCGCAACGCCCTTAAAAAATGAAAACTGTAGATTAATTTGAGGAAAGTTGAGGGGTTATTGGGTCATATCAGAATAAATAGAATGATTTAGAATCAAATCAGACACACAAACTATAATGTACTGGGGACAAATGTGGTACAGAGTATCTGCTTACACTGAGCAATAAAATCTTACCTTATTCTTTCACCTGCACCAGCTCTTTACTTTGGATAAACAAACTAATATTCATGGCTGAACTGCTGGACACACACACACACACACATACACATTATGTATCAAGAGTGGGACATCACCTGTCTTATCATATCTTCTTTAATTCTGTAACATTAATTAGCTGATACTCATACAGACAGTATTAGCCTGCAGCATTAACTTACTAAATATAAAAACACCAATCAATAAGAGCATAAAATGTGCTGTTTAATATTGTGTGCATGTGTGCTAATGCTCCCCTGAGAGACAGTGGATTCTCATTTACAGGGTGAGGGGAGACTGACGTATTTTCATTGTAGTTTATTGATCTACTTTCTATTTTTTATTTTAAAAACAACAAAAACTCAACTTTTTGCTTTCGCTTTTAGGGGTGCTGGAACTAGTTTTAGGAATGTTTGAGCTCCTTCAAAAATTGCACTGATATATATATACACTACCGTTCAAAAGTTTGGGGTCACATTGAAACGTCCTTATTTTTGAAGGAAAAGCACTGTACTTTTCAATGAAGATAACGTTAAACTAGTCCTAACTAGACAAATACACTCTGTACATTGCTAATGTGTGTTACGCCCTAGCCAGGTTTCCCTCTGTTTCCCCGGTGTTTCCACTGTTATTTTCCATTACGTGTGTCTAATTTGTAACTCCGCCCCTTCCCAGGTGTTCTGTGTTTCATGTTGCTATAAATAGTCTCCCTTTGTTAATGTTTGCTGTCGGTCTTTGCACCTTCCTCTGTTGTCTGTCACGTTCACGGTTTCTCATTGTGTACTACGCCACGTCATTGCTCTTTCTATGTTATTGTGTTCTTACGTTCTTGTTTATTTCTAGTTTATATTTTGTCACGTTTATTTCTAGTCTTGTTATTTTCCTTGTTTGTACATATCCACGTATTTATCCTTGTATATATTCCCTAGCCCTGTTTTGTTATTATCTGTTTAGTTTAGCCACTTATCTGTTTAGCTTAGCTCTTTGTTTGTTTTCCCTGTTTGTTTATGTATATATATTTATTCGTGAGTCCCCTGTTTGTTTATTTGTTTATTTGTTATTTATTAAAGTCTCTCTTACCCGCATTTACGTCCGCCTCCCATCTGCTCGCGCGTTACAATGTGGTAAATGACTATTCTAGCTGCAAATGTCTGGTTTTGGTGCAATATCTAAATAGGTGTATAGAGGCCCATTTCTAGCAACTATCACTCCAGTGTTCTAATGGTACAATGTGTTTGCTCATTGGCTCAGAAGGCTAATTGATGATTAGAAAACCCTTGTGCAATCATGTTCACACACCTGAAAACAGTCTAGCTCATTACAGAAGCTACAAAACTGACCTTCATTTGAGCAGATTGAGTTTATGGAGCATCACATTTGTGGGGTCAATTAAACGCTCAAAATGGCCAGAAAAAGAGAACTTTCATCTGAAACTCGACAGTCTATTCTTGTTCTTAGAAATGAAGGCTATTCCATGCGAGAAATTGCTAAGAAATTGAAGATTTCCTACAACGGTGTGTACTACTCCCTTCAGAGGACAGCACAAACAGGCTCTAACCACAGTAGAAAAAGAAGTGGGAGGCCGCGTTGCACAACTAAGCAAGAAGATAAGTACATTAGAGTCTCTAGTTTGAGAAACAGACGCCTCACAGGTCTCCAACTGGCATCTTCATTAAATAGTACCCGCAAAACACCAGTGTCAACATCTACAGTGAAGAGGCGGCTGCGGGATTTTGGGCTTCAGGGCAGAGTGGCAAAGAAAAAGCCATATCTGAGACTGGCTAATAAAAGAAAAAGATTAAGATGGGCAAAAGAACACAGACATTGGACAGAGGAAGACTGGAAAAAAGTGGACGGATGAATCCAAGTTTGAGGTGTTTGGATCACAAAGAAGAACGTTTGTGAGACGCAGAACAAATGAAAAGATGCTGGAAGAATGCCTGACGCCATCTGTTAAGCATGGTGGAGGTAATGTGATGGTCTGGGGTTGCTTTGGTACTGGTAAGGTGGGAGATTTGTACAGGGTAAAAGGGATTCTGAATAAGGAAGGCTATCACTCCATTTTGCAACGCCATGCCATACCCAGTGGACAGCGCCTGATTGGAGCCAATTTCGTCCTACAACAGGACAATGACCCTAAACACACCTCCAAATTGTGCAAGAACTATTTACAGCAGAAGCAGGCAGCTGGTATTCTATTGGTAATGGAGTGGCCAGCGCAGTCACCAGATCTGAACCCCATTGAGCTGTTGTGGGAGCAGCTTGACCGTATGGTATGCCAGAAGTGCCCATCCAACCAATCCAACTTGTGGGAGCTGCTTCTAGAAGCGTGGGGTGCAATTTCTCCAGCTTACCTCAACAAATTAACAGCTAGAATGCCAAAGGTGTGCAATGCTGTAATTGCTGCAAATGGAGGATTCTTTGATGAAAGCAAAGTTTGATGTAAAAACAATGTTATTTCAAATACAAATCATTATTTCTAACCTTGTCAATGTCTTGACTCTATTTTCTATTCATTTCACAACATATGGTGGTGAATAAGTGTGACTTTTCATGGAAAACACAAAATTGTTCGAGTGACTTTTGAACGGTAGTGTGTATATATATATATATATATATATATATATTTTTTTTTTTTTTCGTTTGCATAATTGGAAATGTCTACTGTACTAAAATGTCTTGTTTTGTTAAACAGATCAACAGAAATGGTCCAGAATTTCCCAAGAACTGGGAACTTTAAGAACTTTACCAGCCTTAAGCTAGATACAACATTGCACTACTGTTATACGGGTTCTATTTATATTGTCACTTGATCTTAATCACCATTAATATTGCACTATTATCTTCTGTCTCACAAATGTCTATTGTGTTTTTGTTGTATTGTACATATAGTGTCTCCCACTCATTTAGATTTAGATTATATATTTATTTCTTTTTATTTCTATTTATATATCTATTTCACCCCCACCACTACTGCACCTTGTTCTGTCTCATGTATGTCTGTGTCCCTGCTGCTGTATTGTACACATAGTGTCTCCCCTTTTTCTTTATTTTTCTTTATTATCCATTATCTGTACTTGCTGTAAAATTGGGAAGGAGAGTAACGTAATTTCAATTCTATGTATGTCCTGTACATATGCAGCATTGACAATAAAACTACTTGACTTGACTTGACTTGAATTACTTGATGTAAAATCTTTTTTGTTGCAAGTTTTTTTTTTTAGTTTTTCCTATGAAGTTGCTAACATATTAACAAGTTTTTTTTCTGACATGGATTAATATACAAAATATGTAGGGGAATGCTATGTAATTTAGTTTTCGAAAAATGGTTATTAATTCAGTTTTGTCAAATTTCCAGATGAGGCTGAATTAATTCTGGAACATAAAAATATTCTACTAAAGTTTGACCCTGCTGAAAAATCCTGCTAAAACACTTTCAATATAACATTTAGTGCATTTGAGTCCATATATTGCAAATCTGATAATAATTATAGGAACAACACTATATAAATAAAACTATTGCGACACCTACTTCATTATTTCCTCTATTAAAAAAAGTAATTTCCTGATTTTGTTGGTAAGTAATTTGTTGGAGTAATTTGTTGGAGTAATTATCTCTATTTTCCTGTCTGTTTGTATTTGCACATCTGTATCAGCAATGGGTGCAACGTAAAGTAGCTGAATATATATTTATTAGAAGGGGTGATTGCAAACATTTGGACATAAAGGGTGTGTGTGTGTGTGTGTGTTTGGTGTGTGTGTGTCTGTGTGTGTGTGTGTGTGTGTGTGTTTGGTGTGTGTGTGTGTGTGTGTGTGTGTGTAGAGCCGCCCTGACTCTGAGTGTGTCTGAATAAGTTCTACTCCCGCTGGACCTCAGGCAAGATTCATCCACACTAGTATGATTCTGAAGATCTAGCCTATCTTTGAGAAATGGACACTAGAGCATCATCTCTGGTAAGATGAATAATCTAATATATAATATTTCTATGGTATGTTTATAGAAAATGAAAAAAAAAATGCAGTTTAAGTCAAAGTTCAGGATTAAGTGTTGAGGTTAAGTGTTGAGGTTAAGTATAACGCACAGACACAGATGTGTCATTTCTGATGTGTCATCATGTGTGAACAAAGAGCTAGCTGTCATTGTTATACATTGTAGTGCGTGCTGATGTCATGGCGTTTATTCTGACTTTGCGGGAGATGTGTTTGTGAGTCAGCTGCTTTGTGTGGGCTTCAGGAGGAGGGCTGATATTGTCTCCAGCAGAATTGGTTTATTGAGAGATACTGTACACAACTGACATCTTTTGCCCTGCTTACTAAATACCTGTGTCCCCTTGTCTTAATGTTAGTGTTCATTAGGGGCTGGTTGATACAAATGCAAAAGCTGCCAGAGGTTACTGCTAAAAGTTAATTTAAGAGGATTCAAATCCTGGGAAAGATTGATTGATTATTATTATTATTATTATTATTATTATTATTATTATTATTATTATTATTATTATTAGTGGTAGTAGTAGTAGTATTTTTGTAATGTATTGAATAAATTAACATTAAAAACACATTTTACAAGACATGTATTTTTATATTTGCTAAAATCTGCAAAATTCTCTTTTTCCTTATATCTTAAAATTGAAAAAAAAAAAAGTATTTCTAACTAAATCTTAATATGCACATTTATCGAAAAACTTTTGAAATGTGTTATTATGTTATATTTACAAGTATTTCTGATATTTAGAAAGTTCCACAATTACATACATGTAATTTATTACTACATTTACAAAGTTCTTGTTTCTGTAGTATTTTATAAACGATATAATAGTGAATTGATGAATGGACCAATAGAAATGCTCCATTAAAAGTTAAATATTATAATGAATTATAATTTATACTTTATTATAAATTATTATCAGTAATTAATCATGACATAATTAATCATGTTTTTTTCCTGACCAATGTGTTCAGTGTGTGTGTGACAATAGTAAACAATCCAATAACAACTGCAGTATTAATAATAACACATTGCATACACTGTACACTGCTGTATATTTTATATGGGTGAAGAAAATTCAATATTTGTCCACATTTTTTTGAATAATGAGGGAATAAATGTGATTATGGCAGTAAAAGCTGTGATATGTTTTATAAGATATCAGTTTACAGAAGGTCTGGAAATACAGTATATAAGGATATATAGTCTAAACAATAAACAATATCGTCATGCTATTCACCTTAGATGGTAGAATAATGTGTATAGAATGCCAGAAGTTTCTTTTTTGTTTGTGAAATTATGAGATTCTGTTGCTTTTTTAAGGTATAAAAAAGTGTATTTTTTATTTTATTTTTAAATAATAATTATAAAAGGAAGCACAAATTTTTCAAAGTAATTCTTAAAGTAAATACGTGAATATTTTCCATCCCTGCCATTTTGTATGATATATTTTGTAAGGCTATGCTAAGGTGGTCTGTAAGCAGCGTAATTCTACATGTGGAGTTGGGGCTGAGTTCCTGCAGGGCTGTGCTGCGGGGGCAGATGTGGCTGAGCTGAGAGGATAGAGGACTTGTTGTCCTGTACTCAGAGGAAACGGCTCATTGAGCGCTTGTGCTCGGTGCTGTGCAGTCTGGTGCATGGCACTGCCCCGCCACTGATGTCATGCCTGCTGCCCAGGATACTGTAGGGCCTGGAACCATCAGCAGGGTTAGATCACTCCTCTGCTTCAGCTCAGTAGCTCAGTAACCCAAGAGCTTTTTGTCTTCTGCCATGACACTGATCTTTTTTTCATTGTCTTATTCCTGAAGTAAAACTGGTCTTAACCACATAGAGACTGCAGTGGTTTAGCGCAGAATTGGGAATGTTTTAATGATGACTGCAGAATGCAAAACAATACAACTATATTTGACTTTACTGATCAGATTTAGAGTCTTTTTTATTCTAACTTATTCCATTTTTAGTTTGTTTGGTCTGAATGTGGATTCCATACGTGCGTTTCCCAATAACGATTAATCTTAGCGGATTTTAAAATCCGAATGGGATTAGTTTCTCAGGGGGACGTCTGTGAAAAATATTTCACACTTGCATCCGGACTGCAATTGAAAAAACAGGAGGACCAGTGAGTTTTTTAGCTTTCTCGGTCACATGACATCACGTTCAGTAGCTCCTCCACTTCCACTCGCTGTTGTGTTTACATGGATCTCCGTGGAACCACGTGTCCAAAGTGTAATTACAGTGTTTGGCAGTGAACAAATAGCTATTTTATTAAACGTGAGGTGACAAAACTCAGATATGTATGTCTGGATGTGACTAAAATTACCAGAGGATCACAGAGTTCAGTGAAAAACAGAAACACAGAAAATAAAAATCCATCCGGACGGGAATGAAATCTCAGAGGACCCCCCCTCCATAAAAGAGGAAATTACCCCAGGACCCCCTGAGAAACAAATCCTGTCTGGATAGGGCTTTAGTCTCCAAAATGATTAATGAGTAAAAGTACTACATTAGCTATGAAGGTTTTTTTGTATATGTTTGTAAGTTTAAGAACATTCTTAAGAATGATGTGCTATGTCCTAGGATACTTTCCCCAGGTTTGTATAGAGATTTTTATTGAACCTATGGTTTTTGCTTTGTGACTGGTTTTCAAATGCAACATCTAACTAAAGACTAAGCAAGTTCATAGTAACCACATAGCAACAACATAGCACCTCACTTATTAACCACTTATTATTATTCAGTGCTATAGCAATTCTGAAGCTAGCACCTGGGATACCATAATATTCATCTAGCAACACCATAACATATATCTAAAAACAGCTGAGCAGATCAACCACCTAGCAAAAACAGGTTCATCCTGATACATTGTCTTCAGGAAATGTGTTTTAATTCTAGTATAAATTCCAATGATAATCATACAATTCCAAATCTTAATTATTTCAGAAACTACATGCATTTAACATGTGTTTATACAGCTACATTATGTGACGAACTGTGAAAGACTACTTTTGCATGTTTATATAATTATGATGAGTTATAATCTGACCAATAAACAACAATGACACTCGTGATAATATCATATTTGTCATATTTGTTTTATGATACTAAAATAATACTGAAAATGCAATATCTATCCATCCCAGGCCCTGAAATGTATTTTGTACTGTATAACAATAAAGGGAATAGAGTTTATCTCTTTGCTCACAGGCAGTATTTACAGAAGGTTCATGTACAGTAAGCCTACAGCTGGACGCACAGTGAATTGTTCTCTCTGTCAGCCAACGAGCAAAAGTGTGGGATAGGAATGCGTCTCTAGGGTTGAGGTACGTTTTTCTGAGTTTTTCCTCCAAGGTTTCACACAGTTTTCACTATTTAAGGGTGGATTTAAGGTGGACTGTTTGGGGTATAGTCCTGAATGTCACCAAATACATAACATTAACGTAGTTATTAGATATTAGAAGATGTAGAGTTGCTCTTTTTTAAATTCTTAGAATGAATAGTGGTTCCAGTTTGCTTTGCTTTGCATGTAGGATGAATTAAGGGTGAATGGAACAGGTTTTTTTGATGGGAGAGCTTTCTTGATGGAAATCAATAACCAAAGAAGTGACCGATTTCTTTGTAATCAAGACAGGCAGCTAGAGCTCTGCAAAAACATATGTTTTTTTTTTTTAAGAAATTAAACCTTATATATACAGCTCTGGAAAAAAGATCAGTTTCTTTGATTTTACCACATTGAAAACCTCTGGAATGTAACCAAGAGGAAGTTGGATGATCACAAGCCATCAAACCAAGCTAACTGCTTAATTTTTTTGCTCCAGGAGTGGCATA
This sequence comes from Astyanax mexicanus, assembly GCF_023375975.1. NCBI lineage: Eukaryota > Metazoa > Chordata > Actinopteri > Characiformes > Acestrorhamphidae > Astyanax > Astyanax mexicanus. The sequence continues at coordinate 33,067,391 of NC_064420.1, forward strand.
AAGTTATCCAAAAGCAGTGTGTAAGACTAGTGGAGGAGAACATGCCAAAACCAGGGTTATTCCACCAAATATTGATTTGATTTTCTTTGCATTATTTGAGGTCTAAAAGCTCTGCATCTTCTTTGTTATTTCAGCCATTTCTCATTTTCTGCAAATACATTTCTCTAAATGGTCTTTTAATTTTTTTCAGCGCAGTATATATAGTTTATGTATAACTAAACATTCCCATTATCACAAATATTTTACCCTAAAATTAAATTGTAACCCTTAGGGTGTATTAATAGTCACAGAGCATAATGGGGTTAATGTCTATTCATCTAAAAGCAAATAGCACTGCAGTTTTCTAGAAATGGGATCATGGGATTTTTGCTGCATTTTAATTTTTTGGAGAGAAACAAGCATTTCATTCAGAGCGCCAGCCTCATTTTTCAAAACCAAACAATGCAGCCTACACATTGATGTCATGATCAAAAAGAATGCTACATAGTTTTTATGCTGCGTGCGGTTTTGTGTGCCAGGAGAGCTGTTCTGACTGTTCTGAAAATGAGTACAAATAAAAAAGTTTGATCATGGGAATCAGCCTTTGACCTTTTCTTCTTTGACCTTAAAAATTTAATAATTAGTAAATTATTCATTTCTTCTCCCGATAATAAAGACAGATGTTAGATAGTAGAATTATTTTTCTTATTTTATAATCTAAGAACCTACTTTTCTAAAAAAAAAAGCAAAAAATGCCATGGCTGTCAAATAAAGAGGATATCAATCAGTATTTGCATCATCTGTCAGTCAGAGGTTCACGTGAGAATGAGGGAGTGAGAGAGAGGGAGAGAGAGAGGGAGAGAGTGGGGGATGGCATGTCATTCATGGCACATGAATAGGGTGGATAAGAATTGCAATTGCAAACAGAGAGCATTAGTCTGAGTGGAGTACAGTGAAGGAAGCATCTGCTGAGATATCTATTGTTTGTGTTGATGCTGTTTTTAATGTTGGTCGTGATCGAGATGGGCATCTATGATGGGATTACACTGAAATAAGGATAACTGAACATTGATATAATCAATAATTACACAAGAGGAATACTAATATCGGAGGTAGCAATTTTAACTTGAACTGTGTTGAACTTGATCTGAATTGCTTGTCGAATCGTTTTATAGGCTTCTACATTTGCTATAATGATTGATCTTCTTTTTTTTCAGCACTGTGATGAGCTGGAGATGTAGATGGGTCAGCTGTGTGTCTGGATTCTGAATGCTTCTGTTTAAACTGGTAGGCATTTATCCTTTTTACTCATTATCATTTGTTCAGTTAACAGATGTTAGCAGTTACAATGCTGTATACGTAAAAGTGTTCAAAGTATTAGGGCTGTTGTTGCTTACTTAAGATTAACACATCAAATAATTGTGGTTTTATGTAGTAATTAATGTGTACAGCATCTGTTAACTAACATTTATGAAAGTATTAGACTGTTCAGACGTTCCTAGTACTATTCACTTTGGTTCTTCTGTGTGATTGCCATGTTCTCTTGAAGGAATTGATAATCATTAATCAGTGAGTTCCCACCTGGCCTCAGATGGCTCAAACTGTTTTAGTAAGGGAGAACATTTTGAGCGTGTGCTTCACAGGGAACTACAGTAAGGAGTATACTTTTATGTAAAATTACTATTTACTAAGGCCTGGAGGTAGGAAGTTCTAATGCTGGATTTATTCTCTTCTGTACTCTGTACTAATTTAAACCAAAAGTCACAAGTCCCTAAGTGACACTTACTGAACATCCTGATAGCATCATTACAGGACAGTGTGTGAGAATGTTTGTTCATCTCACATTATTTACAGAATGTAGGTGTGCTGGGTTAGTACTTGAGATAAAACTTGATCCTTTTAAAAGTGCATCTTTGGCTTCTACAGGTCTGTTCCAATCATTTGAACAATTCAAATGGTTTGATTAAATGTTTTACAATTTACTCATTCTGACACCATTTCTATTGCAAAATATTAAAATAAGTTATATAAATTATATAAATAAATGGTTGTTTTGTCATTTATGTCACATCAAGATTTTAACCTTAAAATATTTACATTTATTTGGCCACAATAAGAAAAAAACATGAATGTGCTGTTTACTAAATGTTGTGATTAAATTTTGAATTTGGTAATTTGGTGGTGGACTCTTATTGTTAAAATCAGATTGATTCTGTATTCAAAGCAAGAAGATTCTATGTAGTAATGAAAATAAATCATAAGGCTTGAAACAACAGACAACCACAATAGATGTTCCACCAATCTGACAAATTCTTCAACCATTTAAGCATTCAGCTGATTCTCTGATTCTCTAGAGTTATGTAACTCTAACTGTTACAGAACCCTTGCCTTTATTAAGGAACCTATAAAGAAATGTAAGAAGTTTAGATTTCGAGCATTCATACTTATTGATACTCATCATTTTATTTTGAACCAGAATGTTTTTTAAAAACAGAAGAACTAATGCTAGAACTGATGTTTCTATGCTGATAGATTCTGTCTGTACTAAGAAGTTCCAGTAAATGTACTCGGTACAGTACTAATCAAGCTGTTTTTGGAAATATTCATCTTCTGTAGTGAGTTAGGATACTCTGCCCATTTCTAACAAAAAATCAACACTAAAAGACAACAAGATTTCATTGACAAAATGTTTACACAAACCTAAAGGTTAAATAGATTAAGAAACACGGCACATATTTACACTGTTAATAAAAAAGGCACCATAAACATTGATTTCATTAATAGTATAATAAAATAACAAACTAAAATATCCTTCCTTTTGAAAATGAGATTTACATGCAGGAAGAACTTTTTAAAGTTTATAAAATCAAAAGAACTCCCATATAATTTATTTTTTTAGGAAAATAACTTTACTGAATATTTCAATTCAAAAAAGGTTATGTACTCTTACAAATCTCTCTTTACATAGCTATCAAACACTGGTCATTCTGTGGCTCATTTATTTTTACTATTTATTTATTTAGCTCTTATATCTACAGAGATTTAGTGTATAGGCAATAGATAGACACATTCTAAAGACTTACATAAAAGAGAAGTATTCCAAGCTTCTTTTTTAGTAATGTAATAATAACAGCTTGAACAATATAGCTACATATTTAGCTATATAAAAAGTGCAGCAGATTCAATGGCATCATTGTTTTACGATATTAGTTTTTAAGCTGTGCCAGAAGGAAGCGATTCTAAATGAAGTGGGCAGCTCATTTCTTGACTAAGGTCTGAGGATGCCAAATAGTGGGAAACTCGTCCTACGAGTATGATCTCAGCAGAGGCGTCACACTGGAGAGTTTAAGAGGATTGTGGTTTAGACAGACAGAAGTTTTTCTAAATCTTTTGTGGTGTTGAAGTCTCACGTAGAAGAATGCTCTGTAGAGAGTAGAATGCTAATTCTGGAAAGAGCAAGGCCTGACCGAGGACATGGCCAACACTGATGATCAGCATCCTGCAGAATTTGGTAGTACATTGAATGTACACTCAAAACCAATAATCCCACCCTGTTGTTTTTTTTTACTCAGGTTTCTTACACCTAAGTTACATGTGTGTTTGTGAGTGAAACTTGAGTCAGTTCGGCTTATTGTGATGAAATGCAGTCGTGGAAATTTTGAACTATGGATCTATGATGATTTTTTGGTTTTACTATAGCAGAGATGCAAAAGCTATGTTTATGTAAGTGAGTTAAATCAGTAGAATGTAAGATTTTGTCTTTCATTTGTCATTAAACAAAATTAAGCAAAAGAAATAACATTTTATTGAGTTTACGGTGGTCAGATTTATAGCTATCAAAGACCTGTTAATTAAGAAATGTTGGTTATTTTTTTTTATCTTAATAATATGATTTAATTATATCTAACAAAACGATGTTGACATAACTAAATACATTAAATCCAACCGATTTTGAGTGTATAAAGCAATTTTTGTTAATGAATCTGGGCTGTGTAAAAAGCCAAGGCATAAGATGAAATTCATGGAAGATCAAGTCAATTAAACATCTAACTAATCTTATTCCAGTATATATGTTCCAGTGTATTATATAGCCAATATACATTTTCTGAGAATTCATCCCTGGTGATTAGTAGATATATTTTGCATTGAGAACTGTGTTCAATTCCGATTTCCTTATATGTTTTTATTATTATTATTTACCAGAAGCTCACAACTCTTGCCATTATATCCCGGTTTTATACTGGTTACAGTATTGTCCAGGGTGCATGATTGGATAAAATGTCCAAGTGTGATGTAAACCAAAATGTTGGATGTAACTCTACCATTAAAATTGGAGTTTGGATATAATTTTTAAGGCTCCATAAGATGCTGGAATTTTAATTTATTTTCTACTGAGCTGCACTATAGAAAGGAATTAGAGTTTTCTTGATTTTGTATGAAATTATGTGGGAAATGTACAGTAATCGGTCACATAACCAAAGTTATTCACTACAGTCATGCACCTGGGAAAGATGTGCATACAGTATATTCAGTGCAAGAATAAAACACACATGAATGGTCATATTTGTGTGCTGTGGAATGACACAGGGTCACAAATACTACCCACAAATACAGGGTCACAAATACTAGTTGGAATATGTAGTTTTCTTTCTAATGACTTGTCTTACTTTAAAGTTTTGACTATGCTAAAACACAATGTTTCTTTGAGTTTCTACATTGGGACCTATGAAGCTATATGTTAAGTATAACAGTACATATTACATACATACGGGTTCTAAAGGGTTAAAGATAATTAATTGTTTCATAATGGAATTTATTACACAGTTTTCTATCTAAGCTTAATCTTAATCTTTTAAATATTTGGTTTATCGTGTTTTTAATCCTAATGCTGATACAACTATAATTTTAATAACAGTTTTCCCGGAGGGTTTGATTTTAGGGCCTTTAAAACTGACATTTACTATGAGAGACCTGTTATATTATGTGTAGTTATGTGTAGGCTACGTTTATTTATTTTTGGTCAATTGTTGGGCTTTTTTATTATTATTTAATATGACTTTTATTTTCTAGTCAGAACTGCTAGGCAGTGAGTTGGTGGTGTAAGTGGTGGTTGGTCTGAACAGAGATGAGGACTGAGAGATGGTGGGAATTTCTGGCCACATTCACTCTCCTCCTGCTAATATGGAGAGTGGATTCTATAATGGAAATCCCTCCTAATGGTGAGCCATTTTCAGCTATACAGTAACACTGTGTAATATTCATTCAGAAGACTTTGTCCCATATTTACAGTGGCTTTGCTTCTAATGTGTGTTTGTGTAAAAACCCTATTTATAGTGAGACAGCCACCTATGATAATCAAGCAGAGTGTCCAGGATCACATCGTGGAGCCGACTGACCCCATCATAGTGGAGTGTGAGGCCACTGGAAACCCTCCTCCTGTGTATGTGACAATTAATGTGAAAATTTAAAAATATATATTTGTAAACAATTTAGCACCTTTAATGACCTTGTATGTTACAGTAAGATACATATAGGCCTAATGTGTGAGACTTTTGCATTGCATCTGTACAGGATTAGTTTCTCAGGGGTTCCTGGGGTAAATTTATCTTTTATGGGGGGTCTTTTGTGATTTTATTTGCATCCGGACGCATTTTCATCACCTCGCGTTTAATAAAATAGCTATTTGTCCACTGTTACACACCATAATTACACTTTGGAAGCGCATTACCACAGAGATCCACGTAAACACAACAGGAAGTGGAAATGGAGAAGGAGCTACTGAAGCTACCTCACAGGTCCTACTGTTTTTTTCATTTGCAGTCCGGATGAAAGATTTTTATCTCTGAGTAGAAATGTGATTTTTTTTTTTTTTTTTACAGATGTAGCCCTGAGAAACTAATCCTGTTTGGCTTTTGTATAATTTTTTCAGAGACTTACCAGCCAGTGTTACTGTCCTATCGGTATTTTTTCTCAGTGTTCAGTTGTCACAGTGTTTGGTTAGCTAGCTTAAGAAAATGTAGGGTCAGGTAGGTTTAGCCTTTAGCATAGCACCCAGCTAGCACCCGGCTAGCTTCTACAGCCTCTCTCCAGGCTCTGGGTCACAGTTCCTGGTCAGGCAAAGGCTCTAGTCAGGCTCAGTGTCAAAATAAGAGCTTATAGTTTTAGAGCATTTTTTGGCTTACTTATCCAGAATTAGTAACACAGTGTAGTACAGAGCAGCTACATACTGTAGTTCAAACAATAGAGGAAGCAAAAAATAGGTAACAGTGTATTCTCCTGAAGCTGCTGTTGGAATTAGCTTCTAGCTAGCTAGTGAGCTGGATGCATGTAAATTTTGGGAGTGTAATTAATGTGTGACAAAAAGGTTACCAATAGGGTTTCCACCTGTTCTGTAAAATACAGAACGCCTTTTATTTGGCTATTAAATGCTGCGTCCCATATTGTACCAATATGTGAAGCAATTTGTTCTTTATTTCCATAAATGTCCATATATACAGTACAGGCCAAAAGTTTGGACACACCTTCTCTTTTTCAATGCGTTTTCTTTATTTTAATGACTGTTTACATTGTGGATTCTCACTGAAGGCATCAAAACTATGAATAAACATAATACATTTTTTTAACCCTTTGCGTTGAATACTGCTTTGCACACTCTTGGCATCATTCTCTCAATGAGCTTCAAGAGGTAGTCACCTGAAATTTCCAACAGTTTTCCAACAGTCTTGAAGGAGTTTCCAGAGGTGTTTAGCACTTGTTAGACCCTTTGCCTTCACTCTGCGGTCCAGCTCACCCCAAACCACCTGGATTGGGTTCAGGTCCGGTGATTGTGGAGGCCAGGTCATTTTTTGTTAAGTACATAAATTTCCACATGTGTTCATTCATATAGTTTTGATGCCTTCAGTGAGAATCTACAATGTAAATAGTTATGAAATAAAAAAACCCATTGAATGATAAGGTGTGTCCAAACTTTTGGCCTGTACTGTAAAATATATATGTATTTATAAATATATTTTTGTTACTATCTATTTATTTGGTGGGTGTCATTTATCTTAATTTCTGAAAGGTGGCAACCCTAGTTACCAAACAGTTTTGGGGTTTTACATTTAAATAACTCAAGATGTTTCTGTATGCAGCTTCTCAGGTACCCTTAATGGAACTTTACTTAAGTAGATATTATATGTAAAACAGTTGTCTTCTTGACTAGACATCTATGAGGCTTCCTTACATTTTCAGACCCATAATAACCTTAAAACTATTCATAAATGCTCATGAATTGCTTTCAAATGCATTATTTACTGCTCATACATGTGTATATAGAATTGTGGTATTACTGTAAACCCCCAATAAGTACAAATGCAATTTAATTTAATCTGAAATTCGTCTCTCTGCTCTTGTAGCTTCACATGGACACGTGATGGAGTGTATCTGAACGTGGCGCGGGACCCTCAGGTCTCTATGAAGAGACGTTCTGGCACGCTGGAGATTTTCTTTTGGGGACGACCTGAAGATTACGAGGGCATGTACCAGTGCACAGCTACTAATGAGTTTGGCTCGGCTGTGTCCAGTCATATTCATTTACGTGTCTCCAGTAAGTCTTAGCAGTACAGCTTTAATACATGTTAACAATTCAGTCTAAACTATTTCAAATATGGACAAATGATCAAAAATCTTTTATTTGGAATAGAATCGTCACTTCAGCAGGTTCTTTAACCTTCCTTAAACATCTCATTTTGTTTGAAATGACCATCAACTGAAAAGTTTTTATGAAACCCCTCAACTTTTGTCAACTTTATTTTTATGTGTGTGCAAATAGTTTGGAAGATCTTTAAATGTCAAAGTGCTCATGTCCTGAAAAACTGAATTCTAATAAAAAAATAACTAATTATTAATTTAAGCTTGATGTAACCTCTAAAAGTGAAAGCAAAAAGTTGTGTTTTTATTGTATTTTAAACTAAAAAGTGTTCCTGATACGCTACAAACATATTAAAACCTTAGAAAGTAAACCAATAAACAGACTTCCCTCACCCTGCGAATAGTAATCAACTTTCTCTCCATATATATATATATATATATAGTAACAATTTAGTTCTAAAAATTGAAAATACAGGAAAAGGGCAAGGCAGGAAACTTTAGTCAGTTAAATGAGGTCAATGAAGAGCCGCCACTCAGAACTGGGGTTATTTAGCTTAATGTACAGTAATTAAAATGTAAAAAAAAATTAAGCTGACATTATAATAGTATTCTTAAAATTGATACTAATCCCACACAAACAACATAATTGGATCTCAGGAAAAACAAACTAAAATATGTAGAATATAGATTTAAAATACATGTTATTATAATTCAATATAAATCCTCTGTTCTGTGTCTTCCTGTGTTTTAAACAGAGGCTCGTACGTGGCTGAAGGAGTATTTGGAGCCTGTGTCGGTGTTTGTCGGGCTTCCTCTTATTCTGCCGTGTAATCCTCCAGTTGGCCCTCCCAAACCCCAGACCTACTGGATGAACAGCTGTGAGCACCAACTGCCTCCACTGTGAAAGAACAATGGGCACAGTCACAAAGTTCAGAACAGTGTCGAGTCATTTCACACAGTTTTACCAAATTCAACAGAGGTCAAATAAAGTGCACTAAACTCTATTTCCATGTTTTTCTTTTTCTGTCGTTGCAGCGATGGTACCAATCCGGCAGGACCGTAGAGTATCAATGGGAGAGAACGGAGACATGTACTTCTCCAGCATCGTCGCTGAGGATGCCCTCACAAACTACGTCTGCACAGCTCGCTTCCCCAACTCGAACACCATCCAGCAGAAACCTCCTCTTATCCTTCAGGTGCACACAGGTGAGAAAAAAACTCAAAAGAACTTTTCAAAGAAATTTTCTTATAAACTTTAGCATAAAAATGATCAGTAAGCTTGGTATAGGGATCCTAAAAAATAGCTTAGGATTTTTGCTGGGCTTGGTTTGTAATTTGTAATGCTTCAATTAACAGTATGATTAAAGGGTCACCAAACACCCTGACTTTAGCTGACTCCACCCGCAGCTCAAATTTGAAAAAAGGCTAAAAAAATGAGAGGGGTAGTTTGGGAGGGGCATTGGGTGATGTATGGGTTTAGAGAGGCAGGGCGGGAGGGAAAGTTAATTTGCTGAGGTGCAGCAGCAGCAGTGTGCCTCTGATAGGGGTTGAGACGCAGATGGTTGGACCTCATGATTGATTGACTGATCTGCATATTGTGATGTGTCTGCATACCAAAGTACAGGGACACATCAGGCAGACAATGACTGCAATAAAAGGTTAGGAACTTTTAAGCAGGACAGGCATGTTTTATTAAAAAAATATGATTTATGGTTTAGTGGCTCTTCAAGTCATACAATGTGTTGTATGAGTGGTTTGACTGGGGTTTATATGGAGTGCTGGACAGGTGTGGCTGGTTACACTAATCACCGCCAGGGAGTTTCGGGACCCAACTCCACTTACATTTCCTCTCCGTTGTCCAGTTCTCTTGCTGTGGCCATTGGTGCAGCACTGCTCATCACACACAGTGGTTGATAATAATCATGACCATGGACATTTGGCTAGAACTGCCTGTGCAAACAAACAGGCAGCTCTAGCAGCTCTAGGACATGGCAAAGGTTATGCGTCATGAATTTAGTTCCTGTTCCTGTCCCATGACTTGTGGCATGCCAGCATACTTGCAGATAACGTATGATTACTTGCCTCTAACTGTCTAACACAATGCAGGTCCAGATTATGGCCTCAAGAATCAAGAACTGTCCAGCCCAGAACATTCCTCCTACAAGCTGGTACTGACCCACTAACATATATCAACGTTTATTTGACCTTACATGCTAATTGAAAGTTGAAGTCATGTTCTGATGCTGGTTTGTTCACTATTCAGCTCGTATGGCAGCTCAGATTGCTCCCAAATTCATGAAGCCCAAAGGGACAGCCAGCTCTCAGATCGGCATGCTGGGGGAGGAGCTTGTCTTGGAGTGTTTTGCTTCTGGAGTGTGAGTCATTTACTATGGATCTGTATTTGAAAAAATTACAAATGTTGAAATCTTTAGTTAGATATTTTTGAACCCTGCACTGATCCTCAGCTGGTTCCTGTTTTTTTCTGCTGTCTTAGTCCAGCTCCCTCCATCAAATGGACTAAAGACTGGGAACCGTTGTCCATGGATGGGATGAAGCTGGAGAACTTCAATAAAACTCTGCGCATTAAGAAAATTTCTATGGATGACGGAGGAGAATATATCTGCACTGCCAGCAACAGAATGGGCTACCTGGACCACATCATCACTGTTAGAGTTAAATGTAAATTCATATATTTATCACTATATATATTTATATCATCTAGGTCTGTCACGAAAAAAAAAAAATGGGGATGATATACTATAATCCAGAAATACTTGCAATTAAAGTAATTATTGTCTTTATAAGTGATATAGTGAAAATATAATAGCATAATAATGCAATTATACCCTTTTAAAGAAGAATGAGCTACTTTTAATTATGAAGAACATTCAGACACTGATATAAAACATTTGAAATATATAAAACATTTAAATGAATATAAAAAAAAAAAAAACATGGTTTTAAACAAAGTTGATATACTGGCTCTTTCATGTCAATTGGCTATTTTTTACTTACTTAACACAGTTAGTAATACTGAAGTCGAAATATATCGATAATATAATTATTGTAACAGGCCCGTTATCAAATACAAACCTAGTATAGCCTGTTATTAAATGTTTTTTACTCTGTACACATATAGAACGTTAGATATCACTCGCTCTAATACTTTTTTTCTCTCTTTTTTGCAGCGACTCCCTTTTGGGTCCAGAAGCCGGAAAGTCTGGTTCTTTCTCGAGATGATGGTGGGCAGATAGAATGTCAGGCTGATGGAATTCCCAGACCTCGGATACAATGGCTAGTTAATGGAGAACCAATTGAGGGTAAGAGACATTACAGAGTGTTACCATGATCACCCAGACCTTCCCTCTGAGTGGTAAATTGCATTGATCTTCCTATTCATCCATCTATTCATCCATCCATCATTCTGTTTATTCCAGTAACTTTCTGTCTATACATGTTATAATCGATTCATTATAAAATTACAATTAAAATATCAACCTTTATTTAAACTTGAAATACATTGAGGGTGACCCTCATTTACAGTGTAGCCAAGCATTATATAGAAGAAGAGGTACAATAAAAAAATGAAGAGAGATTAATAAAATCAAAGTAGAACTATAAGTAAATAAACTATAAGTAAATAAACTATTAAAATTATAATGAAATATTAAGAGTAAAAATCACAAAAAAAAAGAGTTTAGAAATGTAATAAATTATTTACAGAAAAAGTAAATTACAATTGATAAAATCTAAAAGATTATAAGCTAAAACTGGTGCAGACTGCATGGGGTGGGTCAAAATGGTGAGTGACACCAGCAAGCTAATTTTCCCATTTCAGTAAAAACTCTTGGCTCCTAATAGGTGAGTTATTCCGCGTAACTTAAAAGAAAGAGCGAGAAGGTAACACAGACACAAGAGCACTCCGAAACAGTTGTCCAGCTCCAACATTTCAGTTTACCACAGTTCCTTATGTCCACGAACCTCTGGCTCTGCAGCTTATATCTAAGGGTAAACATAACCATAATTACCAAAAGCTTAACTAAACAAGGGAGGATTCAGCCTGGTTTTTATTCATCCATTCTTCTAATTGTCTGTCCATCTATTAGTCAGTCTGTCTATTGGTTAATTTATTAACTTCTCAATACATCCAATACAACCCATCCATCCATTCATCTAGCTAGCTAGCAGTCCATCTAGTGATTTATCTATCTGTCTATCTATAGATAAAGGTTTTTTTTGTGTGCTATTCTTCCAGATGCTCCTAAGCGTGCAGACAGACAGGTATCTGGAGACACTCTCACATTTCGCTCTGTGGTGCCAGACAGCTCAGCTGTGTTCCAGTGCAATGCTTCCAACCCATATGGCTACATACTGGCCAATGCCTTTCTCGCAGTCATGGGTAAGATATATAAACATTCAGGATTGTGTAAAGAACCTGTTATAGCTGTTCATTTTTGTTCATCATTGATGTTCATGTATCTTTTTCATGTATCTTTTTTTAGACATGAAGCCTCGACTGCTGGGCTTTAGAAATCAGTTGGTTAAAGTGACAGAAGGTAGTCAGACTCTTCTGCACTGTCCATATTTTGGATCCCCAAAACCAGACTTGCGATGGTAATTAATCTGTAAATTACTGTGGAAAATCACAAAAATGGTTGCTTACATAAATGTGTTTATATTATATGTACTGTATTTTATATATGTATATGTGTATGTAGGTCTAAAGGTGGGATGGGTTCGTTAGAGGGAGGTCGTTTTAAAGTTTTGTCCAATGGAACACTGGAGATCAGGCGCACCAAACTCCAGGACCAAGGGACGTATGTCTGCAGTGCCAGCAATGTCATTGGGAGAGAGGAGATGGATGTACAGCTGGAGGTTAAAGGTGAGCCAGTGTTACACACCATATTATGGAATTTTACCTAATGCTACACACAGGCTATTCCTACATATCCATCCTTACCAAAAAATATGCAAGAATATTTGAGCTGCATGGAATGGTAGATCTCAGGACACCATTAAGAACCTCTGCCACTCCATAAATACATTTCTGGCATGTTGCGTTACTACTTCTATATGTGTAGCTCAATAAATATGACCCATATCCGTCAAGTTTCTAATTTACATTGCAATCTAACATTTCCTTCTGGGTATATTAGGTACTGTACGGGGCACTGGATTATAAGGAGCCCTATCAATTATCTATTTTCTGGTCTATTTTCTGGTATTTTATCTATTTTAACAGTATTATAAGACACATTATGTGACACTAGTTAGGCACATGGGTGTCACCATTTTTTCCTTCTAATTCTAAATCTATGCAGATTTCTCACCTGAAAACAGTTTATTTGGGTGAGCAAAGAACTTCTGTTTATTTACAGCAGGCTTAAAGTTGCAGAATTCCACTAAGGCTAGCCACAGTTAAACGCTAAATCCGTCAGTGCTACACTGAAGAACCCTGAGTGTTTCGGTAAGCCAGGGCTATAGTAGCTAGTGGTTCGTCCCACGTAGCTTGTTTTAGTACTGTAAACACGCAGGCGCAGGCAACAGTTCCATAATACTCAACTCTGAATGGTGAAAAAGCAAGTGCTTAGCACGGTTAGTGGCTAATGCTGCTTCAGCAGTGCTAGCCAGAGTTACCAGCAGACTACAGGCCGATAATACTCACCTCTACATGGCCAAAGAGCTGCTTAGCGCAGTTAGTGGCTAATGCTAATACTGCTCTAGTCTCGAGTCTCGGTGCTGGAGAACTGAACAGAAACTTTTTTATAACGCTGTATTTCAGCAAAGGGGCTTTACTGCTCCTTACAACCTGACAGGTAAAATTGGCGCGCTGATGATTTTGGGGAAAATAAAGGATTTTTCAATGCGCATTTCAGTGAGAAAAATACATTTATTTTTCCCCCTCTATTTCAATTAACACACGTTTTCTTCCAGAGCCCACCAAAATCCTCCGTGCGCCACATAACGTGATCGTGATCAAGGGGAGCTTGGCACGCTTTGAGTGTAAGTTCCAAACTGACTCAACCCTGGACGTGACTGTGACCTGGCTCAAGGACAAAAAGTTCCTGATCTTAGGTAGAAGGTACATGCATCCATCTACAAAAGCTGGATTTGAAATGTCACTGTCACATTTTAACATTCATGACTTACCCGTGTTGTGTGTGCTCTATATGCAGGATGACAAAGGACGAGGACTCTCTGACCATCGCTGACGTGTACAGGAGGGATGAGGGCGTGTACACCTGCAGAGTTAAGACTGAAGTGGAGGACGTCAGTGTATCCGCCAAACTTACTGTGATGGGTATGCAGAACATACACACACATATGCGCACACACAAAAACAAAGCATATAGTGAACATTAAGTCAAGTCAAGTCAAATTTATTTCTAAAGCACATTTAAAAACCACAAGGACCAACCAAAGTGCTGTAAAATACAGAAGTATGAACAATAAAATGTAACAACAATAAGATATAAGATAAGTAAATAAAAGTAGCATCAGCAAACCAGATTTAGATTAACCCCAGACATACAGATAAGTCATTAGAACTACAGAACTACAAACATTGAAAGGCCTGAGAGTACAAGTAGTTTTTTTAGATTAGACTTAAAACCGTAATGGTGGGAGATGCCTTAAGGGTGTTTTCGGGTGTTTTTGCTACACTAGCTTTTCTGGATCTGGTAATACTTATTTTGGTATGTTTGGTCAAGCGTGAATGCTGCTTTCGAGGTTAACAATGTTGGGTTTTCCTGACATCAGTGGCCTTGAATTTGTTTCAAGATATCTGCTCCTTGTGCTATGTGTGGGGTTGTGTGAATGGTTCATTTTGTAACATGATGCTTCAACTTTTTAGCATGACTTCTGCTTTTCAACAGTATATCCTAAAAAAATCCCCATTTTGATAGGACTGGAGTAAGTGTACTTTAATAAGCTCAGCTTTGGGCAGTGAGTGCATGTTTGCATGTCCTTATGCTTGTCTCATGCTGGCTTGCATGCATAAAAACATTTGCATACGAGAACAGATGCTTGTTTAAAGAGTTCCTGAATAGTGAAATGCCATGGATTGCAAAAGCTATCTTCTGTGTTGCTCAAAAAATAAAAAAATGAGCAAACCAAGCATTTATTTGAGGCAGTTGTGAAAAAAAAAACAATTCTCCATTTTCTGTGCTATATTTAGATCGCCCTGACCCTCCCACAGACCTAGAGGTGTCTGATCCATATGAGAGGAGTGCCAGACTCACTTGGATACCAGGAGACAGCCACCATAGCCCCATCAAAGGTACACTCATATTGTCACACACAGTCATGTAGATGTTGATCATGTTACATTCAATAGACTATGTGGAGTAAATTAAATTAAATTAAAATCTCTCTTTCAGAGTATCTGGTGCAATATACTGAAGATCTCCTCGCTGACTACTGGCTTGTACAGAGTGGATGGAAGAACCTGACCAGTTACCCTGGACATCTAAACTCAGTGGTGCTAAAACTCATGCCATTTGTGGAGTATCGTTTTCGAGTTATTGCGATTAATGGCATCGGCCCCAGCAGACCCAGCAGACCGTCTGAATACTATGAAACTGGAGGAGCTGGTTAGTTTTTCACATATACTAGTGCATCTCTAAAAAATTGAATATAATTGAAAAATTACTTTATTTCAGTAATTCAGTTCAAATTGTGACACTCATATATTTGTGTGCTGTGGACATTGTGCCAAGTCCTGCTGAAAAAAGAAATCCGCATCTCTATAAAAGTTGTCAGCTGGGGGAAGTATGAGATGCTGTAAGATTTTCCTGGAAAACACTGCACTGACTTTGGTCTTGATATAACACAGTGGATCAACACCAGCAGATGACATGTCTCTCTAAACCATCACTTCATTTTCCAGCAGGACTTGACACACTGCCAAAAGTACCAATTGGTCTTATATAATATTCTAATTTTCTGAGACAATGATTTTTGGGTTTTCATTGGCTGTAAACCATAATTATCAACAATAAAAGAAATAAACGCTTAAAACAGATCACTATGTGTGTTATACATCTATATAATATGAGTTTCACATTTTAAACTTAATTCTGAAATAAAGTAACTTTTCAATGGTATTAATTTTTGAGATGCACTAGTACATACTAGTGTTTAGTACTTGATTTGTGGAGCCCTGATTATATAATCTGTGTGCGTACTGTGATTTCAGTGCCCGATGCCATCCCGAAAAACATCAAAGGAGTGGGGACTGGAATCTTCAGAAATAACATGGAGATCAGCTGGGAGGTAAGAGAAGTTTAGATTCATAAATAACTAAGTTTGTCTGTGCGGATGGATGTTTGGATACATAAATAAATAGACTGTTTGTCTCATACAACAAGCCGTTTCATAGTAAATCATCATCATACAAATTATATAAATACTATTTTACAACTAATTAGTGCATTTATGGTAGCTAGATTACTCGATTACTTTTTACTTATGTTAAAATATGGATTAAATCTCATAACAAACACTCACTACCCATCCCTCTCTGTCTCGATTTTAATCATAATTAATTACATAATATATTTCATGCATATGAATATTCATTATTCATTAAAAAAAAGAAGTAAGAACAAGTGCAGTTAATCAGAATTAATCATAACTTATCTCAGGGTATTGTTGTAATTAGTCAGATGATTTTTTTTAAAACCTGTTGACACCACTACTATTAATATTTAGTTTTTATTACCATGGCACACGTTAAGTTAATAATCAGATAATCGATGAGCCCCTAAGGCTGATGTATTTGATAAAGTCAATATGCAGGGCAGAAGTAGAGGACTGCAGAGCATAAAAATGAAACAAAAACAAAAAAAAATGAATAAATAATTTAATAAATAACATTTAATGTAGAGCTTAGAGTTTATTGTGTTGATGTTTTACTTTTATTTTTAGAATTTAGTTCTTTCAGTAATCATACTTTTTTTGTTGCAGATATTGTTATGTATTAAGGACGTAAGACTTGTGCTTCTAAGTGGCGCAACTGTCTAAGTGTTGGATGTATCATTGCAAGATTGCAGGTTCGGTCCCCAGTGACGCAACAGTTATTTTTAGCCAGGAGTCCCAAAGAACATAACTGGCCTTGCTCTCTCTGGATGGCCCTCCCTCTCCCCATCACTCAATGCCAATTGGGCATTAACTAACATACAGAACAAAACTTTATTTGAAGTGTATTAGATACAAATAATAAAAAAAATAAATTATTTAATAAACTTAAGCTTCATCCTCCTAAATAAAAATGAAGTAGCATACTTTGTAGTAACTGTTACTAAGTAGTAAATCTGTAACAATACAGTTTAAGGAGTGAATTTACTCTAAATAATTTACTCTGAGCCTTTGCCAGTGTTCCTTTTATGGTTTTCACGTTTCATTTTTTTTCAATTTGTACCCATCAAAAAATAAATGGTGAAATCATATAGCAACTGCCATGAAAATCACAGCAGCCATGTAACAACACCCTAACTACCTATATCTACCTATTATTCATCTTCCACCTGGTACAGAATAGCAACTTACTTGTAACATTATATCCACAATAATGACCTAACAAATGCATAGTAATTTCACAGCTTGCACACAGATGCAGATGCTGGCTTTTGGCTGTATAACATATTTAATGTACTGTACTGTTGGTTAACTGTGTGTGTAACTGTGTGTGTGTGTTTGTTGTGTGTAAAGCCGTTGGAGTACAGAGAGTGGAACGGGCCAAAGCTGGGCTACATGGTGTGGTGGAGGCGGAGAGACTCCAGAGAGGAGTGGAAGAATTACACCACCTACTGGTGGTGCAGTCACATCATCTACGAGACAGACACCTTCACACCCTACGAGATCAAAGTGCAGGCCGTCAATTACTTTGGCCTCGGACCCGAGTCTCCTATCATCATTGGCTTCTCTGGGGAGGATCGTGAGTAATGTTATCTTCCATACACACAACTACACACGCTCATGTACAATTAGACACGTAAGCAAATAAATGAAGATGGTAAAATCAATTTAGTGATACCTTTAAAATGAACCGAACGGAGACTGTGATTTTGCGGTATATATCAGGACACTGTATAGTATGGGTAGGCCTACGATAATTATTAATTACGATTATTCAGCTATTGTAATCCTAAAAAGAAAAAAACACAAATAAAATTAAATAAAAACACTGATTTTAACCCAATAGAGCCCATTGTTACACCTTAGCCCATGTCTTCTGTTTCTCCCTCATTTGGTCTCTTGTGCTCCTGCCCCTCTGTTTACCTGTCATGTTTCCCAGCCATGTGCTATTGTTGTATTTAGTATCTGTCTCCACCCTAGCTCTGCCCCAGCCCTGCCCTATAGCATTAGTGTTCTCACCTGTGTCCTGTCTGTAACCCCGCCCCCTCGTCATCCAAGCCCAGGTGTTTCTCACTCTCCTCTTGTATTTAAGCCCCTCTGTTTGAATGTTCAGTGTCGAGTCTTTTGTATCCTTAGTATCCTTTGTATCCTTAGTATCCTTAGTATCCTTTGTATCCTTTGTATCCTTAGTATCCTTTGTATCCTTAGTAATCTTTGTATCCTTTGTATCCGTTGTATCTTTGTATCCTTGCCATTCGTTTGAATCCTCGTCTTCCGTGCACTCTGATTTTGTGTTCCTAGTTCTAGTTTATCCTTGCCTTGTTTTCTTTGTAGTTTTGTGCGTTACCCGAGTTTTGTTTACTGTTTTATTTTATCTTGTTTGTTTAATAAATAATATATATTGCACTTACGTCCATCCCTCCGTCTCCCGCGTAACACCCATGCTGACATATGTGTCACAGATCCTTCCAGCACTTTTACTTATGTTAACTCAAGTTTCCAACTGAAATGTACTAAACATCTTGAGAACACCATAGGTCTGTTAGGGTATGTGTAATCATGTGACCTCATTTAGTGCATGAGACAAAAAAAAAAAAACAACAACAACTCCGTCTCATTTATATTAATGGATTCTTCATGCTAACTAAAGACATCATTGATGTTAGCAAAATGATTGTGTTTAAGGCAAGACAGTCATGTACACCATACTTAAAATTTGGCATTTTATCCCTCTAATGCAGTAAACACACACTAGTGAGTACACACAGAAGACAGTGAGAACACGTGCCCAGAGCAGTGGGCAGCCATTGCTTTAGTGCCAAGAGAGCAGTGAAGGTTAAGAGCCTTGCTCAGGAGACACAAATTTACACCCCGCCTAACCCAGGTATTGAACCCACAACCTTGTTGTTGATTGCCCGATGCCCTATGCACTTAGCCCACTGCCCTAAAGGAACTTATGTTCATATGTTAAATTATACATCATGAAGTTATAAACCTCAGACATAGCTTTGTTTACAGGTCCCACTGCTGCTCCCGATGATCTGCGGGTCTCAGATGTTGAGAGTACTAAACTGACTGTT
Source organism: Astyanax mexicanus (assembly GCF_023375975.1). Classification (NCBI taxonomy): domain Eukaryota; kingdom Metazoa; phylum Chordata; class Actinopteri; order Characiformes; family Acestrorhamphidae; genus Astyanax; species Astyanax mexicanus. Next base: position 33,086,440 of record NC_064420.1, read on the forward strand.
CATTGGCAGCCTGTGCCCCAAGCCAGCATCAACGGAGAAATTAAGGAGTATACGGTGAGGCCTGGGTGGCATTTACTTCTAGAAAACCCAATGAAGCCTGGGTTTATTGTTAAGTTGTTAGTCTTCATGCAGAAACTGGAGTTAATTAGTTGGTAACAGTTTGATTAAACATATCTTTTGGAGGACCATAAGGTTAAATTGTAGGGCTTATGAAATATATAGTACAGGGTTCCTGTGGGTCCTTAAAAAGTCTTAAATTGTCTTAAATATACTGTAAATTTACAGTAGGTATTACATTTTTAGACGGTGCATTTAATGCTGGTGGGGACAAGACCAGCCAAGTCTGGTGTGCCAGTCTGAAGCGAGTTACCTACTCGAAAACTAAGGTTAATGAAGAGCTAGGTTAAATTTGCAGTGAGCTAACTAATATACTAATGTTAGCTATGTTACCAGGTAGAGAACTGAGGTTAACGGAGAAGTATCTCAAATTAGCAGCGAGCTAACTAACATACTAATGCTAGCGGCGAGTTAGCTATATTTCCAGGGAGAGAACTAAGGTTAACAGAGAGCTAGCTAAAATTAGCAGCGGCTAGCTAACGTTATCGGGGAGAGAACTGAGGTTAACAGAGAGCTAGCTAACATTAGTGGCGAGCTAGCTGACATACTAATGTTAGTGGCGAGTTAGCTATGTTACCAGGGAGAGAACTAAGGTTAACGGAAAGCTACCTAAAATTAGCGACGAGCTAGCTAACGTTATCGGGGTGAGAACTGAGGTTAACAGAAAGCTAGCTAATGTTAGCGGTGAGTTAGCTACATTACTGGGAAGAGAACTAAGGTTAGTGGAAAGCTATAGCTAACATTAGGGGCAAGCTAGCTAACTAGAAGGTCAAAATAAGTCTTAACTAAGACTATAATAAATAAATAATTTTAGGCTGTATTTTACAACTGCGGTTCTCAAAAGTTTAGTTTTTTTTACATTTATAATAGAGAATAGTGTTTTTTCTGTATTCTCTATGGATCCTACATGCAATTATTTGTGGTCCGTAACAAAATGTAACTTACATATGTTATGTTGGCTTTGTTCTGCATCACAATGGAACAAAATGAAAAAAAAGATAACAAATAAGAAATGTAAAGTTTTGATTTCCAATACATTATTTTCTACCAAAGAAATAATGACTAAATTTGTGGGTCTTATATTATACTTCTTGTGGTCTTAAAAAGGTTTAAAATGGTGAAAGAACCCTGATGGTAATTGTGGGTGTGGGCTACAGGGTCTATGGAGTCATATTTATGTTTATGTTGTTATTCAGGTGTATTACTGGCGAGAGAGCAGCCGTCTCCCTCATCATACCGTCAGCATAAGAATCAAATCCAAAAGCTTTAAAGCCAATGGTCCACGGCTTTCCGGCCCCCTTACTGGTCTCATCCCCTACAGCAACTACATGATGTACATTGTCGTGGCCAACAACCGATACGAGGGTCCACCTAGCAACAGGATTGGGTTCCAGACACTTGAAGGAGGTAATGACCACTGTTGTCATTTTATTGCTGGACTCAGAGATAAAAAAGCACAATCACATGAAGATGTTTTCTCTCTCTGTCTCTCTTTTTTCAGTGCCATCTGTCCCAAGGTCATTCAGGATCATGCACAGGCATTATGACACCCTGTATGTGGACTGGGAGGAGCCTGCAGAACCCAATGGCATCCTCATTGGATATACCCTCAAATACCAGACATGTGAGACACCTTTATCTTCAACATACTATTCTGTTTGTTTGTTTGTTTGTTTGATTATATAAAAACATTGAAGTTATTATATGGAGGTTTTTAGCTCTTTTTTTCTTAAAACCAATCTATGCACCAAAGCCCTTGGTAGAGCCTAGAAACTAAAAGAACTTATGCAAGCTGATGAGTGACTTCTCTCTGGATATTAAGTAAGGTAGCCAGACATAACTTTTTTGACAAAAGTTTGCAGTCATTAGCTTCTCATACTGTCTAAAGACAACAATTTTTGCAGAGAGCTTTCAGACCACAAAGGTATGTAAGTAGTTCCTCTCCTGGCCTACAGAGGTCTCCCTCAAATAAGTAGCACATTCATAAAATGAAAAGTGCTACATATGGGTCTTTAAGTGTTTTTTTTTTTTCAGTTCTATAATGAAACATCCTCAGAAGTTTTAAAACACCCCCATGTTTCCCTATTAATTTTGCCATTTTGCTTTGTAGAATTGTTGCATTTCAAAGACTAACAATTAGTTAATGGCTACTGGCATTTGGTCAAAGTGATGGTATGGCATGCCTTTTTAACACTTACTGAACAATAAATATTAATTTATTCTGCAGATTTTTATTAAAATTACTCATACTTCATCATGGAATTCCTTTCCATTGTTGTTCTTGGGGCAAAATCCAGAATCCCTGGAACCTTTACTTAATAATAATAAAAAAAAAACTTTTGGTAGCTTGTTATTTGAAGGGTACCTACATAGGGGCTTCATAATATGTTCAGAAGAATTTTTGCATAATTGATGTACTTAAAAAACACAATCTGAATATTTTTAACAAATTATCCCTGGTGAAAAAAAATATATACTTTATTGTATTTAAAACATATTGAGAAGTATGCTGTAAATATACTAACACTCAATGAATTTATTATTATGCTTTTATCAAATGTTTGAAAGTAAACTTTGATCATACTTTTTTAACGGTACAATATAGTGTATTTTAAATAAATAGACTACTATGAAGTACACTTTTAGTTTAATGTAATTCAGTATACTTCTAAAATATGAATGAAATAAATGAAAATATATTATAATGACGTGCATGAGTGTTGAATATTAAATTTAAAACTTCATTGATATGGTTTATGAAAGAGAAAAACAGTTATTTAAGGCATGAAAGAACAGTTCCAATACATAAGATGAACTAATGAATGAATTACTGATGTGTTATGAGTGAAAAATGTGTCACCACTTTAGTTTGAGGGTCTTAAAATCATCCATCCATAGAGCTTATGTCATGTTGCACTTACTAGCATAAGTTAGACATAAATATCCAAATATTGCTTTATAAATACATTATTCAATACTTATGAGTGTGTTATGAAGCCTCTATGTAGGTAGCCTTTAAATAAAGGACCATATTTTTCGCACTAGCAGTTATGCTAATGGTTTAGCTTTAGGGGGAATCTGTAAATGTAAGCTTACTGTAAATAAACGGAAGCGCTTTACTCACCCAAATAAACAGTTTTCAGGAGAGAAATCTGTGTAGATTAACATCCAGCATTCGATGACTTGTCTGACTTGTTTGAAATTTCTTTTTTTAAGAATTACAGTTTTGTTTACTTAACTTAGCTTAGCTTTAAAGGGCAAGACCTGCTGAATTTAGAAGGAAAACATGGCGACACCCCTGTTCCTACTACTAGTTACTAGTGTTGCATAATCCTTTGAGCCTTATTTATGAAAACAGACCAGAAAATAGACGTTTATTGATAGTGTGCCTTCTAATCTTATAACCTTATAGTGCTAAAAATACGGTATAACCAAGCTTCTTTACCAGTTGAAGGCTCTTCTCACTTATGCATTTAAATGGTTTGTCTATGGCATTGATTGAAGGACATTTAAAGCACCTCTATTTTTTTATTTTTATTATTTTCAAAGCATATATATACATTATTTGTGATTTCCCTTTGTTGACAGTGAATGTGTCAGGAGAGAGGATGCAGGTGGAGAACCTTCCCCCCAACGCCACCTCCTTCTCACTGCGCCGCTTCGACCGCTACACTCGCTATAAGTTCTCTCTGGCTGCCCAGACGCAGATTGGAGTCGGGGAGGTGGTCACCGGGGAGTCGCCCCATTTCACAACTGAAGGTATAAACATATTCCTACAGGCTTATACACAGGCCATTCACGTACTATAAAAGGTTATTGTCCTTCTTTTTGTGTGTCCACGCATATCATATTTGTGTGTGTGTGTGTGTGTGTGCGCTTGAACAGAATTTACCCGGGAGCAAGTGGATATAGCCACTCAGGGATGGTTCATCGGCTTGATGTGCGCCATTGCACTCTTGGTTCTCATCATGCTGACGGTCTTCTTCATCAAAAGGAGTCGAGGAGGAAAGTACCCAGGTACAATAAACACACCATTAGCCAGGATTTTTAACTCAAATCTCCGAGGCACAATAAGTGCACCATTATAGAAAATCCTTATGCACATCGCACCATTAGACAGGATCTGTAACCTAGGGTTTCTCAACCAATGGGCCATGGACAACTGGTGGGTCGTGAAGCACACTCTAGTAGTCTGCCTTAAGGGGTCCTTAAAGAGGCACTAAACTCTATCATTAGTAGCTAAAAGTGTTCATTTGAAGTTGTGAAATATACCAGTCCTGCCTAAAATTTTATAAACATTTGCTAACCTTTAAAAAAACTTTTTTTAAGGTTTTATTTCGCCTCTGCAGCACCCTCTCGGGTTCAATTGTGCTCTAGGTGTGGATTTTGTGTCTGTATACTTTGGTACGCAGACACTCACAATATGCAAATCAGTCAATCAATAATACCACCCCCTGATGACGTCCAACCTATCCAATCTACAGGTCTGGAAAAAAAATAGGAGAACACTTAAAAAAGTATGAGTGTCTTTGATTTTACCAAGTTGAAAACCTCTGGAATAAAATCAAGAGAAAGATGGACAATCACAGCCATCAAACCAAGCTAAACTGCTTGAATTTTTGCACCAGGAGTGAGTAGCGTTAAGTTATCCAAAAGCAATGTGTAAAACTGGTGGAGGAGAACATGCCATTTTTTAATTTTGATTTGAGGGTATAGTCAGCTAAAATCAGGGGGTTTAGTTACCCTTTAAAGAGGGCAGTACTTTGTAGTGGGCTGCACTTGACATGCACCGCGGTCACCACTTTTGAAGACCATCTGCTCTTTATAGATTTGCTGCTTTTGTCTCGACTGAAGCGAGGCAAGCAAATCTGTTTACTGTTTCCATCATGCATCCCATTGAAAACAATGTGTTTGAAAGCACAGCAGCAATTAATCATGTTCAAATTATAAACATTATATCATTATATAGAAACACAAAAAGAAAAATATATTGCAGAATTATATATTGTTATAATTATATCTTGGTGGGTGGTGAGGTGGAAAATGTTGAGAACCCCTGCCTTAGAATATATCTACATATATCACAGGGTATCTAATGCATATAAACCTGCTTTTGTTTTTATAGTACGAGCTAAGCGAGATTTCGCGCTTGGTCCGCTGGACGATAAGGAGGAAGGCACTTTTGACTACAGGTATGTCGTTTTCATAACTTTGCATATTGTCATTATTTGAATAGCATGTTTTTATTTGAAAAATGGGCTACATACAAACAATACAATCTTGAACATCATGGTTTAACCCTGTTATACCAACGTATGTTAAGAATATGAACCACCCTAACTTGCATTCTCTCTTTTTCACATTCATCCTTTCATCATTTATTGGTCTCATCTCTGTTCATTCTTCCTTATTCTTATTTTCCATCCAACATCTATTCTCATCGTGCCCCTGAAGGTCTCTTGAAAGGTATGATGTATGTCATACAAGGGTTGATGATTTTTATTAAGTCTGTTTCTTTGTGCAATATTATATTATTTTGTGCAGTAACCAACTGCTGTATGTATTCCAATATACTGAGTCATTTACTATAGTTTCACTAAGTCATTTCATTTTATATGGCTTTACAGAGTCATTTTGCATGGATATACAAAATCATTCACTATTGTTTCACTGAGTCATTTTACATGGCTTTACAGAATAATGTTCTATAGTTTCACTGAATCACTTACTATGGCTTTACAGAATCATTCCATTAATGTTTCACTAAGTCATTTCATAGCCTTTAAAGATTCATTTACTATAATCATACTATAACCAAATCATTTCACATGAATTTACAGAATCATTTACTATGGTTTCACTGAGTCATTTCACATGACTGTACAGAATCACTTATTATAGGTTCACCAAATCATTTTATATGGCTTTAAATAATCATTTACTATAGTTTCAGTCATTTCCAATGCAGTACAGAATTATTTACTATAGTTTACTATACTATAGACATTTTACACAATTTACTATAATTTCACTGATTCATTTACTATGCTATACAGAATCATTTACTATGGCTTTACTGAGTCATTTATTATGCTATACAGAATCATTTACTATGGCTTTTCTTGATCAAACTCACCATGTCTATGTATATGTGTTTATGTATATTTATACTGTACAGTATACTGTATGTGCCATGCTTTATCAACATGGTAATTTAAGTCCATATGAATGCATGTTTCTCACTGGGAGACTCTCTACTCACTACATGTTGTTTTTAATGTCATTTACTGTAGGATAACACGATTGTCCACCCTGCCCTACTCCAGACGGTATGTATTTTCTTCAGGAGCATTATGAAGCATAATGAGTAAATGAAAGTCATACATTACCCTGCAGCAAGTCTATGGATAGGAAACTCTAAAAACATCATTATTGTTTTACGGCATAGATAAGTAACTAATAAACATAACAAGCTAAATGCTTAAAGCAGCAGTCCCCAAGATCTTTTCCTTTTGAATTGGGAAGAGACAAGATATTCTAATTGATGATATCTGAGTTATGACACAATCATCTCTGCAACATCTAATTACATTCATTATAAAAACAGAATGGTCTGGTAGGTTCATTAGATGTAATTGCTCTCTAGATTTTGACAGTATTTCATAAATAAAACAATATACTCAAAAACTGTGCAATTACACATTCTCACTAGAGAGGCCTCTAAATCCAATAATCCCCCAAACTGGCAGACTGTCACGTTAAATGTACAATAAAAGCTTTAATCTGATGAGATGTTATATGACAACTTGAGCAATCCAGACAAAATCAGATAACTGTTGCAGTATTGCTGATATGGAGTCTGTGTGCATATACAGCTCTAGACAAAAAAAAAGAGACCACTTTGATTATAGCAAATTTAAAACCTCTGGAATATAATCAAGATAAAGATGGAAGCCATCAAAACAAGCTAAACTGCTTGAATTTTAGGCACCAGGAGTGGGGTAAAGTTATCCAAAAATAGTGTGTAAGACTGATGGAGAAAAACATGTCAAGATGCACGAAAACTGTCATTAAAAAACAGTTATTCCACCAAATATTGATTTCTAAACCCTTAAATTATGAATATGGGCTTGTTTTCTTTGCATTTCTCATTTTCTGCAAATAAATGCTCTAAACAACAATATTTTTATTTGGAATTTGGGAGAAATGTTGTCCGTAGTTTATAGAATAAAACCACAGTGTTAATTTTACTCAAACATACATGTATTAATGTATTTATGACAGTACATGTGTGTGTGTGTCTGTGTGTGTTTCTCTAGGGAGGAGGAGAGCCGTCAGGGTCGTAGTCAGGGGACTATTGAACACATGCAGAAGATGACCAACAGTGACGACAGCCTGATGGAATATGGAGAGGGGGATGAGATTGAATTTAATGAAGATGGCTCGTTCATTGGCGAGTACACTGGCACCAGCAAGAGAGACAGAGACAGCAGCCAGTACCAGGAGAGCTCTGAGGCCACCTCCCCTGTCGCCATCTACTCTTTTGCATAAAGCGAATCTCGTCGAACAAGTCTCATAAACAGTGAGAACAAGAAAAGACAGACTTTCATCTTCAATACAGCTTTGCATGGATGTGAGATGGCCATTTTCAGCCATTGTCAGCCAATTCAGGAGCAGGACAGAACCGGAATGCACTGATTCAGCTTTTAATATGGCGGAGGCGCATGGCTTAACTGGGACATTTTGCGGTTCTGATGATTGAAAGAGTGTTTTATATATCAATCAGGGTTGTTTTTCATGTTTACGGATGGAAAGAGACGAGGCCAGAAGGAGAGAAGAATCTATTTATCATGTTGATAAGAGAAAAGGTGTGAACATGAATTGATGATGATTATGATGATGATGGTGATGATGATTGGTAATGAGCTGGCTGGCTGAGACAAGGCCTGACAAGGTCTAAGGCAACTTTCGTTCTCCTGGACAGTATTTTAAATGACAATGCATATTTTTTTCTTCAATCTATATTATCTGCATAATAAAGCCTCAGTCCTCTATTTAAATGTTAACACACTCAGAGAAGAAGTGTATGCAAGTCACTATGAACCACTATGACATGCCGCTAACAGTCCTGTAGATATACTGTAATTGCTACTAATGGTTCACTACTGTTTCACTGTGAGTATCTTGGTACATTATGCACACCTGCTTAGATACAAGAAAACTCTTGTCTTGTCTTTTTATCTCTAAAACTGTAAATAATGTGATGTTTTCTGTGCAAAAATCATGTCATATTTAAGCAAACGTATTTCATATTACATTTAAATAAATAAATAATACATTCCAACTGTATGGACTTAGCATAAAGACTTTTGATCGTAAAATTGTTCATGTGTTCAAGTGCTACCTCAGGGATGATGGCATGGCAATGTCGATGGCGATGCTCTTTGCTACCTTAAACCCCGTCAACATTACGTCTATTATTACGTGTTGGAGTTTAAGAAATACATCTACACTGGTGGGCGTGGTGGTCTGGAGGTCAGGTGTGTTCAGGTAAGACGCACAAAGTGCTGTTAAGATACGAACATGCCAAAGTCAGTGAGCATCTGCCTCTTAAAGAGAATGTGAGGCAAGTGACACACACTCTAAGAAAAGTAAGTACAGATTTGTACTTAAAAGAGTACAAAGCTTGTCGCTGGGGCTGTACCTTATATTGAGGTACAAAAAAGTACCTTTCCATGAAAGTCCTTTTTTGTACCCATGGTTTTTGTGCCAGTTAAGATTATAAAGATTATAAACATTATCATCAACTAAATATGGCTCAAAAACTTGATGATGCAAAATTGACTGGCTTTCAAATAAAAAATGTGCAATTAAAATATATATTGTTAATTAGTACAGTGATACAGAATACTGAATGTACCTTTTGTTTGGTTAAATGGTACAAATTTGTACCTATTGCTGTTAGAAATGACTTTGTACTTCAGAGGGAACAAATCTGACCCTGTAAAGACCAATATTGTACCTTGGAGGGTACAATTATGAAGAGTGTACCTTTGAGTACAAAAAAGTACTCATATCGTACCTCTGTTTTTTAGAGTGCACTGATTGGTTTATTTCATGTTACACATAAAACGCACATATGATTAATTAAGAGAATTTCCGCATGCCTTTTAGTACATGCAATAATGTAAATAATGTGTTGTCATCTGTGCCAAAATATAATTAGGCAGACATATTGTATACTTTTAATTAATAATTCCAAATGTAAACACTTATCTTAGAGACTTATAGTAGTATGTAAATTGATTGGGACAGCTTTGGAATGCACACACCTGTATACAGTACTAGTCGTAAGTTTGGACACATATATATTGATTTTTTCATTATTTAAAATGTTTATACCTTGTAGACTAAAAGAAAAATCTCAAGTTTCTCGTGTTCAGTCGTTAAGATCATCAAACATGATGTGATGAAACAATATGAGGTTTCCTTGACAGTCATGAAGATGATATTGTTTTTCCTTTTTTTTATATGAGTCACACACAACCCACTCAACTTATGAAGACATCAGCAACCACTAATCAAGAGAATCTATTGGATAACTTTAAGGTTAGTCACATGATTCATTACCACAATACACAATGTACTTATCATTGCATAATCATATATTTAAAATCCTTCCGAACTGATATCACACAGTGTAGCTATATATCTAAAACTGCCAGTACTATTTGTGTCTGATAGAGAAGCTGTAATTGTATCAGTGGTTGAAAATTACTTACTTTCAAGGTCAGTCGCACAGACTTAGCTTGGCCTAAACATTGTTATGTGCTAATAGTGCCTGTAAATGGATTCACACCCTTGCATATTTTCCTTTTTATAGCTTTTAGTAATGAAATCTTGGTTAACAAATTTTGGCTTTTGTTTACTTAGTCAGTGGATGGACACAAAACATTTAAAGTCACTGAACATTTCCTGACGTTTAGTTAAATCCATCATTTAAAAAAGTAATAAATGGGATGTTCTTTAGACCAGTGATAACAAAAATGTAGCTTTGTCGAATCCTGTTTATCAGCTGCCAGAGCCCTGAGAGAGGTGATGTCGATCAGCACAAGGCATCTGTGAGCTGATGTATCCGAACCGAGTCACACCACCACAAACCCCACAAACACTACCTTCACTGTGAAGCATAGTGGTGGCAGCATTAGTTTAATTTACTCATTCAGAGTAGATATACTGTAGATAGGTACATGTCAATATAACATGCTTTTTAAACTGTTGACCCCACTTAACAAAGTAACCACTGACACCAGCGACATCATGTTTGGATGTTTAGCAATTGTAAATACTATTATTACTTAATATTTCTCACATTTCACCATGAATAAGTCAAAATTTTAACCACATAAACTCACACACACACACATATATATATATATATATATATATATATATATATATATATATATATATATATATAGTTTTTTATTCTTGTAAAAGCTTATTAATAATAATTAAGTTTCTAAAAACAATTATAAGAATAATATTCGACATACATACATTTTATAAGAACTGTACATTAGATTGTTGCTTCATCAGAGGTCATTTTAGAAGTATGAGTATGAGTCATGCCCCTATGTGACCACACTCCCATTCGTATTTCGTAAGATCTCTTGCTGTATTTTAGAACAACACTGCAGTCATAATGACTAAGGGAGATGTTTGTACTCTGTACTTGGAAACAGTTTTGAATTCAGTTCTTTCATGTTTAATTTTAATAAGCTAAATATTTTAACTCTCTTATTTTGCACTCATTGTTATTTTTTTTTTATCAGGTCAACCTACATAGTATAATCAGCAGTAACACCATGTAGCATTTTTACCTGAAAATAACACATTTAAAATCTGACCTTTATTAGCTAGAATAGCACTTCTTCGCCCTCTCTTTGCTACTTCTTGCTCCACATACTGCTAATTGCACTATGTGCACTATGTGTTGCACTATGGTTCTGTATCTCTCAGCTTGTCCAGAAATGCATGTGTAAAGTGTGCTCTTTAATGGTGGATCAATCAAAGCATGAATTCTTCTTCCCAACCGTAGACCAGAGTCCAGAAGCACAATGCTACATTAAAATAACAATAAAATAAGAGTTTATTAAAGAAGCATTGTACAAAACAGATTTTTCTTGCTAGAGTAGTATATAATACAGGTGCACTTATTTTTTATCTTGCTTAGCTACACGCAGTAACATAAATTTTAACCATGATTTCTGACTGTCACTGTTTAAAACAGTTGTTTCTGATAAAAAAAAAATAGCCAATATGCGGCTAGGTACATGGTGGGTGTATCTAAAAAAAACATGTTGTTTAGAGTTGAATCACATTCTAGGATGAAAACACTGCATTCCTAACCTAACTGCAATAACAGACCCAGTGACCTTTCTTTATAGCTCTGGTTATAGCGGATAACTTTAATAGCCCAAGTTTCACAAGGGCTGTGAATTACTACTGATGATGTGCCATTACTGGTTTAATGTGACAGTGTTTTAAAGGACAGTTGCATAGCAACCAATTTAACAACTGTCTGCAACTGTGTTAGATCATAAAGATAAGCAAGTGCCTGCATAGCTATAGAGTTCACAGTGAAGTGTTCATCTCTATGTGAAACAAGTTCAGATACAGCTTCTTTCATTTCATCTATTGCATGCGTCTGTTATCTATTGCATGTGTCTTATCAGCGTTATGTAAACTAACAAGTGTAAAGACCTCTTCAGCCTCATTCAGCGCATTAACATTTGAGCTGCATATTTTATTGCATGAGATTAAACACGGTATCTGATTTTGTTATCTGCTTGTCCTCATTCGGTTGGACCAGATCCCTTGATGTTTCATTGATATTGATAATTACTCTACCGGTCAAAAGTTTTAGAGCAAATTCATTTTTGGGGGTGTTTATTTAAGTCATTTTATTATTTCAGGTTTATTGAATAACCTAAATTGTATTAAAGTTAGCAGTAAACTGCCAGTGCTTTAAAGGAAAAAAACGATAAACTAAAAATAGAAAACATTGTATATTGTAAAATAAATTAAACTAATAGCACATTGTAATTTTTTTTATTACAGCTGGTAAGTAGCAATGGAAATTAGGGGTGGATGGATCGATTTAAAATATTGATAGTATCGATACTAACGCTGGTATTGAGTATTTATCGATACTTGTGTGATGAGCTCAATTCTTAAGTTTCAGTTTATCTTCGGTGACCAACTGGCCGAACAACACCGCTTTTCTCTTACCTCACTCATGCTCAATTAGCCCCTCCCCTTTTCTAAAACTAAATGAATGATTTCACTGGAACTGAAAAATAGATATTCTACCTACAAAAATATATAGTTATCAAACCTGAAATATGAATATGACTGAATAAATCTTTTATGTTAACTATCAAAGGAACATTAGGGGGAAAACAATCTTTTTTTGTTTGTTAATTGCAAATGCAGATCACCACCCCAATAGGGAAATTTAAGTTTTCTATAAACAAAATTGAAAAAAAAAAAAAAAAACTTAGCCTCATTCATTGTCAGTTAATAGTTAATAGTTAATAGAGATAATAAAGGAACATGGACTGGTCAAAGTCAATATTACCAACAGCTATCACAGCTATAAGGTAGCTGAGGTGGTAAAGTAGCCTCTTGAATTGACAAATAGCTTCTTGGGAGACACAAAAAGCCCTTTTCGACCAAAGAACTCCTAAGAACCAGCCTGCATTTGCACCAGTTTTAGTGGAAACAAAGATATGTGACAGAATATGTCATCAATAGAGAGGGCTGCAGAATCTATTTTTGTTGGTGGAAATGTGCAGAACGGTTTAAAATTAAGTGAGAATCTGAAACAAAAGGCTAAAAGAGAAAAAGGAATGCTCTAAGGCACGGGTTGTCAGAATCAATTAGATAAAGAGCCATATTAATAAAATTATGTTTTTATTGCATTTTAAATGACATTCTGCTATATAAACCTACCAAATTATTGGCACTATAAGGCTCACTTAAAATCCTTATATTTCAAAAATTGTCAGTGCGCCTTATAATCCGGTGCACATTATGTATGAATTTTACCAGTAAAATTCAAATTAAAAAAGACTAGAGCAGTATTAGCATCAGTCGCTAACCACCATAGCTCGTTCACCATTCAGAGGTGAGTATTGGCCTGTAGCCTGCTGCTAACCCAAGCCAGCACGGAAGGAGCATATTAGCATTAGTTGCTAACCACGCTAAGCATTTGCTCTTTCACTTTTTAGAGGTGCGTGTTATTTGCCTGCTGTTAACCCTAGCTAGCTCTGCTGGAGCTGCATTAGCATTACCTGCTAATCGTGCTAAAAGTGCTAGCTCTTTTGCTGCTCAGATGTGAGTATTATCGACCTGTAGTCTGCGTGTTTACCATATTAAAACAAGTTACGTGGGATGAACCGCTCGCTGATAGTGCCCTGGCTTACCGAAACACCCAGGGTTTCTCAGTGTAGCACTGTCAGACAGCATCTGGAAAACTAAGCTTACTGTAAATATACAGAAGCGCTTAACTCAAATAAACAGTTTTTTAGGAGAGCAATCTGGGTAGATTAACATCTAGCACTCTTTTAACTTTAAAAGAAAACTATTATTTTTTAAGAATTACAGTTTTATTTACTTAGCTTAATTTTACAGGCTGAATTAGAGGGAAAACATGTTGACACCCCTGTTCTTTACTAGTATTGTATAATGCACCTGGCATCTTTTCTTTGCTGAAAGTTCATTCATTCTTGGGGTCTGTTTTTTGAGGGGGAGAGAGCGAGAGAGAGAGAGAGAGAGAGAGAGAGAGAGAGAGAGAGAGAGAGAGAGAGAGAGAGAGAGAGAGAGAGAAAGCAAGCTGAGCAGTTTGGGCAATTTTCCTCTGCGAGCAGTAGTTGTAGAATTGTACAAAAAGTCACTAGATTTGTCTCTACTTGCTTTTTTGGAAATAACTCACTTAATCAAACAACAATCTAATTTAAAAAAATCATCAAAATTAGCCTAAAATATGCCTAAAATATAAATCATGATTTTAGCTTTGATTAATCACAGAATATTGTTATGATTAATACAGCTATAAACAAATATTTTTTAATGATTGACACAATTAATATAAATTGTTATTATTAATTTAATTTTTGTGTGTGTAGAAGTGTTTAGGATGGGGGACCTATTCAAAGGGTAGCTTAAGGGACCTGATCACCTTAATCCACCACTGAGCCTTGTGTTTGACACATGGGCTCAAGAATATTCAACAGAGTTTTGGTTATCTGAGTAACGTGGACTATATCCTTTGACCTCCACCTTGTCTGAGATCATATACAACAATCAGTTCATACAAAGAAGAGGCTCTTGGGTTTAATGCTGTGAGATCTGTCGTCAATTTACTTCTATCACTATATTACTAGCAATTTGGTTTACATTAGTTGAAACCTTCAGTGACGTATACATCTGTGACGTGTTTCCAGTGTCTTATCACTGTCTGAATACAGTGATCTTAAGGTTATGTAACCTTAATGCTGCAAGATCCTTTTATTCCATTTGTTCTATTAATCAAAGGAACTTCAGTCAAGTGGGGTGAGGATCATAAAGTCCTTTAAGGAATTTTAAGAGCATGAGGTGAGATGAAGTGATAGTGGAATACAGTGTTAAATTAGAGTATCTTAGTATGTAATACATTATGAATATGTATCTTATGAACTTATCTATCAATAAATAAACATTAAAATAATGTGTGAATAAATTAATATATTGCATTGGTGCACAGGAGTATTGGGAATAACACCTGTTTCTTCCTTTCATTTTTGTTTTTTTTTGGAATCAGTGGTATTTTTAGGATAGTTTAGCTTGAATTTGTTGGAGAAACCATATTTTCTGTCCAGGAAAGCCTTTCACAGACAGATATTGAGGCATTGCTGTGAAGATTTGATTGCATTCAGTGATCAGAATAGTGCCAATAGGTTAATGGTTGGAAGTTCACTTCAAGTATGTAAAGGAATGTACAAAGGTTCTTCTGTTCTGCTGCTGTTGGACTGTACAACTAGCACTGATCCCAGCAAACCACACAAACACACACTCTATATCCACCTATATATAACATTTTTACCCTACCATAACAATGTGCAATATCTACACATGCAGTGCACATTGTTCCACATGCAATTAATACAAATATTCTTTAAAAAATACCTAAAGTTTAATATTTATATTTATACCTAAGTTTTCTACATGTGTCTACATGTGTTATCCCTTTGCCACTATAACACTGCAAATCACCCTCTATGTAGGACTAATAAAGGATTATCTTATCTTATCTTACTTTATCTTATCGTGCCTTATC
This sequence comes from Astyanax mexicanus, assembly GCF_023375975.1. Lineage (NCBI taxonomy): Eukaryota > Metazoa > Chordata > Actinopteri > Characiformes > Acestrorhamphidae > Astyanax > Astyanax mexicanus. The sequence continues at coordinate 33,101,939 of NC_064420.1, forward strand.
TTATCTGTATCTGCTCCAAGAGACCTTGTTTACTTGCAATAGGATCTACAGAGACTAGACAAGCTGTAAGTGTGCACCTGCCCATCTGTGTCAGCTCTATTAATCACATCTTGCATGTACTGCATATATTAATCTCTAGCAGCAATACAGCAATTTTTCACCTATGGTGCTAATGAGGTTATCACTGCCAATGGAAACCCATAAATCTTAAGGTACAGCATTAGTTTCAAAGTGCAACTGGAAATTAACCGTCATTAAATGTGGTGTTTTTATCAGACGATCATTTTTATCACTATCAGCAACCTAATAGCTGTGTGATAAGTAGGTGCAACTCCATATATTAATATGTTAAAAGAACAAAGGTGAGAATAAGATTATAGAGAAACAGAACTACTACAATCTGTATATATATAGTGCTCCTATTTGCTCAGAGACTCTAAGACATTAACTAGGGATATTAAATGGTAATGCTAAGTCTTATCAGTGTATAAACTGGTTTATAAGCTGTGTCTGTTCTCTTTAAACATGTCTTAAAGTAGCATGGTGTTGGGAAAGCCTAGTCTAACAAGACCTAGTCAATTGTGAATCGAGCAGCTGGATTTAGGGTTGCGTGTCGGTTTGTCTTTGTTATTGTGAGGGCAGCTCGAAAAGCGCAAAAATTTGCATGTATTAATTCTCTTAATTAATCATTGGTGTGTTTTGGGCGTAATGTGAAATAAACCAATATGTGTGTTACTTGTCATTCCCATTAAGAGCCAGATGAGCTCTGACTTTGGCACGTTCATATCAACAGCGTGGCACTATTGTGCATCTCAGCAGTGGATATTAACCTGCGTGTTCACGCTGTGAAGGTGCACCAGCAACTCATTTAAGGGAACAGCAATTTTTGAGTGAAATGAGCATTGTTGTTTATTATATAAACTACAGAAAACATTTCTACCAAAAGATATGGCTGAAATAACAAAAAAATGCAGAGCTTTCAGACCTCAAATAATGCAAAGAAAACAAGTTCATAATTATAAAGTTTCAAGAGATCAGAAATCAATATTTAGTGGAATAACCCTTTTTAAAATCACATTTTTTTCCATGCATCTTGGCATGTTTTCCTCCACCAGTCTTACACACTGCTTTTGGATAACTTTATGCCACTCCTGGTGCAAAAACTCAAGCAGTTCATCTTAGTTTGATGGCTTGTGGTCATCCATCTTTCTCATGATTATATTCCAGAGGTTTCCAATTTGGTAAAATCAGCGAAACTCATCATTTTTTTGCCAGAGCTGTATAGGAATAGACTCTGATGATTGACTGTTGTCTAGGTTCATTCCAGTCAGTGGCGCACCTGTGTTTGCCAACAAAATAGAAACATCTGAACACATTCACTTCCAGACCACACCTTTCGAAGGGTGTACAATAGGGCCCTGTGTGTCTGTACTCATACACAGGCACAAATCGCGTACATTCAAGAATTTCCCCCCGGGGATCAATAAAGTATCTATCTATCTATCTATCTATCTATCTATCTCTATCATTCACCTGCATCAGACAAAGCCTAATTTTCCTTTTACATTAACATTTCCTTTTGGGGAAGCCATAACATTAGTTTCATTCAGCTGCATGTAATGAAACACTCTATTGTTAAGCTACTAAGGAAATGTTTCCTTCATGGAAGAATGAAAACGTGAGTCAACCTATTTCGATCTTTTGTCCCTGTTTTACTGTTTCACAACATGTTAGAAAAAAATGCACATTTTAAAGCTTTATAAACATAAAAAACCCTGCTTAAGCCATGTCCAAACAATTCAATTAGTATGTACATAAATATTATATATGTATATGTGGCATTCTTCACTGATTGTGAAGTTGCTTGTCTGTTCACCCACTGCACCCAATGGCCGCAAAACATCGGAAATGGAATCCCTCATCTATCTGGCACCCACTATCAGGTCTAGCTTGAATTATGAATTTACATGAATACAAGTATTCACATTCATTGCTCAGGTAGATATAGTATAGATATTAGGGTTTACAATACTACAGTGCTGTAGAAGCTGAAGTATTAACTGAAGCTTTTTATTTAAGTAAAAGTGTAAAAGTACTGAATTCTAAACTATGTAACGTATATAAGTAATAGTAATGTAGGGGGGAAATTCTCAGGTTGAGCCACAGGGTCCTTTAGTGCACTCCCTAGGTGACAAAATGGAAAGCGCTGATTGGACAATATGTGTTTCCTGTCTGTGAAGTTCAGTGAGAGTTCAATGAGCCGCGAACATATTTAAGCTGTTAGCTATTTAAGGAAATCATAAATACATTTGGAGATATCATTCTATTAAAAACTGTAGCCATGATTGTGCAACAACATCAGTTTCCCCCTAATGCGACATGTGTAGAGTGGAATCTTGGTTATTAATTGACCTTAAGTACTACACACCTAAGAATAAGACACTGTTTTTCTGTTTATAAAGACATTACAGAAAAAGTTCCTTATTAAGCTTTTTCATATTGCCTGTAATTATTGAGCATCCTTTACAAAACTATATACATCCAGGGAATATATTTGCATACCAGAATACCCAGAGCAGTAGTCAAAGGTGAAAATAAATATAAATAACACATTTATAAATAAAAATAATTCTGATCTTTATATAACCTTAAACAAATCCGAGTTACATCATTACCTCAAATTACTTCTCAAATGTTTCCTTCTATGTATATTTCGAACAAGTCGTCATCATTCTTAGAATTGCAGTGATCAGAGTTGCCAGGTTTGCAGTTTTCCCACCAAATTAGGCTTGTTTGAAAATCCAATTGCGAGTAAAAATTTAGAGGTGGCAGGGTGGCTTTTTTGGGGGCTACTTTTAAAAATTAAGATGAATTACAACAATAAGAACCAGGAGAATGAAACGACATAAAGGACAACATGAAAGAAGAGTGAAAGAGAGAGAGAGAGAGAGAGAGAGAGAGAGAGAGAGAGAGAGAGAGAGAGTTGGGAAAACCGCACTGCCCTCTGCCCCGTCTCCAGTCCGGTTCCCTGGATTCTTTTGATGGAAGCCCGAAGTAGAGATAAGTTATAGAGAGACAGAACACTTGATCTTCAGCAAAATAACAATTTATTAAAACAGAGCTCTGGGAACGACTTCCACTCACAAGGAGTTCCAGATAAGAAGTTCCAAGATTATTCACAGACATGAGCAGTTAGAGACAAACCCCACCTCAGGCTCACGGAGGAAGGCACCTTAGTCAGTTCCCCAAAAACTGGTTCTGGCTGGTCTTGATCAGAAGTTTGTCTGTCAAAATCCTTCTTACGCATACAGTAGGACTCTATCCTCTTTGCTTCCCAACAGTTTTGGGGCCTACAAGCTCTAACGGTCAGATTTTGCAAGTAACTGATTGTTAAGACAGAGAAGTATTTTAGAGAACTGTCTCAGCTGCCTTCCTCCGCTCTGCCGGTAACATGTCACCACCTTTCCTTTAGCTGGCCTCAAGCTTTATGTTAAACCCTGTTGTCTACCATAGTATCACACTCTTATAGTAATGCAGTTGATTATATTTCATTAGCTTGATTAGTATTAATTATAGTAAAGTTCTTGATTATAAAAACATTTTAAAGCATATTTCTTACAAGAGAGAGAGAGAGAGAGAGAGAGAGAGAGAGAAATCACAGTGTAAATAGAAATAACTAAGCGATGAAAAAAGATAAAAAGGAGAGTTCAGGAGAAGCAAGAACAGAAAAGAGTAAGTAAAAGTGTTTTTTTTTTGCTAATTATGTTATTATTAAATGTTCTTGGCTGAGATATAAAACTGTTATAAAAATCTAATGTTACAATATTATTAATGACTTTAAGATAAATAGCAATACTTGTGCTGCTCAATCTAGGCTGTATCCTTTGAAAAAAAAGGACTTTTATGTTGAAACTTATGAGACTCTTATGAGACTTTTATTTTGAAACTTGTTGAGCAACAGGAACAGGAAGTAGCATATGAATGCAGGATTTTGCTTTGTCATTCTGATAACTTTGAAGGAGCACACTAGTGGAGTGTATACTGATAATAGTCGTACATAGACACAGACATATAATTTGTTCTAGCTTCTGAAGGGTGGGTTTTAAACTGAATTTGGGCTGGATATTTTTGTTGGACCTGGCAACCCTGGCAGTGATACTGCCATGTTGGTACACACTGAATCAGACACAGCAGTGCTGCTGGAGTTTTTAAACACCTCACAGTGTCCCTGCTGGACTGAGGATATTCCACCAACCAGAAAAAACTGTATCGCTAGATCATCCTGCGGGCAGCATACTGTGATCACTGACGAAGAGATTAGAGGATGATTAACAGAAACTGTGCTGCTAACACATTTCAGCACTGTTAGCTAATAAAGAAGTCATAAACACATGTGGAACTAATGCTTTTATTCCATTACACATTTATAGCCATGGTTGCACAATAACCTGTGACTTGTGTGACACATGATCGTCTTAGTGAAACCTGAGTGTGTGTGTGTGTGTTGGTTAATCATTGTCTTGTGTAGGACTAGCAATCAATATAACCAAAAGCATTTCTGTTTTTGCTCACTGCAGGAAACATCACAGCAGGAGTAACATCAAGAACAGAATGACGAGACTGACTCTGTTGGCAGGTACGTACAGTAGAGCCGCATTTGTAGAGCTTTTATTTTGACATTTTGCATTGAGCTTTAATATTGACATTTTTAAAATGTCATTTAATAATGACTTTTTATTCATTTTTTTCTTTCCTTATTATTTTTTAGGCCTTTGCCTGTTATTGGCGCATTTTGGTGAGTTTTCTGTGCACATAATTTGAGAAACATTTTATTAAATTAATATACTTACATATACAGATTTATGTGTAATTATTTATATTTTATTTTAATTATTATTATTATTATTTTTTTTAGGTACTGCTACTGACCTTATATGCTACTTCACAAACTGGTCCCAGTACAGACCTAGTAATGGGAAGTACTTGCCTGATAATGTTGATCCTCAGCTCTGCACCCATCTAATCTATGCCTTCTCCGTCATTAATTATGCTAACGAGCTGGTCACCTACGAGTGGAATGATGATGTTCTCTACAAATCTTTTAACAATCTGAAGCAAAGGTATGTCTTTGTTTCTTTAAGTTTAATAATATTATATATTTTATTAAGCTGGCTTGCTAATCCTTGATTTCACATTGATAAATTGAACAGGAATCCCAGTCTGAAAACTCTTCTGGCTGTGGGAGGATGGAACTTCGGTACATCCCAGTAAGAACTATATTTATTTATATAAATAATATGTTAATGGATCTGTGTAAAAAGAAAAAAAACACAGACATTTGAAAGTAAAAAAAATATAAATTAAATAAAAAATACATACTTGCGTGTACAGGTTCACGACCATGGTGTCGACCCCAGCAAACAGACAGAAGTTCATCCAGTCCTCCATCACGTTCCTGAGAACTCACGGTTTTGATGGGCTGGATCTGGACTGGGAGTATCCAGGATCCCGTGGAAGCCCTGCAGAGGATAAACAGAGATTCACACTGCTCTGTAAGGTCAGTGGTTCAGATGTTTTACTGTCATCAAATTCTACAGACACGAGAGTAGCCTACACCTTTAATCAGAAATAAAGCAATGTTAGTTTGATGTGGAGCCAGAAGATGCACCTTTCCAAAAAAAAAACAAATAAATAACTTGAGTAGAAGTACAAAACTACAAGATAAAAAAAAAAAACTAAAATATAGTTACAAGCAGAACTGCAAAGAAAAATCATTCATTTTAAGCATATATAAGGTTTTCCATCAGGTGTTAATCAGACATCCCAAATAGAAACTGAATCAATGTTCTTTTCCAGTGATACAATTATATACTATATTCAGACTACCAGTTCAAATGTCTTAGACCATTAAGACAGATTTGAAATGTCCAGACAGGCTAATTCATTTTGATCACCTGCAAAAAAACAGTACAGACAATTGCAGAAACAAATAAATTTGCCTGCATTCTAAAAATACCCTTAGGGCCCTATTTTAGCACCCTGGAGCTGGGTTTAGGCTGTGTCCGTGTATCTTTGGTATCGTAGGGGTGCAAAAAATAAGTCTTGTGTGGCTCGGAATGTGCAAAATTCTCTTAACTTCGTGAAATAATCATAAAAAAAAAACAATTAGTGTGTCACTTGCCAATCCCTTTAAAGGGGCAGGTGTGCTCTGACTTTGGCAAATTTATATCTTAAAAGTAATAATAATACTAGCTCAAAATAAACAGAGATCCCAAACTTGTGTACATGTTGTGTTTAAATATATTACCCGTGTTATGAGGTTTTCATGCACCTTTTATTATACTGACCTGCAGGAGCTTTTGGAGGCTTATGAAGCTGAAGGCAAGGCTACTGGACGTCCCAGACTGATGGTCACAGCTGCAGTGGCTGCTGGAAAAGAAACCATTGATGCTGGATATGAAATCGCTGAGATTGCCAAGTAAGATATGGGTCACTGCATATAAGTTTGTTATATACCAGAACACTTCAGTTTCTCTGATTTTGCTATTTTTTAATTCTTTAAACTAAGGACAACATTTCTTCCAAATTCCAAATAAAAATATTGTTATTTAGAGTATTTATTTGCAGAAAATGAGAAATAGAGAGCTTTCAGACCTCAAATAAGGCAAAGAAAACAAGCTCATATTTATAAAGTTTTAAGAGTTCAGAAATCAATATTTGGGGAAATAACCCTGGTTTTTAATCACAGTTTTCTGCTTTTGGATAACTTTATGCCACTCCTGCTCCAACAATTCAAAAAGTTAAGCTTGGTTTGGTGGCTTGTGATCTTCCTCTTGATTATATTCCAGGGATGGTCAACTTTGATCTAATTACAAAAGAGTCTTTTTATCTAGTTAGTTTATCTATGTTAAAATTTGTTCAGCACAGATGCTGATGTTCTACAGCATTATCGGATACTTTAAATACGCTTTAATTCCACTGTTGCCTAATGTTTTGAATTTTCTTTTTTCAGGTATCTGGATTTCATCAGCATCATGACTTATGATTTCCACGGGGCCTGGGAAACTTTCACTGGCCACAACAGCCCTCTGTATCGCGGTTCCCATGACCAAGGAGAACTTATCTACTTCAACACTGTAAAAACACACATTATTCTCTTCACTTGTACTTTAAATTAATAGTATCTTGATTTCTGAGAGACAGTAGGATACAGAATGAACCTAAATATTATATTTTTCGTAATTATTTTGCAGGATTTTGCTATGAATTATTGGAAGGATCAGGGTACCCCTCTGGAGAAGCTGAGGATGGGTTTTGCCACTTATGGCAGAACATTTCGTCTGACATCTGGAGACACTGGAGTTGGAGCTCCAGCCAATGGTGCTGCTTCTGCCGGGACCTACACCAGAGAGGCAGGATTCTGGTCCTACTATGAGGTCAGTATACGCACAGTAGCTCAATGGGCTTTACCCAGGTCTTCAAATGTCCAGAGAATTCAGTTTCCAGTCCTGAATTTTGTTCTTGCTGAAAGTTAAAGCAGCAGTCCCTGAGATTTTGTTTTATGATTTTAAATAGAAAGCAATAGCATTCCTGAGAAGGAAGAAGACAAAATATTTAATTTAATGGTATCAGTGTCGTGACACAGCCATTTCTGCAATACTAATTAATTTTATATAAAAAAACAGTGGTCTGGTAGGTTTGTTGAATGAATTTGCTCTCTGATTTTGACAATTCCAATTTCATAAATGAACAAAATGAACAACGCAACAAACTCAAAAACATAAAATGTCACACAGAAATCTATTTACATTAACTTCTACATGCTCTGTGCAATTACACATTCTCACCAGAGAGGTCTCTAAAATCCCCAAATCCCTAAAACTTACAGACTGCCCCTTTAAGGAAACAGCTAATGTAACCTTCCAAAAATGATAAAGTACATTAGTGAAAACTGGATTCAAGGTTCAAATTAAAATACATCTGGGCTATATATTCCCATATCACTATATTTAAGGGAAACCGAATGTGTCATCCTACTAGTGTATTTTAGGGCTGAACTTTAACAGTTTAGTAACTCATGTTCCCTTTTCATTAGATCTGCAACTTCCTTCAAGGAACAAACATCCAGTGGATCGATGATCAGAAAGTACCTTACGCTACCAAAGGAAATGAGTGGGTGGGGTTCGACACCCAAGAGAGTTATGAAATAAAGGTATGTATGAAAAAAGGTGTGTCGTCAACCTTGCTCTTCACAATTTCTAGGCATATCTTACAACATTTTCCCTGTTTCAGGTCCGCTATCTGAAAGATAATAAATTTGGAGGAGCAATGGTCTGGGCTTTGGATCTGGATGACTTTGCAGGACAGTTCTGTGGGAAGGGCAACTACCCTCTTATCAGCCACCTCAAGAAACTGCTGAATTCAGGTACAGTAAACAACATTATTATAGTGTAAAACAATGACTGACATGACATTTATAAAAGACGAAGACTATGTACTTATTTGGGATTGAGTATAGAAGAGGATGAGATCAAATCAAGGCTGAGGACAGATGAAGTTTGGACCTCATGCTTCAGTACGAGAATGGTACATTTGAGGGAAAAAAACAATTAAAAATACAGTGGTTTCTTTACCTTTAAAGCACCATTATGTATATATATATTCTGTAACTCTGAGCTTTAGCCAGTATTTTCCTATTTGAACTGTGTGATATGTCACAGAATCTGTGTGGGTTATGGCCTCCGAATATGCCTACTGCCATTCCCCCAGTCCCATTTCCACACTCAGGTTTGCCAGGTATAGACAACAGCACATAAACAGTGGGCTGCAGCCATGGAAATGATCAAGCTGGCTATTTTTCTGCTGAACTTGAAATCACTGGGCTTCAGTAAGGTTGGAACGGTGGAAAAATCGATTTATTACTAGATCTCGGAGGTGGGCTTTTCAACAAAGTTTAGTACTCTATAACGTGTATTATACCAAAAGTAAATTTCACACAGGAGTTCTCCTTTAAAGTAAATCAATCTAAATACACATACATAACAACTTATTGACTGATTATTGTACTTTTATTATGTACTGAATTATGTTATCACTATTTTGTCACTACGTATAATAGAAATTAATAAAAGATTGATTAATATATTTGTCTGTGTTGTTTGTGAACAGATCTGCCTCCTCTGCCCTCACTTCCTCCAACCACTGCTCCAATCCCTGTGACGACTACGTGCATATCTGCTGCACCTGAAACAACTGCTGCACCTCAAACATCTACCGCACATCAAACATCTACCACAACTCAAACATCTACCACAACTCAAACTGCTCCTGAGTCTCAAACATCTACTACTCCACCAGCTCCCCCGACTGATCCTCCAACCATTGAGTTCTGTCTGGGCAAGTCTGACGGTATCTACCCAAATCCTAGTGATCCTACGTCCTTCATCCAGTGTGCTAACGGCATTAAATTCGTACAGTACTGCCCTGCAGGCACTGTCTACAGTGACAGCTGCAAATGCTGCAACTGGCCTAACTAAACGCAGGGTACTGACTATAATGGGATGCACACATGAGCACTTTGAACTGAGTAGATGACATGTATTGCAGTGTGTTTATGCATATTTGTATGACTATACAGAATGATTTGTAAATAAAGTTTAATTAAAGAAGCTGACTTTACGTTTCCTTGGTAAAGTAAATGATACAGAGCATGTATAAACTACTGGCTTTACATTACTGCAAGGCATGCACTGAAATAACCTGTTTAAGTTGCCAAATATCATCTCAAAATAATAAATAGCACTGACAAGGTACTTTATATGAGTAATTCAGTTCAAAATGTTAAACTTATATATTTTATACAGCTCTGGAAAAAAATAAGAGACCACTTTAGTTTCTGAATCAGTTTCTCTGATTTTGCTATTTAGTGGTATATCTTTGAATAAAACAAACATTGTTTTTTTTTTATTCTATAAATTACAAACATTTCTCCTAAGATTATTGTCATTTAGAGCATGTATTTGCAGAAAATGAGAAATGGCTGAAATAATAAAAAAGATGCAAAGCTTTCAGACCTCAAATAATGCAAAGAAAACAAGTTCATATTCATAAAGTTTTAAGAGTTCACAAATTAATATTTGGTGGAATAAATAAGTTTACATGCATCTTGTCATGTTCTCCTCCACCAGTCTTATACACTGCTTTTGGATAACTTTATGCCACTCCTGGTGCAAAAAAATTCAAGCAGTTCAGCTTGGTTTGATGGCTTGTGATCATCCATCTTCCTCTTGATTATATTCCAATTGTTTTCAATTTGGTAAAATCAACCATATTTGATGATAATTTCAAAGTTCATGGGGTGTGTCCAAATTTTGACTGGTACTGTTATGTATATACTGCTATGTAATTTTGAAGCACTTCCATTGGTCCATTCTTTCAAAGAAGTGAGGGCTTATGCTGTTGATATCCTTGTGTTGGAAAATTAGGATCGTAAACATGTAGCTGACAGGTCTGTTTTCTCATATATATATATATATATATATATATATATATATATATATATATATATATATATATATATATATATAATTTCCCCCCACTTGACTGGACTTTTAACACATTTTAGAAATCATACGACATACAAATTAAAACAAACTGACTGAAACATGAGTGAACACATTTCAAATAAGGGAATCGTGTTTATTATCAGCTTAGATCATGTACTATTAAATATATTAAAACCAAAGATCTGTCTTTATTTAAAGAGAAGCATAATAGTTAAAATAGTCACTGTGCTTTCAGGCCTAAGCACATATTTCCCTTCAGAATATTTCTTCCGGCCTCTGCATCCATGTATAAATTCATTTTCTACCTCTAAAAGAGTCACATTATCATCATCACAACCACAATCATCATTATTATAATCATTAGCTTCATCATCATCATAACCATCACAGGTAATAAGTAATCAACTACAATCATTAAATAAACAACATTATAAAAAGCATTTAATTCAAAACACTGCAATCAACAATCTTGCAATTCTTTCATTTTCAGTCAAAGGCTGGCAGAAAGGTAAAGTCAGTGCAACTAAGTGAACTTAAAACCTAAGAAACCGCCACAAAAAAAAAAATACTAATTTGGTAATGAATGGGGATGAAGCTCCGAGTTGCCAAGCAACAGCATCAAACCCTAAATGGTTTAGAGATGATCTGGAAAGAAGAGTGGACCCAAAATTCCTCCTGACATGTGCACAAACCTCATCATCAACTGCTGTTCTTTCCAACAAGGGTTTTGCCATCAAGTTTTTTTTAAGTCTTGTTTTCCAGAGGGATTAAATATAATTTCTCTATGCAAAATGCAAATAAATGTATATCATGTTTACAATGTGTTGTATTTTCTGGATTTTCTTTTTGATATTTTATCTCTCACCGTTAAAAGTATCCTACCATTAAAATTATAGACTGTGATATAAATCATGATCTAAAAAGTCGAAAAGTTTGACAGTCAAGCTTATTTAAAGTCTGATATCTCTTTTCTTTTCTGAAGCAGGTTCACCCAAAACATTACTTAGCTTAGCTCTCTAAGTGCATGTTCAGTGCATTTTACAGATTCACAGCGTTTGCAAGTTTTTTTTTTTGTTTTTTTTTTTTTTTGCAAGAACACTATTAAATGTCTAGTTATCTCCAACCAAAAAACAGGTTCTCATGCACTTCATGCTAATGCCACAAACTTTATCTTATTATTAGGTATATAATGCGCAAGTTTTAAATGAGTAAAAACTGAAAAAAGAAATTGACTAATGCTCCTCAATCAGAAAAAAGGTTTCGTCATTAATATGCATGACCTCATTAAAATATCAGTTTTGGTTGCTGATATTGTATATTAGATTACACTGTGAAACTGGCAGGGTTGCTTATGAACTGCAATGGTGTCTTTATGGATAAGACTTATTAAAAAATAGTATGCTGCACATGTTGAGTGCTGTAGTGCTGTTATGCCCGTGAGTTACTGTACAGGCCAAAAGTTTGGACACACCTCCTTATTTATTTTCATGACTATTTACATTGTAGATTCTCACTGGAGGCATCATAACTATGAATGAACACATGTGGATTTTTGTACTTAACAAAAAGAAAAAGGTGAAATAACAAAAAAAAAAAAAAAAAAATTCTATTCTAGTTTCTATATAATAAGCCACCCTTTGCTTTGATTACTGCTTTGCACACTCTTGGCATCATTCTCTCAATGAGCTTCAAGAGGTGGTCACCTGAAATGGTTTTCAACAGTCTTCAAGGAGTTCTCAGAGGTGCTTAGCACTTGTTGGCCCCTTTGCCTTCACTCTGTGGTCCAGCTCACCCCAAACCATCTGGATTGGGTTCAGGTCCGGTGACTGTGGAGGCCAATACATTTTTTGTTAAGTACATAAAACTCCACATGTGTTCATTCATAGTTTTGATGTCTTCAGTGAGAATCTACAATGTAAATAGTCATTAAAATAAAGAAAACACATTGAATAAAAAGGTGTATCCAAACTTTTGGCCTGTACTGTATGAATTTGACTCATTAATTACAGTGCTTAGAGATTATCAATGCCATTCCTAGAGCTTAACGCTACATTCAAACCATTTTTCTATGATTCTATAATTCCTGAGTAAAATATCTTGTCCAGTGCAATCAGAAAATAAAAAAATATAGAATTTCAAATATAGAATACACAATTGCCTTGGGAATCAATAAAGCACTTTGGTTCTATTCTAGATTGAATCACATTAATGATTACTCTTTCTGTGTGAAAGAAATGGATGTTACAGGCTCATAGCTCGTGCTGGCTGCCGTGAGGTGTGGGTAAGCTTCTGACATCACAGTTCTGGAAGAGCCGAAAGTAAAAAAGCACAAGCTCCTCATAGTTCTTACAGGAAATCCTCTCGTTAATGCCATGGAATCTAAACAGGGGAATGAAAAACAAAGAAAGCATTTAAAAATCAGACACTCCTTCCTAACATTTTTAAATCGATTCCAGTGCCTCACCTCTGAGCGTCACCTGGTTTGAACCAGGATGGGGCGAAGCGGTAAATGTCCTTGGTAAGATCAGTGTAATGGCGACTGTCCGTGTTGCCGACGCAAATCCCTGTGAGGAGAACACAAGCAGTTGAGCAGAAACAGGGAGGAGGTAGAGATTAAGAAACAGAATGGGCTTCTTCAGAAACAAATGAAGCATGTAAGTAGCTCTTCAACAACTCCAGCACAGTTTAAGAGTGGATAAAGTAGAACAACAATTTCCTCTGGCAGTGCTCTGCTCAATCATTGGAATTTGTATAGATTTTGTGTGCTTTTGACACTTCTGATGTGTTGATATAAGGCTGCCTGATATTGAAAATAACTGACATTCCTAGATTTTGTTTAAAAATTGCAATGAAAATGGTAAAACTTTTTGCTGTGCAGATACAATGTATCTATAGATAATGATGTGCTGTTTATAATATTGCTTTAAATAAGTTAAAATGTGAAACGCAGGCCTATTTTACAGTAAAAAAAAAAGCTTACCCGGGGCCACTGTTAGCTGGGGAAACATGTCCAGCACTGTCTTCTTAATAATCTGGAACCCAAACGACTGCTCATCAAAGGAACTGATGGGTAGAGGGTCAAATCCGTTCACCAGCTCAATTTTCACACGCTCATCTGATACAGTGGATTCGATCAGCTCCAGCACCTACCCACAGAGAGTTTACAAGAAGGAGTGCAAATAATTATATATAAGTAAATGATCACCAGGAAAAATGTACCTTTGTTCAGCCAAAACATATTTGGTGTCGAAGGTCTAAAAAATGCTGATTTGAGAGTTTTCACGCCGAACAGCAGAACGAAACATTATATTTGTAAATTCAGCATCTGAGGGCTGAATGAATTAACACCAGCAGTCTGTTAGCCTAGCTAGTACTGGGCCGTTAGCTGCATTCTGATGTCATAAAGGTATTAACTACAGACTGGAGTGAACTATAGTCATAATCCACATATCCTATAAAACCACAGAATCTACAAACACTAACCAGCACAAAACACACCCATCTGTTGTTAAAACCAACGATTAATTTAGTTCGGAAATACAGTTAGCCGTTAGCCGTCTCCATTAACATCTGCAGTAGGGGTGGGCGATATGGCTCTAAAATAATATCACGATATTTCAGGGTATTTTTGCGATAACAATATACTTGGCGATATAGGAAAACAGAAAAATAATTAATTAATTTCAGGAATATAGTATAATAGTATAAGAGCATAATAATAATGTGGCAAAATAAATAATATAGCATGAAATAATATAATGCAGCAAAAAAAATTGCAGAATATTTAGTGCATGCATATAAACTGAAACTAAAAAAATTATACAATAAATGCACCTAACACTTCACAGTAAATAATAGACTACTTTTAAGACAGAACATCTCTATTATCACGATATGGATTTTTAATATCATGATATTTCTGTGTCACGATATATCGTATACGATATAATATTGCCCACCTCTAATCTGCAGTTTGTTAGCATAGCTAGCATTGGGCCGACAGCTGCATTCCGGCATTGAGAATGTAATAAGTAACTAACTAAAGTGAACTACAGCCATAATCCACATCGAACCAGCACTAAGGAATCAATCTGTTATTAAAAAACAGTGATTAATTCAGCTCGGAAATACAGTTAGCATCGCCGGTTAGCTGTTGCCATTGCCATTGCAGCTAACCCACTACGCTACATGTCAAAATAAAAGTCTCCTGCGCAACCAGTGCAAAAAATTTGTCTAGAGCCCTGTATTTAATATTTAACATATTTAATATATATATATTTTTTATATTTAATAACAAATAAAATATTTAATTTGAAAGAAAACTATTGTGTGTTTGTATATAAAGTGTGTCAAATAAATGACTTTGGAATGGATTACATTAAATGCACTGTATAAATAAGTGTATACTCTTCAAAAGGGCTGTGTGGTCTGTTTCAGCCTCATTATGTAACCTTAATCAGCTTATAATAAACTAAATGCGCCCTTTTATGGGTATTTATATCGGTATCTGCAGTTTTATATTAGTTTTATATGGAAATTGGATCAGAGCTGAAAAAAGTGTATCGTCCCATCACTACCCTTTACCATGATTATGTTAATCTTGAGGCAGTGGAGATAAAGTATTTAGAGGAGTTATATCTGACTCTTCAAACAACACTTTCACATTATATACAGAATCACACAATAAATACTATTAGTGGCATCTATGCCGGAGTTCTTTAAATCTTACTTTCTGAAAGATTTGATTTAACTTAGAAAAAAAAACAGAAATATAATCCCTTTGAACTGGACTAGACAAAGTCCAGATCTCCATGACAACAGTGTGACCTCTTACCTCCTGCAGTGTTTGAGCTGAGTGGATACGCAGATTCACGAAGGCCTCGGCATGAGATGGGAGGACATTGACCTGCACAGGAAGGAGGGGGTGAGTGGTGAGACGCCTCCATAAAATAGGTAATTTGTGTTTGTGTGTAATTTTACCTTCACTCCAGAGTTAAACATGGTGACAGCTGTGGTAGTTCGCACGAAAGCATTCGTGGTAGGTGTTCTTTCCATTACTCTGAAACATACACATCAGATTAGTACAGTTTCACCAGCAGTGCACAAATACAAATAACACTGTATGAATTTTACCAGTCAGGTTGTAGGGAGCTGTAAAGCCACTCTGCTGAAGTACAGAATTATACAGGACTTTCAGTTTACTTCTCCAGCACCGAGACTAGAGCAGTATTAGCATTAGCCGCTACCCATGCTTAGCGCTAGCTCTTTTGCCGTTCAGAGGTGAGTATAAATCACAGCCTGTACCCGGCTGCTAACTCCGCCTAGCACTGCTGGAGCAGCATTAGCATTACCCGCTAACCACATTTATGACGCAGAAGCATAAATGGTACCTGCTTACAAGTAGACTACCATGTAGAGTGGATGCAGAAGTGCTTTTTAAATCAAACCCTGGATTTTCTGCTTAAAACCAATCATAGACCAGTTTTACCAGGCGACATTAGTTAGATTATCTACATGAACTTACATCATATTATATTTTGTTGCCATTTCATAAAAGCAATAAACCACTCAAGGCCACGCATTACAATGATTTTACTCCCCTTACCTATAGTAAAATAACTGTTATGCACAATCCTCTTGGTTTAATCTCAAATGAACTACCTGCTCATCAAGGGGGTGAAAAGCCACAGGTTGGACATGATGAATCTGAGAGGCAGGGCAAACTGAAACATAAAACCACGAGAGATAAAGATAAGCATAATAAGATAAGCAACTCAATTAATATGAACAAGTCATTCACACACTGACATAAAACTGCTTCAATATGCCCCGAATTTGCCTCTACTAGATTCACCTTATGTGCCAGGTGTTCAAAAGTGCCTCGTTCAGGACCGTAGCCAAACAGTCTGGGCATGGGGTTTTCTTCCAACCTGCAGAAAACATAAAAAAGAAGATATTTATGCTTGTTTTGCTAGTGAAATGTACTGTAATTAACAACTAAAACAAAAAAACAAAATATTTCCTGAAAGAAATATAAAGTGGTTGCACAGCTAAAGTGGTTACAATTTCCAAGCAGGTGCTATGTTGTTCCAATGGTATTCTTGATATCTTCTACAGTGTTGGTAACTGGTATCTATGTGATCAGTATGGTATAGTCAGTTGTTATGGCATCCTATGTGTATTTCTCTTAGAAGAGTAACAAACTCTTATTCCTTTCTAAAAGGGAAAAAAATCAGCAAAAAAAAATTATCAAAATCTTTATACAACCCTGCATCACACAATCAGACCAAACAATATGATGTTGGTGTGGTATTGTTAGTACAGAACAACATAAATTACAATAATTATAGAAAGCAGAATATCTATCGCTGCTGTCCAAGAAAACTCGTATTTCCATTTTTGTCTATTTTTAGTTTTCCCACATTGAAGCCAGTAGCTGCTTATATTGGATGACAAGACCAATAGAAATGCTCTTAAATTATTTTTTTATTTGTATTAATTTCTATTCAAAGAAAAATATAATCTACAACATTTACGCAGAACACTTGAATTATAAATGTAATCTTAAAAATAAGGTGCTTCAAATGGTTCTTTAAGTAGTTCCTCCCAAGAACCAGGTTTAGTTTGATAAAGAACCATTTGAAATAGAAATGAAAGAACAAAACTGTGGAAATATGTTAAGAGTGTAGTCGTCCATTTTTAAAAGGGTCCCTTTATGATGGAAACCCTGCTGCTCCAGTGATTTGCTGGAGGGAGCTGACACAGATGTGTGTGATAGAGATTACGTTAAATGCTGAAAAACACTGAACTATTCCTTTAACTGCAGGAATGTGATTCAGGGAGGTGAAAGGTCATGGCCAAGAATAAGGATTGTTATGTATCCAGTATAGAGGCTCTTTGTTTCACCTTGTAACTGCAGCAGCTAGAATGCCAATGCTGCTCTCCCTCGAGGGCATAGAGGAATGCCCCGGCTTGGTGCTGACACTCAGCTTCACTGTAGCTGACCCCTTCTCGCTGATACCTATCCTAAAACATGCATTTACACAAAACACAAAAAAGATTAATGTTCTATAGCACAGAAAATCACAGGTTGCTCTTTTATAGCAAGTTGCATTGAAATTGCTTAGTGAAAAAAGATCTTACAGTGCAGCTGGTCCATCCAGACCATCAATAACCCCATCCAGCACAGCCAGGCCTTCATCTAGAACATAATGCAGCTTCACCCCACGACTCTTCAGCACTTTCACTATATTCACTGCCCCACTATAGCCACTGACCTTTAGAGACAAAGCAGAAAAGTGCATTTTATTAGGCACAAAAGTATTGGATAGAGCACCATTAATACAGTTTACTCCACAGCTCAATGCTGGAGGATTTATACAATAATTACTTTTTATTTGCTACAAATACTCTATACTATTGGCAACAGGGACTAAACAAGCTGCATATGTGCATTTGCACATCTGTGTCAGCAACAGGTTGAACTTCAATGTACATTTATCTATCTAATTTACAGTCAAGGTTACATTAAAGCGAATGGTTGCTGCCAAGTTATGTTTAAATTACAGTTATTCAGGACTATGCTTCAATTGAGGCACAGCACAGGGCAGCCAATCAGACGAAAGTACTTTACATTACACACAGCGCCTATAAAAAAAACTCAAATCCTGTTTAAATCCTAACCATTTGGAAAAATTGGAATTGGAAAAATTTGGAATTTGAAAAATACAAGCCAAGTAATATAATACAGGAAATTGACAAATCCTGCCCCTAACAGCTGGGGTTATGCATAGGGCTCAGCCAGGAACTACTACTCACTCAACTAACAACAATAGCAAAACCACCACAATCTGATACTGGCTCGACAAGAATCCAGAAGCACAGCCTAACACTATGTTCATGGTCCATTGCCTCAACTGCCAAGTAACAGACCTACCAAAAAATAACCTATGAACAAACAGAATCCCTCCTTAATCTAAGCTCACTTCCTTTAACTATGGCAACAACACACTTACCTAAGCACAATCACACACAATAAATCACATTTTAAGTTGCGTGAGCAGAACACAGCAACCACTACCATCCGATACTGGCTCGACAAGAATCCAGAAGCATAGCGAACTATGTTCATGGTCCGTGCCTCAACTGCCAAGTACTCAGACGTCTACAAAAACTCATGAGACAAATTATTACAAGAGCAGGACCACACCAATCCCCTTCATCCAAACTCTAACACAAACTTCAGTGCAAGCTCTTCTCAGGGGTCATCAGGCAGGCACCTTCCTTCGTCAGTGTTTCGCTGAATTAGGCCCACGACACCTCCAGAAGGCTCAACAGTGAAGTCTGGCGTCCCAGACCCACCCCCCTCCAAGCCTGCTGTAGAAGCACAAACTCATTCCCTTCCCCACGTAGCCTCAGCCCTTCTGAACCACAACCACTGACTAGATCTTTCAGCTACATCTAACAACTCCAACACAAACTTCAGTGCAAGCTCTTCTCAGGGGTCATCAGGTAGGCACCTTCCTTCGTCAGTGTTTCGCTGAATTAGGCCCACGACACCTCCAGAAGGCTCAACAGTGAAGTCTGGCGTCCCAGACCCACCCCCCTCCAAGCTTGCCGTAGAAGCACAAACTCACTCCCTTCCCCACACAGCCTCAGCCCTTCTGAACCACAACCACTGACTAGATCTTTCAGCTACATCTGACAACTCCTTCACTACAGTCCTTAGCACACGACCTCTAATTCCGAATTCAGACAGCAGTCTTGTGGCAGACTTCGCAACAAAGCCTCTAGTACTTACCTCTACCGGTCTAAAATACGCTTGCCACCCACGCTCTCTCACCTCAGCCACCAAGTCTGTATACTTCAGCCTTTTCCTTTCATAAGCTCCATCTACCTCATCTTCAAACGGAACAGTCAGCTCTATAAAATACACTATCCGCTTACTTTCAGAGTACAACACTACATCCGGCCTCAAGGTTGTAACCAGAATGCACTCTGGGATCTGCAGTTTACTACCTACATCCACTAATAACTTCCAATCTCTTGCATTGGCCCACTTACCAGCAGTTTTTAAGCACTGTGCTGTTTCTCCACTATGCTGCCCCTCACGCACAAACGTGATTACCCTACTGCAACCTACCACGGGCATGTTATTAACTTCTAACCGTTTCTTATCAAGTGCACCTGCGAGAGATCTAAGTACCTGATTATGCCTCCATGTGTAGCGCCCCTGGGATAGACTCACCTTACATGCCGACAAAATGTGCTTCAGCGTGCCACTTCCTGCACATAGCTTACAACTTGGATCCTCACCCACCCACTGAGCAAGGTTTTGTGGCGTTGGCAGAACATCATATGTAGCTCCCAAAAGAAACTTTATACGGCCTGTATCCAATCCCCATAACTCTCGCCAGGTGATTCTCCGCTTCTCTACACTTTCCCATCTCATCCACTGCCCCTGCTTACTCTGCCCTGCTGCTTTTGCCCTCCTTGCTTCCTCCTCCTGCTCACGAATAAACCCTGTAACCATACGCCTTTTCTCAGGTGATGTGGCCTTGCCGAATGCTTTCCAAGAATCACCTAAACCTAATCCTGCCCTCCCATTCTGCACCTGCCCCACAACATCCCTGTGCTCCAGTGCCCTCCTTGCGGCTTGAGTAGCTTCTCGAGCATTCCACTTTCTCCCAGACCTAGTCACTGGTGCTGTTGCTTTAACCAGCCCGTCTTTTGACCCTAACAACTGCATTTCACGTCCTACCTTAGCACATTTGAACTCCTCAACCAAGCTCGTCAACGGCAGTTCCAGCATCCCTCTCCCACACCAAGCCACACTACTAAGGCAACGCGGCACCCCCAACCATGTCCTTATAGCCTTGCTCATAACCCTTTCTAACCTCTCAACCTCAGAAATCGGAATATCATAAACTGTAAGTGGCCACCTTAGACGAGGCAACAAACCAAACTGCAGACACCACAATTTTAATTTACCTGGCAGAAAAGACTTATCAATTCTATTAATGGCCTCCACCATTTCTGTCCTCAACCCTTCCACCTGCTCTTTATCATTCAGTGCTGCAGTATACCACCTACCTAAACTCTTAACTGACTTTTCCAATATAGATGGTATGACTTCTCCCTCCATCATAAACCTTTCTTGTATCAGTTTCCCTTTAACGATTGATACACTCCTAGACTTGCTCGGTTTAACTTTCATCCTAGCCAGCCTAAGATTATCATTTAACTTCCCTAGCAGTCGCCGGGTACATGGCACCGTGGTCGTTAATGTTGTCATATCGTCCATAAACGCCCTAACTGGTGGGAGCCGGGTGCCATCATGCAGCCTCTCCCCGCCTACGACCCACTTAGAAGCCCTAATAATCACCTCCATTGCCATCGTAAACGCTAGCGGTGAAATTGTACAACCTGCCATTATACCTATTTCCAGTCGTTGCCAAGATGTGACACACTCCCCTACACTAAAGCAAAACTGTATGTCTTCAAAATAGGCTTTAACTAACCTTGAAATCTCTTCTGGAACCCTAAAAAAATTGAATGCCTTCCACAACAATGCATGCGGTACCGAACCAAAAGCATTAGCCAGATCTAAAAACACCACATGTAGATCCTTTTTCTCGGCTCTTGCTGTTTGAATCTGATGCCAAATCATACTATTATGCTCTATGCAACCAGAAAAACCTGCAATTCCTGCCTTTTGTACAGACGTATCAACTAAATTATTTCTTTTCAGGTACGTTGCTAGTCTACGTGCAACCACACTAAAGAAGATCTTACCCTCCACATTCAACAAGCTTATGGGACGGAACTGATCAATAGCCACAGAATCCTTTTCTTTTGGGATAAGAACACCACCTGCTCTGCACCACTCCTTTGGAATAATCCCCTTCTTCCACACTATAGCCATTAGTTTCCATAGAAACTTCAAAACATCTGGTGCACTTTTATATAATCTATATGGAACCCCATTTGGCCCTGGGGCAGAACCTGCCTTTGCAGCCTTCACCACCTCCTGAACCTCACTCCACCTAGGGGGGTTAACATCCATCTTCCACTCTATATCACCTAACGGCGGCATGTCTGCTGGTAGGTCCAGGTCGCTAGACCTTTCCTTCTCTGTGTAAACACTCTTAAAGTGCTCCTCCAACTCCCTCTTTCCGACCTTTAGATTTCCTGATTTCTCCTTACTAAACAGACTCTTAACAAACCTAAATTGATCTCTAAAGAACTCTTTCCTAGCACGCTCCTTCTTCTTCCTCCTTTTCCTCATAGCCTCTGCTCTCCGCAATTTTACCAACTTACTTCTCAACTCCTCCTGCAATAACTCAATGCCCTCTCTTTCTGCCTCATTCCCCTTCTTCCACTTCTTTCTGAGTAACCTTGATTCCTTAACCAGTTTTTCTATTTCTACCTGCCGCCTTGATTTAACTACATCTTGACACTTTACGTTCCTCTGCACAACACCAAATCTTGCCATTCCATAATCATAAATGACTTTACCTAGCCTGTTCAATTTACTCTCTGCTGTTCCCTTCAAACCCTCAAGCATACCTTTCAAATCATCATTAATACTCCTCCATGCCATCTTGTCTCCTGTGCCTGGCCATTTAACTTTGGATCTTTGACCGATTCCTTTCTCCCTACCCATCTGCTTTCCCTTAGCCTTTGACCTATCAACACCTCCTTCATCCTCCACTCCTTCTGTGCTTAAGTTAGCCTCCCTAGTATCAAAGGTATTGATATCCTGCGGACTGTGGCACGTAACCTGCCGCTGGACTTCAGCCGACTGACTCAAACAATTCTGTTCAAAGTATTGTTCAATGCGGGGCCCCTGCACTCCTTCACTCAAGCACCTCATCTTTCCTTGGTGTATCCTCAGCCCTCTCACTGATGTGACCTTGCTCCACCCACACACACAGGTCAGCAACTCCTTTCCACTTACCATCCCACCTGCCTCTATGCTTAACCCACTTCTCGTAGTCATGTCCGTTCCAGAGTCCGTAACCATGTTATCCGCCTGTGAGTCATCTTCCACCCCTGCTCTCGCTGACTCCTGGGGTATTGCTTTTTTCTTTCTCAATGTAGCTTGCTTGGTTGCACACACATGGTTAACCATGGTGGCTGCTACCATGGATTGCCAGCCCATGGCAGCACCGTTAGGGTCTATTCCCTCTTGTCAGCTGTCTTTCCATGCTGTCACAGGGTCTTTCCTCTGTTGTCAACTGTTCTCTTCACAGCAGTCACTAGCTTAACTAGATATCAAGTAATATAATACAGGAAATTGACAAATCCTGCCCCTAACAGCTGGGGTTATGCATAGGGCTCAGCCAGGAACTACTACTCACTCAACTAACAACAATAGCAAAACCACCACAATCTGATACTGGCTCGACAAGAATCCAGAAGCACAGCCTAACACTATGTTCATGGTCCATTGCCTCAACTGCCAAGTAACAGACCTACCAAAAAAACATACACAAAGATTTCAGAAACTTTAAGGCCCTAATTTCATCTCTTGTCCCTACCATTTAGCCCTACTCTCTATTGCACAAGTAAAACAGTATGTTTTATATCAATTAACAATATATTATTATTTAAGCCATTAGAGGCATTAAAGTATTTAATCAGATGTTTATCAGTTTACCACAATTCCCTTGGTTCATACATTCAAACTACAGTATTGACATATTTAAAAGGGCTATAGTTACTCATATTGCAAGGAGCAGCAGCAGAAGCTCCAGGAGTTCTATTCTCATGTTTCTCCAGGCAGGACAAAGCGTGAGGTTCCACAGAGCTGAGCTGCCGTTACTACAGTGTATTAGCTTGTTATGCTAACGGGCATGGGTTAGCTTGCTAGCGCTGTTAGCGTGCTTTTGTATGGCAACGCCTCTAGCGGTATGGGGAAATGTGAAACATGCATATTGGTTCTAATTTACCCTCTGGTATACCGTATGAACCAGCACTAAGCTCTACCCTTCCATTTTTACATGTTAATACCTAGAGGTAGGTGAAGGCCCACTTTTTGCTGTGGAAAATGTTTAATAGAAAAAGTTACATTTTCATGGAAGGGGTTTATTTTGGGCTATAAGACAAAGATGGCGACATTTAAAAGCTGTAATGATTCTCTGTAGGCACTGTATATCAGTTTTAAAGGCCCATAAAAACACAGGCAATTTAATGATAATGAATAAAGAGAAAAGGGTACATCGTAATGTACCATAAAAATAAACTGCGGCACATAAACTGCACAAATCTTTATACCTGGAGCACAGGGAGGAAAATTTAACACAGTAACAATGTAGAACACGGGTCACTTAAAGTACAGAGCCGCTGACCTCTTCGTCGTGACCCAGGCCAATGTAGAACCCTCGCCGTGGAACATATCCTCGCTGCAACAAGTACTCCAGTGCCTGAAGGATCCCCTTCAAGGAAAGATGTAATCATATTCAGTAGCAGTTTCTTCTGAACAAACGTAATATTGTTTTAAGCAACAAAAAGAAAGCTCTACCCTGCAGGCTCGCGTACCATGACTGACTGTTTATTGTCTATGGTCCCCCGTCCGTAAATAAACCCATTCATCTCTTTGGCGGAGAAGGGAGGGGCCTCCCACCCGTCCGCCTCATTCGCTGGGACAACGTCGATGTGTGCCAGCAGCATATAGGGCAGCAGCTTCGGCTCAGTCCCCTGAACGGTGAACAGGTGGCTGTAGTCGGCCACCACCTCATGTTTAACAAGTCTGGATGAGAAAACTGTTGGAAAGACTGATGGAGACAAGAACACAAGTCTTACTAACTTACTTAAAAAATATCTACACTGACATTCCAAAAGTCATGGGACATCGCTATGTAAACTCAGCATTAAGTGTAACTGTATGAGACCACTTGTGAGTTAGCTTAAAAGGTAACGCATTTTTTGCAATATAAGTCGCAAATAAAATTCTTTAATTTTCCCAAAAATCATAAGGCCCTTTTAATCGAGTGCAACTGATTTATGAATTCTACCAGTCAGGTTGTAAGGAGCAGTAAAGCCACTCCACTAAAGTGCAGCGTTATAAAGAAGTTTCAGTTTAGTTCTCCAGCACTGGGGCTGGAGTAGCTTTAGCATTAGCCGCTAACTGCTATTTCCCGCTCAGAGGCGAGTATTATCGGCCTGTAGCCTGCTGCTAACCCCAGCTGGCTCTGCTGGAACAGCTTTAGCTTTACATAATAATAGGTGCCAGATGGATGGTATTTCATTCCATTTTTAAAACTGTGAAGACATTTAACAGCTAGAATCGTTTATGTGATCAGACATGTGACTCAGAAATCACATCTACACTCAATGAAGGAAGTCCCATAGGTCAGTGCAGCCTTCTTTACCAAGTCATGGGACATGGGACACTAGTTCCGGTCCCATTACATGTGGTATGTCAGTGTAATTGCTAGTGAGAAAAGAAACAATTGTGCAGCTTTTGTCCAACCTTTTCTCAGTAGCTTGTCAAACTCTTGCAGAGCAGTGGTGTTCTGGTTCGTTTCCGAGAATGACACAGTCGGGATTCGAATGGCCTCTAGTAAATTAAACAGAAATGTTAGAAATGTTTAGATTTGTTGGTGTAGTAGCTGATTTCTGATGTCCAAGCTTAATTTTAATGGTAAAAATGAACTGTTTTTCAGGAAAAGAAACAAAAACTATATATACTATATATATATATATATATATATATATATATATATATATATATATATATATATATATCACATTCATTACAAATAAATTTGACCTTGAAGATGGTTGGCTGACATCAAACAGATAAGCAGTAGCATTAGCTTACATTTGTAGCTAGCAATATTTATATTTTGGCTCCTAAACAAGAGGATCCACATGAGAAAAATTGTCGATGCAATAGATGCAATAGAGGTCATTTTGAAGAATTCTTTTTTTTGCATTTAAAATCGAGCTTAGACACCTAATAATGCCAAATATTGGCACAGTGGCTACTACAGAGTGATGAAAGGAAAAAAGAAAACCAATTGGTAATTCTATATTAAGAAAAATCTTTGCATTTTTAATTTTATCCGCTTTCTTGAAAAATCGGAGCAATTGTTCAGTATAGTACTTGATTCTCTACTCTATCCTTTAAAACGGGAGGGTGCAATACTTATATGAAATGGGCAGGTGGGCTGTAGGCTTTCATTCTAAACAACCAGTAGCACACCTGATTCCAAACAGCTGATCACATGTGCTTCTGCTTGGGTGAAATGAAATTCTGCAGCCACGCCTGCCCTCTACAGATTAGATTAGACACCCCTGCTTTAGAATACAAAGGCTGTTTCTGTGCTTTTATGAGTGACATATGTAAACAGACTCTGTTCAGAGTGTCTGTGCTGTGCTGTGCCAAAAACAGAGTGTTTGTGTTCCTTAAGTGGACTGCGTGAACTTGGCCTGGAACACACTGAAATTTAGATTGCATAGATTACACTATGTATCATTTTTTGTATTTATTTTTTTTTTATATATATATATATATATAAAATTTTATATCTGCATGTTACAAGTTTACAAGGTCACTGTGTAGCAGCAATGATTTGAATTCAAGTTCAATACACTGTGATAAGTGCAAGGGTTAGACTACGGGTTGCCAGGTTTAAAGTTTAAGTGCTTTCTGAGCTGGTGAAAATTGCAGAGACATTTGTACTTGCAATATTTAAGTATTTGAATATTTTATTAAGTATTTTAATAATTAGGACTGCTATTTAAGTTTGGTGCTTAAAGAACACTTTAGCTTCCATCCAAGTCACTTACTACATATAGAGGTATCAAAGTGAACACTGACAACTGTTACTTAAAATCCTTTTTTTTTTTTTTTTTTTTTTTAAGAGTATGACAGGAGTGTTGATACAGTTGGAGCTAAAAGATTTGCAATTTTTCCATGTGCAATACAATTTACTCATTTGCAATCTATCTAAATATTCCTCAAAGCTTTTTGACACTTTATTATTCTAGTACTTCGTATTTTAATGTATTAATTAAGAAGACCTATGAGATTTTTCTTATTAAAAAACTTAACTTCGTTGTTTTAATTTGTCTACATTTCATTAGATGATTTGACACACATTTGGACTACATTTAGCTTCCAATATAGCTAAGTTTTTTGGCAGGCCTATCACGAGAACCAATTATTATTATAATAATTACAACAAGATGTTGTCCCAGAAATAAGGCAATTTCATGACACTGATTTAAGGTCAATATACTGGCATAATAATGCAATTACTAATACAGTAAATAATATTAAGAATACTTAGACATTGGATTGAAAGAAAGTGGGCTACCCCAACATAATAGGCAATACAGATTAGGGGTGGGCGAAATGGCTCTAAAATAATATCACGATATTTCAGGGTATTGTTGCAATAACGATATACTTGGCGATATAGGATAACAGAAAAATAATTCATTAATTTTATGAATATGGTATAATAGTACAACAGTATAATCATTATGTGGCAAAATAAATAATATAGCATAAAATAGTATAATGCAGCAAAAATATTGCAGAATATTTTCATGCATATAAACTGCAAACTAAAACAATTATCCAATAAATACACTTAAAAGTAGTCCATTATTTACCGTGAAGCTTAAAGACAAAACATCCCTATTATCACGATATGGATTTTTAATATCATGATATTTCTGTCACGAAATATTGTATATGATATAATATTGCCCACCCCTTATACAGATGTCAGCAAAAAAATGAGTATGGTTATGTCGAAAATGTAATTATTGTGGGAGGAGTTTTTCTCATAATCTGGCAACCCTGAACCCAGACTTTGACTGAACTGAGTCTCTACTGTGTCTGCTAACACCAGACATGAAACATGAATAATAAAAATCTGTAAAATCTGAGCTGTTAAAGAATATTGCAGGTTAACTAAATATAGTTATCAAACAATAATATAACTAACCAATTTAAGTAGCTAACCTTTTAAAAAAACTCTAAACAGAGAGAGTGAGACTCTCTCAGTGCTCTAAAACTCCTCTCACAGTTTTATAGTTAAACCAGGGGTTAGCTCGTCTCCACACAGTTGAGTTAACAGAGCTTTAACTGCAGATTTTTATTAGTTATTTACCTCTGAAATTGTGCAGCAGCAGCTCTCTCTGTTGTTTACTGATCTCTGGCTTTATGCTGCTGGTTTTCTCCCACTCTGCGAGCTGCAGTCCTGCATTCACCTCTAACGTTAGAGTCCGAACTGTGGCCACGCTGAACACAATCAGCGCGATGAGTAACACAGTTAAAAACGCCACTTTCACAAGCCTCACTATTCTCCATGGGCTGCTGTGACCCGTCATTTTCACAGGAAGCGAGCCAGTCTATCAGGTGCAGGAGTGGGGCTGGGGGTGTGTGTGAGGAGGGAGGGGGTGTACAGAGGTAGAGTAGCGCACGATCGCCCCCTACTGTTTTGGAATAAAAGTTACAGGACCGAATTATTTTCAACACACTTTTTTGGTTTGATTTGTATGACATCAGGTTCAAAATTGTGATGTAAAATTCTAAGTAAAAGACTCAAAAGACTCTTAATTTGTATACTAAAACCTCACAAGTTAAACACAGACAGCATGCAGAACTGTTTACCTTCATTAGGCAGTAATATTGTGCACTACCCCTAAGAGATGCTTGCTTTGTTACCTACGAAACAAGGACCTTGTGGCCACGCCTTCATGGCTATGAATTAATTAACTCTTTTCCACGCCTTAATAAGTCGTGGCCACACCTTAGAATTTCATTCCCATGCCTTAAAGCTACACTAGGTAGGATTGAGATTTTGTGCTCGTGGGCTCCCCCTACAGTTGTAGAGTGTAATAAATGTTTCAGGCGGATTAGTTTCACTTTCTCGTTTTCTGGCTTCCACAGACATATTCGGTCTCTTTCCAGCTTCTGCCAGAGTGTCTGTATGTTAGTTTGTAAAGAATGAACCAGTAGATCTTGTAGAACTGTTAGAGCTAAAGGTCGGACAGCAGGTCGCAGTTCTCGTGAGCGTTGGTTGCGGCCGCCTCTGAAAATGTACAGAGTCTGGTTTGAGCTCAGAGGAGCCCAGCACAGACACGAGAGCACCGCTATTCCTCCTATTACACCTCAATGCAGCGCTGCAGTGAGTTGTAATTTTACTTCTTTAAAAAATCAAGAAAATCTTACCTAGTGCTGCTTTAAAGGTACATTTTGTAGGAACTGAGAGCGAGTGTGTGAAATGGCTACAGCGGTCCAATTTCAAAACATCACAGAGAGCAGTCTGCCCCGCCCACCCTTCCCCAGCCACAAATGTTACTTGGGTTGCCAAATTCAGCAGGCTGAATCTACACAATCTATCCAAAGTTTAGTCTAGTTGGAGAGGCAGAGAACTTAGAGTACGAGCGAGAGGAGAGAGTTGAAATACAGCAACTCTAAACTCTTGTATCACCCGTATTTAGCGTTATATTGACTGTATGTTACACGAGGGAGCGCCGCGGTTGGCTGTACCCCGTGCGAGAGACAGCTCGTCCCTAGTAAGCACATCTAGTGGCGGTGATAAATTACCTGACTAAATTAGCTATAGCCAGTTAGCTTACCTGTTCAGGAGAAAAGTAGCAGCTCTGGGTTGGTCTTGTCGTCTTTTTGAGCTCTAAGTTTGAACTTACTGCCAATATTCACTCATGTTATATTCCTTCTTTGGTCACTGAGTTTTTTTGAGACATGCTGAGGCTTTTTAAGCTGTGCAGCAGCTGAGGTTTAACTGAAGCAGCTCTGCTAGCTAGCTCCTTTGCTGCAGCATGGATAGCTACAGAGGGACGTGGTGTATTTTTTTTTTACGTAGAAAGTGGTGAGCACCACATACTAAGTCGTGAGCACCACTTAGTATATTCACTTGTCTGTAACGTGTGTGTGTGTGTGTGTGTGTCCAAAAGCTTTTTCTGTGCACATCTAATAAGTGTTAGCTGGCTATCGTTAGCTAAAACATTCCCCACTGAAATAAAGTAGTTAACATTAGCTAACCTAGCTATCGTTACCTAAACCATTCCTCACTGAAATAAAGTAGTTAACATAAGCTAACCTAGCTATTGTTAGCTAAACCATTCCTCACTGAAATAAAGTAGTTAACATAAGCTAACCTAGCTATTGTTAGCTAAAACATTCCCCACTGAAATAAAGTAGTTACCATTAGCTAACCTAGCTAACGTTAGCTAAAACATTCCCCACTGAAATAAAGTAGTTACCATTAACTAACCTAGCTATCATTAGCTAACCTAGCTAACGTTAGCTTAAACATTCCTTACTGAAATAAGGTAGTTAACATTAGCTAACCTATCTAACGTTAGCTAAAATATTCCTTACTAAAATAAGGTAGTTCTTATTAGCGAATCTCTCGCTATCTTTAAGAAACTCCTGAAGACAGAGCTCTTCAAAGAGCACTTACTCTCTTAACACCTCTAACACACTAACTACTTCTAACCTCATTTCCTTCTTCCCCTCCTTCACTCCTCTATCCTATTATTCCCCTTCGACCTCCTTTTATCCCTATCCAAAGTTGTTTTTACCTTTAAACTTATTTTACATTGTACTTGACTATTGTAAGTCGCTTTGGACAAAAGCGTCTGCCAAATGTAATGTAATGTAATGTAATGTAATGTAATGTAGTTAACATGAGCTAACCTAGCTAACATTAGTTAAAACATTACCCACTGAAATATGAACATGCCAGTTTAAACTATAGCTTGCTAGCTACCATTATCTGGTGCTCACGACTTAGTAAGTGGTGCTTACGACTTAGTATGTGGTGCTCACCACTTAGCATGTGGTGCTCACCACTTAGTATGTGGTGCTCACCACTTTCTACGTAAAAAAAAAAAATACACCACGTCCCTTTAGGGGCTCTGTAGATAGCTGTAGTGTAGGGTGGGTGCTGGCAACCTCAGGGGTGGAGTTAGTGTTTGGGAACAAGCAGCAGGTGGAGACAGAGGACAAAACTGACACAAAACTCTGGGACGGTGTGAACACTTAAAATAGGAACGTACTGCTGAAGCCCTGTTGACAAGAGCTGCCAGTACTTTAACTCAGCATATTTCCTTACTATCTGAGGATACATCCTGATCATTTTATCATTTACTACTGAAAATAAGTTACATATTGGTCCTTTAATAGGACTAGGCCACGCATTATAATTCTTTTTCCGTCACCTTAGGAGGTCCGCAGAATTTCCACAAATTAATAATAGGAAAAAATGGGGGAAAATAGTACAAAAAAAGGAAAAAATGAATTAATACAACAAAACAAACAAACAAAAAAATACATTAACAAGTATTAAATATGAAGGACTGCAGGTATTAAACACATTAGCGGTGAGACATATCGTATCTTATGCATTATCGCCAAAATGACCAGTGCAAATACCAAACAGTGCACATATGTGTAAAGCATGTGACCTACCAGACTTTAAGCTTTTATTAATGGGCATTTAAATGTAAATAAAATAACTGTTAGACTGGCAAGCTTCTCAGGCTTTCTCAGGTTTTGATGCATTTTAAAGGAGAATATTGTAATGTGCCGAGTTACAGAATTTAACAGAGCTTTAATGACGAAAACAAACACTAGCGTATATTCTAACTTAGAGAGACGGTTGTTTAGGAAAATTCAAAAATGTTATTTCCTACTAAATATCTACTAGATATTTTTTGTTTGTTTTGCAGTATTGTATTCTTGAAATTATGTTTTGTTTTTTTTTTTATCAGGACAAATACAATTTACAAATACAGTTTTTCACATAAGCCACACTGATAGAAATGAATAATGGTCATAAATAAACTAATTAAATGTATGCTTGCATCTGACTTATTACTTGCTTTCTCTGCAGGACTTTACAATTAGCTAGGCTAGTAATTTCATGGCACTTTATAAAAAAGATTAACACATAACTGAAAAAAAAAACACAGTAAAAGACCCATTTCCATAAAACACACAAAAACTCTGTCTAAAATCCTTTACATGCATTTTGATTATTAAGGATAGTTTAAATGGGAAGATAATAAATGTCGCATCAAATTCATTTTCAATCACATTTATTTATTAATTTAGAAATAAAGCATCACTTCACAAAACATGGGTCCCCTTTGCTCTCCAATCTGGAGTACATAGGTTGATTAAGGCAGAATGGATTAAAGAAGACAAAACGAACATGGCTTTAGGATGGCAAAACACGTCTATGCATAAAAATATCTTATTAGACTAAACCACATTCATCCAGCACGTCATCACATAAAACCAACTTTGCAGCCTTAGCATTTATAAGGAAATTTGTTGATGATAAGTCCAAACCACAGAAGCACCACAGATTTTCCCTAGGCAGCAACAGTTTCACTTGTGCTTACATCCTGAGAACTTGTGATGAGAGTGAGCTGATCAGGGATCGGCTGCTCGCTGAGACTGTCCAACACGGCACTGAAAGGGTTTTCCAGTCCGTCTTCCATTAATATGTATATGAAACAGAGGAGGACAGCCACTAGGAGAAAGACGATGATCTGCACCCACAGAGGCAGCAGATGCTGCTGGATCTCTCGTCTCTCCAGCGAGGCAGGACTCAACGGGGTTTCTGTGTATTTGAACTTTACAGGACGACCTGCTGCCCCCTTAATAGATCGCCTCTTAGTAGCACTAAAGAGCAAGAGATTTGGGGTTAAAACATACATTTAACAATCATGAATAATAAAATAAAAAGGAACAATAATTTCGACTCACGTGATTCCAGTTGGTGTAGTTGCTGTGTCTGGGAAGAGCTCCATCAGAATATCAGTCGCTGGTTCCTACAGTAAAACAGACAGACGCAAAATAACAGAAGTCATAACTGGTGGATGAGAGTCGTGTGATGGAAGGAGTAGAGACATGGTAAAAAAAAGGCAGTAAAACTCCTGAAAGAGACCAGGTTAGAAGAAATAAAAGAAGAAACATTAGGTGCAGATAAAATGTGTCTATTAGGGGGGAAAAAAGCAATGGCCACCACCAGCTGGAAACAGTTGATCAATCCACAAGAAGAACTGCAGCAAAGAAGGGGGAGGAAAAAAGAAAGAAGAGTGAAGAGAAAAGGAATCCTCTGTGGTTGTCAAGTGAAAAACACCCATTATGCTTGTAAAAGGTGCAACAACATCTAATTCAATTAAATTTGCTGCTCACTCTATCGGCAGAAGCACTAAGACTTGGTGTAGTTATGGATGACCAGTTATAGTTCTCGAATCATGTTACAAATCTGAATCAGGTATGCAGATTTTCCCCCCAGATTTTTCAATACTGTGAAGAAATTCGACCAGATCTCACTCTCTCT
Organism: Astyanax mexicanus; assembly: GCF_023375975.1. Taxonomy (NCBI): domain Eukaryota; kingdom Metazoa; phylum Chordata; class Actinopteri; order Characiformes; family Acestrorhamphidae; genus Astyanax; species Astyanax mexicanus. The sequence goes on from NC_064420.1 coordinate 33,134,850, forward strand.
GCATTTTAAAACTTAACTACTTGTATTCACTATTCTGGCTGGTCTTCCATTGTGAGGCATAAGACCCTGCAACTAATTCAGAATATAGCAGCACGACTCGTCTTCAATCTTCTGAAGTTCAGCCACGTAATCTGTAGCTGCCCACAACACTGGCCTACAGCGTCCAAAATGGACCAAGCCCCCTCACACTTGATGGTATTGGTCAAAGCCAGCTCAGCACCAAGAGCTATTTATGCCTCCAGTATGGCTTGGCTCAACCCACCATCCTTCAAAACCCGTAGAAGAAAGTAATTCCAGCTTTTATCTGTCCTTCACAGCGGTTGCGAAATGAACTTCCACGCAGCCTTTAAATGCTGCCTAAAGTTTCTATGTTAACAGTTGATTTAAAAATATTTACACAGACTTTTATTTAGCCGAATGTATCTTGATGCATCTTCGAATGTAGGCCTATCAAAGAAGGTAAGGATATTTTCAAACTTACCAACTTTTGTAAGTTGCTCAGGACAAGTGTGCTAAATGTGTTAAATGTAAATGTATATAGCTTAAATGCAAACTTATTTTTGTCTTTTCAAAGAAAAAGCACTACACTACTATTTATAAATGTTAATTGATACAGGAACAAAAGCACAATACAGGTATTTCTACTCCATATATTTAGCAGGGTTGTCATGAATCTGCGATTACAAACCTTAAATAGGGCTTTAAATTTGAAACAGCCAGGTTAAAATTAAGGTGCTTACAGACATAGCAGCCAGCCTCATTTTGAGTGGCTTAGCTGTGATGCTTTCTAACAGTTTTTGAGCAGGATTACTTGCTGAATTGATGATAGACAAATATTAGACCAATTGCTTTGAGGCTATATGGAACCTTCCTTGTCTTTGCAAACACTGACATCTTTTTGGCGCTGTATTGTATCTTGGAATCTAATAAAGTGCTTTTAATGCTGAAAGAAACCCCTTTAGGAAACTGAGCAATAGGCCTACAACAATGTAGTCATTTATCTTCATAAATAATTCAGTTCCTTTTTTATTTTTGGTTGTGAAATATTCAGTGCATTCCTAATAAAGAAACGATGGACCCCTGACTTGTGAAAGTGAAATCTTGTTAAAATCTATACATATTGCAGTACAAAGAAATGCTATATGAGCCCCCACCAATAATGTGCAGCCCTAGAGAGCAATACATCAAAAGAAAAAGAAGATTTACAGCTTGTTTCTGATGGGGCAAATACTCAGGAGTCAGATATAGAGTTGTATTGGTCACGGTACTCCCGTTTAGGCCTTGAAGATCCTGCTAAACATACAAAACTGACATTGTAAAAACAAGTTCTCTCACTTACACAGGCCAAAACAGTCTGTAATTAATAACCAAACAAGCTAGGAGTTCAGATGATGCCCATATGTTGTTTAATATTGATTACTGACCCACTGCACCCTGCTGGCCACTGGCGTCTGGCTAAATCTCCTCTCAGTCTCTGCAGGCTTTGACCGAGGACTCAGCCTGCTCTCAATCTGCAGGCCAGACACGACAGCCTCATTAGAACTCCCTCTCATAAGCAGTCAATGAGCCAAAGCAATACATTGATTGTTTTTTTAATGATTAGCATGAGACTTAGGCAAGGTCTATGAATATTATTTAGAAAATGTTCCTGCTTAAGCTGTACTTTTTGGCTGGTTTTAGTACATTATACTTTTAACATAAAAAAGAGAAAAGCTGTATAACAGGATAACAATAGGAGTATCTTTTTCTTTAAATGTCTGAGCTCTATTAAAGCATCTTTACTGTGCTAATTGTCTATTATAATTACTGCTGCAATTTAATCATATTTCTACCACTAATCAGTCTAATCAATATTACAAATAAGAAGTGGTGCATACTAATGACTGTATAAAACATGGACATTGTGGTTCCATTCCCTTCCATACTAAATAAATGAAGAAAAGGTCACGTCTGCCACTTTGTCAAGTTTGCAGGCAGGAGCCTTGTTTCAAAGACTAGGTTGCAGCTAGGTTGGGTTGGATTTCTTGGCAATTACATCATAAAAAGGCTGTTTCAAAGTGAAGTCTCTGCATATACAGCCAAGAAACGCATTTAACATTTGAGCGATCTGATGGACGAAGCCATGCAACCTCCTTGCCCACCATTACCCACCATTCTCTGTGGATATACGAAAAAAGAAATGGAAAGAGAGAAAAAAAAAACAGCAGCATCACTAAATTGGATAAAAATGGCAGTTCATAAAATCATAAAAATAAAATCTGTTTATACATGTCAGTTTGTTTAATTATAACTGATTTCAGTGGAGGAATAAAAAAAGAATGACTCTCTTTCCACAATGTTATCTTGGGCAGTTCTGCCACTAAAACATAAGGAAATAGAAAGACTTACACATCATACTCAGACTTGCCAAGTCTCCTGGAAGTCACGGGAGTCTATCGCACACTAATAACAGCTTCCTGATATTCGCAATTCAGATTAAATCTCCCGGATACTAAAACGAGCCACAAACACCCATGCATTCGACTCTTTTTTTACCCAATTGCTTTTAGGGAAAGGAGAGGGAGAGAAAGCAGCTCCCCTCGTATGCATATTCATGAAGCACATGCAAAACAGAGAGGGTTCTGATTGGCCTGTTCTCTACAAAGAGTCTGAGAGTTTTTGCAACTTGGGATGTCTGCATACTGCATCCACCAGCAAAAGTACTAAACCTGTGATTTCTTTACTTTTTAGATATATTGCGCTTTCCATGTTTTATACAGTCATTGGAGCATCCAAAGCAAATCTTTGTTAGAACAGTGTTCATGTAGTTTTTCCAACCTAAGCAGGACTGGACAAATTAGTTGGTGTTTTTTTTTTTTTTTTTTTTTTTTTTTTTAGCACCAATCAACTATAAGAGCAATATTAAAGCAATATTCTTGCTCAATTTTTACCTTAAAATAACAGAACTAGAATAACATTCGTACATCATTTTGTAACTGGGAGAATGTGTTTAGAATAATAATATTTGGGGCTCGACGCACTGCTAACCACACTATGTAACCACGGTAAAGCAGGCAGGATATTGGTGTAAAATCCTGTAATATTACTCAATCACCACAGTCAACATGCTTCTTTCACCACGTTCTGTGGTAGTTCTGTCTATCTCAGCTTGTCCAGAAATGCATGTAAGCATATATTCTTCACTGGAGGAGCCTAGGAGCAGGAAAACTGACTGAAACTGACTCTGGAAAAAAATAAGAAACCACTTAAAATATTTTTGATTTTACCATTTTACCTCTGGAATATAATCAAGAGGAAGACTGATGATCACAAGCCATCAAACCAAACTGAACAGCTTGAATTTTTGCACCAGAAGTTGAAGCATAAAAGTTGTCCAAAAGCAGTGTGTAAGACTGGTGGAGGAGAACATGCCAAGATGCATGAAAACTGTGATTAAAAACCAGGGTTATTCCACTAAATATTGATTTTGGAACTTAATGAATATGAACTTGTTTTCTTTGCATTATTTGAGGTGTGAAAGTTCTACATCTTTTTATTATCTATATAAAAAATGCTCTAAATTACAATATTTTTATTTGGAATTTGGAAGAAATGTCTGTAATTTAAAACAACAATGTTAATTTTACTCAAACATCAGAAATCAAAGTGGTCTTTTAATTTTTTTCTGAGCTGTATGTCTACCCCTGAGTAATCATGCCACATAAAAACCATCTGCAAAAACAGAAATTCACTTATTGTTTCTCTCCCACATCCAGACACACACACACACACACACACACACACACACACAAACACACACACATCCAGACACTTCCCTCCTCCACCATCTGGGTGACGCTGAAAGAGTGGGAGCTACTTCGGCTGCTTTCCAATTGCCTCTGTTGTTTCTTTTCCTGTAATTCACAGGTGTCCAGATCAGCCACACCTACAAACATGACTAGCAAATGCGTACTCTACACAGCCAAAAAACAACATGATCATTAACACATGGAAAAGCAAAGCAATGAGCATCCACTACATCACACTGAACTATTCATTTCCCACCAAGAACACCTGTTAATTCCATTTATAGCCCGACAGAACATCTGTGCAATAAATATGGTGCTTTCCATGCAATTCAAATGTGATTTCACACACAATTAAAACACCAAAGGAAAAAATAAAGAAAGTGCATTTCTCCTTCACTAAACCCAATATAACAGAAAAAAACAACTAATTAGGTTTTATTACTGTACCTGTCTCAGTTTGGGGATAAAGCACTGAGGATAAAAAAACTCCCCGCTCTTATTGTATTTCCCCACCTGTGATAAAAGTGATGAAGTGAAGCAGAAACGTTCAACAAATGAGTCCATATAAAAACTTCAGCCACAAGGTGGTGACACTGGAACAATAAAGCTTCAAAAACAGTCTGAAATCAATCCTACAGTGTTATGAATTGTTTGCTCCATTTATAAACGAGTGCATTTGATTTTTGACATATTTAATTTGATTTTATATTGAATTGCATTAATATATAAATGTCTGTCAGTTTGACATAAAAAAATAACAAACATTATTGTATTTTCTACATGTACTTGGTGTGCAATGTTTTATTTATGCAATTAAAAATTAAAGCACAACATAAAGGCATCCAGGAACTGAAGAAGGTAGCCGATATTCCAGTCAAATCATAGAAAGGAAAATCTTTACGGAGTTTGCATGACTCAGGATTTCTACACTGCAAGCAGCCAATAATCTCACAGAATCATGTAACTTGATTTTTGATTTTAATAAAATTTTATTTCTAATTTTTAATTACATTTTCTCCATAATTTACATACCCACTCCTTAGGATTCCCCCCATCACTAGTAATGCCTCAACACCAGGAGGGTGAAGACTAACACATGCCTCCTCTGATACATGAAGTCAGCCTCCGCCTCTTTTTGAGCTGCTGCTGATGCAGCATTGCTGAGTAGCATCACAGCGCACTGGGGAGAGAGCGCCATCTACCCACCCAGCGAGAGAGCAAGTCCAATTGTGCTCTCTCAGGGCTCCGGCAGCTGATGGCAAGCTACATGAACAAGATACAAATTAACATAACTTTAAACCTCAGGTCACTGCTTTTCAGTAAACATGGGCTCATTTTAATAGCAAAAACAGATCAAATATGGATTTTTTTATGGTTTGTAATAGAATTGAACACTGCCATTCTTATAGCTTTTTTATATATTGCTGTCAACAGAAACAAGCTTTTCTGTGTTATCTAGATAGAATTTTGTGTGCTTGCACTTACAAAAAGTAGGTTTACACTTGTGCTGAAAAGAATCTGATTACTGAGCTTAAATCCAGATCTCTTTATTAAATTTCCTTTCTTCTCATTTTTATCCCAGTTTCTCCCCAATTTACACAGACAATTACCCAACCCACTCATTAGGACTCCACTGACATGTGAAGTCAGCTACCGCCTCTTTTTAGAACTCCTGCTGATGTAGCATTGGCAAGTAGCCAATGAACACACATCATGTCAGTGCTGATCGACATCACAGTAGGCGTGATAAGGGGAAAGAGCGCCATCTACCCACCCAGAGAGAGCAAGGACAACCGTGCTCTCTCAGGGCTCTTGTAACTGATGGCAAGCTACATAAACAGGATTCGAACTGATTATCTCCTGATCATAGTGCCAGCGCCTTAGTCCGCTGGACCACTCAGAGCCTATATCTACTTCTTAACACAATCTAAGTACAGTTAAATCAGAGTACAGTTTACAGAAGCACTTGAACAAATCAGATAGCTGCAAAAATCCAACTATGATTGAATTATCGAACTTGTAATTCAATTCAACTTTATTTATATAGCGCTTTTTACAACAAAACTTGTCACAAAGCAGCTTTACAGAGAAAACGGGTCCACGCCTCTTATGAGCAGCACCACAGAGATGGCAATTATTGTGGTGACAACAGTGGAAAGGACTTCCTCACATTAAGAGGAAGAAACATCAGGAGGAACCCATTACAACCCATTACAGTAAAAACATAACAGAAAAAAACAAGAGTACAAAGAGATGATATAGAGCTTTAGAGCTAATGTAGAAATGGGTACTAATTTATAAATTAGCAGGTGTCCCAAATAGTGTGCTTTTGTTCCCCCAACAATATGTGAAACTTAGCAGTTGCCAGATGAAGCTGTTGAGAAATCTACTCTTCTAATGAAGAAGCAATTTTAACAGGATTGTCCAAACTCTTGGAAAATTCTGCTAAATCCTCTCTCAATCCCCCTCTCAACACCTACAAATACAGTGGTAAGAGAGAAGAAAAAAAAAAAGAAAAAGAAAATGATTCTAGGGAGTAACTGCAGTGTACGTCAGCAATGAATGCTGAGCCTGGGAAAAACTGAGTTTCTCTGGGAACACAAAGTTTCAGAAAGCTTTCATTAAACCATCCAATCATAAGCAGTTTTTTTTTTTATTCAGGAAACTGCTAAGCCAGAAATTTCCCAACTTCTCTACATATTTTCTACAGACTGATTTAAAAAGACCCAAATGTTTTGCACAGCAATTACGCCGGTGAAGAATCTTCCAGTCAATCAAAGCTCATTAAAGGCAGGCGTAGCGTCTGGGTCTCTCTAACAAATCCATAACACTCTCCGACAGGTATTTTTCACGCTCCACCACTCTCACACGGACCTACTCCTGCCTTCATTTCTCTCTTCATTTTTCTACCAAGCTCTGTTATCAGCACCGTGTTTCCATAAAGCATTGTACGCTGAGCTTGAAATGCAACTGTGACATTTCCATTTCTCACATGCAAACACTGGCTGCTTTTAACTTGACTGACAGGGAGTCCAATTAGTTCACTGCAGCTTTCAATGTTTGTGTCTAGAATGGTGGGGTGTGACGCTGCAGACGCCAGGAACAGAAGTGTTCACGAGATGAGTGTGATAATGGCTCAGTGCAATGTTGTTTGTTTGTTTGTGCGTTTCATCAAGGTTAATTGCATTTATTATTCATGATCACTTGACCGCTGAAAGTAATCATGTCCTTCACCGTAATGCAGCTTAGCTTGAGAGGCAGCTATATATAGGTTTCCAGGTACTCAGTTATAAATGCTGCTTTAATATCAGTGTACTTTGTTTTGAAACTTTAATATTCTTCCTGTCTTCAATATCAAATTAAATATTCACTCGTAGTTGTAGATTTGGCTCTAAAAGCTTTTGATTTGTTCTAAAAGGTTGTGCATCATGTTTGTAATCTTTTGAAAAACAATACAAGTTCTGTATTATTAATAACTGATTCTCAACAAAGTTTTGAAAGTCTCTGACCTAAAACAGCTTGAAAAGCAGCTGGTCAAACTATTCAAAGCAAGCAAGTGGCATCCATATTTATGAACGCTCAATAAAAAAAAAAAAAAAAAAAAACAGTTGCACACAGTTGTCTGACATGCAAGAAGTGGCCCAAAAGCAACAATTCCACAACCGTTCAGCAAACAGTGCTGCATTCTAAGAGTCTGGAACTAGCCCCATTGGCAGACGGCCGTACTACAAGCAGGACTACAAGCTCAAAGACTGTTACGACAACTGACCTTAACATCACGACAACATCCCTAAAGACAACCAGCGAACCAGTGTGGAGGCATTGTGGAAATTTACAGATTGTCAACAATCCAGCTTTACCGCAAAATCTGCATAAACTACCTAATGCTAACCGTACACTAGACGACTTCAAAGGGTAAAATTCTAAAAAAAAAAAAGCATGGGGATCTTGCAGGGTCACTATGTGCAAGACTGCAACTAGATTATTTCTCAGATTATACATAAATAAATATTTATTTATTAATTTTATGTTAAAGAGACACTCTTGCTCACTCCACAGCTCCACCAGTTTCTCCCCCTTTTGTACAATCCAGGAGAACCGTGGTTTCTGAGCCATCGCCGGAGTCTCATTCATGTCCATGTTCCGCAAACGTTCCCACGCTTGCCTTGCGGCTTCCCGTAGCTCTCCTATTGGTTGTCGACACTGCTCACTGTTGCCAGTATTTGCGTGAGCCAAAGTCTTAAGACTTACGATAATATTAAACACGGTTGATTTTATCTGAATGGCAGGATGAGAAAAATACAGATTTAAACCTTCAATCCTAACCACCTTACACTGAAAGATCGACAACTATAACTCGACTCTAGCAAGACTTTTGTGATTTTATCCCAAAACTGGTGATTTGTTTGCGACAGTGAAACCACTTAAAATAGTTTGGTGTTAGTGAGCATAAGAACATTCAGACTGCATGGGATAGATTATAACAGGACGCCATTAAGAACCTCTACAATGCCAAGATGACATCACTATACCACAGTTAATTCCAATCCTGCAATGTGATTGGCTGAGAGGAGTTTTATGAGTGACATTATTAGCCATGTATTACTGATACAGGTGACCTAGCAACAATGCAGCGCTTACAAACCAAATGCGATGTCATTATACACCACTGGGGGGGCGCTGGATCCCATAGAGGCACAAAGCAGAAATGCCATGTCTCCAATAGGCGGCACAGGCAAAAACACGGTCCACACAAATAAGCCCAGCAATTCAAAAATACACATTATTACACACATTATTAGCCAACAATATCAGGTTAAGAGTTGTTATTATTAAATTAAAAGCTTTTATGTATATATTTTCCAATTAATATAACTTTAATTCTTAAAAGAGACATTTTCTTTCAAAGTCAAATGAGTACTGGATGTTAATCTACACAGATTTCTCTCCTTAAAACCGTTTATTTGGGAGAGTAAAGCTCTTATGTTTATTTACAGTAAGCTTAGATTTCCACAATTATGAATGAAATGGCCGAAAGTTGTGGCCACCATGCTAACCAGCCAACAATGCAGCGCTTACAGCGCAGCTACAAGCATAGCAGCAATGGAACTATTTTAACTCGTGTTTATAACCAAACAGATTGTATTTTCTCGTCCTCTTTAACTCCTCTTTAAATCTTTTAATAAACAGTGATAATGAAACTGTGGTCCATGCTATAACGTGTAATATTGGCACACGTTAAATGCTTAGAAGAGCTACCTGCACATTTAACAACATCTCAGAGTTGTGAACAAAGACAGAATGGAAGATAATACCCACCGTACTACATGTTGCACTTGTTCCAGTACGATACGCTGACTCTGGGCCGAGCTGTTCGGATCCTGCACAAAAATATAAAAAAGAAAAATGTCAACAAATACACATCAGACAGATTTTATATGACTCCCAGAACCTACAGAGTTTTTTCCTCCCAGTCCTCCAAGGACAATGTTATATTTCTGCTGCTCTAGCTTCAATCACACCTGTGCCAGGTAATGAATGGTTGCAGAATCCTGATGTGGATGTGTTGAGAACTGAGATACAGTGGAATAGCTTGGAGGCCCTTGGAGGACTGGTTTAAAAACCTCTTTTATCCAGGGTCATCAATGTGACAAGCTGAAGGTAAAATATGGAGTTGAAGTTGAATGTTAGAAAGAAACATGGTGTATTTATAGCCAATACCGGATTCCTCCTCGTCGTCATCTTCCTCCTCATCATCTTCCTCCTCCTCCTCATCCTCTCCTTCATCCACCTCACTGTCAGAGTACTTCGCAGCATGTCTTGTTCCGTTGACTCTGGACTGTAAGGGATGTGCCATCAGCCTCTGCAGCTTTCTCTCATACAAAGCCCTAGTGCTGCCTGCATACACACACACACAAATGTAATTTACAATAAACCTCTTAATTAAAATCATTGAGAAATATGACAGTAATTGGCATGCTCAAATGATCACTGCCTGAATGAGGAATATAAAATAATTAATCTTGATCCTCCCTGGTGAAAAAAATATATATGCTTAACTGTACTTAAAACATATTGAGAAATGTCTAAGTACGTTGTAAATATACTAACAGAGTTATGTACTTACTTAAAATTTATTAAAAGTACATTCATATTATGCTTTCACTAAATATTTAAATGTAAACTTATCATCTTTTTAAAAAAGTACAATTTAGTGTACTTAAAACAAATAGTTTGTTTAACATAATTCAGTAAACTACTAAAATACTTATTTTCAAATATACTTTTGTAAATTTTTGGCAAAATGTGTTAAAAACAACTGTTACAGTGGTTCACTTAAAGTACAATGTATCATGTATCATTTTAGAAAGTAAATTAAATTACTACATTGGTAAAATGTTTTTTAAATATATTTAGGTATTACATTACATTAATATAACAGTAAAAAAGTATCTTAATGCTCTGTAATTTGGAAAATATACAAATAAATAAATTATAGGATACAAATGTTAAATAACATTTAAATGTCAAATAAAAAAATAAAGCAATTTGTAACACGCTAAAAAAAATTATACTAGAAGTGTGCTACTTACAAAAGACAGGAACAAGAAGAATATTGGTACTCTAATGTAAATATATTCAACATCATTTTTTAGTACATTTCAAATATACTCAGTGTATAATAGTGATACAGTTGTAATACTCATCAAATGCATTATAACTTTACTGTAAGCATATTTAAAATATGGGGTTACATACATGTAGTAATATGTTTAAATGTTACTTAAGTATATTTAAAATAGTTCCATTTCAGTACAGTTAAGTACATTTAGCACAATTTAAGTAATACTTTTGTACTATTTTTATACAATTAAAGTATAGTAACAAGTACAAACAAAAGTTGTTCCATTCTAGCCCTCTTTAAAGACACTGATTATTATAGATGTGGCTACAAGTACACTTTACTGCACTATACCATAATAATGCTTAGTATACTTTAATCTACTTTTTCGTCCACTGGCTGTATGGTTACCACTACCACAAATTTTATAAAATGCACCTAAAATAGGTTATAATGAGATTACATTTGTAAGAGTAAAATAAATTACCTACATTGTTTACCATTCTTTTCCAACAACTGGCTGAATATCACTGAAGGATCAAAGTAAGAAGCTGCATTCACAAATTAAAAGTTTTCCCTTAGAAGTTCCATGTTCTGTTTGTTTAGCCAAGGGTATTAAATTCATTTTGAGAAAACCAGCCTGTCAGACTGATCCAGACTGACCAGATGGTCCGTCTACCCTTCAAAATATGGCGTCTCAAAACAAAAAAGGCACACTCAGACAAAACTACTGAAGACTCTCCATCCAAAACATAACAGATTTAGAGATGACAGTGTAGCTCATCAAATGAACAAAACACTTTTCAGTTTAATTGAAAGAAATGTTATTTGCATATCATATCTCAACAGATTATGTATTAAAAAATCCTTTGCAGAGACTAAGAATGTAGAAAGACTGAGTATGAACCTAGATTTAAAAATGTATTCAAAGTAGAAAAATGGTCAGAAAAGTCCATTAATGGAGACCTAATGACCAGGGCAGGACAACTAATTAAAAACGTCTCAAAACAGAATTTAAAAAATGAAATCAAAAGTAGAATAGTGTCAGATAAAGTAAAATAATGTACGTTTACTTATAAGGGTTTTTAGAAAATATCCATAGCTAGTTTTTAGAGACTATAATCAGAAAGATTAATAAAAGAAATGTCAGTGTTTTGACTTCTAAAAAAAATGTGTTAGCTTAGGAACTTTGTAGAACTAAGAGCTAGACAGTATATTGATATTTTATTATATTGTGACCAATTTTCTTATTTGAATTAACAATATACCCATCAAGGATATCATTACTGCCGAAAGAACACTTACCCAACTGTACATTTTATTACAGAGAGAGTAAAAATCCTGTTTAATTGGAATATGTGCAGCAAAAATGTAATATAAATCACTATATTACTGTATGCATAAAAGAGCATTTGAATAGGATATTTAAGAATCTGCCACTCTTAGTGCATTTTTTGTCTGTGAGCCAGAGCACTGCAAAAAATTAAATTTAGACATACAGCTCTGGGGAAAAAAAACATAAGAGATCACTTAAAAAGGATGAGTTTCTTTGATTTTACCAAATTGAAAACCTCTGGAATATAATCAAGGGGAAGATGGATGATCACAAGCCATCAAAACAAGCTGAACTGCTTAAATTTATACATCAGGAGTGGCATAAAGTTATCCAAAAGCAGTGTTTAAGACTGGTGGAGGAGAACATGCCAAGATGCATGAAAACTGTGATTAAAAACCAGGATTATTCCACCAAATATTGATTTTTGATCTATTAAAGCTTGTTTTCTATGTATTATTTGAGGTCTGAAAGCTCTGCATCTTTTTTTGTTATTTCAGCCATTTCTCAGTTTCTAAATGACAATATTTTTACTTGTAATTTGGGAGAAATATTGTGCGTAGTTTATAGAATAAATAAACTCTAAATTTTTTCCAGAGCGGTATTTTGAGATATACATTTTAGCCATATCAATTAATTTTAAAAATATAAAAGCGACATTCAGGACCCCTAACTGACAATCTTTTTTTTTGTATTGCTATTCTTACTTTCCTGCTTAGAAACTTACCACTGCATGTGTAGTCACATGATGCCATCTAATCCTATATGTGAAATGGAAGCAACATGGAGCAGAACTTAAACATAGAGCCAAGTAAACAACTCCAGCAGCTTGTTGCAAAAAAAAAAAAAAATGCTGTACCCATCGTTTATTCAAATAATAATAATAAAAAAAAAATAGGTAAAATGCTTATTTAATCATTATCATTATCGTAACACCCAGTTCTACTAAGGACTAATGCAAAGTAAATACATGCCGTTTTGAGACTGGAAGTTAGTAAAATAAACATATGCATTAATAATATTAATGCATTACTATTATTATAAGGAGATGTAAAAGCTGCCTGTTGATGCAGATCATGCAGGATGATGGTGCAACTAAAATGAATGAATAGATCCTTCTGATTCTGAATTCTTTAAAATCCGTTTTATATTTTAGAAACAAATTCACCTAGAAACATACTGACCTACAATTGGTCCGGCTTTAACTCCATACCGCAGCAGTTGTTTTTTTAACTGATCATCAGTTAATGCGCCCAAGTCCACCATGTCTGCCTCCTCTTCTTGCTCTTCCTCCTCCTGTAGATTAAAACGCAACACAACACATCAAAAATTCAATTCAATTAAACATCACACAAGCTTAAATTAGCCACATATTGGGATCTACTGCAAACTAACTTGCTGTGACCAAACTGAATTGATTATTCTAGTTGTAAATATGAGGAAAAACACTTTTCTTTTGAAGTGCAGTTTCTCCTAACTATGGAAGCACCTAAAATTAACAAAATAAATCCAGCACTTTTTTTCTCCTTAAGTAAATTGCTATCCCATTATTTTGAGATACTAAGTCACTACTTTCAGATAGGAAGTCATTATTTTCAGATAGCAAGAGTGTTTGCTTTTGGAAAAAAAAAAGTTTTTTCTTTCAAAATAATGACTTAGCAAGTCATTATTTTGAGATACTAAGTCATTATTTTCAGATAGCAAGTCATTATTTTGAGATACTAAGTCATTATTTTCAGATAGCAAGTTATTATTTTGAGATAGTATGTCATTATTTTGAGAAACTAGACCATTGTTTTTAGATAGCAAGAGTGTTTGCTTTTGGGGAAAAAATTGTTTTCTTTCAAAATAATGACTTACTATCACAAAATCATGAGATAGTATCTCAAAATAATGACTTACCATCCAAAATTCACAAGATAGTATCTCAAAATAATGACATACTATCTCAAAATAAGGACTCAATATCTCAAGATAGCAGTTTATGTAATAATACGATTTTTTTTTTATGGGAATGGGCTTCTATACCTAACTGAGAGCACAACACTGTAAAAAAAAATCTCATTTTTTAATTATAGACAAGTACCCAAAATACAGAAATTCCAGCAATAAGACCAACATATTACATTACCAGTGTATCAAAAAATAAATAAATGTATATTAAACAAAACTTTCTGCTACAAAAAGTCAAATAAAGGTTAAAACAATGTTTTTATAGTCAATTTGGTCAATATACAACAACTGCTGGTGTTCAGAGAGTCAGTACTGCACACTGCAGCTCACAAAGTGTAAATCTGACACCTGAATGTGGGTTTCTGGAGTGTGACCCAGATTCCCCAGTCATGTGTGTGGGGGTCCCCCTGCTTCTCTCACACACAGACACACGTTATCTCCACAGTCAGTATCACTGTGGTGCAGCCGGTGTGGTGTGTGCCTTGTGCTCATGTGTAAAAGACAGCTGCAGCAATGTTCCAGTCCTCTGGAGTCAGGTTTCAGAAACGTGAAAAATAACAATAAAAGCCTCTATTTCTGCTTTCCTGTACAGCAAGCAGAGTAACATATCAGCAACCACTGGTGAAAAAAAGCACATCAAAATTCATTTTCATATTACTGGTGCATTGCCAGTAGAAATGTTTAAGATATGCAAAATATATATTAAAAAATGGAATAAATAGACTGTAAAAGCGTTCCAACAGACTTCCACTTTACAGAAAAAACTGTCAAATCAACAGAACAACTAATAATCTAGTCAAACACCTGGCCAGCAATCAAGCAACAAATTGGATTCATATATTGGTCTGTAGTCGAGAACTAAAAGCCACACTAAATTAAAAAAAAAAAAAAAAAAACACAACCAATTTGCAGACCCTGAACTAGGGGTGGGCGTTGTGGCCCTAAAATATTACAATATTTCAGGATATTTTTCCTATAAAAATATTCTTGATGATATAACAAAACATTTACCTGAAAAAAAAAAAATCATTTAACAAAATATCCTACTGCAAGAAAATAAAATGTAATAAATAGGCCTATAAGTTTTAAGCATTCAGTAGAATATAAAAAAAATATTTGTCCATTTTGACTGTTTTTGTATAAAACAATAATGTAAAAAAATTAAATAATAAATAATAATAATGCAATGTAACAAAAAAAATCTAGCACATTACTAAGGTGCAAAAGATTTAGAGCATGCATATGAACTGCAGATAAGTAAAAGAAAAAAAAAATCAATATATTTTTCCAACAAATTTTATTGTTTTAAAACTATAAATATAATGTGTTCGCTAAATTATAACACCCAAGCGCAAAATACAGATGGGCAATACGATGGGATTTTCATAATAAATGTTCTTATTCAACCAGGAACACACTGAAGGTAACTCTCCTTTTTAATGCAGCCAAGAATTAACAACTTAATGGGACTGAAAGATAAAATTTAAATTGTTGATTTTAATCAGATTAAACTAAAATATGGAACTTTATAAAACAGCAAAAATTAAACGGCAAGAACATTAAATAAACAATTAAGATTGAATTAGGAAGAATAAATAAAATTCAAAATAAAAGAATAAGTGGACAGGATAAAAATTAAAACAGGCATATTAAGAGATAAATGAAAGCAATAATATAATTGATTCTAACAGATTAAAAAAGAGAAAAAAAACAAATATAGATTAAAAATAAGGTAACAGGAAAAAAGAGGTAAAGAGGCAAATTCAAACTAAATAAATAAAAAGGTAAAAAAACAAACAAAAAAAACTCAACTAAAAGAAGTTACATGTAAGTCATTAATGCTCAAATAACACTGACCAAACTGTACATTTTATTCCAGAGAGCATATGTATTGTAAAAGTCTCTTATTTTATGATATAATAAGTTTAACATAAACCCAGCTCCAGCTCAGACCCTGCATTAGTTAAGGAGAACTCATGAACTCACTGTGTCATTCTGAGCCAGGTCCTCGTCATCACTAGAGAAATCAGCGCTGTTTTTATTCCGAACGTGTTTCAGATAAAGATCCACGTAAACCTCTTTCCTACTCTCTCCTGGAGGAAGCTCCACATTATGGGATATCAGTGCAGCCCTCAGCTGCTCTTTGGAAAACTCAGTTGGATCCTCTATAAAGACTGGCATTTCAACTTTTAAAAATAAGAACACAGCCACACACGCACTCTTCTGCTAATGAATCCAAAAGGAAAGTAGACTCACTGCTCTCTCAAACCCCTGCTTACCAACACTTAAAGCTAAACACAGACACAGAACCCTCTCAGATTGCAAACGGCCACGTTATGGTATGGACAACAGGTGGCTGCAGACCAGCCTGAGAGCAAGTAAACCCTATACTGTATTAAAAGGGACAGAGTTGGTTTCCCAGAGCCAACATGAACTTAACAGAAGATCCAATGTGGTAGTGATTCACCATTAGTTTATGCCTGGACTAACTGTTGAACAAGCAGAACTATAACAATAGTCTAAACCTAGTCTTAGTCTAAATTGTAGTCTGTGTCCTAGATGTCTTAATTTTTATAGACACCTGTTTGTTTAGCATTAAATTAGACACAGCAAAAAATATGGTGATAGTGATTCATCATTACCAATGTAGTTAGACCAAGACTAGATGTAGTTTAGACTACATACTTAGTCTACGGGGACTTTTTTCAGACAGAGATTAATCCTAATCCTAGATGGTTTTGTTCACTGCAAAAAAATCTATTGGCAAAAAGTAGACAAAATATATGTAAACTGAGATGGTTATGCTCATGTTAAGCAAAAAAAATCTGCCAATGGGGTAAGCTATTTTTTCTTAGTAAGATTTATTATAACAAGCAATCGCAAAGTCTCAAAATGAATGAAGTAAGACCTAAATCAAGCAAATATCACTGTTTTTTGGCTTAAATTTGGACACAAGAAACAGAATAACTTGACTTTGTGCTTATTTTAAGTTTAAACTACTTAAAATAAGGTGAAAACTCTAAGTGAGTCTGATTAAGATTATTCCTAAAATAAGCAAAATAATCTTACACTTACACAATGCTTAGTAAGAAAAAATAAGATTTATTGCTTTGATAGTTAATAATTTACTTCCTAAGATTTAGTTTTTTGCAGAGTTCTTTCAATGGAGAATCTCCAGTTAGGACACAGACATCTCCTGGCCGGGCATGAAATTAGCCCCAGCATAAACTTAACAGAAGCTCAAATGTTGTGTTGATTCACAATTGGCACTAGAATTTAGACCAAGACTAGGCTAGAATATTACCTTTTGAGTTTCAAGGGTTAGTCAGCTAACATCCTTTTTAACATCCTAACAAACACTAATTTAAAGTTGCTACCATCTTACAAACATTAAAATTCTATTCTCTTTTTTAGTTTTGCAGGACAGATAAATGTAGAGCCTGCTAAATCTTTAGTTTTACAGACTGAACTGCAAACTGACTATTTTTGAAAAGGTGTTTGAATCAATGTGGAAAGAAATCTAATCCTGTTTAAATATACTTCGAATCAGTTTTGTAAAAATGGTCGTTAGTTAATGGTGCAGTTTGGGACTGTGGGTTGGGGTCTCTGTAAAAAGCGAAATCCGGTAAAAGTAAACAGCAGATAAATAAATATTTAGAGCTTCCCATTATCTTAATGTTTTATTATATACTCTAAAATCTAAATCAATAAATGAAGCTCTGTTGTCGGTGTTCTGTCAAGTCATGCGATCCATTGATCATTCATGTGCTTCTTAACGGCACTGTGCATGCGCAGACACATTTTTTATGTATTTATGATAATACCGTTTTCCATTGGGTGCATCAAACCACCTGCTTGAAAGTTTCAACGTTACAAAACTATAAAAATAATTCTGTTTCTAATCATCTTTATAACTTTACCTGATAGTGATTTAGCCTATCCCCTACCTAATTTTTTTTTTATATATATGGTGTTTATTTGTATTTTTATCTTTAAATATAGATACATGAGGGTAGCACAACTTCAAAACACACAGATGTTCTGTCGAGTTATGCTACCCATTGATATGTGCTTCTTAACGGCAGTGCGCATGCGCATTATTTTTTTTTTCATTGTAATTCTGTTTTCCTTGTGTGCATTAAACAACCTAAAATACTGTCATTGTTTGCTTGAGTGTTACAAAAGTGTAAATGGCATTATTAAAAAAATAACAGCAAATAAAAAAATGAACAATAAAATAAAATAAATGTTTCTAATAACCTATATGACCTTAACTTGATACACTGATGATTAAGCCTATACAAATATCCTACCTTCACCTCAACCGGGGTGTTCTATCGAGTTACGCTACCTATCGATACGTGCTTCCTGGACACACTGCGCATGCGCCGACATACCCTTTTTTTTATTATTTCTCGTGATTTTTAATAATAAATCTATTTTGTTGTGTGCATTTAACAACCTGGACTCACTATCATTGAACAAAAGTATAAATGAAAATTAATAATAATAAATACAATAATTACTATGTAAAAAAATACAAATATCTTTACATATTTTTTTACCATGATAAGTGGCTTATGCTATCCAAATATACTAGTTACATTTACTGGGACTTCTACTGGGAACGTGCCTTTAATATGGAGTTTATTTTGTATATTTACAGTTAAATTATACACTAGGGTAGCACGATTTCACAAGGTAGCACAACTTGACAGAACACCTGGAGCATGTTTAAGGTTTTTATGGTTTTTACCTTAAATATACAATAGGGTAGCACGGTTTGACAAGCTAGCAAAACCTCTTAGAACACCAGATTCCACCGGATTTTCTCTCTGAGTTGATTCTCTCTGCAGTAACCGCAGTTCCCGGACTAACAGCGTTTATTGGTTGTGAGCTAGGTTATACTGGAGAACTGGTAAACTCTTTACACAGACAAAAAATAGCGTTAACTAACGCGGTCTGGCTCCAGAGCGGTGTTAAACACAGCACCAGGTCCTGAACACAGTGGACTCACCAAGCGCTTTCCTCCCGTCCTCCAGATAAACAACAGAACAGCAAAATGGGTCTAATCGCGTTTTCCCGCCATTTGTTTGGTTTTGGGGACGCGGAGAAGAAGCACCGCCGTGTGGGCGGAACCGAACCTGTACAGCTCCTACAGAGAGCCACAGGAGTGAAGGTAATTTAATGTTTTAGACCCTGCTTTATTTATCTCATTAAAGGAGAACTCCGGTGTAAAAAAAACTTAGGTTGTAGTGAAACATATTAAGTACGAATGTTTGTAGAATAGCCCACCTCCGATTACCCCAGCAGAAATACAACTCTTTTAGCCAATGCTCCCAAAAGGCTTACAATGCTAGTGATAGGGGCATAGCGTTAAACATGCAAAGGTATCGCTATTTTTAAACCATTAACAAACTCAAAGTAGCACCACACTTCATTGGTAGAATTATGAGAGTCCTGACATTTAAAACAAGGCACTGATAGCTTTAAAAGTGCACAGGTAACCCTAGTTTATTAAAAACATGGTTTATAAACACAGTACCTTGAGGTAATTTTCTCAGTGCCGCCATCTTGAAATATAGTCATGATACATCAACTGAGGTTATATTGCTTAACTATTTGGATTTGCTGTCTGCAAAGTTTCAGAAAAAGAAAGCTGGTGGCACTGTTTTGGGCTTTGTTGTTCTTTTATGTGTTACATAACCTCATTAGCAACTCAAGGAAAGCTAAAACACCCAAAATACTTGGTGTTTTAAACAATTAATCTTTTGGATGATTACCTGCTTGTGCTTGAAATAGCACACCTGTTAAGGGGTGTGATTGATCGTATGATTGATGATTTTGAGATATTATTTCAGTATTTTCAGATACTAAGTCACTCTCATTATTCTAAAATAATTTCTCAGAATTTTGGGAATTTAGTCAAAATACTTCTTTGTAACAGTTTAAAGACTATCTTGTTATTTTGAGGTACTACTTATTTCGAGCTGTTTTATGTAATATTTCAAGATAAGTCGTTATTCTAAGATCTTTCAGTTTTTTGTGACATGAAGTCATTAATTTGAGATGCTGCTTTATTAATTTGAGACACTGTCATTAATTTGAGATTTTGTAAAACGAATTTCTTGATATTTAGAGAAACTAAGTATTTTTTTGAGTTACTATCTTGCTGCTTTGCTTTAGCAAATTATTATTTTCAGATACTTTATCTTGCTATTTTGACACAATGTGCAAATACACATGCAGCCTTTATTGCAGTAGGAATTACTGAGCTGGTAATAGTAATACACTAGACACCAGAGCTAGTAATCTAATACAACAGAATCATATCAAGCTATTTATTTAAATATCCACAAACATCAGAAAATATCCATATTGATGGAAACAGAGCTCTGTGTCTAAAACCTGTTTGAGTGAAATCTGGCATGGATTAATTTGTCATGGATCCAGAACTGACCAACGCTAGCACTCCAAGAGTGCAAATAAGTCACTGAGACAAGAGAAAGAATTGCTTTTTCATTCTCATTCTTCACACAGTGCAGGCTGTGAATTCCACGTGGGCTGGATTGTGTTTTGGTTATTCATCAGGCTTATATCTTCCTGATGCATTACTGTGCCCGGCTCTGTGCAAAAGGATTATCCTGTACTACAAGACACTTTAATAGGCTCCTGCAGTCCAGAAGGATCTGCCAGCGGGAAACGTGCCCAGCATCACAACTGCTCTCCAGCTCCCTCGTGTCACCGGCGAGTGCAGGGCGCAGATGCCCCCCAAATTCCTCCGTTGCTGTGCATCCGTGGCGGACGAGCCCTCCAAATCATTCTGAATCATTCGGCATTCTCCCAATGTAGCGTTTCACCTTTTGCCCAGATTAGAGTGCCATGCTGTCACTCATCAACATGCAGGACCCGTTCACATGCTTTTTTCGCTTTAATTTTTTTCCTTTTTGCTTTCTTGAATGGCCATGTCCCTTCTCCAAGGAAACCGTGACACAAAGAGAGAGAGACTGAACGTGCTTCCTCCTTCACACTGGTTCATCAAAATTCATCAAAATGTCAGCCTGACTGCAAACATACAGTTCAGATAGCTGCTGTAAACATCAGGATGGAAATCAATTTAATTCTGCTGAACTGTGGCCCTCAGTCAGGTCCTCTTTAAGCCTGGCCATTTAAAACCCTGCGAACAATCAAAACACACTGGATCTCCAGCAAAAGCTACCATTCAGGCAGATACTCGGGTGGGTTTGTGCCCTTTCAGAAAAGAAAGCAACGTGTGGCATTTAAAGATACAAAATCTTTATTTTGACATACAAAGTCATTATTTTGTAATATTAAGTCATTATTTTAATAAACCATCCCTTTACTTTAACACAATGAGTCATTATTTTGAGATATTGAGTATTATTTTGAGATACTAGTTAGATTATTTGAAGATATTAAACCACTATGTTAAGACACTAACTCATTTTGTTGAGATACTGTTATAGTCACTATTAGTGAGATACCCTCTTTTTTCTGAGAAACCATCTTGTTATTTTGAGACACTAAGTCATTATTTTAAGATTATTTTTAGTGGGTTCTCATTATTTTAAGATACAGAAAAAGGACCTCCAGCAGAAGAAGCCAGGCAGGCAGATACTCGGTTGAGTTAGTGACACCAGTAAGAAAGGCAAATAATTATGATTTTGCTGATACAAAGTCTATATTTAGATGTACTATCTAGTTTTTAAGATACTATTTTGTTATTTTGACATATTAAGCCGTTAGTTTAAGATACTAAGTTGTTATTTTGAAATGCTAAGTCATTGTTTTGAGATATTAAGCTGTTAGTTTTAGATACTATGTCATTATTTTAAAAAACTAAGTAATTATTGTAAGATATTAAGCTGTTAATTTATGATACTAAGTCATTATTTTGAGATATTAAGTCAATAATTTGAGATACTTAGTCATTATTATGAGATACTACCGTGCTATTTTGATATACAAAGTCATTATTTTAGGGTACTGTCTCTTTATTTTTAGCAACTGTCTTGTTATTTTTAAGATAGTAAGTCTCTTTTTTTGATGATTTCTCATTATGTTGAGATAGTTTGAGAAATTGGACCTCCAGCTAATGAAACCAGGCAGGCAGATACTCGGGTGGATTAGTGACCCAGTAAGGAAAGCAAATAATTGTGATATTGAAGGCTTTGAATAATTCATGCGTGTGCAGGATTTTTCTTATTCCCTCGACGATTTGCCACTCTGTACCTAATGGCTTTGAACCCTACATGACATTATAGAGAGAAGTCACATAGGAATAGAAAGCCATAAAACACAGGAGTGAGGAGTGAGTTCCGCAGCATTTCATTAAACGCTAACAATAAAACAAAATGGCAATAAGTTGCCTCGTATTGAGCCTCTTATTGTGTTGCTTTATCACTGCCAAAAATATATAAACCACTTGAGCCAAGTTGCAGGCAGCACAGAAGATTAAAAAACTCACATCAACATGAATAATTAAACAAAAGAGGCTGGTATTATTCTGCTTTTTTCCCTCTCTGGCCTAGGAGGATTAAAGTGTTTGTATCTCATTATTCTTTTTAAAATAACTCCTCTGAGAGGGTTCACTGGGTTTTCTTTTTCTCTCGCTGTCTCTCTGTCTCTGTCTTTCTCTCTCTCTCTCTCTCTCTCTCTCTCTCTCTCTCTCTCTCTCTCTCTCTCTTTTTTTTATCGCACCAAGCCACCTCCGAGCTCCTCTTACTGCTTCAGTAGTGAGATCTGACTGAGAGTCACTGGCTCCCAGAGGCCATTCAAACTAGGCTTTGATGAAACGTGGTAACCATGCCAGAGAATGAAAGGTACAGTGCTAATCAAAAGGGGTTTTGTAGTTGCCATGGCCTGGCGAATGCTGCGGGGATTACGCAAACACTCGTTTTCAATTTGACGCCAGAACTCGTCTTGACTTTCCACTTCCGACAAAAGGGCTGGGAGAATTACCTCACTGATCAAGGCCGCTGCCTGGGGAGCTCAGTAGATTTAGATAATTAACACAATCTTTGTGTAAACAGTTAAAAGCGAACTGGCGGTTCAGAAGTCTCTGCGCATAAATTGGGCAGAAGGCTGCTGCTTTTGTCTTGCATCTGCGCTTCATACACTGATTTGTTTACACAAGCCGAATGTGAGTTCAGACAGCGCTTGGCATCTCAAAGCAACAAAAGCGAATACATTTTACTGAGTAGTCTTTACACTCTTTAAAACTAGGTCAGGGCCTCTTTGCACATTTACTGTTGTATTATTTAGCAGATATTCATGATCCTCTGCTGTTTGCTGTTATCAACATTAAAATGCTCAGAAATTATTGTAGGAGAGTGTGTTCTCAGCTCCTTCTTAGTTCTGTAGCCTCGGAACTCCAGCAGATAAACAGATAGGCCGAGGACGTCAGTGTGACGTCAGTAAGAAATTTTAGGAATTTTAGTCAAATGGAAATTCGGTTGATGTCAGAACCCAGCTTTTGGTTGGAAATATACCTGTATTCTCTAAGAAGTTATGCTGAGTTGACATCAAGCTCCAATGTTGGGGACAGACTTCAAATGTGGGTTTTTTATAAGCCTGTAACAAAAAAATATTTAAATTTGAACTACTTGATTTACATACTTCTGTGAGTTTACTGGCTGGTTGCAAAACAATATTCTGTTTATTGTGTAACTCATATAAACATTGCTCGTTTGCACAGATTGGTCCAGTGGTCTAAAGCCCTGCCACTATGATCGGGAGATCGCTGGTTCGAATCCCAGTCATGCAGCTTGCCATCAGTTACTCTGGAACTCTTAGAGAGCACAATTGGCCTTGCTCTCTCTGGGTGGGCAGATGGTGCTCTTTCCCCTCATCACTCCTAGGGTGATGGTGATCAGCACAAGTCATCTGTGGGCTGATGTATCGGAAACGAGACACTGCGCTTTTCCTCCGAATCAGCAGCAGTTTGCATGTGCTAGTCTTCACCCTCCTTGTGTTGTGGCATCACTAGTGATGGGGGATATACAGCTGACCAGCAGCTGAATGGGTGGGATATTTAGCCTAGCTAAAAGGGGGTGGAAAAATAGGAGAAAATTAGAAATAATAATAAAAAAATATTACCCGTTCATGTAAATGCTTTGATCAGATTACCAACAAACTTTGCATTAAAACTCCACACTCCACCAGAATCAATCTACTTTAAAAAAAAAAGGATACATGATCATGACGAGGAATCAGCACATAACTACTCAAAAAAACAAACAAAACAAAACAAACACTATGGAAATGATGTTTAAGTTTAAGGATCAAGATGGTACACAAGTATTGGATGTTGTACTTGATAGTAACTTTTATTTTTTTGAAAAACTATACAAATACGTAGGCTGTTAGATTTCGTTGTAAAGCTCATTTAAGTTGCAATATCATACACATGAACCAGATGCATATAGTATCTGGATCTACTTTGACTGAGTACTGTTACACATCTCCATTCAAAGTCAAATTCACACATTCAAAGTCAAAGTGCATAAAAAAAATGAAAGGTTAAGCGGAAAACATATTGCAAGCAATTATCGTTTAGCTTTACAGCAAGTTCTGTTAAGCTAAGCAACACTAGTAGTTCAATTGCAATTTGAAGAAGCTCATCAGCCTGACTGTGAATCTGTTGCTATATATCTTTGGAGATAATGATGCTCCAGAATCCCACTGTAATGTTCACAGTTTATCCTCTGTAGCCCACAGCATTCAGGCATCGACTGACGCTGTCAGGTCTTTCTCTGTGGGGAAATGAAAATGGATCGACTGCCACAGCCAATTCATCTTCATGCGTGTGTGTGTGAGTGTGTGTGTGTGGAGCTCATGAGAGTGTGTCTGCTCATGTCATCAGACCCCCATGCCCATCTGAGGTAATTAATATTTGATTAAGCTTACTATTAATCTTCTTTTTTTCTGAGCTAGAAAAGATCAAGTGCACTTTGTGTTGTGACAGGAGAAGAACACACTTTCTGTAGTGTGTTCTTTAGAATTCCTCAAACCTTTGATGAAGAAAAAGGTGTATTAAAAAATGCTTTAGAAAATCTGTTGAAAACATTCCAATGTGGGAATTCTGGGCCAGTGCTGATATCGGATATTACATATCTATATATCTGCCAATTCTGAAAACGATATACACATATATAACTTACAGAGATGCTACATACCCCGGTATAACTTCAGAAACAAATGTATCATTTATTTGCATTTCATTTTAGCTTTCAACCATGATGCAAACAATAAAATAAAAGGTTTCTTCTAATAAATTCGTTTTAAAACTGATCATAGATTGGTCCCAGCACTTTAAACATGCTTTTTTATTTATTAACAGGTTAAATAAAACAATAGATCTATTGAAACTAATACAAATAAATACAAGTTAGATAAATCTATGGATTTAAAGTAGTGTGGCCAGCGTCACTTGGTCCATTTCCATCATACAATAAATACAGCAGCAAGTATCGGTTTGAAATATTTGTCAAATCTAGGCATTGGCCCGATGCTAATGATTCCAAAAAAGCAATTATTAACTGATACTAGTATAATTCAATATCATCATGCATCTCTAAGTTTTAATTATGGATATTTCTGAAACATTCTTGTGAACAAAATCTAGTTGATATGCTGTACCATGCATAACCAGTTCAACCAGCCATTTAATATTAATCAGAAATACAAATTTAACTGTAATTGCCAAAAGTTACGAGTAGTACTATTAGATTTATTTCTAGGTGCAACTTTGGAACAGCCACAACTGTTTTTAGATGGTATTTTGCGAGAAGGTTTTAACACTGCAAGGCTACATAAATTAAAGGCCATGTGAATTGTGTTTGAACAACAGCTAATATAGTGCTAATAGTGGCAGCCAGTCAGATGGAACATTTCATATCTGATGTTTTTCAGATTTTTTTTTTTTGATCCACAGTATATACAGGAAGTACATCATAGAAGGCATTACCACCCACAGTGGACAGTGCAGTGTGTGTGGTAATGATCTTGACCAACGTTGTCTGACTAGAATTGTCCTTATGAATAAAAAAAAAGTGACTGACAAATCATCAAATCAATCTATATTCAATACAAGAGTCCCCCCACACATATCTCGCAGGGCACAGCATTCTTTAACGTCTATGGGACATAGAAAAATTCATGGGACTCGATTCTAGTGCCTGTGCAATGAAATGTGGCATGTCAGTGTAAACTGTGCATATTTCAGTATTTTTTGTAATTTTCTTCTTCTTAAAATTGATTATCTTCTGTCTTACTTCCTTAGAAGTTCTAGTAGGCTAAACTTCAGAATTTCTCTATAAATAAAACATATCATGATCTCTTGCATGTTTTGTATACTGCTTATATTTGCGTTTTTCTTTTTTTTTTAAGAACAAGCATAAATTATCATAAATTAAATCATCATTCTTAAAAGGTTATCCACAGTTCTCCAAAAACCCTGTTTTCTCTTATCTAGTGCTGGGCAATATGGGAAAAATCACATATCACGATATGGAATTTGTAATATCACGATATACCACATTTGAGTATTTGAGTAGTTTTCAGTTTATTTTCGAAAAATATGACAAAATAATATAATTGCTTACTTTTTTCCAACTTTATTTCAAAGTGACATTAAACCAAACTTTCACAAATGAGAATTACTACCTTTCAGTGCAGCAATATATATGTATCAAATGAAAACAGATGAGGGAGATTAGCAGTAGCTAATTTTTTTAAGTGATACAGGTATTTAAATTGAGTTATCAAAATAAACTCAATTAACATTTTTTAAAGTGCAATCCATCCTTCTTTAGCCAACATCAGATAGCACAACATTAATGGAACAGAAGCAGCAAGAAAAACTGTTTGACAGAAGCATCCAGATTAACCAGAGCAGCAGGAACGAAGATTGAGAGCCTGTTTACACCTGCCATTAGCATGGTTTTGTAGCCATATAGTATCTGGATCTACTTTGACTGGATACTGTTCACACTGGTCATTAAAATGCGTCCATATGTGTGACCATATTGGATCTGATATAACTTTTCTTATCCAATGTGTCCAGATTCTGAAGATTACAAACAGTTTAAAGAAATGGTGTGGTTCTATATAGAGGTGGAACAACAGAGGGTTCTCGCATTCCTGTAATGACTCTGTCTGCTGTAATTTAATTTCTTAATTTTGTTTGATACAAGATAATCCCAATATCAATATAATTAAAATAAAAGACACAAAAACAGCCAATTCAGTGTAATCATTAAAAACATGTTCATACTGATCTGTGAGCTTCTTGAATCATTTAACAGCTATAGGAGGAAATAGCTGCACATCTTTTCTTTTAAAGCAATAGTTAAGATGTTTCCGAAAACTGGAATTGCTCTTAAAATGAGGCTCCAGGTGTGTTTTGCTTTATTTAAAGAATTAAGAAAATGGCTTAAGGGATCTTTTTGTGATAGTTAATAGATTTCATCTATTTCATCTATTGACAATCACAGTTGCAGTATTTGGCCTCCTGACTTAATTAAATATCCAAAATTACAACTAGATTCTAATTTTTCTCCTTGACAACCATATACAACTATATAATTTAATATTAGATTAGATGCACTTTGATAATCTATTTTTTTTTATCAAATGGGACAGAAATTGTTCCTTAGGCAAAAAACACCAGTGGTGTGTTTGATGTAAGATGCTTGTCAGTCCACTGTGATCTATGGTGTTGTAATTCCCTGTTGATCTTGTTAAAATACATGGATATCAAAGAACTTTACGACTTTAGATACAAATATGGCTTATATCTGCTAACATTAAGTCTAAAATTGATCAGAATTGTTTTTTTTTTCTGATGGACAGTGATTTAAATCATGCAGTTACAAATCTATACACAAAGATTATTCACTGACCACAGAATCAAGCTTTTCCAGTGACCACTACATACACTTGAGGGAAAGATCAAACAATACATTTTGGAGTAGATGTGGTGTATTGGTTAACTAGTCTCTAATTTCCTCAAGTAGTTCTAAGGTAGTTTGAGGTTAATTTTTGTTTTGGCATAATTTTCTGTATTCACTTTAGCTTTCATATAAGTTTTGCTTTGTGCCGGAATGTTTCTGTTATAATACACATGCATTTTATTAAGGGTGTGCCATATTTTGACAGTAATATTGTGATTTATTATGATTTTTTGTGATAAAGTTATCCAAAAGCAGTGTGTAAGACTGGTGGAGGAGAACATGCGAAGATGAATGAAAACTTTGATTTAAAACCAGGGTTATTCCGCCAAATATTGATTTCCGAATTCTTAAAACTTTATGAATATGAGCTTGTTTTCTTGTTTTCCTATTTTCTGCAAATAAATGCTATAAATTACAATATTTGTATTTGGAATTTGGGAGAAAGCAACAAAAAACTATAAATATTTTCCAGAGCTGTATATTCTGGTTTCTTTTGAATGTTTGCAACTGTCTTACTATATAAAACTATAAAAATGTGTTTTGTTGCAGAAGTACATTAAAATGAACAAAATATTTTTCAATATATATATATTTTTTTGTATTGTCAAGAGTATTGTTCTTGCAAAAATACGCTAAAATATCATGATATTATTTTTGGGCTCTATCCCCCACCCCTACTTTGTATAAATAATTTTCCATTCATAACATTATATCTGTAGTAAATAAGCATATATTGTCCTGTATATAATATTTATGTAAAAAGCTAAATACAGTAAATACTGTAGCACAAAAAATATTTTTTATAGTCATAACCTTGCATTTTCTTCTAATTCTATTCCTTCTCTTTATTCCTTTATTCTTGGTTTCCTGCACTCAGCGTCAGACTGCTTGTTCTTATTGTCTTGCTCTAATAGACTAAAAATGTTCCGCGGATTCCATGCTTGTATACACAGCACTTAAATGAGCTCAACAATGCCCGGTTGAATCAGCTCAGCTGACATCACTTCTGAGGTTCAGTCAGTCAGAGATAAGCCATGGTGACCCACTGGGAATTTTCTAAAAAGGCCTTTATTCTTCAATGTGATCTGAACAGAGAATTTCACAGAATTGAAGTAACCTAATGTTTAGGGTCTTGCTAATGTAAAAATGTATATCTGAAAGCAAAATGTTTGTGTGTGTTTTTTAGTGGAACAATTAAAAAAACTAAGAATAAAGATAAACAAGACTTTTTAAGCCTTTGAAACAGGACTGAGAACGCAGCCTGTGGTCTACAATCTGTAAGTAACTGGTCAGTTACACAGTTTTTGAAATGTAGAGTTTCAGCTTCAATTTAAGTAGTTTAACTAAAATATATCATTAGCCTTTTAGGAGTGACAACTTAAAGTTAATAAAATAAAAGCAATAAGGCAAACATATTTGTGCAAGTAGGGTAGGGCTGCACGATATTGGAAAAAAGTTTACATTGCAATGTTTTTTTTTTGTCAAAGATATATATTGCGATATTAAACAATGCATTTAAATGGCGTTTTTCTCGGATTAAAAGCGTGATCTTGGCTGTAACTGGAAATATCTGTGCAAAACTGTGCCAAACTGAGGTGCACAGCGTTCTATAGGCTGTCTGCTGCTGCGTTTACAAGCACGTGTCCAGCCATGTGGAGGCCATGTGGTTACCTCGTGTTTACTCCTGCTCCCCCTTCCTCTCGCCCCCCCCCCCTCCCCCTCGTGCTTCTCAGGCAGCAGCAGCAGTCTCTCACACAGACACAGAGACGATGCTGCTTACAACACTGTGTATCTACTTCCTGTGTCAAGAATAAAAACATTGCAACATGACGTGTTTGATTTAATTGCATGCGATGTGACTATTGCGCATGCGCACATCGCGATGACGATGCATAAGCGATATATCGTGCAGCCCTAATGTAAGGATTGTTTTTTTATATGTTGATGCTAAAAATGTGCATTTAATAACTGCCTGAAGTGTGGAAAACCTAGAAATTGTCATGTGGTTGAATCCATTGAAGATGGAATTTGGTTATGCAATGTCCTGGTGCTCTAACCCCTGAGCCACCACTGCCCCTAACAGCTATGACCAGCATTGTTTGAATCCTGTAGTAAGTAAGTAGTAGGAGAATGTATGCACTACCACTAGAGCTGTGCGATATGACGATAAATATCGTGGGGACGATAGAAAAAGGGTCTATTGTGCTACTTACCTTCTATCGATATCTATCCCTATCATTTGTAAAGTAATTTCATTAATTATTTATGCAAATATATAAAGCATGCTACGATAAAATGTATTGGCACGGTCACTTTGCATAAACTCAGTTTATATAAGTGATATTAAAGTAATCTTCGCACAAAAAAGCTTCATAGTGTGGTTTTGCAACATGACGCTGCTTTAAGCCGTTATTTGACAGACGTGCTGGTTTGCGACGTGCTTTACGTTATTAAACTCATGAGATCTGAACAATAGAGACACATTGTTCTTTTGAAAAAATTAGCTACTGCATCTACCTCATCTGTTTTCATTTGATACATATAGTAATTCTCATTTGTGAAAGTTGGGTTTAACGTCACTTTGAAATAAAGTTGGAAAAAAATAAGCAATGATATTATTTTGTCATATTTTTTGAAGAATAACTGAAAACAGCACTAACTACCACCGTGTATGCGTGCAGTATGTACTACTGCAATCAAACCTGACTAGTGAAAGATGAGCATCCAACAATCAACACAGAGAAACACTCAGGCTATTTACAACTTGTTCACAGTTATTTTCTAATTACCATTTGATGAAGGCTTCGCAATTAGGACACCATTTGATGCGGATGCGTAATGACTTAAGTGGAACTTTAAAAGCCTTAGTCAGGATCTGGCCAGAAATGAAGAACAGATGTCAGGGAATGCTCTTGCTTCATTAAACATGAAGGCTTCCTGCTCAGCTCCCCATTTAAACGGCTTGCCATCGAAATTAGCAATAAAAGCTGTGGTGGTGTGAGCAGACACCAGTAGCAGCAGTGCTGATCTGCACCTGTCCCTTCTATATACTCAGTCACAAATTGCCTGTTTATTATTATTGGGCTGAAAATCAGTGGTTTTAGGCTATTACTGCTGGTGCAGGGCACTTTAACAGCAGACTGATTGGACTTAACATTTGCAGCATTCTTTCAGAATGGAAAATCCTAAATGATTAGCCTACAGCTGTCTATGGTACAGTATAAAACACTGCAGACAGTAGAGCACTACACCCAATCAGGCTGCCGGGATCATCGTCCCTCCAAACCTCTGTGACTGAGGGCTCATAAGAATTGTTTAAATAAATTAAAAGAGCAGGAATTTTACTTTTTGGTAATTTAAGGGCAAATATTGTAACCATGCAAAAATGAAAGCTTTTTTTAAACATTTTTTTTGCTTCTCCCTAAACAGCATAAATGTGTTTGTGTTGCAATCAGAATTGAATAATTTGGTCCACATGGACAGCTGTTGGAATGTTGGCCTTGAAGATTCTATAGCCATGTCCTATCATTTGTTATGTGCACTCAGCAAACGCTTTATTATGAATAGCTGTACTCCTACTCATTTATACAATTACCTACTCTGCCAATCATGTGTCAGCCGTGCAGTACATAAAATAATGCAGATACGCATGGCCAGCAGCTTCAGGTAACGTTCACATCACCCATCAGAATGGGGGAAAATGTGATTTCAGTGATTTTGAGTATTGCATGTTTGTTGCTGCCAGATTGGCTGGTTTCTAGATCTAGATTTCCAGACATAACAATCTATAGAGGTTCTTCAGAACGGTGCTCTAAACGAAAAACATTCATTGAGCATCAGTTCTGCAGACATTAACATCTTATTGTCAATAAGTGTGGTTAACAATAACAAGACAAACACGTTCAAGCTGACAAAAAGGCTACAGTCACACAGATACCCACTCTGTAGTCAGAGCTGGACAACTTATGTCACAAATCCTGTTTAATTAGATGATGTGCAGAAAAAAATCAAATAATACTCACTGTACTTTACACGAAAGAGCATTTAAACAGCAAAATAGCTAAATTAGCCACTGCTGATGTGTTTTATCTGTGTGTCAAAATATGAAAAAAATGAGTATCTTGAAAATGTCCTTAATATTGTGATATAATATTTGTACCATATCACTCAGCTCTATCAGTTATACTTTTTATTTTATACTCTTCATTTCAATATTAGAATTGACTGAAATTAAGAAATATATCATAATATGGATTTTTAGCATATCCTCTAGCCCTATTTGTGGTGAGAAGAAATGTGTAAGAATATACAGCACAAAGAACATACAGCTCTGGAAAAAAATGAGACAACAAAAAAATATATGAGTTTGCTTGATTTTATCAAATTGAAAACCTCTGGAATATAATCAAGAGGAAGATGGATGATCACAAGCCATCAAACCAAGCTGAACTGCTTGAATTTGTGCACTAGGAGTGGCATAAAGTTATGCAAAAGCAGTGTGTAAGACTGGTGGAGAAAAACTTGTCAAGATGCATGAAAATTGTTATTAAAAAAACACGTTGTGGTTTAATCCACCAAATATTGATTTCTGAACTCATTTTTCTGAACCATGTCTTATTTTCTGCACATAAATGCTCTAAATGACAATATTTGGTAGGATCTGAAGTTGCCCTTACATGAATCCATTGATGCAACTTGCATTGCCTTTAACTTGGTATAAATTAATTAAAAATAAAAGTGCCTCAAATAACATTAACGTATATTGGTTTACATATAAAATTCAGTTGCTGACAATTACACTCATATGCCAAAAGTCGTAGAACAACAGTGTGTACATTGATCATGAAATATTACCTCAGGTAAAAGCTTCAGTAATAAGATAAGTCATCAAGCATTACCATGCACAGTGGACAGCAGCATGGTGGGTGGTAATGATTGGGACTGGCGGTGTCTGGTTAAAATTGTCCGTGCAAATGAAGACAAGTGACTGACAGAAAATCTATCAAATTCTGACAGATTTTGGATTCAACCCCATGACATTCGGCATGTCTGTGTACAATCTAAACATAGAATAAATTTAATCATTCACATCAAGCCGCAATGTAACGGTTGTCTGTTTATCTTTAATTATACTTATGATGAAGTTTATTGATTCAAATATGTACAAACCTTATATAGAGGACATCATAATATACACATATTTAGGTTTATGCTAATTAGCATGTAGCAGAATGTTATTTGTATGGTTGATTGTTTCTAGAAGCACAGTTAAGGACTACAGCTGTGGAAAAAATTAAGAGACCACTTCAGTTTCTGAATCAGTTTCTCTGATTTTGCTATTTATAGCTATATGTTTGAGTAAAATAAATGTTGTTTTATTCTGTAAACTACAGAAACATTTCTCTCAAATTCCAAATACAAAACATTGTCATTTAGAGCATTTATTTGCAGAAAATGAGAAATGGCTCATGGATTGTTTCAGACCTTAAATTGTGGAATAACCATTTTTTAAATCACAGTTTTCATGCATCTTGGCATGTTCTCCTCCACCACTCTTGTACACTGCTTTTGGATGACTTTATGCAACTCCTGGTGCAAAAGTTCAAGTTGTATTTAGACATTTTATTTTATTAATTTTATATTATTTTACATCATTATTTTATGGAGTCATTCACACTTGTATTAACCCAGTTATCGAGTGCATATTACAAAGCTCAGACACACTTCCCTGCTGAGTCTCATATACCCCCTTCTCTAAACTACTGTGGTTGTTATTAGCCGAGGGTGTTCAATCTTATCTGCAAGGGGCCAGTGTAGCTGCAGGTTGTCAATCAATTCCAATTCCAGTTCCAATTCAATCTAATTCCACTTGTTTAAGCAGATGGTGTCAGCCTTCAGACAGTTGATTAGGTGTATGTACTGCTGTTTTAGTGAAATGCAAATCTCTGCAGCCACAATAGCAGCCCTTTGCAGACACCTGGCACATAAAAAAAATCATATTTATATATAATTATTGCTAAAACATGGGAAACACTTACCTGCATTTCCACATCTTTTTTGTATGTACATGTATGTGAGAGACTGGAGCTGAAGTCCCATCATAACCTGTTGGGGATGGCGGAGGGTGGGGGTCAGAAGCATCAAGCAGTTATAATTAAACAAATGTAGTCAATCAGGGCTATAATGAGAATTAATAATATATATTAATTTTACTATCCTACAGTATAAAATAACACACTTGCCAACTATTCTCCTCAAAAAGGTCAGATTTACTCTCTCCTTACCTGTCATTCTTCCCTGGTCAGAATTCTCCTGAATTTCTTCCATTTTAAGACAGATATTCAATTTCCTTTCTTTCTGCTGAAGCTAATCAGCTAACGGCAGTTTGATCAATAGAGAACACCTCTTGATGTTCATTGTCAAAGTCAGTCCACTCAATTCTAGCCGTTCTTTTTCATCTGTTCAGATGAAGGCTGTTGCTTTGATCGTCTAGACGTGGCTACGTTCTTTGAGCTCCTTTGAAGCCCAATCAGGTAAGGACTCATTACTTTTGTAGAGATGAACAAATGTTGAACATAAAAATGGAGGTCGCTTTGTTATAGGCTGCATAAAAAGTTGCGAAAGCCAGGAAATGAAATATTTTGGAATAAAACCTAAATCAAAAAAGGCTGAATACTGAATATGTTTTTTTTCAACAGGATTTCATTAATTTTGCCATGTTATATAACTTAAATAACTTTTGTTAAAAAATATTTACTGAACACTATGGCTGCACGATATTGGAAAAGAATTGACATCAAGATATTTAGTTTTTCTGCAATATGTATATATATATTTAAAAATAAATTCTTCCCCAGATCATTTAACATAAATAGAATTTTAATAAATAAATTTTAAGTTTTAATATTGTGATTCTGGCCATTTCATGTTTTGCAGTGATGATGCTCAAATGATATATTGTGCAGCCCCACTGAACACTAAACATTTTTACATCCCAAGAAACATACCAACAAAGCACAATATGAAATGTCAAAAAGATCACTGTTCAGTATAAATGATTCAGTCAACAAAAGTGCTTTTTTGCTATTTTCAGATTAAAATGATCAGAATTTGCTTAATATTTTGTGCATCCCTACAAGAAATCTAAATAATATATTACATTTTAAGATTTTTTTTGAGTCTGGAACATCTCCCTGTTTTGGAATTTCTGAGGCTGGAAAGTGCAGTAAGGCTTAGTTTTTTTTAAAAAGAGAACTTTAAACCTTTCTAAGAGTGGAAGAATGGAAGAGAAAGAATGAGAATGGGCCCCAGCCTCGACCAAGCCTCTTTCGTACTTTCTTCAATGAGTCCTTGTTCTTTACCTTGGCTGTTTGCCCCTTCTTCTTTAGATGGAAAGAATACCGAGGGGAGGGGGGTCCTTTTGTATGTGCCCCCCTGCCTTCCCCTCCTCTTCTCAAGACTGGAACTCTCCAACTGTAATTGGAGCTTTGGCGCTGCACCACCATCGCATTCTCTAAATGTATAGTAGTCCATTGTAGTCAAGTGTGATTCTCAAATAGTCCTTCTAGAGTTTTCATATTTTTTGTTAAAAAAGAGAGATTTTGTGTGATGCCTGAAGAAGATGGTTTGTTTCCATGCTCTAGTTCTTCTTTATCTTCTTAATTTTCTTTTTCTTAATTTTTTTGGTTGTCTTCTTTTTGGTTGCCTTTTCAAATGGAACCAATCAGCATTCACGTATAGAAGAATTGTCAGAACAGATTCTTCTTTCCAAATTTTTAGAATTCTTGTTTGAATTTCATGTGACACCTGAAGAAGATTCTCTGTTTTCATATTCTAAATCTTTTTGTACTTCTTTTCTTTTTTGAGGAAGATCAGTTCAGTTTGCTCAGTTTGATGGTCTTCCTTTTCTTCTTTTTTTTTGCTTGTTTTCTTTATTGTTGCTCTTTCAAATGGAGCTTGTTTGGTCTCATGTCCATCCATCATTTTTTATCATCCTAATATATATAAAAAAGTGGTGTCAGAAGTGGCTTGAATTTTGTATTTTAAGACACCACAGAAGAAGAATACAGTTATTTGCATGGAAACTTTGTACGTACTTCTGTAGTTGGAAAATGATCCACTTTTCCAGATTTTTCCGAAAATTAAAAAAAAAAAGTAAAAAAGTTCTGGTAAAATGTCTCCAGGATCTCTCCAATTTCTTGCCATGAACAGAGGGAACTGTCTTCATCTTGATTGTTGAAGTCGCTTTTCCTTTTCTTGAAAAGTGTTTTTTCCTCCCTTCATACCAGCCACTCTGGTGCCTCAGGATGGCAGGTGCTTTTCCATCCCTCCTCAAAAGCCCATTCCATTTTTCTCCTGCATACTTCTCTCCTCTTCTCTCAGTTCCTCACTGTGTGTCCCTCTCTCTTCATTTCTTCAGGCCTCTCACACTCTTCTCCACAGGAATCCAGCCGGGCCCTCCAGGAGACCCGGCAGCAGTGTTGGAGCAGAAAAAACAGAGGGAGAGATGGTGAAGAATGAGAATTAGAGACGATTCCACAGTATGCCATAGTCAGAACTCTCAGTCCGTTGACAAGGAGCGAGCAGGACGGAGAAACGGAATGAAAAGAGGAGCATAGAGGAATGTAAAGACAGGGATTATTTTGCTGCCTCCATTCTCCTCTGCATCTCTCCACTGCTCTGTGCTTTATCCTCACAGCTCTCACTGCAACAGTACACACACACATATACACACACACACATACACACACACAGCCTCCTCCCTCCCCCCTCCTCTGTCAAATAGACACAGCAGCTTAGTTCATTACTATTCACCGGCTCTCCCCGAGACACGCATCGCTTCTCCACAGAGAGAGTGAGAGGGTGGTCAAGACAGAGAGAGTGAGAGAGAGAGAGAGAAAACGAGTGAGAGAGGATAGGTGAACACACATTTAGACATGGTGTCATGTTTACTGCTATTTTTAAAATAACTCTTGTGTATTACACATTCAAGAAAAAGGAAAAGAAAAAGCAAGTAGGTACCTCCATTTACATTGGTTTTTTTTTTCTCTTAGGTCAACATTCCATGATGAATAGAATGTTCCAAATGCTCCAAAATTACTTGGAATGCAATTTCTGACCTAATGTTAATCTAGCAGGTGTTCTTATTGTGAATCTATTATTTGATGAAAGGACCAAAAGAAATGCTCAAAAATGACTTGGAACCATATTTGCGACATAATGTGAATCTGGCAGTTGGTATTTTAATTGGTTTATCATTCCATAATCATAATCCATAGAAATGCTCCAGAATGCTCCCAAATGTTTGGCATAATATGAATCTGGCAGGTGTTCAACATTATATGATGAATGGACCAATAACAATGCTCCAAAATTACTTGGAAACCAAATTTCAACACTCCATGATTAACAGACCAATAGAAATTCTCCAAAATGACTTTGACAATTTGTGAATCAACCAGGTGTTTACATTGGTTCAATATTCTATTGTGAATGGACCAATAGAAATGCTCAAAAGTGACTTTGGATCAAATTGAATTTGCGACATAATGTGAATCTGGCAGTTGGTATTTTCATTGGGTTATCATTTCATGATGAATCCACCAATTGAGG
Organism: Astyanax mexicanus; assembly: GCF_023375975.1. Lineage (NCBI taxonomy): Eukaryota > Metazoa > Chordata > Actinopteri > Characiformes > Acestrorhamphidae > Astyanax > Astyanax mexicanus. The sequence continues at coordinate 33,172,134 of NC_064420.1, forward strand.
TGCTTCAAAATTATTTCATGCCAAATTATTTGACATAATGTAAACCTTTGATGTTTCCTGATGAATAGACCAATAAAATGCTCCACAATTACTTTTTTGAAACTGGACTAGTTTTTGATCACATTAATCTGGCAGTTGTTCTGTATCTTTTTTCAGCTATCCATGATGAATCAAACAATAGTAATGCTCCTAAATAATGTGAGGAAAATATGTGACATTATGTTAATCTGGCAGGTGTTCTTTACATTGGATCAATATTGTATTATAAATGGACCAATAAAAATGTCCCAAAGAGACTTTGAGTTAAATTTGCGACATAATGTGATTTTCATTGGCTCATCATTCTATAATGAATAGACCAATTAATAATTTTACTTAGGCCATTATTCCATGATTAATTAACCAATTAAAGTGCTCCAAAATTATTTCATATCAAATTATTTGGCATAATACGAACCTGGCAGTTGTTTTTTACATGAAGTCCATGTTTCCTAATGAATAGACCAATAAAAATGCTCCAAAATTACTTTGAAATGAACTATTAAAAAAAAAAAACATGAATCTGGCAGTTCTGTATCTTTTTTCAACATTCCATGATGAATCAACAATATTATTGGACCAATAGAAGTGCTCCAAAGTGACTTCAAATTGACATAATGTGAATCTGGCACTTGTTCTTTACATTAATGAACAGAGCAATAAAAATGCTCCAAAATGACTTTTTTTTTTAATAAACTAGTTTTTGACAACATGAATCTGGCAGTGGTTCTGTATCTTTTTTCAACATTTCATGATGATTCAACCAATATGGAAAATGTGTGACATTATGTTATTCTGACAGCTGTTCTTTACATTGGGTCAACATTCCACGATGAACCAACCAATAGAAATGCTCTAAAATTACTTTGATTGCAATTATTTTACTTTCATTTCCATTGAAAGCTAAGAGGAATTTTGCCTTCTCTTGTAAAGCTGCCATTTTGGAAATACAACCAACATTTTGATCTGACAGCAACATTATGCATGCTCAAATTATGTAAATTCAGTCCATCATTTGTTTTGCTAGTCCAGACACAAACAATGATGCAACATGATGCAATGTCATATTGTGCTGCTGCGAGTGTTGTGCAGCAGTGTGGTCCACCACCAAAGGGTTTGGCTTGAAGTTTGAGGCTTGAATCTCTATGCTCTGCACTACTTATTAAAAGTTCCCATTCCACCAGAAACTGTCACAACCCATTGGCTAAAGCCGAGGAGGAGGGAGGGGGGCGACTAAGCCTCTAGTGCTGCTTCCTTCTCCCACTGTTGGCTGCCGGATGATCAGTTTTGCATGGCTGAACAGTTGGCTGTAGTGTGAGAGCGCTGGGGTCACCCATGTAAGTCTACCTTCAGAATGCTAAAAGCAAGCCATGCTCTCTAGAAACCACCTCTGGAGGACATGCCTGGTGAATTCTCCAGGATTTGCATTCTCAGAGGAGCTGTAGGAGCAGCATTTTGGAGGCATATATCTAACATGTGTAACACAGTTTAGAGTCAACCAGATTCTGAAAGGCATAGGTAGTGTTATTTACTGCGATATCCCATTACCCTACCAAAATACACCTGCCATAGAAAAGTAATGTTAATTTAGGATAAAAAAACAAAGACAAAACCAGTGGGGTCACCAGAAACCAGTTTGCAGTGGGCATTTGAAAAGGTAGAGTGGGTAAGTACTGTATATTAATAATAAAAAAGGTTCAATAGAAACTATGTGAAATAGTAGGACCTACCATAAAAATGGTTATATGGTTTTATACATTCTTAATGACGGTAATGGTACTATAGTTGTTTTTATGCAAATTTTCACTGCCATATTTAACTATTTTTTTTTACAAATGTGAACATGGCGTCGCTACTGTTCAAAGGTTCTAAAGAGAGGTTCTCTCTCACACACGGAGATCCCATTTTAATGATCTTACATACTGCAGCAGCATGCTGAATATTTACATATAGATTAAATAGAAGTATGTGTGTATTGATAATTTAAAAGTAATATTTTCAATAGTGAACAAATGACAGCTGCATTCTTGGTGGTGTTTCACAGGCTCAGATCACTGTGCTGGATTATGCTGTTTGAGATGATGTGTTGATCTCTAACAGCATCCTGCATAGCAGCTGCAATAATATGAATATGGTAATTTACATATATATGTACAGCTCTGAACTTACATATATATACAGTTTCTGAACTTCAGTTTCTGAATCAGTTTCTCATATGTTTGAGTAAAAGGAACATTGTTGTTTTATTCTATAAGCTACGGACAACATTTCTCTTAAATTCCAAATAAAAATATTGTCATTTACAGCATTTATGTGCAGAAAATGAGAAATGGCTGAAATAACAAAAAAAGATGCAGAGCTTTCAGACCTCAAATAACACAAAGAAAAGAAGTTCACATTCATACAGTTTTAAGAGTTTAGAAATCAATATTTGGTGAAATAACCCTGGTTTTTAATCATGGTTTTCATGCATCTTAGCATGTTCTCCTCCACCAGTCACACTGCTTTTGGATAACTTTATGCCACTCCTGGTGCAAAATTCAAGCAGTTCAGCTTGGTTTAATGGCTTGTGATCATCCATCTTCATCTTGATTATATTCCAGAGGTTTTAAATTTGAAACAATCTAAGAAACTCATAATTTTTAAGTAATCTCTTATTTATTTATTATTATTTTTTTATATATTGATGCAATAAATTGTATTTTAGATGTGACATTATTATGCCACAAGAAAAAAAATAGCTTGTCTCAGCATAAGCAGGGACTGTGTTGGCTAGTAAATTGCATTTGTTGCACAATAAAACACAGATATTAAAATGGGGTTTCTTCATGGCGCCACAGGTTGCACACATGATACTGCTCCAGGAGTTGTGGGCTCAATCCCTGTCCCTTTCCCTGTCCCCGGTCACTGTCCTTGCATGTCCCCTCCTACTGAGCTTTCTTGTCCTGTGCTTATAAGTATATAAATAGCTGCAGGGGGGAATTTATAATATTCTAAATGATGGTTATATGACAACACTTTATTGTAGGGCACCATGACACTTAAATACATGACACATTTGTTGACAACTTGATATAAACATTAATCGAGGATTATCTCCAACAAGTGCCCAGTTATAATAAATGCTGCATTTGTAATTTGAATGTCATTTCACACAAAAAATAGTAACTGCAACTGGTAAGAGTTAGCATAAACCATTATACAATATGAATAGGTTTATGTCTGTGGTCTTGAAAAGCGCAAACATGCATTGTTTAATGTACATAGAAGTCAGGTCTGTTAGGTACTTTGCAACCAACTCTCTCTCTCAGTCTGGTCTGGTCCAGTCTGTCCAGGCTCTATTTTAAGCCTGGGGTCTACTGGGAAAAGGAGACTCCAAGAGTGTTGTAATGTAAGACTCATTAGTGGGGTAAACCCCCCACAGTCTGAGGGATGATCACACAGTACTGCGATCAATCAACTCATCTACTCCTCACTCCTTCTCACTCGTATAATCGGATTCTGAACTATGAATCAATACTACATTTAATATATTGGAAGTTGTATTATGTGCATTTCATATTATTTGGTATAAACCTTGCTAAAATCTTTTTTACAGTAAAAATAAAAGGGATATGCATGTCAATCTACTTTACTTCTGCTCAACAGATTTACTTATTTCAGATAGGGCAGGTCCCTAAAAAGAAATGCACTGTCGTTTTTACTAGCAGTTGTTTATATTCCACTTTTTATTGCACCTGTTGTTACTCGCATTCACTTCCAATCACGTTTGCCCTTAACAAATCCCAATTAAATCTCCTTTTTCTCCAACAGCCACCAAACTCATGTGCTCTTTCGGGGCACACCCCAAATTCCAAGTCACAGCCATGCTCACCCTCATTTCTCTCATTCACTTCCATTCATTTCTGCACACACCCAATCCATAGTTTCTGTGTCCCAACAGCCACCAAACGTCATGAACTGAGCTCAAATCCACAGCCATACTGACCTACAGTCATGTGTTTGCCATTTTTCATCCTTTGTTCTTCATACTCTTCCATTCATTTTTGCACATGCCCAACGTTTCTGTGTCCCAACAGCCAACAAACTTCCACAGTAATACTGACTCACACTGTTATTACTTTTTTAATCCTTTGTTCCTCTCATTCTTAATTTCTTTCAGAAAAGAAACTGCTACTTTTACTTCTTGTTCTAACTTTGAAATTTGAAATCTAGCTTTGAAACAGAAAGAAATCTGATGTGCCATCTCAAACCTGTCAGTACAAAATATAGGTCAAATTGACATGCAATAAATGATGTAACTGTGTAAGTCATTTCAGAATGGCTAATTCTAACTGCAAATAGCTAATTATTAGCAATCAGTGGCTATCAGAGGTTTATAATTGTAAATCAAGTGTTAAATAGACTCATTACGAAATAAGCAGCATTTGAGAGGCTATTTGCTATAATCATAACAAATCCTAATGCATCCTGTCAATGGACATTATCAGATTCTGGATCTGATGCGGCTCTCAGTAATTTCTCTTTGTTTTCTCATTATCTTCACACGTCTTGGTAAACTGATTTGTTTACTTGAAGCTGATGATCAAGGCCTTGTCTTTCATGTGTCGCCGCAAGGCAAAGTAACCTCGTCGCCGCAGATAAGGCCGCAGTCTCGGCAGCGTCTCGGCCATCTTATCTACCCTCAGCCAGCCGTCCGCATCTGACCACCATCTGGAATGCTCCAGACGCATCAGAGCGTCCCGCCTAAATCTGGACGTTTAAATGGTGGCCAGCGCGTCAGGCTAGGCTGATCAACACGCAGGCTTGCTCTTGTGTTAAAGGCCAGCACGCAGACTCGCTCTTGTGGTAAAGGGCAGCTGTCACTGCCTCACATCTCCATGGGATGTTTCTCGGTCATTTCAACCCGCTGCAGAAAACCTGGCAGCAGATAGAAGGACCCCTTCATTCGCTCACAACATCAAACAAAAACGCATTTCAGCGAGCAACAGAAATTCAGATCTGCTGCTTCCGGGCAAGTGTAAGGCATGTGGTATGTTTGAACAGGAAAAAGAAGAGGACTTGTTGGATCTTTTGTTGTTTTGGGTTTCCTTGTTTCGCTCAAGAATTTTTTTTTTTTTTAAGAATTAATTAAATAATTAAAAATGTTTGAATTGAATAAAAGATGACGTGGGGTGGGGTGTTAATCATCCAATATCCGGACCTCACTAAACATTGTGCAATCAAATCCTTACAGCAATACTGCTATTAGAAAGCATTCTCTGGACAGTAGAGACAGTTACTCCAACAAAAACAGAGTTAACTCATTTTAATCCTCTTTCTTACGGATGAAGCTTTAAACAAGCCAATGTTCCAGTTGCATATTTTGTTGTTTTGTGTTCTTTTGTTTGTTTGCTTTCTATTTTCGCTTAGGAAAAAACACTTTTTACAGTTAATTAAATAATTTAGAAATGTTTGATTTAATATACACTGCCTGGCCCAAAAAAGGTCACAATTTACTTTCTAATATTTCATAGGATCGCCTTTAGCTTTGATTGCAGCTTTATGCATTCACTGTGGCATTGTTTCAATAAGCTTCTGCAATGATTCACAAGATTTATTTTAATCCAGTGTTGCATTAATTTTTTACCAAGATCTTGCAGCATTGATGATGGTAGAGTCTGACCACTGCACAAAGTCTTCTCCAGCACATCCCAAAGATTCTCAATGGCGTTAAGGTCTGGACTCTGTGGTGAACAATGCATGTGTGAAAATGATGATCTTCCTGAATCACTCTTTCACAATTCCAGCCCCATGAATCCTGACACTGTCATCTTAGAATATGCCCGTGCCATCAGGGAAGAAAAAATCCATTGGGTTAAGTTAAGGAGTTGGGGGGAGTTGGGGATGAGGTGGGGTTGTAATCATCCAACATCCTGACCTCACTAAACATTGTGCCGACAGCTGAATGCAATCAAATCCTCACAGCAATGCTGCTTCAAAATCTAGTAACAAGCCTTCCCTGGACAGTAGAGATACTTACATCAACAAAAGCAGGGTTAACTCAATTTAATACTCTTTTCTCATGGATTAAGCTTTAAATGAGCCGATGTTCCAGTGCTTTTACATAGAAATAGAAGGTTTGATCCAATTTCCAGTTTTGCAAAAACACTCTCACCTCCTCCTCCTCCTCCTCTGTCCAGCTACATCTCTCTGCTGTGTTGGCTGAGTTTGTTTCCTGCATCCAAAACTGCACACCTCCACACTTTTCTTACTACAGTAATGAGTACACTTCTAATGGGGGTGCTCTATTTTTATACACCAGTTTATTGTGGTGGTGTGTGGGTTGGGAGGCACATATAACTGCCACAAAACACATTTGGCACTAAAAACATGTGTTTTCACTTTTCCAGAAGAAGATGTTTCCATTGAAGGGTTTGAAAATATATATTTCTGGTATTTACCTGCTAATGCTGAACAGAAATAAAAAAAAAAAAACAGTTTGTGAAATTTATTAAATAATTACAGAGAATTCATTTCAATTTCAGTCATTTACATCAGCCATTTTTAAATGTTAGATGGTCAACAAACAGTTGATATTGTATAGGTTACACTTAATCATTTCCAAATCTCTTCTTGAGACAACCTAGTATCTTGTAGTAGCCATCTAATACTTCTTCTGGTTGGTTGTTCCTTCATTTAAATGTTTAAGGTGTGTTTAAGGTGGCAGTCCGTATTATTTTTGCATCTAAAATTGTTTCACTCAATAATAAAAAAAAACACTTTTTAGAATGAATTAAATAATTTAAAATGTTTGAATTGAGTTGAGGATGAGGTAGGGTGGGGTGGTAATCATCCTACATCCTGACCTCATTAAACATTGTGCCGACAGCTGAATGCAATCAAATCTTCACAGCACTGCTGCTTCAAAATCTAGTGGAAAGCCTTTTCCGGACAGTAGAGACAGTTACTCCAACAAAAATAGTGCTAACTCATTTAAATCCTCTTTCTTATGGATGAAGCTTTAAATAAGCCAATGTTCCAGTACTTTTAAACTGAAAGCAGATTAATTTCTAAAAAGAGAAGGAATAAACTATTGGGTTTAATGGTACCAGTGTCTCTCACTTAAGTGTAACTAATAGTGTGAAAGCGACAAAAATACTATTTATCAAACAAACCTTTGTTTTATTGTGTTGTATGTAAAACACAGTTCTAAACAGTGGCTCTCTTTTTGCAGACTTTGCTAACTTCGTCTTGTCCGCGTTCGTAAAATGTTGATTTTTTTTTTATTAGTTTCTTTGCTGCTTAGCTGACTGAAAGTAAACGATTCTTCATGTTAATGATCCAAATAAATCAATGTTATCTCAGAGCGTGACGCTGGCTGTCTATAGAAATACCCCAGTGGTTTAACCACCTGTTCTTTATCTGCTGCGTCTGTAGCGTTTAGTTGATTATTGCAGACAGTCGCTCAGACGTTTTACCCTGATCTTTATAAATAAAATAGAATTGACTCAAAACACACCTGTAATAGAATCCAGTGGGCAGGGGCTGATGCGGCGTGTCGAAATTATTGTTGCTGTAGATGCAGCAGATAGAAATTGGGTTGGAAACCTGGAGTTTTTCATTTAAATCATCTTTTAAATCTAAAGCGAGGGCTGCAGTGATGTCCCACCAACTGCAGTAGAGCTCAGACGGCCGGCACATCAGCGGGGGGACAGGCAGCGGAGTCCAGAATGCTCGCAGCTTGCACACGGCCCACTGAAGCCCATTCTCACGCCTGTCAGGGCCTGATTTATCTTGTTTAAAGGGGTGAGATTGGCTTTTGGATAAAGCAGAGGATATAGTCCTGCGTTTCCCTTGAGGCAGTGAGATAGATAGGCTGCCTTGGCGTGTCACGGTGCAAAAGATTGATTTGTGGTTGGTTGTGGTCTGGGGGATATAGGATTCTGGAAACACACTGACACTCAGCTTTTATTCTCTTTATAAAGCTTCAGAGCGCTCTCTTTGATCAGCATTGTATTGATGCTGGAGTGAAGCGGATGTAGGCTACCTTGCTGTGGAAAAGAGATTTTCTTTTTAATATTTTTTAACAGGTTCTGCTGCAATGACTGACATAACTGGACCGATGGCTAAATGATGCATCACAGCAAGGCGTTTTATGTGTTGTCGGCCCACTGATCTTATTTTGCAGTGTGATTGTAGTTTGCAGTGTGGCGTTTCTGAGGTAAATTATTCAACATTCACACAATGATTGTTGCAAGATTAATGAACCTACAACCTCAATTGTCTCAATAAAGACAAACAAAAAAAAACTCAATGTTAATGAGTCTTACTAACTATTTACTTTGCAGCGTGGTGGCTTAGTTGTTAGCATGTTTGCCTCAAACCAAACTGAACTGCTTGAATTTTTGCACCAGGAGTGGCATAAAGTTATCCAAAAGCAGTGTGTAAGACTGGTGGAGGAGAACATGCCAAGATGCATGAAAACTGTAATTAAAAACCAGGGTTATTCCATCAAAGATTGATTTCTGAACTGTTGTCCGTAGTTTCTAAAATAAAATGTCAATGTTAACTTTACTCAAGCATATACATATAAATAGAAAAAAACAGAGAAACAGATTTAGAAACTGAGCTGGTCTCTTAATGTTTTTTTTGGAGCTGTATGTATGTGTGTGGACTCAGATATGGATTGGTGGGTGGATGAAGGCTGAGTGTAAGTGATTGTGTGTAGAATGTAATTGTAAAGTGTCCTTGGGTGCCTAGAAAGGCATAAAGGCACCATATAAATGTAACTGTAAGTAAGTAAGTACTTTGACTTGCATTTTATTGCAGATTATACAAACCCAAGATATTTCAGGTGGTTAAGTTCATTTCATTTGTTAACATAAGGTGTTATCTTGTCCCATTTTTCCTGCAAACACAAGAGGTACAGCAGTACAAGGTTTTCTAAAGCCCTATACTGACGGCATTATTTTCTTGGGGGGACGTCTGTGAAAAATATTTCACATTTCTACTCAGTGATAAAACTCTTGTGTCCGGACTGCAATTGAAAAAACAGTGAGTTTTTTGGCTTTCTCGGTCACATGACATCGCGTTGTCACGTGATATCAGGTTTTTCACACGGAGCATGATGGTGCGGTTACGTTGATCTCCATGGTAATTTACGTGGATCTCCAAAGTGTAATTATGGTGCGTGGCAGTGGACAAACAGCTATTTTTTTAAACGCAAGGTGAACAAACTCCGGACGGGACTAAAATTACTGGAGGACCTCGGAGTTCAGTGAAAAACAGTAGATAATTCAGCCTGTAATTTTCTCAGAGGACGTCTGAGAAAAACACGTACTGTAATTCCAGACAGGAATAAAATTAAAGAGGATCCCCCATAAAAGAGAAAATTACCCCAGGACCCCATGAGAAACTAATCTCATCCAGACAGGGCTATAGATGTATTTTATATGTATATTTTTTTACAGAATTCTTCACACATTTCCTTTTTCGGGGATATCTACGAACTTCAGGCAAGCCTGTCCAAACCCATTTATTACTATCTTATTCTGCAGCCAAGCCTCTGTAATAAGTGCAGCATGTGGTTTTGCATTGTCTTGTTGAAAAACACACAGAAAAACGCATGTATGTCCGTAGAAAGACTTAGAGCATGTGTACACTTACATTACAGAAAGGCACTGACACAATTGAATGCCATGACCAAGCCTGCCTTTGTCTTTGTTCTGTAGCACAAATTGTCCATTTCCTCCTAAAAAGATTTGGAATGTTTTTTGTTTTTTTTTTCTAATTTTCCTATTTTCTCCCCAGTTTACACAGCCAATTACCCAACCCACTCATTAGGACTCCCCCTATCACTAACAATGCCCCAACACAGTAGGAGGGCGAAGACCAACACATGCCTCCTCCGATACATGTGAAGTCAGCCACCACTTCTTTTCGAGCTGCTGCAGCACTGCCGAGTAGCATCACAGCGCACTCTGAGGAAAGCGCAGCAACTCGGTTCCGATACATCAGCTCACAGATGCCCTGTGCTGCAGACATCACCCTAGGAGTGATGTGGGAAAGAGTGCCATCTACCCACCCGAAGGGAGCAGAGCCAATTTTGCTCGCCCTGAGCGCCAGCAGCTTGATGGCAGAGCTGCATGAGCGGGGGTTCAAACTGCGACCTTCCGCTCATAGTGGCAGCGCTTTAGACCGCTGGACCACTCGGCTTCCTTTGGAATGTTAGTTTGATTGACCACAATACCATGTATCCATGTACATTGCAGAAACCTCTAAGGAGTCAATGCAGTCAATTCTGGACATGGTTAACATAAGTCGTCTGTTTTGCACAGTACATTTTAAGTGGTATTTTTAAATTTAATTATGTTTGTGTTGTTTTCAGATTAACTGCATGTGTTAGCACTTTAATGTTGACAGCCCTATTTTAAACATTTAATTGTTTTTTTTTTTCATTATTTGGTACAAGCTGATGATCCTCTGCCCAGCTTTGCTCAGGGTTTTTTTTTTTACCTTCATTCTAATAGCACAGAGATCACCAGCTTTCTACAGAGTACTTCATGTGGCCTTCAGGAAACAGTAGAGCAGAGAGAGCTTCAAAGAATGGGTTTGGTTTCCATGGACGAGCAGCTCCATCCAAGCCTTCATACATCACCAAGCGCAACGCAGGTGAGGGAATACTTTCCAGAAACGCTGTAAGATTGTGACATCTAGTGTTGAGAATGAGAAAGAACCACCTTCTCCACAAAACATACAGATGTGACCAGTGTGATGCATGTTTTAAGAGCATGTTTTTGATAGCCCTCAGGAATGGCAGCGTGATGGTGCTTTTGAATTGATATATTTGTTTTTTATGCATTCGTTTTCCAACCTCCAATATTATAATGTTAACTCTAAAACTACACAGTACATTGCATAAAATATTATGTCATAAAGTTGTGTTAAAACTCAGACAAAATTCATTATTATTTATAATAAAATGTTCACCTCTTGGATGTTTACTTCCATTTATAAATGTTATAAATAGTATTTACAATATATGTGTATTATTTTACATTTATATAATGTATTTTATATTATATACAATAAAAAGACCTCTTTAATGTCAAAGTGAATATAAGGTTGTACAAGTAATGTCAATTAACTGGAATTATATTAGGTAAAATAATTAATTACAGAACTATTCACCCCTTTTAATGTAACTGTCCTGATTTAACAGAGGTCCAGGCAATTAGTGTTAGTAGTATTTTTTTTTTCAAACCAAATCATATTAATCATGCATTTATACAAAGTAATAAATACTTTTTGTAGACAATGTATATGCCAGTTATAGTTATGCTGTTATTTAAACAGTTTTATAAGATAAATTAGCTCATTTAAACACTTTTTCTTAAATTTATGTATGGTAAAAAAATATTTTTAATGATTACAATTTGATTTGATTTATTTATTTTAAATAACAGGGACAATACACATTAATCAACATTATTATTTTATAATATAAATGTGCCAGATTCGGCCAGATGGCTATTTTTCATCTGCTGTCGCTGGGCAGGTTGATGTTCTAAAGGAAACCATCTTAAACAGATTAATCAAAAATAATTTGGTTGCATTAGACAGTTTGACCAGTTTTAATATGATTTCACTTTCCAATATGTTTTTGCAGTTTGCCGTTTGATGTAAACTCCTGCTAAACTACTTGCAACCAACAGAAAAAAAACACTGTTTAACTTCTCTTTTTAGATGAAATCCCAGCCGAGCTCCTCTCGAGTAAATCTTAACTCCAAACACATCTCACTGCAGTCCCACATCTTTTATTATTTATCCAGCAAATGAAAGACCTACACAAGTACACAGTGCAGTGCAAGTTTACGTGCAAAAACAGCTTTGATATGCACATGGTACAGTTCTAATAGAATCAATGAATAATTAATAATAGAGCTTCAGCAATAAAACATAAAGCATCTGCTGTAACTCAGATTATATTCAAATCATAGTGCAGAACTGTTACATAGCACCGGAAACAAGCTCTACTACTTCTGACCGTCTGTGGCGCCAGTAATGGATTACTGGGGTTAACACTGTTTTACCACTTTCTAGTTTCATAGTTTACACTCTATGACCTTCTGTCTAGTCTTGGACTGTGTGTTGAATGGAGATTTCCCATTAAAAGGAAACTATGGTCTGAGTAGGCTTAATCCCTGTCTGGGAAACTAAACCTGCGTGTCTAAGTGTTTGTGAACACCCCTTCTTTTAATAAATGCTTTCAGCTACCCTAAGGTTACATTCACATTAAAAGGCTGAGGTCACTAAAATCAGATTTTTTGCTCAATGTAGCTCAGATCTGAAATTTTCATGGCTGTGTGAACGTGCCAAATGCCATTTTTTTGTCAAGTCAGATTTGAGTCACTTTCTTATGTGGTCCTAAATCAGATACTTATCCAATCCATGGACATGCGGCATGAATGTGAACGGTCAAATCAGAATTCATAAATTTTTTTGCTTTTATGCATGCACTACTTGCTTCTCTCTCTTACCCACACATCTCTTGGTGCAGCTGTGCAGCTATAGCTGCAAAAAACAGCAAAAGCAAAACGCCTGGCCTTTTTTCTCCTCCTCGACCTGAGCATGTACTTCAGAAGAGCTGTTTGCTCTCCACTCCAGCAAAAGATGCTCCACATATGAGCTGCTATCACATCCATTTTTCCTTTATAAAGCTACGAGTTGTCTCTCAAACATGGCGTTTTTTTGTTGTTGGTGAAGAAGGCGACGTTTATATACATATCAATGTGCACATGTGAGCCGTTTCAGGGACAGATTCGTTCACATTACACACAGATACAAATCACTTACATTTGTGAATGTGATCCGTCAAAATCTGAGCAAAAAATCAATTTGAGCAATGTGGCTTGTAATGTGAACGTAGCTTAAGTTGCACCCATTGCTGACACACAGATGAGTAAATACAGATTACTGTTTACTCCCTGTAAAGTATAGGGTATAAAGCCCCCAGTATTGAGCTCTGGAGCAGTGGAACTGATCTGGAATGATGGTGCTACATCCAGATCTTCAGTACCAGTATCTCACTAACTGGTGGCTGAAAGCAATCAAAACAGCTCCAAAAATCTAGTAGATACCTTCCCTGAACAGTAAAGACAGTCACTCCAACAAAAGCTATAATACACTTGATTTCAGAAGAAACAATTTATTTGGAACCATCCCAATACTTCCTTATTACTTCCCATATAGTGTATATAGAGTATATTTTTATGAATAAGAAAAAAAAAATGGTTTAGTAGACTGGTTAGTGTTTTTCAGCTTGTCCACCATGCATGTGTACAGAATGTCCTTTAGTGATGGCACAAATTACTCTTCCTGTATGTAGGGGGAGCCTTGTTGCAAAAGAAACGCCAGTTCTTGTGTGATGCTGTGATAAGCTTTGGTCTCAGCCTCATCTTCTCAGCCTGTATTCAACTTCTAAATGTATGTATGTATATATGTACGTATGTATTTTTACGCACATTCTATATAAAAGCTTGGAAATGTAAAATGTAATTTTTGATATGTATGTTTCAGGCTAAATTAACTAGTGCTTTACAAATAAATATATTGGATACTTGCAAATACCACATTTCTTGAACTCAAATAAAGAACAGAACCTGAACTGATCATTTCTGTGCAACTGTACAATGCTAAAGCCACTGCATCTCTTCTGCTTTCTTTGGAGCTACTTCTAAAACTGGCTCTTGCCTTGGTGAAGGAGCTGGTGATGAAACTGGTAATAAAGCTGGTAATGGTAAAGGATCTGGTGATAGAGCTGGTTCTGAAACTCGTAATGGTAAAGGAACTGGTGATGAAGCTGGTGATAGAGCTGGTAATGGTGAAGGAGCTGGTGATAGAGCTGGAAATGGTGAAGGAACTGGTGATGAAGCTGGTGATAGAGCTGGTAATGGTGAAGGAGCTGGTGATGAAGCTGGTGATATAGCTGGTAATGGTGAAGGAGCTGGTGATGAACCTGGTGATAGAGCTGGTAATGGTGAAGGAGCTGTTGATAGAGCTGGTAATGGTGAAGGAGCTGGTGATAGAGCTGGTAATGGTGAAGGAACTGGTGATGAAGCTGGTGATAGAGCTGGTAATGGTGAAGGAACTGGTGATGAAGCTGGTAATGGTGAAGGAACTGGTGATAAAGCTGGTGATAGAGCTGGTAATGGTGAAGGAGCTGGTTCTGGAACTGCTTTGGGGACTGGACCGGGCACTTTTGATGGAGCTGCTTCAGTAGCTGAAATTGGTCCTGTTGATGGAGCTGGTTTTGGAGCAGAAACTGGCACTGGATTTGAAACTGAAAGTGGTGATGGAACCGGAGCTGGGTCCTCCACCATAGCTGTCTTTTTAGATGTTCCTGCAAGAGAAGAAAAGATAAGCTTTGTAGTGACAGTGTACTAGTTCTGTAATCTCCATATAATGGTTGCAGGTTAGGTAAACATGTGGTGTTTTTACTTCTGAGGTAGTTTCTGTGGAGGCGGTGACAAAGCATCAGACCAAAGAAGAAGACGAAACCGATGAAGCCGGTGATCATTCCACACAAGAGAAAACTATAGCTGCCTGTAGTCTGAATTATCTGCAGTCAAAGTTTTCAGATTATTAGTCTCAATAAACTTAACAGCTCTCAAATCTCAAAGCTCAGAAATCTCACGATTCTTACCGATCCAACCAGCACCTGCAGGACCATTTCACCCATTCCAGCAGAGGTTACTAGAACTGTTGTGGCACAACCTGAAAGAAACAGAGTATTTGTGTTTGTGTTCTTACATTTATATTTAACTGAAGGTTCTAAACATGTTCTATGGAGGGATCGGGGTCGGCAATGGGCGGCCCACAGACCAGATATGGCCTGCAAGCATGAAACATATGGCCTGTGAGGTGTTTTGAGCTATAATGAACAATAATGAAATGCTTTTTTTGGCGAGCTTTTGTTTACGTCCCTCCCCTTTATCTCTGTCGTGCTCGGCATTTCTTTAGTAATAGCCCTTTCTTGTTTTTTCGCCTGTTCTTGGGCTTCGTATCTCCTTATAAGGGCATTTTTTTCCCGACTGTGTTCCAATTCACTAGTCGAGGCAGTGATAGTACATTGGACCGCGACTCTGATGACACGGGTTCGATCTTGCGTGAGGAGCGGTGAGTTTATTTATTTATTTTTTCCTTTCTTCTTGGGTTTACATGCTTTGAGATCAACTGTTCTGCAATTAGGTTCAACAACCTTCTGTGCTGGAGAGCTACCAGTCTGTAGCACTCCATCCAATTACACTTCATTTTCCAAAACAGATTTTTTTTTTGGCCTGCCACATAATGGCTTGAAAAATATCTTACCCGCGGCCAAACTTAACTGCCGACCCCTGGTTTATGGTTTTACGACTATTAGATTTAGAGCAACAATGTGTTGCATTTGTGTCTTAAAATAGTGTTTATGCTTCGCACTGATTTCACTGATGACGTGGCATGCTGCTACCTGCACTGTGTAACATTGGTGACTTTGGTAGACAGAACGATGCTCAAGAAACCTGTGTAACACTCTGTAACCTGAGTCATATTTTAGTAAAATTCTTTAATATAACTCTACTGTGTCAGTTCATACATTTCTTTCACTTTTATTGACAGTTTTAGATTCCTTAGCTTGTCCAGAATTGCATGTGTGCAATGTGTTTTTAATACCAAATACCAGTTCTTACATAATGCAGCTTTACATGTTGGCTTAAGGTTATGTTCACTGTTAAATATGTTATGCTTAATATTCATAGTAGTCTGCATATTGTAGTGTAATATTCATAGTATGTGGGCAGTGATGATTACATTGTTTGTAACATATTACATAACATATTCATTTTTTAATGAGCCATTAGTGTTGTATAAGGTTATAGGGTTATAGAGATTTTATAGTTTTTGTTAAATAAACATTGAAGAATCAACTAAAATATGTGTGTTTATTTTTTTACCCTGGTAGTCCAGAATGTCTTCAGTGTAAGCAAGCATGCATGGGAAGATGCTGCTGAGAAACAGACCCAGTAAACATGTTCCTATGAAAAGGAACAGGCTACTAGTGTAGAAAATCAGCAGCAAGAGCACAGTGACTATCACACCAGCCTGAAATTACACATAAACAGAGAGGAAGAAAGTATGAGAGTCTTATAAATGTAAGATGTAGAAAGAAGACATAGAAAACAGTGCAACTGAATTTCTACCAGGCTGATGATGAGCAGGTACACAGGTCTGAGGCGATAGGCCAGCGGAATAGATAACAGCCTTCCTCCAGTGATGGCGGCCCAAAAGACGCAGGGCAGGTAGCCGGCTGTTTTGTGATGCAGCAGCATCGGAGGAGATACAGCGTATGTGTAGGCAAAACCGGCATAGGCCCCCTACAACCAAAATGAGTTATGAATGAATCACAAATTTACTTTGTATTTTTTTTACAAATATTTATTTTTACAATAATTTATTAATGTGCCATTTCTATAGTTTCGTGATCTTGTTTTTGTGTGTATATGTCCTGAATTAGGTATCTGAAAATAAGGTTTTTAAGTATTTTTTAAAAGGCTATTTTTTTGTCTATTCACCACTGAATAATTAATGTATTTGTATTGTTTTTCAAAGAAAAAGCAATTACAAAATTACAACTGAAAAATGTTTACACACTTAACATTTTTCAATCCCAGCAGACATATTAGTAAAGCATAATATACAGCTCTCTGATTTTGCTATTTATAGGTATATGTTGGAGTAAAATGAGCGTTGTTTTATTCTACAAACTATGGACAACATTTCTCCCAAATTCCAAATAAAAATATTGTAATTTAAAGCATTTATTTGCAGAAAATGAGAAACGGCTGAAATAACAAAAAACATGTCAAACAATGCAAAGAAAAGTCGTTCATATTCATAATGTTTTAAGAGTTTTGAAATCAGTATTTGGTGGAATAATCCTGGTTTTTAATCAAAGTTTTCATGCATCTTGGCATGTTCTCCTCCACCAGTCTTACACACTGCTTTTGGATAACGTAATGCCTCTCCAGGTGCAAAAATGAAAGCAGTTCAGCTTGGTTTGATGGCTGGTGATCATCCATCTTCCTCTTGATTATATTCTAGAGGTTTTTAATTTGATAATATCAAAGAAACTAATCATTTTAAGTGGTCTCTTATTTTTTCCAGAGCTGTATATTCTAATCATCAATTTACTTTAACAGTACTCTAGTCACTAGCAAGGCTACCTCAGTTAGCTAACGTTACTGTACTAGCCCTGTATAGTTCATATCCTTCATGTGAAGAGGTAGGAAACAGTGAGTGATACTGAACACTTTCTCTAATTGAATTTACATCAGTATAGCATAATAATTATGCAACAGCAATACAATTAATGGCAGCCTCTGGTAAACAACAGTGCTAAGGAAGGAGAAAGTGAAGTGTGAGCCTGACTCAGCTACTGAAAATAAATTACTTCAGTTTCTACATATTTAGTGCACCTTAAATGTACTATTTTCATCATTGAGGCTTTTCTAAAAACTTTAAGTACCTGATTAACAGTCAAAATGATCAGTGGCTTTCCCACTAATATAGTCAATTCTGAAATCTTTAAAACCTTTAAAACATAGGACATTTAAGTGGTTTAATTACTGCAGAAAAACACAGCAAGCTCACCACAATGCCATCAGTCATGAAGAGGACGATTCCACCCAAAATATGAACTCCAAAAAATGAAGCAGGAAGCTCACGGAAGTTAGAATTCATACAGCAGCTGAAGAGGTCACCATGGCCTAAAAAAAAACGTGGATTAGCTAACATATTTTAGATTTAAAAATACAATTGGTTAAAATCTTTTTTTGTTGTTGTTATTTATTAGTACCTCCAGCATCATGTTCTGAAGCCTCTGCTGTCTCTGGTGTTCGAGTTTCCATAGCCAGTTCATCTTTTTCCAGCAAATGGGAAGAGCCATTATAGCAAAACGGGATCAACTTTTCTTTGTACATCAACACAAACACTGCAATAGGCACTGGAAGCTGGAACACAGGAAAAAATAGGCACTTGCTCTAATCCTGCATAAAATCCTGCATATTGCACACTGTAAAAACATGGCTTTTGGAGTGATGATTACTGTAATATTATGCAAAATAGTAGCCACTCTTTTCAGTCTCTATGGATTTACAAATTAACTCTTTAATTAATGACCCATTCAGAAAGCAGATATACAAGTTAACCAGCAGATTGACTTTCCCAGTAAGGCAAGTTATTGTATGCATAAACTAAAAAAAAACAATGCAGAACATTGATTGTCATGCAATAGAACTAGATGTAGTAAAAAGAATGTAATAAAGTATACTATGATAAATAAAGCATGGACAGACATGCTGGGATTTACAACTGCAGTGTGTATGTAATGATTGTTGAATGAAAAGTTTAATTTTCATTTGAATTCGATTACAAAGTTGGACTCTTACTCTTATTACTGGGAGTCATCTGACATTTATTTTACATTTTTTAAATAATTTTATTTCAAATTAATATCCTACATTAATGAGAGCCATGATCCAGAAGGCGAAGGAGACGCTGGACTGCCCTGTGATTGGTCCTAGGTGTTGAGAGTAGTTGAGAGGTATGGAACTCCTAAAGGCAGCAGCCATGCTGTGTCTGACGTGGTGCATTATTACTGCCTCGTCCTCTGTGCTGTTGGTACCTGGGCAGTGCTCTGCTAAGAAGGGGTCTGCTATTAGAGGGCTTACCAGAGCCCCGAAGCCAATAAAGAAGTGCAGAGCCTAAGAAAATATGAGAGATATAAAGATGTACACACCATCCAAACACACAACTTTACTAAACTTAAAAAAATATTTAAAAAGACAAAAATATCTAGACAAAATATATGTTAATTGAGATGTACAGGGGTAGAACAATAAAACTGAAACACCTGGATTTAGACCGCAATAATTTATTGTCCCGACGGACAGTTCTGTTGGAAACAGGAAAGTTGAGTTGCACATTGAATTCTGCCATGATTTGGGCAGCCGTGGTTTTATGTTCTTTGGGATACAATCTGGGTTAGCACCCGAACATCCCTTTCAGACAGCTTCCTCTTACAGCGTCCACAGTTAATCCTGTTGGATGTGGTTTGTGCTTCTTGGTGTTATTCTGACATTACCCTGGATACCGTGGCTCTTGATACGTCACAAAGACTTTTTGTCTTGGTCACAGATGCACCAGCAAGATGTGCACCAAAAATTTGTCCTCTGTGCTCTTACCCTGCTATTTGAACCTTTACACTCTGCTCTTACTGGTGCAATAATGTGCAATTAATGAAGATTGGCCACCAGGCTGCTCCAATTTAGCCATGAAACCTCCCACACTAAAATGACGGGTGTTTCAGTTTCATTGTCCAACCTCTGTGAAAATATTTGATTTAGTTTATAGTTTAGTTTTTGCATGCCAGCAATGTTTCTTACATATTCTAACACAGCAGATCTTACACACCTGCAGGAAGATTGCAGAGTCTTTCTGATAGAGAGACACCAGCTGAATGTTTGCAATAGTGTCGATGATGCCCATTGCCAGCCCTGACACTGCCATGGCAACAGCCAATAGCAGCACATTGTAGCAGAGCGGGATGATGGCAAAAACTAGGGAAATAACAAGAGAGGAAAGCAGAAGAGCAGCTAGAGCACTGAACAACCTGAGAGAGAGAGAGAGAGAGAGAGAGAGAGAGAGAGAGAAAGAAAGAGAATTTCATTAGATATAGATATAAGACAGTTACTAATTACTTGTACAAACTTACCAAATATTGTCCATTCACACCAGTAAATATGAATGAAATACAGTAACTATATTTTTCACCTGCAAAAAGTAACTTATCATCTATGGTAAAATGAACCTAGTGTTGACCCCAGAGTTGGATCACTGTAACAATCCTGCAAATGGTTACACTACTTAACTCACCCAGCTGTGTTAAAATAAACCAGCATAGATTCTGTCCAATATTTAACCCAAACTAGGTTAACTGGGTTATCGGCACTGATGTTAGATAGATTAAGGCTCATTCAGAGCCATAATTAAATGCTCAATCTATATACACATGGCCGCACATATCAGTAATATTATGTATTAAAAAGAAATTGCGTATGACCCGACTGTTCTCACGTTCTTTCGGGTTATTGTGAAATACAACCTAAAACTCATGAAAGAATAAAAAAACATGTTGATAATATGTAGCAATCCACAACAGCTCACTGAGACTCCTGAATTTTAAGGTATTTATGGTTAGTCATTATTAGAAAATGACAAATGCCAGGTCATTCAATTAAAATCATCTTAGAAGATGCTGTAGGATGTGTCAAAATATTTTTTCAACACATTTAGAGTTCATAATAACTGCTTCGGCTGCTTCTTGCCAGAATGTTAACAAATAATCAACCTTGAATTCCAATCAACACTTGAGAAGAATGGAAGTGCACCGGTCAGAAAGCTGAAACTGAGCCATGTGTGGATTTTGGAGCTTAGAAGTCCAAAGGTATGCATGTGTCAAAAGTATATGTAATATTTTTTCATGTAATAAATTGTACTTATTACTTTATTATGTGTTAAATCAGATTTACTGCATCTCTTAATATTTAAATCAAAATCACATACCTTCACCTGCAAATTCTTTAAAATAATTCTTTTTCAAAACTTTAAACAGCATCTTAGTATGAAATGTAATCAGATTTGTCTGATTTGATGGCTCACATGTGTGTAGCCTACCCTTTTGATAGCCAGATCTAATAAAATGAAATATATGTGCATACCACTTTTTAAAATCTGGTATAAAAACGAATCGCTTAAGACAAGAATATCAAATGCTCCATATTGATGGACTACATAATGATTTAATTAGTTTTTCACTGCATAACATTATTTTTTAGTTTTTGTTAAACACATTTTACTATTACACATTGTAACACATTGTATATATATTAATATAAATCTCTATCTGCAAATACATTGGAAATGAATGTTTTAGAAGGAACTGTATCTTCATAAACAAATAAAATTGATCAGGTTTGTCCTAAAGTTTTGAAAGAGGAAGAGAAGCACAGTTATTCTACTTTTAACCATTTTAAAATATGCTTTATATTTCTAGATATCTAGATATCTAGATATGTTATTGTTTAATGTAAGCAGGCAGTTGTGAAAGCATTTCACTGCTAAATAAACTGTGTATGACTACATTTGTGACAAAGAAACCTTAAAACCATCGAAAGTAAAACTCACGTCTTTTTGAAAACGCCGCCAATCGAGCTGCCGATGAGCAAGCAGAACTGCTGTGAGAAGAAAACCCAGGTGATCTCCTGCAGCGTGGAGTTGGTCTGACATTTCAGATCTAGAACAGTAGGCCCCAGAAAGGCTATACACAGTCCAAAACTAAAGAACACACTCCAGTATGTAAGCGTATGCTGACAGTTCTGTTTAAAAAGCAGTACCAGACGCTCATCAATAAACATACTGTCAGTAAAATGACTCTGAGTCAGCTATACTGATGGATGGCAGTGATCCTGAAGGCTCTGAAGGTGCTGTGCTGATTTAACACCTTTCTATCTTCACTGAAGTCAAATAGTCCATATTTATAGAACCACGTCCTTCCCTCTCATGCAGATGGGAGAAATACATTTTAGTTAATAGCTGAAAACAAGAGCTCCAGTTTTTCTAGGTCTGTCAATGATTTTCATGTGTTGAAATCAGATTTCAGCAGAAGCTACTTTTCTGTGGTTCAGTCTTCCTAACCTGCCCCTTGTTGGGTTAGTTAGTGTGTGAGAGAGACAGATGGCGGTGGGGTGACTGAATATGAATGTGAACAGTTTCTATTATTGTTAATATATGTGCATTAAATGCTGGGAATGCTTAAAAAGTAAGGGCTTATTTTTTTGGTTAGACACATATTGTACATATTAAAAATTATATAAAAATCTGTATTATAAGCTGCATCCATATGTTTTCCTGTGTTTTCCCCGTTTCCTAGTGTGTTTCTCTGGTACTGTTCCTTCACGTGTGTGTAATTTGTAGCTCCGCCCCTTCTCCAGGTGTTCAGTGTTTCTTGTTCGTATTTATAGCACAGTTTAGTCCATGTTTAGCCGTCGGTCTTTGCACCTTCCCCCGTTGTCTGTCACGTCACGTTATTGCTTTCTCCACATTTCATATTTACTCGCTCTTGTTTATTGTCATTCACGTTATTTCTAGTCACGTTTATTTCCTGTTTGTTTCTTTGTTTATTTTGTATATATTTACGTATTTATCCTTTGTATATATATCCCTAGCCCTGTTTGTTATTATCTGTTTTACGTTTCTCCCTGTTGTTTGTTTATGTACATAGATATATTCGTTATTCCCCTGTTTGTTTATTTGTTATTTATTAAAGTATTGGTCTTACCCGCATATAAATCCGCCTCCCGTCTGTTCCCCACGTTACAGTTTGGAGATATTTGGTAGAAATGACAAAATAACTAACCTTTAGAGCATTTTAGATTTCATTTTATGAAATTTTTCATTTCATTTTAGAATTCATTTTATAATAGGGAAAATGGTACACTGTGTAAAATGTATTAAAATATAACTAAATACAGAATGCAAAGATATGCAAATCTCACAGACCCATACTTTACTCACAAAAGAATGTAGAATACGTTTTTGCAATTTCATGAAAAACTTTAACTCACTTTATACTTGAACTTTACTCCAGAAACACATCTCAAAAAAGGGACAGGGCAAAAGAGCTGGAAAAGTAATTGATAGTAATAAAAAAACAGAGCAATTAGCCACTAATGTACCTGGATGGGATCAGAAGAGCAATATACAATTGCAAAGACTTCTTCAGAACGTAAAATAATCAAAGGACTAATCAGACAATTTGGAGGAATTTGTGTGCACAAAAAAACAAGGCAGACAGTCAATATCGGATGCTGGTGATCTTCAGGCCCTCAGGTGGTGCTGCATTAAAAACAGACAGTACTGATTCTGTACTGGAATCACTGCATAGGCTTAGGAACACTTCCAGTGATCATATACAGTTCCCAATGCAATGCACAAATGCTAGTTAAAGCGGTTTAATACAAAGAAGAAGCCATATGTCTACACCATTCAGAAACACCAATGTCTTCTTTGGGCCAAAACATTTTACATTTTGATTCATCTCAAGACAGAATGGATTTCCAGTGTGCCTCAGTCTATTTTAAATTTGTTTTAATAAATTGGACCAAGGCATCGGGTGAGGCTCGGGTAGAGAATCTAAATTCTACTTTGCATACAAAGTCCAATCACTCAAAGTACTTCAGAATGTGATCTGAGACACATATTATAGCAGTGTAAATGCATCTGTCTCTCCAATAACCTTCAATAACCATGAACATGTAATTCTGTGCAACCAGAACATCAGTAATCATTGCCATATACTCTTGAGACCCTGTGTCCTCATATGGGGACATTACATTTCTGCTTTTGTGCACCATGATACTTTTATATATTTTTTAATTATTGACCCATTGGCCTTATATGGAGACACTATCTGTACCATCTAGCGGTCACATGACATTACACTCAATTGATTAAAAAAACAAGATGATAGGAATCCCAGTCAAAAGTTTCTACAGCCAGTCCAGACAGAAACATAGGCTCGGTGAAGATTTGCATTGAATTTTATGTTTAAAACTAGATGATTTACTTAGTGTAGAAAGCTAAAATATAGTTTTTGGACAAATTGGGTCCTACTGATCACAAGAAGATAAATTTAACATGTTAAAATAAACTGCTATCCCCATATTAGGACAGTGTTTTCATACAAGAAGTTGTTTTTGGCAAAAACACAGTTTAGTTTTTACACTTGTTTTACGTCCTACTAATCTCAAATAGCTAGGAGAAATAAAAAATGCACGCAAAGCAGAAGTCTCAGGAGGATATAACAATCAAATGTGCATATTCCATCCCACATAGCAATCAGATTTCAGTCTGACTAAATGGAGACACATTTCAGTCCCAAGAATAAATGCATGTGGCTAAAATCTAATCAGAACGCAACCCAGATAATAGTTACATGATGTAACCAACTGTAAACAGGGTCACAGATACTTAATGAATATAACATGCATTTTAACTACACTGGTTTCCTTTTTAACCACTAGATCTTGTTAAAACATAGTCTGAGGTGATCTCAGGAAGCGCTAAACAGACGTGTCCAGCGTGAGAAAGTGTGAGAACAGAGGCAGAGACTACAGTTTTGTTTTTATTATTGATACTCATTAACATCCGACTTCCTCTCAGTTACACTGAGACAGAGTAACTCATTGCAAACCATGGGCTCGTGCCCATTTGACTGCTGTGCACGTTTTGTACTTTTTTGTTATGCTTTTTTTTCTCACATGTTCCATCATTTACAGTATATCATACTCTCTTTTTGCTTGTTGCCTAACCTTTCTAGTCCCTGGATTGAAACTACTCAATTTTTTTTTTTCGTCTACATGAGATGCATATGAAGAATGAATGAAAGTTACACTTGTATATCGACTTTCTACTACCCAGCACAGTACACTTTGAACCAGCACTTCAGAGTAACCAATTTATCTGATTCCCACGTTTTTGAACTGTTAGAGGAGTCTGGTGTCTGCCGAGGAAATCTATGTGGCCACTGGAAAAACACAAGAAGAAACTTCACCCAGATAGGGACTTGGACCTGAGACTCGAACCAGTTCTGGAATGCTAATGTGCTGATCACCAAGCCAACATACTACCAACATGCCACTATGATATATTGTGCACTACTTTATTATTATTTGTGTTACTTTCACAAGGCATAGCACACATGCACTGTATGGCATTTCCCTTCAAATGAGAGAATTTATCAGTTTTATCCATATTTTAGTTTATTGGAAATAATATCTTGGTGTGGAAAAAAGCTTAAAAAGCATGGTTGTAAATAAATGCCATTCCTGTAAAGGGATGGCACTATTTCTTAATTATTTTGACGTAATTGTATATTACCGTACACATACATTTTGGTCAAGTATATGTTCTGTAGTTCACCAGACCTGGGTATGAGAGAGAAGTACGTAGTACATGTATAAAAGCAAAAAGTTTGACGCATGAATTCCAACTTGAACATTCACATTCATGTCCATGGATCGGACACATATCCAATTTAGGACCACATATGGAAGTGGCTCAGATCTAATTTGAAAAAAAAAAAAAAAACGGATTTAGCACATTCACACAGCAATAGACGAACAGACAGACAACAGACGAACCTGCAATTTCTTGTCAGCAATATGAGTTTAAAGGCTATTTTGGACCAAGCTGAAACAAGGATTGAACCAAGTTGAGTCAATCACGCTTGACTTTTGTGTGACAATAGTGCCACCTATTGGCCATTATGATTTCAGGTTGATTTTTAGTGCTTTGTAAAATCTTGTATACAACATAAGCTGATGAAGTGAATAATGTGTGTAGTAACAAGGAGGTGGTCATAATATTATGCCTGATCAGTGTTATCAGGTATACTGTGTTATGTGTGTTCTTTTATAATTGAAAACATCAAGATAAATAAAACAGCAAGAACTCCTACAATTCTTTAAAGGCAAGATACATTTTATTTTTTTCCTTGTAAAACAAATATTCCAAAAAATCAGAATAGCTTAATTAAAACAAAGTTGTTTTAGATAAATTATGATATAGATCGAAAGGCTACATATTAGGACAAAGATAGGAGCCATGTAAATATAGACAAAAGATGCTGAGAAAGCTCTGGATGGTGTGCACTGAATTACGTTCTGTTTGAGCACTCAGCTGGCTCAACAGACAGTTTAATTGAAAGGCATCTAGAAGCATCAAAATACTTAAAAAATACACATATGAAGCATCACAAAGTCAATAATAAGGTTTTCACTAGCTGGCTTCAGACCTCAGACCTTCTGAGAAAGGCTAACAACACTTCAAAACACCCACATCAGTTCACACGCTACCTTTTTCTGTCATACCGTCTAAACAGAACACGCGACACACACAAGTAAGAATATACCATCCCATGACGAAGAGATTTATCACTGCCATAACAAAATGCAATCGTAGGCCACGTTGAAGCTGCAGAAATGCTCAAATCAAAAACCGTTAAAAAAGAATAAAAGCACGTATGTCGTACATGTAGTCATGTATAATAACACTATCCAAACTGTTAAGAAAACTGTTCACGGTGATCCAGATTTTTCCACTTGTTTCCAGCGCTTCATCTTTTTGCTACTATTCGGAATCTGTAATCTGGTGCCGAGTTTACTCAACTCGACTGGTTTGTGGTGGTGTGATCTAATTGGGAACTGCACAGATGCAGTGTTTACACTGCAGGACAATAATCTGAAACCTTTGGACATGTGTTCGGAGCAAAAAGTGAATCTAGCCTTCCGTTGAAAAAACCCTGGACTAACAATTAATGTCAGATAAAGTGGAAAAACTAAGGCTAATGGCTTGGGAACTTTACATACACTTGTATCACTGGAACTGGGCAAATGAAATGAGTCCACTGAGCAGCTCAAGGACAATAAATCTTAAGCACACATTCACTG
Organism: Astyanax mexicanus; assembly: GCF_023375975.1. Taxonomy (NCBI): domain Eukaryota; kingdom Metazoa; phylum Chordata; class Actinopteri; order Characiformes; family Acestrorhamphidae; genus Astyanax; species Astyanax mexicanus. The sequence goes on from NC_064420.1 coordinate 33,198,761, forward strand.
AGTCAGAAAAATGAGTCACAAATCTGTTCACTGTCCTTACAGCACAGATATGATCAAGATCAAAGTGTTTTACAGATAGATCAGAAGCTTTATTATACAGGGATGAGCTATAATAACCGCTTATCGTATGGCAGTAATTCACCATGTCTTGTCATTATAGTTTGTTTCAGAACACAGCTGGAAATAGCAGTGTTCCTAGAAGGACAGATATAAATACTAATAATCCTCCTAATATTTAAATGGTGAAGATTCTGCGTTGCAATCTCTTAACGGAGGTGTTGGATCTTCAACAAAATTACTGTAAATATAAATTTCAGCTTTGACCAAAATATAGTCTTGATAGTCATTTGATTTGTTCCCCCCTCGTTTTGTAGATAGTAGAAGAAATCTAATAAAGATGACCTAGCAAAAAGATCTACAAATGCTAGAGTTGAGACAATGAGCAATATTAATATAGGTAACTATATGAAAAGAGGTGGAGAAGGCGACAGGGGTACTTGAATTAAATGATACTGTTTTAGAATAGTGTGGATGATACTTCACAGAAAGTTCTTCTGAAATATTGTATTTACAAGATGAAAGAAATCAACAAACATCCAAAACACCCGGAGCACGGTGGAATATACATTCCACTGTTCCACAAAAAACAGGTAAAACATTTTCCCCAATCAGGTAGAAGAAGCTCAGTCTTCACCTGATGGAGCATCCTCCTCGGATACATCGTCCTTTTCATCTTTCTCTTTCTCGCTCTCCTTACTCTCCTTCTCCTCGCCGTTGTTGTTGTCCTCAGCCTCTCCGCCGCTCTCCTCTGCTTTCTTAGCTGGGGGTGAATCTTTCTTCTTTTCATCTTTCCCCTTCTCCTCTTCCTCCTGGGGGCTCTCGATGTCTTCGTCCTCATCCTTAGGCACAATCTTCTTGGACAAGACTCTCTTCGCCTTTATCTGGCGCTTCCCTCGCTTCTTCCGTGGCCCTCTGCTTACTGAAAAGAGAACACAGTATGTATTATTAGAAAGGCCTGCACACATGCATGAACAGCATGCAATATACAGTATAAAGAGAAAATGTATCCTCGTTAAAAAGTACCTGAAGTTCTTATCCTGGGCTTTGAGGACTTCTTGTCTTTGCTCCTCCTCCTGCTGACTTTCGAATTCCTCCTTTTGGGTCGACCATAATCACTGTCATCGTCATCATCTTCAACCATGAAGTCTTCATCGCTGCCTGAATCTAGTATAGGAGAAAAATACAACATTTAATGAAGGGTATGTATGTATATGTGTAACAAATGTTAAGGTATAGGGCCCTATTTTAGCAATATGTATGCGAGCCGTCAACCGTACAGCGTGCAGCTTGCTTTAGGGCGTCACTGTGTGTTTGGTATCGTGAGGATGCAAAAAATATGCCTTGCACTGCTAAAAAAAAAAAAAACCCTGAAGACATATTAATTCTCTTAATCAATCATGAGTGTGTTTTAGTCGTAACGTGCAATAAACCAATCAGTGTGTCACTTGCCATTTTCTTACTTTAGCAGATTGATATTTTAAAGGTGCTGTGCTTCTGGCCTTCTCAGCACAATTTTACCACAAATTTACCCAAACCAACCTCAGACCCCCTCCATACTACCACGCCCATTGGCATAGATATATTTTTAAGCGCATTTGCTATTTAAATGGTGCAGGCACAAGGAGCGAACATAGACTGTTAATGGGGTGTTGGATAGCAATGAGCATCGCAACACGCCTTGTAAAACATTGGAGATTACTTAGGGGATAAAGTAAAGTAAAAAAAAAATATTTAGTAGTTAGTATGTATTTTTAATAAATTAAACAAAAATCCAACTATAGGTATGATATTTTAGGCAAAGGAGAAAAAAAAACTACCCAGTTCATCATTTTCAGTATATTGTTACACTATATACACACAATGCAAGAGTTCATTCCTAAGACTAATCTAAGGCTGGAAAATATTCTGTACCTCCTGTATAAGCATCACTGTCCTCTTCCCGTTCTCCTTTCTCCCCCTCCTCTTCCTCACTGCCTCCATCTCCAAGAAGAATCTCCCTCTGTTTGGAAACTGCTTTACTGGCAGCTTGACGGACCTGCCTGCCCTTCTTTTTCACAACTTTCTCCTCATCACTGGTAGCTGAGGATCAGAACAAAAACAATAAAACTACAACTGCACACATAATTACAACTGACAAATAATTATTTGTCCACACTTAGACAACTGTCTAAGCTTACTTATTGCTCGTTCAAACTAATATTGTACAATTATCAGGTCACAAAGCCAAACAAGCAAGACCATCTTAACATTATTTTTTTTAAATAATACTTTATGTTCTTAAGAGATGGAATGGTAAAGATATGGGCCTAGGTGTTGGTGTGAAATAATGTTGCTCTTAATATTGCAGCAAATACCTTCAGCTCTTTTCCTTTTAGCAGTCGTCTGCCGTCCCTTAGTAGTCTTTTTAGCCTCATAGTCACTGTCCCCACCATCATCATCCTCCTCCTCCTCACCGTAGTCATGGTCATCATCACTCAAATCCTCTGGAATATATTGAAATTAAAAGATTTCTGATAAATGGATAGGGTTATTTTTTATTAAATATGCTGGAAAAATGCAGAAACAGGAACTTGACTTACTCTTGTGATCTGTGACTCGGGACTCATCACTGCATAAGAGAAACACTAGTTTTATCATTGCTATTTTTATGCATTTATTTGATCACATTCTCAATTTTCATTACCTTGTAATTTATTGTACCTTGTATGCATTTCATGCAGAGCAAAACTGTAACTTATGTCATTAGTGTACATGCAGGAAAGAAAGTGTGCATATTTCACTAAATCAAACATTCAGCACAAAAGAGAACAAAACCAGGTGTTTTTACATAAGCATGTTTACTTCACATTAAAACTGCCACATAAAGACGTATCTCGGTTAACTAAAGAAACCAACCTGTGCTTCACTGCTTTCTTGGGTTTGTTGGAATCTCCTTCATATTCCTCATCTACATGCAAGCATTCAGGTGAATCAGACAAGATAATAACAGATTACTTACAACTTAAAAAAATATGTCTTTGCCATTTTCATTTCTTTTTGATGACATAAAACACAGCATTGCTGTGTCATAATGCATTTGCCAATTTTTGTATGTAAAAATGTTTTTGTTTTTCATTTGCCTATGATGCATTCTTGAAGGTAATAGTAATTAGGTAATAGGTAACACATCTGTAATGTACAGACTATTACACTTACCAGCCTCATCAGACTCTTGAAACTGTGCATAGTCAACCACTCTCTTGTTCCTGTAGGTACAAAATACACACACAAAGTAAATATAAATGTACTTTTTAATTTTGATGAAGTAAATGATAACTGCTAAAGCATTTTACTATTTTGCTATTAATGCAACTAATACATGTTAATTAATAAAGACATTAATGAAGATGTTTGCATTCCCTTATTTTCCGTACACAAAAGGAGCTACATACCTACACTACAAAGTCCACAAAAAAGACAAACCATGCCTGGTGGATTATGGTTATCTGCTGGTTACATTTACTACTATGGAAGTGTACGTATATACTGTATATAACCATCACAAAAAAACTTATCTAGAAATGAGAAATCTCAAAATAATGTGAATTCAGCTCAACATATTAATAATTAATCTGAAAACTGAAAACTTTTAAAATACAGAAAAATCATCTTAAAACAAAGATGACAAAAAAGACAGTATCACATAAGAGAGATTGTCTCAAAATAATGACAAATCACCACAAAATATGGAAACCACCTCAAAATAATGCGAAATAATTTTTTTAATTATATATTTTTATATGCTGCTTGTACATATATTTTTGTTCCTTTACTTCTTTTTCTTTTATTTTTGTATTAATCTTCATTTTCTATTCATTTACTTCCAGCCTATGTGCAATAACATTGGTCACTGCCTTTTCTAAATTAATGTTTTTAATATTATTACACTGTCTTGTATTTTTCTTGTGTACATAGATTTATGTATAGATCTTATATTTTCTAACACTTCTGTCCTCTGCACAGCTGTAACATTGCAAGTTCCTTATGTTATCTTATCTTGTATACTCATGTAAATTGAAAACCTCTGGAATGTAACCAAGAGGAAAATAGATGATCACAAGCCATCAAACCAAACTGAACTGCTTGAATTTTTGCACCAGGAATGGCATAAAGTTATCCAAAAGTGTGTAATACTGGTGGAGAACATTCCAAGATGCATGAAAACTGTGATTAAAAACCAGGGTAATTTCACCAAATTTCTGAACTCTTAAAACATTTATGAATATGAACTTGTTTTTTTTTTTTGCATTATTTGAGGTATGAAAGCTCTGTGTCTTTTTTTGTAATTTTAGCCAATTCTTATTTTCTGCAAATAAATGCTGTAAATGACAATATTTTGGGAAAAATGTTGTGCATAGTTTATAGAATAAAACAACAATGTTCATTTTACTCCTACATATACCTATAAATAGCTGAATAAGAGAAACGGAATCAGAAACTGGAAGTGGTCTTATGGTAATGTGTATATTGTGATAGTAACTTAGCTAATAGGGATCCAAATTAAAACAATAAAACAATATACAACATTATACAAATAATAAGGGGGTAAAATAAATAGTGACTTAGTTGGGTATCTTAAAAACAAATGACGAGACAATATCTGTATCAGCAGTTTACTTAATAAAAAAATGCATTTGGGCGCTGGGCTTTGACTGTGTTTATTTATATTATTTATTTATTTATAGTGGCGGGAATGAGCTTCCATATTCTACTAAGCTAACTTAACATCCCTGTGTCAGTATGGTGTGAATAAATCAGTAATAACGCAGCTGTAGCTGCTGAATACCGGGGGGTGGGGAAGTTTGGGGTAAACAATGCGGGCAGGTGTGTGGTTATGTAGCCGTAGGTGTTCACAGCGCTGGAGAAGTTCTGTATGAATGTGTTAATAATGCAGCAATACTTTCTCCATCAGATCAGAGCGGAGCGGAGTAGGCGGAGAACAGCTAGCGCTAGCTAACACAGCTAGTCTGCGCTCCGTGCAGCAGGCAGGGCAGTACGCTAGCAATAGCTAGTTCGCGTGCGAGTGTGCGTATGCCAAACACGTGAACGGACACTGAAGCAGCAGGCCCTTAAACAGTGTTTACAGGCCAAATGTCTGAAACTGGCTCATTATGGTGTTTTTTAAGCGCGGAATTTACACGCTTCTAGTGTTTTTGAGCTAGCTAGTTAATTAGGCTAGCCTACTACCCCTCACTCTTCACTCTGCAGGCGCGCGCTGCTGGTCTGCGTATGCAGCGCGTGCGTGCTGGCTCTCGTGCATTTTTTTTAAATACGCGATATTTTTAAAAGTATTCAACAAACACTGAGCCGTTAAACGAGCGTCCTAAACGATATAGACAGATTAACTAAGCTAGCTACCTGTGTTTATTTGTTTTAGCTAGTTAGCGCTCGCTAGCAGTGCTCTCCTCCGTTTCCTTCTAGATTCGTGTTGCTAAGCTAACTAGCTAACAAACAGGGGCAGGATGGATGGAGAAATCTGTAACATTAGCCACAGCTTGCTAACGTTCACCCAGGCAGGGACATTATCGCACTGTCTCCAGGCGCGGTGTCTATTGTTAAGTTGGCATGCAGCAGAAGCGCAGGTAACAACACAAAAAATATCCACGCACCTCGAAGGTCTTGCCATTGTGCAGCTGCGAATCCGTAACTTCTACTTGTTTATATCGCTCTAGCTGCTAGCTGTAACGCTGCAGAATATTGGCGGCGGCGGCTTTGGTTACACAAGACGGCCACTAGCTGGATAGTTAGCTGTGTAGCTCCGTAAAGCGGCGCGCTTTGCCCTTCGCAGCTCAGCCTGGTGTCTGTCTCGCTGGACCGCTCCGTAATGATGAGCTGTTGCCGTAGCTGGAGGCTAAGCAAGCTAAATAGTTAGCTAGGTTAACTTGCTTGGCTAACAGCAGCCCTAGCTGTATTAGACTGTGGTGTGATTTTCTCGCCGTCCTAAGTGCATTCAAACAGGAGGCGTGCCAACAGAAATGGTTTTGACTGAGTCGAGGCGGAATCGACCTGGCTGTGCCTATCGACGAATGGTGGCTAACAAGCTAAGCTAGCTGCTACTGACAGCATAGCGCCTGGCCTGTGGCAGCCAGGAGGGGCTGAGTGTGTGTAAAGTGGGATGGGACTGAGGAAAGAAAGCAAGATGTCTTAAAATGCCCAAAAAGAATGCACGGAGCCAACTTAAGAGTGGAAAAATGTGTTTGAAAACTTTTTCTAAACTAAACTAAGTTTAACTTAAGAGGGAAATTGTTGTTGAATTGAGTAAAATAAAATAGCTAGGTTAATACGCTTGAGTCATCATACAGCTCTGGAAAAAAATAAGAGACCACTTAAAATGATGAGTTGCTTTGATTTTACCAAATTGAAAACCTCTGGAATATGATCAAGAGGAAGATAGATGATCACAAGCCATCAAACCAAGCTGAACTGCTTGAATTTTTTTGCACCAGGAGTGGCATAAATTTATCCAAAAGCAGTGTGTAAGACTGGTGGAGGATAATAGAACATGCCAAGATGCACGAAACTGTGATTACAAACCAGGGTTATTCCACCAAATATTGATTTCTAAACTCTTAAAACTTTATGAATATAAACTTGTTTTCTTTGCATTGTTTGAGGTTTGAAAGCGCTGCATCTTTTTGTTATTACAGCCATTTCTTATTTTCTGCAAATAAATGCTCTAAATGACAATAGTTCTATTTGGAATTTGGTAATAATGTTGTCTGTAGTTTATATAATAAAAAAACAATGTTCATTTTACTTAAACATATACCTATAAATAGCAAAATCAGGGAAACTGATTCAGAAACTGAAGCGGTCTCTTTATTTTTTCTAGAGCTGTAACAGAAAAAAGTGTATGTCTGAGTTGGACTGTGTGATGCAAAAAAAAGACCTTTCGTATATAGTATGCAATATATATTGCGATTAGGGGTGGAACAATATATAAACATTGCAATATATATATTTTTTTAACTTAACTTGCACTCATAAATATATAATTCCTGGTATTTCCTTGTTTAGAAGTGTTTTATCCTATTCAGTTACATAGAGGCTGTGAAGTATCATAGAGAATTGTTTTGCAATATATAGAGTATATATCACAGATATATGATGTAATATAATTGTTATTGCCAGAAATGTACTTTGGTAATATTGTATTGTGGGATGCCCTGTGATTCCTGTGATATTAATAATGCACTCTGTGTATCCCAGAGGAATTGTAATGTAGAAAAAAAATAATATAGGAAAGATATAATGTTTCTGGAAGATTTATTATTTAATTTGCCTTATGTGACATTCCGTGTTCTGTGATGTGATTATACCAAATGCACATGTTGCGATGATGATGCTGAAACAAAATTTTGTGCAGCCCCATGATTATATTGACAATTGTAGGAATATCATTGAAGCTTTGGAACAGTCACTCTGAGGAAAATCTAAAAAAAGAAGCAAAAGCAATACTCTATTGGTTGACTTGAGAATAGCTTGGAATATCTTTTCTTAAAATACTTATTTAAATTATTTATAATTACACACTCTTTATTGAGGGTCAAAATTGCTTTGTTTGGAAATGAATTACAACAGTGTGTTTAAGCCAGTATATTATTTAATATGGATGTGTTGAGGCTTTAACTCCAGTTACAGCATGAGCAGCTGGTGTCAAACACCAGGCCACTAGCACAAGACTGGAAATATGTTTTCCCAGCATCACACTCATAGAACTTGTTGGGATTTGCAGAGTATGGGTACATTCCATTGGATTTCCCGACGCAGTATGAACTGTTCATGCCACTGGTGCCACTGGAGCTTCCACCACTAGAGCTGCCACCACTGGAGCTTCCACCACTAGAGCTGCCACCACTAGAACTTCCTCCACTGGCACTGGGGGTGGTGCTGGTCAGACCAGGTATTGGGGGCAGTGGGGTTGCAGGGGGCTTGCAGGCTTCAAAAAGAAGAAAATACTTTATATTAATTACCAAAGATACATATTGGATTTTAAGCTCTACTATGCTTCCCTGCTTTTATTACTGTTTGATATCATGCCATTCTTACCCTGCTGGTCCAGATTAAGGGCACTGTGAAGAACGTTGATGAGAGGATATTTGCCCTGGTTACAGAAAGTTCCCAAGAAGTCATCCATGTCAATGGTCCACACCATAGCTCCACCGAAGTTATTCTTCATCAGCCACTGTGCCTGTAGAAACATATTAATGTGCATTATTTTTTTTGTTCTAATTTTGTTAAAATTGTGTTATAATTCAGTACATTATAAAGCACATGTTTTCGTTTAGTTTTTATGCTGTTTATTAGTTAGTGTGGATTAAGCCAAATCTAATATAGCCAATATTGTTTTTTAATCATGTTGACTCTTCGAATAATGTGAAAATGGAAACTTCAACATCAGTGTAGTCTTATAAAACCTTCCTAATATTACAGGAAGGTCTAATCTAGAGGATTTATGTATAACTCACAAGGCCTAATTGTGGGTGCCAGATGGAGTTGGGACATTCCATATCCAAAGTTTTACATTACCATCCACCCATACAAAGCATTACCACTTACACTGGAAAGCACAGAGTTGTTGTTTTTTTCTTGAGCTTCCATGGTTCATGACAAAAGTCATGGGACACAGTAGTAGTGCGTGTCCAATGAAGTTTGGCATGTCAGTGTATCTCCCATTGAACTGTTTACCTTGATTCCAAAACTCTTCACATTGTCATAGCCAACCCACTGATTTCCATTATATGCATATGGCACATCTTGCTGGGTATTCCACACCTCCGTTGCTCCGTCTTTCAGGAAGGTACAAATCTATCATGGATAATAAGAAAAAAAATACTGTAAGTGTAATCACATATTTACTGTTTTATTGTAACTGCAAATGTGCACATGTAATGCCATGAAACTTGATGAGTTTGCGCACCTCAAAGTAAGCAAGCTCTCCTGCTTCCTGAGTGTATTTTCCTGCTGTTCCAGCTCCAGAGATAGGTGCTCCAATTCCGTGGTCTGCAGGGTTTGTAAGGGTGAAGGTGTTTCCATAGGTAGGGAAGCCAACCAGCAGTTTCTCTGCAGGAGCACCATTATTTTTCCAGTAGTTCATGGCATAGTCCTAGAGAACACAACATGATTTGTTTTGGCATGTTTTAGTACCTGCAAAATAATCTAAAATCTAGTGAAAATGTAGCCAGAGCTATTTTTTTTATTATTACAAACCCACCACATTGAAGTAGATGTAACTTCCACTGTCAAAAGAATCCCTGTACAGGGGGCTGCATTCCCCTGTGAAGGGGTCCCAAGAACCGTGCATGTCATAGGTCATCACGTTGATCATATCCAGAGATCTGATGAAGGAGAGATTTATAATATTAAATAATATAAGTGACAAAATTTACCAAAAGCAGAAGTGTAGTAACTATGTAAGTAAGAGTTTTAGATCTAGATGAGCTCTCGATTAGATGTAGGTTCAGTCTAGACCAGGGTTTCTCAACCTGTGGGCCTTGGACCACCAGTGGGCAGTGAAGTACCATCTAGTGGTCCATAGGCCCATTCTCAGGGGGAGGCAGTAATCAGTAGCGGGCTGGTAAAATCACTTTAAATTATAAGTATAGCTAAAGCAATTATTTTGTAAAAAATGTATAAGAAATGACAGTGTATCTTCTAAGCATTTGTTTATTCCATAATTCTCTTCCCTAGTATTTTTTTGTTCACCACTAGAGACATAAAATATGAAGGCACTGGCATTTCAGTTTAGGCTATTTATAAAACTGTTCTCTTCACTGGGTGAAGTATTTGACAATGATGAGACTAGGGGACAAGAATTGACTCACTGTCCAAGCTGAGGGATTTGATAGGCAGTCTCAACGGTGCCTCTGCCTGAGGAAACAGCAGCAGACATCAGGAGTCGAGCTCTGTTGGTCTGCTTGGCCTCTGCCTCAAAAGCAGCCCTCATCTCCTGTTCACCACCACAAACAGAAATGTACAGATGTTACAGAAATGAGCCCATATATACAAGAGATTCTAAATATTATATTATTATTACACGACACATAAACACATTACAATTTACAATAATAAGCACAGTCATTTAATACTTTAATAGCAGCAAATTCTTAATAACTGCTGTTCACAAATACTATTCCATTTTTAAAACAGAGATTTCAGTTTAAAATATGGTGCACTTTCACTTTCATTCAATGTAATAAGACTACTTACTAATTACTCTTTGTTATAAAGCAGTTGTTATGATTAGAAACAGATTTCTGTAGTTATTTGATTATTAAAGCACACTCCATTTTTGTTTAGATTGGACTGAAATTTAGAAGGACTGAAAATCAGTTAAAGAAATATTATAAAGCTGGATTTTAGCTGAGATAATTGGCTATTTGCTAAATAAAAATCTGACTATGAGTTTTCCCATTATCTAATTGAGTTAAGTTCATGGAAACATTACTGCAATACCCTATTGTTCTGCAGTAATATAATCTTTAAGTGTACATAAACGCAGTTACTGATTTCTTTGGGACATAATGCTTAAATTAAGGTAAATAAAATCAGATACATCTGACACACCTCCAGCAGAACAGAGTACAGTTGCTGATCTTGAGGTGGGCTTCCTCTGTTGGCTGGATACTCCCAGTCAATGTCCAACCCATCGAACTCATACTTCCTCAGAAAGGCAATGACAGAAGTGATGAAGGTCTGGCGGTTGGTGGAGGAGGCCACCATGTTAGAGAATCTAGCCGGAGTGATGAGAGGGAAATGAAGTTGACACATTGATATTCTGAGTGCTCTGCCCATGCTAAAATTAAATTAGGTTCTTACCCTGAGGAACCAAAGTTCCATCCACCAACTGACAGCAGAGTTTTCAGATCACCATTCCTGCAGAGATGAGAAAGAGAGAGAGATAAAAAAAAATCAGTGCTTGGCTTAAGGCAGCAATTTGCATGGATCTATTGGTAAGGATTTAGCCTCTTGAACCCTGGTTTTACTATTCATTTATTACCTTAAAATGGAACTCTGAGAGGTAAGACTGATTAAGCCTCTACATGGTTTAAAATGTATTATATAAACCAAGCATACTTTATTTACTGTTAATATTTACTAAGCATTGCTTTTTATAATTAATAACAGACTCAGTCCTTTTACATATAACATTACATTTTTGTTGTAGCTTTAAATGATTGTTCTCATTCTGTTCAGCTTTAGCTCAAGTATCAAAAGTCATGGGATAGCAGTATATACGTTGTTCATGAAGTGTTATTTTAGGGGACAACTTGGGAATGCCCACACCTGTAAAAGTTGTGAGGTGTTTTCTTATGAGTATGGTTGAACACTGGTTCGAACAAAGACAGATACAGGGTGCCACATCGATGGGACGTTCTTTACGATATCTCCTGTCGTACAAGTTTGAACATGTTAGTGTCTATGTTAAATATTGTATGTTGTTATAAATGATTTGACAATATTCTTTATAATTAAGTAAACAAAGTGTTGCATTCCAGGTTTAATTGGCTATAAACGGTAAACTGTAGTTAACACCTGCAATTTACTTCTGGTAAACACTTCTGAGTTCCATACTAGCAGCTCATCATATTCTCCACACTCACTTGTCCTTCAGGGCATTGAACTGGCTGTAGAGCTCCACATCATTCCATTCATAAGTGGCAATCTGGTAGCTGCTGGTCATGGTGGCGAAGGCGTAGAGGAGATGGGTACACAGGCATGGGTCGATGTCATTGGGCATGTAGATGGTAGGAGGTGGGCGATACTGTGCCCAGTTGGTGAAGTAGCATGATAAGATGTAGGCAGAGCCTGTCCAAAGCAACAAAATACATAAATCAGTTGGTTGTGTGTATTAGCTTCTGAGTAAAATCTGAAACCACAGCAATATAGCCAAGTACTTACCAAGCTGCATATGCAGCAGCAGGGCCAGCGCTGGATTCAGATAAGAGAAAGAAAGAAAAATGCAAGATTGTGATCTTTATTTCGTTAAACAAGTCATCTTGTGAAGTTTTTTCAAACACGTATTGTTTATGGCTTAAAGGAAAAACACTTTTTATTCTTTTTATTGAAACTCTTAATAATATCAAAGCCACTTACCTGAAACCAAGACTACCTTCCCCATTATTGCCTCGTACAAGGAGTAATGCACAGGCTCTGCTCTTTTATACATCATTTAGTTGGCCCGGGGCCTTTCATACCTTGTTACCGGTAGGAGGGAAATATTTGCAGTAGATTGTGATTCATTACTTAAGATTACCAAATCTTTTAATGTTCACAGTTACATAAGAACATATTCCTGTTTAGTCCTAATGTATGTACTTTTGTATGTACTGATTAACCCCAATGAATCTGACCCATATTTTTTATTTTCTTTTATTTAGGGTAAAGTGGTCTTTGTGATGTTTAAATAGTCCAAATGGATGATTCTACAAAATGAAATTAAAATGATTGTTTTGCTTATTTGGCCTTATCCTATGCGTACAGTGAACACACATAAACACTAGATATTAAACTCAGAAGACACACACACACGCAGACAGTGAGCACAAATGTCAGGAGCTGTGGGCAGCCACTGCTGTGGCACTCATGCAGGGAGCAGTGAGGTTTAAGGGCACAAAAGTGGCAGCCCTCTAAATTCAGAAATGTCAATACATTTAAAAACTTCTGTATTTCTCTGGTTTGGTTTTAATGCTGACTTATCGGAGCATTTGAGCATAGGTATGGATTTATTATGGATCTTCTTTTAAACAAAAAAACAAGAAAAATGTGTGCTAATACATGTATAAATATAAATGTTTGACTGTCTGTAAAAATAGCATACAGCAATGCATTTTTTTTAGCAAATATTAAGATATTTTAGGAATTAAACCTAATATTTTGCACTGAAAATGAAAAGGTAATGTTTCTGATTGTGTTTTATCGACATTAACAGATGAATGGGTGAATTCAGAATAGTTTATGTCTGAATAATAATTTAGTATAGTGCAATTAATAGTGCCTTTCTAAAGAAGGGGCAGTTAAATTTTTTTCTTAAATTTGTTTTCGTCTAATGAATTAATGATGTGATTAAGTGGTTAGTTGTACCAAAGTCATTAAGAAGGTCACCTCTGCTATGAATCGCTCTGTAAAGTCTGTGGAAGCAGTTACTGTAAACAAAGACAGTGATAAGAGGTGATTTGAAAGAGCAAGCTGTGATATTTTTATCCACTGTTGCCTTGGCAGCACATCAGAAAGTTAATGTGGAAAGTATGGGAAATAATGATAGTGAGCTGGCAAATTCAAATAAATCCGCATTTAGCCTGTTTACTGCTGAGAAAAATCTTTAACCAGTGGTCATAAAAGGTCCAATATGTATATTAAAAACAGATTCCTTGACTTGATGATAGTTTGTATTGGTAGTTTTTACATAATAACGAAGAACCATTTACTCAGACAAGCAACAGTTTGACCATTTCACATGGTTTTCTTTTTCTCAAGATAATTTTCTCTCCAATTTGGGAGGGACATTACCTGATTAGCATTTGTACTGTATGAACTGCCTTCAGCAGGGTTTCTTAAGAGCCTGCAAAAAAAAAAACATTACTGTACCGCTAGAGGGAACCCGCGAGTGAGTGCTTAATGATTTTACAGTGGTATCATATGAGTGGTATGGTAGGGTTTGCCCAAACCGTTTACATCCCACTGTAAATATTTTTTTATTTATTTTTATTTAATATCATTGTTTAAAATGTCGCACACAACAACTCATTTTGGATGGCAAATTAATTATACTTTAGAACACTATAGAGTACTTTATGTGCAATGGTATATAATTATAGCAACTGTAAGTTTACCAAGGGAACTCAAACTTGAAGTATATTTACTGTATAGACAGATAAACATCTTCATTCATTAAATAATTTATTAATTCATTTTTTTATTCATTTGCTCTCACTGTGTGAACGTTTCATTGATAGAAAGAGAGAAAGCAAGTGGGTAAGTGTGAGGTGAACTTCAGTATTTCACAGAGAGAGAGAGAGAGAGAGAGAGAGAGTGAGAGAAATAGAGAGAAAGGTAAACTTTAGTATTTCACAGAGAGAAAGAGAGAGAGAGAGAAATAGAGAGAAAGGTAAACTTCAGTATTTCACATAGAGAGAGAGGAGGGGGATTAAACTTCTGTATCTCAGGGAGAATGAGAGAAACAAAGATTGTAATTGAGAGAGAAAGAGTGTAAGTGAGAGAAGTCTGAAAGAGAGAGTGATAGAGAGAGAGTGTGAAAGAGAGGGAGGATGAGAGGATAAAGTTTGGGGGCGAGAGCGGTGCATTGTGGGAAGGCATGGCACGGTGAAGGCATAAAGTATGGCGGATGGGGAAGAGCCGTAAGTAGCGCTGATTGAAGCCCGTGTTTCTGTGTTTAGGGGTCGTGCTGTGATGATTTGTGATAACTGTGTGGTGCGATACGAGTGTGCTTGAACCTTCTTCTTTTATTCTCTCTTTTTAGGGAGAAGAAAAGAAGGAGAATAGAGGAGCTGACTGAGAAGTTAGTGATGAAATGCTAAGCGCTGGCTGCAGGTTTGAGTATTGCACAGCATAGGGAGTGAAAATTCATCCTTTCTGCTGTAAACAGAGCGCGTCCCTCCGCCGAGCAGACCGAGAATAGAGAGCGGAACAGTGTAAAACTGTCCTGAGACCGGAACAGGGAGGGAGCGAGAGCTGTTCAGAGCTCTGCTTCACTCATAGATACCACTTAGCTAACGCTAGGCTAGCCGGCTAACTGCTAACTAGCGCGTTTGACTGTCAGTATAGATAAACAAGGCCGGTGTTCCGTCAAGTTGTGCTACCCGTCTATATGTGCTACTTAGCAGCTCTGCGCATGCGCAAAACTGTTTTTACTGTTTTCATTTTTCCCCTAAAAGTGGGAAAAATTAACTCCGGTCCAGAAAGTAAACATCCATCCCAGTGTTTTGTACCAACTGCCTGGGTGGCTCTGCTGGGGAAATGGATTTTTACTTTCTTGACCTTGGTTACCCCCCTCTAGGTTTTTTTTTGTAATAATTTAGTTATTTTTAGTTACCATGTTTTTTAATCACATATATTGGCTTAACTTTATCCTGATACAGCGATTTAGGCTATGCAATTTGATCATACAGACACTTCTAATGCATGCAGCATGTTCTAATAATTTGTATGTTTACAGTTAAACATACACACTAGGGTAGCACGGTTTGACAGGGAAGTAGAACTTGACAGAACACCGGTGAGGAGGAAGAGTCTGTCATTTAAGGACTTTAAATTGGTGATGAATTTTCACAGACCGTACTGTAGCCAAACGTCAGCAGAAATGTGTAGAATTTCTTTTAATAAATCAATGTCCGTTCCTGTTTTGGTCGCCTGAGTCCATAAACAAATAAGCTAAGCTAGCTATAGCTGTCTGTTAGTGACAGCAGCTAGCTAGCTAACCGGTTTAGTTAAGCTAAGCTACAGTAATCAGGGTGTAGTGTTGAATTTATTACGAATTTTATCTTAATTTCGAGTGTGTTTGTTTATAGACTCCTGTAATACGCAGAGCAAAACGTTTCTAGTGGCTTTGTATCTAAAGTGGTGATTACAAAGTGTTCTGCGCAATAAACTTAATTATTACAAAAAGTATTTGAGGTATTGTTGTCATTTAAAGTCCGTTTTGTTCCACTGCTATAGTTACAGTACCTGTCAAAAGCTTGGACCCATATTTTCTCATTCTCTGTGTTTTCTTTCTGTTTCTATTTTTTTTTACATTGTAAATTTATCATTGAAGACATTACAGCTATACAGAGCTATACACACAGCTCTGGAAAAAATGAAGAGACCACTTCAGTTTCTGAATCAGTTTGAGTAAAATTAGCATTGTGGTTTTATTCTTTAAACTACGGACAATATTTATTCTTAATTCCAAATAAAAAATATTGTCATTTACAGCATTTATTTGCAGAAAATGAGAAATGGCTGAAATAACAAAAAAGATGCAGTTCTCAGACCTCAAATAATGCAAAGAAAACAAGTTCTTAGTCATAAAGTTTTCAAAGATTTCAAAAATCATTATTTGGTGGAATAACCCTCGTTTTTAATCACAGTTTTCATGCATCTTGGCATGTTCTCCTCCACATGTCTTACACGCTGCTTTTGGATAACCTTATGCCACTCCTGGTGCAATAATTCAAGCAGTTCACCTTGGTTTATCCATCTTCCTCTTGATTATATTCCAGAGGTTTTCAATTTGGTAAAATCAAAGAAACTCATCATTTTTAAGTGGTCTCTTATTTATTTTACAGAGCTTTATGTGTTTTTTATACTTTACAATTTTCCAAGTAGCCACATTAATTGTGATGACAGATTTTTACACACTCTTGGTATTTTAATCTTAGTGTCTTCATGAGTAGAGTTACTTGAGAGTTTTTTCTGCATCTCTTTCTTTATGCTGTGAAGCTCCAGCTCATCACAAATTACCCATTACAGTAGGGTTTAGGTCAGGGGATTGGGGAGGACAAACATTTTTTTTTATCGAATTATATATATGTTCCATAATTTTTGTTTTTTTTTATTAATCAATAATGTAGAAACTAAAAACAACAAAAAAATATAAAATAAAGAAAAAGATGAATGAGAAGGTGTGTACAACCTTTTGACTGGTGCTGTGTATGTCCATATATCAGTCCATAATAATGCTTTAACACCCTTTTTTAGGGCACTAAACATTTAATGATTAAAAAATGTAAATTAAATGTGAACATTTTATCTATCGAGGTCAGCAAAAAAAAACTGCAGCGATGTCCATGTGTTGTACGATTTAGTTGATAATTATTGTGACAGGCCTAGTGACAGGCGAAACTGTGTGTAAATAGGTTGATTGGAAGTCACATATTACAACAGTAAAAATATACTAAATAACAAACACATCATAACATCATGACCACAATTTTTAATTATGTATATAGATATAAAGGAGATAAATCAGATAAAGTAACAAAATATCTAAAATAAAAATAAGTGCAGTAATGTGGCGGTGTGGGGTACAGTAACACCAGTGGACATGTACTCACACCAAAAACAAAGTATGCCATATACACCTGTGAGCTGTAAAGCTAGCTACATATCTACAGTTAGAATCACAATTAAAATGTTGATAAACAATTTTAAAGTGGTTAAACACTTATGCAAAAAGTCATAATTTCAGTTTCAGCTCCCCTGAAATCCAAAAAATAAACTCAAGATTGATTGTGTGTTTAATCTACTAATATATTCTGCAGATATGTGATATTTATTTATTATTATATTATTTTTATTAGTGTTTGGCGTGCTATTGTTATGGCTGATGATTTTTTTTATCTTGGAAAGATTATTTTATTGTTTGTTTGTTTTAGTTAAGTACTATGATCTGTAGTGATTAGGGTTATTTTTTTTCTCTCCAGAATGGCAGTGGATGTCGGCAGCACCGGCGATTGGGATGGGCGATGGAGTCACGTGCAGAAGTTTCTGGAGAGATCTGGGCCCTTCACACACCCTGATTTTGAAGCGAGTGAGGAGGTGAGACCTTTTAAGATTGCATGTTTATTACCTTTTCTTTAATGGTATCAATGTGAAACTTTATTTCAGTATTTTTTTTATTCAGTACTTTTGTTCCTTAAAAGAGCTTTTAAATTAGCATTTTTTATTGAAGCAATGTGTTTTTAAGATAGAATATATCTGTTATTGGATCTGTGTTATCTCTAGGTCAAATATTAATCATGCTAAGTCTGCTTTCAATGATGTAATTGTTGTTTATTGACGTTTTATTTTATTAGACACTCCAGTTTTTATTGGACACATGCAAGATCCTGGTGATTGGAGCTGGTGGTCTTGGATGTGAGCTTCTAAAGAACCTGGTAAAGTCCTAATGTTGTCTCTCTCTTCATTAATGTTTACAAAAAAATAGATACATTGATCAGGATGGTTTTAGTCATATTCTCCAAACAAACCATCCTTTCACTTTAGAACTTTAGAAGTAGTTCGGCTGGAATTCTCTGGCATCTAATATTTACTCACTATTTAGTTTTCTTACACTGGCTACCCCTCCCACTACACATTTAGTTTAACTGTCTTATTGTTTTGACCTATTAAAATGTTTTCTCTGAAAAATGTAGTTTATTTACTTTGGCTATCATCAGCTTCCATGACTTTTCCAACACTGGGCATCGAAACACAAAATTAATTTATCATTTTCATTAAATTATTTTATTCAGCTTAAACCCATAAGTAGTTCCAGTCAAAATGACCGATTAGAAATGAATAGGTGCTGCTACGTATAATGCGTGAATTGTTTTAGAAATAAAATTAAAAGAACACTGTTCCTCTTCCACACCCTCACATATGCATTTGTGTACAGCATGTTTGTGGTGTGTACGTTGGTATATCCAGGTTTAGGGCTGCAAAGATTAGTCAATATAAAATGTTAACTAATCGACTAACCGTTAATTTGCAGCACTACACAAAGTACTGGGGACACTCACACAGTTTAAACTTGGCCTGCGTCTTCAAAAGTGCCCAACACGACAGATTATGTAGTTCCTCACTAAATATCAGCACTTTTTAAAAGGACAATGTTCTGGACATTTGAAGGGCATGTATATTCCTTGTTCAGCACTTTTATCAATGTAAAGTGAAGACAGAGAAAGCTAGAAACAGCAGCCATACCCAAAGCAAGCCGAGCTGTAGGGCATGACAGAAATAATGACAGCGTTGACCAATCGACTAATCGGAAAAATATTCGCCAGATTATTTGACGACCAAAATAATCGAAGGTTGAGCCCTATTCAGGCTGGGAGCAGGCGAAGTTCCCAGAAAAGTTCTTAGAATAATAGCTTGTTCTGCAATTTAAGATACATTTTGTGCACCTTTTTGTGTGCAGATGATACCAATACATGGGGTACCAAGGATTCAGGGACATTTTATTGTCATTCGCATCCAATGTAGTACATAAGGTGGAACGAAATTGTGATCTCACGATCCAGTTTGCACCCAAGAGCTGTTGTTAAAATAGAATATACAAAATAGACCACATCAACACTTAGGAAGCTTCTGGCCCCAATAGCATAGGAAATGTAGCAAGCAAAAATTCAAAATCAATATTATTCTCACATTAGAATTAGAATACACAGTACCAGTCAAAAGTTTGGACACATTATCTTTAATCATTTAAAGATTTGTAAATCTTCAAGACACAATATTAGGAAGGAAAATGTTTGAATGTAGTGCATGAAATGAGTCATCATTGCTTTGTGTTTTATTCTTCCCGTTGATTCAGGCACTGTCAGGATTCCGTCATATCCACGTCGTAGACATGGACACCATTGACGTGTCCAATCTGAACAGACAGTTCCTCTTCAGGCAAGGCTGCAGTTCATTCACCCACTCACCTCCGCACAGCGTGGGTTTAAGTGATCATTTCTCTTGCTCGCAGGAGTTGCAGTTTTAAAATTGACCTTGTGAGCTTTCCTTTTTCTCTCTCTAGGTCAAAAGACGTAGGGCGTCCCAAGGCAGATGTAGCAGCTGACTTTGTAAACAGCCGAGTTCCTGGATGTCACGTTGTACCGTATCCTTCAGTTCATGAGTACAAATTCAGTGATGGACTTATTTACTCAGATTTTTAGATTTAATTTATTGTAGATATGATATTTGAGATGATTTTGAGAAATTACACAGTCCTTAACGTATATTTAGACACTTCAAGAAGATTCAAGATTTTGATGAATCGTTTTACAGACGTAAGGCTCTTAAAGTCTTTCTCATTTATCCTTTTTTTTATAGTACAGGGTATGTTAGCGTGTTTGAAATGGACTTTATGGCTGTTATATGATGTACTGAATTCTTTCATCTTGGTTTGTCCTGGCTCTTATTCAGAATTCCACATTATTGTGTGTGGGTTGGACTCAATCATTGCTCGACGCTGGATGAATGGAATGCTGGTTAGTGTTGTGTGGTGTTTCTTTAATTTTTTTTATTGTGTAAGAAATAATCAACATAACTTTATAATGATGTTGTGGTCCCTTTACATTGCCTTTATTTTTTTATTCTATTACTGGATTTTGAGATTTTGAGCCATAAGGCATAAAATAATTGTGTAGAAAAGTAGAAAAATAGAACAGTTGAACTGTTTTCTGTGCTCCATCCAGTACACTCACAGCAATGCTCCATAATTTAATGGAAAGCTTTTCCTGGGAAAAAAAAGACACATTTACTCTACCAAAAGCAGGGTACAATATTTCCATAGCCATTGTTTTCTTAAGACACGATGGAGGAGCTAAAGATTGTCCATATGGGTAAATCTGAGGTGAGGACTTTGTATATTTCACCATTTATTGTCCAAATTTCCAAATTTCTAGCTAATGGTTTGAGACGATGCCGAAGAATTCTGAGATAGTCCACCCAATTTGTGCAACACAGCTCCACAAGTGTGGCTATCACCCTCATGCTTAACAGTTGAAATGGTGCCCTACTGATTAAGAGCCTCACCTTTTATTGAGCCTTTATATTTTGATCATGCAATTCTGTATCTGTTTGCTTTAGCTTTGTCCATGTGTTCAGCTGCAGATTTTCTTTGAACGTTTAAGGTATTGGAATTGAGGCAATATTTTTTTTTTTTTCTTGACTATGTGAAACTTTTCTTTTAGCTGGTAATGACTGTTTAGGTTTTCATATTGCTGTCAGATATAATATTTTGTGTGTTATAATTCTTTTCTAGTAAATGATGTACTGTATATGGACTTATTGTAAAATAAATGGAGATTACCCCAACACCCCAAGTACTATTATTTATTGTAAGGCTATTTTTTATATTTGCAGTTTAAATGCATACATATGTATTTACAGTATTGTTTTTGCTACATTACGTCCAAACAATTGTTAGTTATTGTGACGGGCCTAGTTGCACAAACATTTTACCCAGAACAAGAACAGTTTATTAAAATTATTGAAAGTCCGTTATTTCCATGATATTGTCTTACACTGAGTTGTTTTAAGATAGTATTTATGTTCCTATCTGACTGAGATTGTGTGATTTGTGTCTCTCCTTAGCTGTCACTGCTTGTGTATGAAGATGGAGTTTTGGATCCCAGCTCCATCATCCCACTGATAGATGGAGGTACAGAAGGATTTAAAGGGAATGCGAGAGTTATCCTGCCTGGAATGACTGCATGTATAGACTGTACACTGGAGCTGTACCCTCCACAGGTATTAACTAAACATAGTCCATACTTGATCCAGTTTTAGTTACCGTAACTGTGCATTGTGTCAGTGCTTGATTAACATATCTTAATGATTATTATTTTTTTTATAAACTGTTATTGACTACTTTTGTGTTTTGTTTTAGATTAATTTCCCCATGTGCACTATTGCTTCAATGCCACGGCTGCCTGAACACTGCATTGAGTATGTGAGGATACTGCAGTGGCCCAAAGAGAAACCATTTGGAGGTACACATTTACACACTTTGGCAGTTTCTAAACTTCATATTCATAAGAACTTATGTAATTATGTAAATGTTGGTATTGAAAAGGATTAAAGGATTTTTGTTCTGTCCATGAAAGTATTACTGTGTTCTTCTGTAATAGTTTGATTATTCAGTTTTTTTTTTAATTGCAGTCTTCCACATAATGAAATGGTAATGAAAGGAACAGCAATAAGACAACTCATGGATTAAAATGTGCTGAGTGAAATCAGGCTTGTTTAAAATATTGTGCAGATGGTGTAGCTCTGGATGGTGATAACCCTGAACACATTCAGTGGGTGTTTCAGAAGTCTCTGGAGAGAGCGGCTGAATTTAACATCACTGGAGTTACTTACAGACTCACTCAAGGTAAAACCACAAGGACTCTGCAGATGGAGCTTCTGTGAAAATTGCTTGTCCAAGTTGTTAGACAATCACAACACATTGCAGCATCTGTGTTTTTTCACCTTTAATATTTGCCTTCTTCTTGATTCTGATTCTGACTGCTGTTTTATGAATGATCAAATTTCATGATGAATGGATCTTTTTTAAATTCTTAGAAAGTACTTAAAATAAACCTGTTTTAAATTGGCTCCCATTGATGGTTAGGTTTTTTTCTTCTCCTGTAAAGCTGTAATTTTGGAGATAAAAGATTTTTTGTGTAAAAAATAACAGTATATTGCAAGTAAATGTCTCTCACTGTTGAACAAAAATTAATAATCAGCTTTAAAACATTTTGAAGCATTTTTATTTATCTTAAAAAATCAATGCAAAAAAACTGTCATTCATATTATATAAAAAAAATAAAGTTTGATGGCGACAGTATTAAGTACAGTCCATTTTAAATGAAGTTTCCTGCTCTGATTTTTTTTCTTATTTCTTCTAGGAGTGATAAAACGAATCATACCTGCTGTTGCATCCACTAATGCAGTCATTGCTGGTAAGATTTTTTTTTTCTTAATTACTTTTAACCCTTCTACTTGACACATCATTATAATTAGGAATTACATAAAATATAATTAAATTAAAATATCTAATGTTAGGAGTGTGATTATCGGATATTGATTACAATGTTGCCATCTGTAGTGGATATGGAAATAAATGCCTCTATTAATAACTTCCTTTTTTTTTGTATATCTTAACTCTAGGTAAACAAGTTTTTATTTTTTGTATTAACAGTAAATAGTAAGAATTATTTCTTTAAACAAATTAAAGCACATTGAGTAGGAGTCGTTGCATTTTTATGCTAAAGCTTAATGTATGTATGTGTTTTGCAGCTGCTTGTGCTACAGAAGTTTTTAAGATTGCTACAAGGTACTACTTTTCTACTTTTTAGTTTTAGTTACAGCATGATTTAGATAAACTTGTATGAGAGTTCTAACTCCCAGTTCTAATGAATAGCTGTTACAATCTCAGAACGTGAAAAGATGACCATGAAGGTGACCAAGTTTACAATTTTAAAGATATTAAATGGCATTAAATTATATGCCATTTAATACACACAATTAGAATCCTGAGCTCCAAGAAATATTATTTCCAACTAAATGCTTACAACTAATTACTAAATATATTTGTTAATTGTGTCACAATTTGCTATTTTTTTTATATATTTTCATATAATCTGTTTTCAGTGCTTATATTCCTTTAAATAATTATCTGGTCTTCAATGATGTGGATGGCTTGTATACTTACACATTTGAGGCTGAGCGAAAGGTAATCTTGCTTTTTCCTATTTGCTGTTTAATAATTTAATAACAATTTGAGCTCCATTTACAGAAGTGTGAAATGTTATGTTCAGTAAAGAGTGTTTTTGTGCACACGTGTTTCCAATCTGACCAACAGGATAATTGCTCAGCATGTAGTCAAGTTCCTCAGAAGCTACAGTTTCCTCCCTCTGCTAAACTACAGGAAGTTCTGGAGTATTTGACTGAGAACGCATCTCTGTAAGTACCGCTGTTTTTAATAGTTAGTATAGAAATAAATAATAGGAATATGCTTTGGCTTGCCCTTGATTAAGATCTGAGAGGACATGCACTGATGATTTTTGTGTGTGTTTTTTTTTTTTTTTATATAGACAAATGAAATCTCCAGCCATCACTGCAACACTTGAAGGCAAAAATAAAACACTTTATTTACAGGTAAACCTCTGTCTGTAAACATAATTTTAAAAGTGATTTCGTGTCACTTAAAAATTATATAAAATGTGTGTACTTTGTGTTTGTCCAGACTGTTGCCTCAATTGAAGAAAGAACAAGACCAAATCTCTGCAAAACCTTGAAAGGTGAGAAGAATTTATTTTATTTTTATTTTTTCAGAATTCTCTATTTAACCATCACGGTCATCGTTACTCTCCCTGTTAATTATCAAATATAGCACATTATTTGCAGCAAATGCTAATGCACATACAAGTCATTATAATCATTGTTGCCTGTTCCAGTGTTTGGGCAGAGGCAGCGTCTGGGCTCAGATTTTGTGTTGACATGTTTACCCCCTTAATTAATGATCTGCTTTTGTTTACACTGTGTATTAATAATAATTGAATGTAACTAAAGTTACTCGTATGTACATTGTGTGAGACTTTTTGCTGTGTTTAAATGATGTGCAAGAACTGCTAAAAATTGCGAACCTCATGATTCTAGTATAGAGCATAATACAATACTATGAGCATGTTAGCTAGGCCTACTATTGGGGGGGAGAAACTGAAATTGTCATACTATTTTCTGCAATATATGTTGTGAAAAAAATCAGATTTTTACAGAAATAAATGATCCAGTGTGTTATGATCATGTTTTTGATAGACAGGTAATGGAAATGAGAAGAAATATGTGAATTAAAACAATATATTGGGCATCTGTAATTTTAGCTATTGTTGTGTCTTTATTAGTAACTAACCTTTTTTTGTTTTTATTTGGCAGAGCTGGGATTGGCTGATGGGCAGGAGTTAGCTGTGGCTGACGTCACCACACCCCAAACAGTTCTCTTCAAGCTCAACTTCACATCCTAAACACAACCAGTCCAGCATCTCATATGCCAGACTCTTCCTGATAGAATACTGCAGTGAAGGCTCTCTCCACACTTTATTCATGTGACTGTCTTTCCTTTATAGACAAACCCGATTGAAACAGCTGTTATTAATATTTAAGTCTCTGTTTTATTGTGTAAATAAGGCTGATTCTTGGGGATGTCCCTTTTGCCGATCAGAGTCACAGTTTAATCAACTGGGTATTCAGTTCCAATCCTTTTTTTTTTTTTGTGCTTTGTTTTGGCAGCGTGCCCTCTGGTGTCTGCTAGACTGTATTAATGGACATTATTCACAGCCAGGAGAGATGATGAGTGTTCCCAGGAGGGTAACAAAACAGTTTAAAGTCTGCAGTGTGGCAAACCTCTGCCAATTTGTTCTCTGGTATTTAAACCATGGGGAGAAATGCCCTCGACTTTTGAATTAGGGTTGTTTAGAAATGTGTGTGTATATATATCATACAACCACTACATTTTACATGGGAGTACTTCACAGTTTATTAGCACTGAATGAATAGTTCTGGCTTATGAACATACAGTATAGAAAATAAGATAATTGTGCATTCACAACAGTGTAAAATAATTATTCCGCCTATTATACAAAAAATCCAAATACACCAGTTCAGAGTGTGTACCAGTATACACACATCAAACATAAAGCTATTCATAATAGCAATTCAGCTTTTTCAAAATAGCTTTTGGCAGAATGATCATGAAGAGCAGTCAAACTGTATAATAAAGACATTTAAGTAAGCCAACAAACCAATGAATCGTTTAAGAATGTAATGTTTTGAAAATTGTTTATTTAAACCAAAATTATTTTACCTCAGTATTCATTAGCAGCACTGCTTATATTGTTTAATTTGTGTTTCTGTAGAAACACAAGCATTAGATTGGAATGGAAAGGTATTTGTGAATACTCTGCATTTAAGATGTATATTAATCTGATTTAAGGGCAAAAACTGGATTGGGACATCCCTACAGATTCTGGATACACCTGTAATGTTTATGTTGTGTGCCTATTCAGTCACCCAGAAAAAGCTCATTTGAAGTCTCCTCACAGTTAGATATAGTTGTCAGTTGAAGATAAGATAACTTCTGTCCCTGTTACTGACCAGTTCCACAAGCCAAGAGCAGCTGAAAGAGAAGATGCCAGCACAAACAGTATTCTGCACTGGTGGTACAGAATTCCCCACTTTTATATTATTATTATTTCTGAATCTCACAGAAAAATGGTTGGTGTTTTTATCAGAAACTGTTTTTGCCTGTTCAGATCTGTTCAAATGTACATATCACTGGTCACTTCTATGCGCATCAATAAACATGCTGTAATGCAGACAGTACTTTGCCTAAAAGGTTTTTGAAGAATGTTTCCAGTGTTTTTAAGTTTGCTATTTTTCACATTTGTGCCACAGCATAAGATGGTAAAATATAGCTCATAGGTGTTTGGATGCTTACTAAGCTGTGCTCCATAGACTGGGCTTTAGATGAAGGGATCTACATTTCTAGGCCACTGTTGGATTGAAGCCCCCTTCAAAAATTAAGGACCATTGAAGGTTCCCATTCCCTTGCTTCAGACATATCTTTACACTGCAGTAGTTTATTTAAAAAAGTTTTTTGACAGGGGCACAGAGTGGTCCAGCGGTCTAATGACACTATGAGCGGGAGGTCGCAGGTTCGAACCCCTGCTCATGCAGCTTTGCAATCAGCTGTCGGTGCTCAGAGGGAGCACAATTGGCCCTGCTCCCTCAGGGTGGGTAGATGGCGCTCTCTCCCCATCACACTCAAAGGTGGCACCGGGCGGCACGAGGTGTCTGTGAGCGGATGTATCAGAACCTAGCCGCTGTGCTTTCCTCCGAGCGCGCTAGCTGCTCAGGCAATGATTCATCAGCAGCAGCTTGAAAAAAAGAGATGACTGACTTCACACATGCTTAAAATCATTCTTTGTAACATTGTAAAACAAGCTTGATGTGGCTACATTTTAGCCCACAAAAAAGGCATTTGTTTTAAGACTGATTAACAAACAAAGTGTCCTTATTAAGAATGAAAAACTGCAGACGTACAGACATACAGTCCTTTTGCAGCTAAAACTGTAGACCACTTTTTTATCACAGTAAATACTATGGAGCAGTGATTTAAAAATAGATTTTACAGTGTTTTAAATAAATGGAGGTTTTCCACTGAAAGTATAAAATACATATTTTACGCACTATGTCGCAGTGTGGGCAGTGTCCTAAGTCCTGCTGGAAATTAAAATCCACATCTCCATAAAAGTTGTGAGCAGCGGATAAAGGTTTCATTTTCGAGCAAAAGTCCTAATTTGTCTTATATAATCATCTAATTGTTCTAAGATTTTCAGATTTTTTGAGTTTTCATTGGCTGTAAGCCATAACCACAGACCATGAAAGAAACACTTAAAATAGATCACTCTGTGTAATACATCTATGCAATAAATGTATATAAATATATAAGTTTTACATTTTGAACTGAATTATTGAAATAAAGTAATATACATTTTCAATGATATTCTATTTTTCTAGATGAACTAATATAGTGACTTAATTTCAAGATGGTGGTGCTTAGACTTTTTAAACTACCTGTGCACATTTAAAGCTCTCAGTGTCTTGTTTAACATTTAAGGACCCTCAGAATTCTACCAATGAAGTGTGCAGCTAATTTGCAGCTAATTTGAGCTTGTTAATGGTGTAAAAAATAGCATTTTCTTTGCGTGTTTAACTCTGTGCCCTTATCACTGTAATTGTAAGCCTGTTGGGAGCATCGGCTAAAAGCTGTGTATTGGGAATTCTGAGGGTGAACAGAGGTGGGCTATTCTATGAAAGTTGGTATTTTTCATTATGTTTCATTAGAACCCAAGTCCATTTCACACCAGATTTCTCCTTTAACAATATAACTGTAATCCATGTGTTAGCATCATCAGAAACAACAGTATAACTGGTGTCTGAACCACAGAAAATGTGGGAAAGTAAAAGCCTGGGCTGCAGGATCAATCCTCACACAGATCTGTGCTATAATAATCAGCTTTAGAGGAGTAATGGTGGAGGAGGAGGTCAGCTACTGCTGCTGGTGTTAAAGGGTGAGCAGATGGTTTGTTGATTAAGTTTGTGCTGATGGATAAAGCCTCGCCAGGCCGCGCGGAGGAGAGACGGATAATTAAACTGGACTTCTGTCTCTTTCACAGCAACCCGGAGTAAATGAGGAGCTCTGAGAGAGAAATCGTTCAGCTTCTGGACTCTTCTCTGCTTTTCTTGCTTTTTCTTCATTGTAGTTTTGTTCAGCAGATACAGGAGGAGGAGAAGGAGCCCGGGCTGTAAACGGGGCGGGACTGAGTTAGACTCAAGTCACTCAGTCTGAAGAACAGGTGAGCAGGTGAGAAGCAGCAGCAGCAGCAGGTAGAGAGAGAGCAATACTCACAGTTTCTGTGGCGCGTTTTTTTTTATTTATTTTGTTTCGCTTAATTATCGCTTTATAAAAAGACAGGCAGCTATATACAGATATTCTGCGGTTTCCTCTTTTATTTTCCTGCTTCCTCCGAATGGATTTTAAAGTATTAATGAAATTAAAGGTGATTTATCGTGGATTTACAGTGTTTGAAGAAAAAAAAAACACTCTCAGCCTCACAATGACCAACACTGACCAGACTCCCCCCGACCAGCACAGACTCTGAGGGGAAAATACCCGGATATTAACACACCTATTTCTTCAGCAAATTAACTTTAAGGTAAGATTTGTGCAGAGCTAATGCTAAATTGACTAAATATTACACTATCAAAACTGTGTATTCAGTGTTTAAAGACTTTTATTAATCCTGTAGGATATACCACTAAAATGTGATATTGTTATTTATTACCAAACAATTGTTAAAAATGATTTTATGTGTGCTATCTTTACCGTTTAAAAGGTTCTCCTGAGGAAGTGTTATTTAGGCTACTTAACTAGTTACAGTTGTTTAATATTTTATCTAATTAGTAACAATTTTACCTAAATCTTCTTAAAATGTTTAACAGTAACAAAATAACAATGGTAAGATTTGTGAACATCTAATGCTAAATTTACGAAATATTAAACTATTAAAACTGGGTATTTGGTACTTTTATTAATCCTGTAGGATATATCACTATAAAGTAATACTGTTCAAATTAGTATTTGGGTTTGGTTATAAAATTATAACCCTTAACTGTTTAAAAGGTTCTCCTGAGGAAGCCCAGTCGTGTTGTTAAGGCTACTTAACTACAGTTAACTACAGTATTTTTATCTAATCAGTAAAATTAAACCTAAATCTTGCTTTAAATGTTTAACAGTAACAAAATAACAAAGGTAAGATTTGTAAACAGCTAATGCTTTTAAAACTGTGTATTCAGTCCTAGAAATAAGACGTTTATTAATCCTGTAGGATATATCACTATAATGTGATACTGTTTAAAATAGTTGGGTTTGTTTATTCATTCATTAAAATGAAATTTAGAGACTCATTTTATTTGTGTGTTACATTACCTGTTTAAAAGATTCTCATGAGGAAGCCCAGTAGTGTTTTAAGGCTACTTAACTATAGTTGTTCAATATTTTTATCTAATCAGTAATAATTAAAACAAAATCTAACTTGAAATGTTTAACAGAAACAAAGTAACAAAGGTATTCAAATTAATATTATGTTTTGTTTATTCATTAGCAAACAACTATTAAACATTTTTTGTGTGTGTGTTACATTACCTGTTTAAAATATTCTCCTGAGAAAGCCCAGTAGTGTTATTTTTGTTATTTTCAGACTTCAGTGCTTACCTGATTGTGTAATTGACCCCAGCATTTGGATTAATTTCATGATGCAGAGGTGCACAGCGGTCATTTCACACTTTATTTCCATCTTTACACACATTATTTCCAATATGTCCTTTGCACATAAAGCAAACAAACATAATATACAGCACAGCTTAACAGCACAAAACAATACAATCAATACTGAATAATAAATACTGACTAATGTATTGTGTGTATTGGTATATATTTGAGTGATATTTAGAAGGGGTGAGGATCTCTTGACTCTGGAGGGCAGACTACTGCAGTGTGTTGTGGTTTTCAGCTCAAGCACACCTGAATCAATTTAGCCATTAATTGCCAGGTTTAGCAGGTGTGTTAGAGCAGAGGTTCTCAGCTGGTCTCAGCCCAGGACCCACATTTTCTCGTGGTCATTAATTTGTGACCCACTTTTATAGAATACAAACCAAATACATTTAATTTTCTAAAATAGCCCTCAAAACAATTTAAACATACATATGCATGCAAAGTGAATTTAAAAGCATTTATTTTTAAACTGAGGAGGAACATGAAACCTACATGCATAAAAGTTACTACAATAAAAAAAATAGGCCACAAATTTCAGTTCTCTGCATATCTCTGCATTCAGAGTACATTAGTAAGAAACGCTCTGGTTCCTTTTTCCCCAATATATTAAAGACAAGTACAAAATCATATGACCATTAATTACTTTTTTTGAGAATTGCTGTGTTAGAGCATAAAAATCAGCTCTGCTGGGCCTTTGCCTGCATGTGACCATATGAACTGGTGGTATTTTTCTCTATTTGTCAAATAAAGAAACAATGATAGGAATGAAAGGAGTGAAAAATGTATCTGTGTAGCAAAAGTTCCAGATTAAATCAGTTCCAAATTAAACTACAACACCTAACATTAAAGCAAAATTGTTGACTGAAAAGTACAGTAGACTGAGTGGCAGTTTGAAAACCACGGCTCAATGTGACTAAAATATCCTAAAATAACAGTTACAGCCCAACTGATCTCACTGATGCCTCTGAGAAGTGTGATGAAGTCTTTAGTCTGTTCCCAAAGATTAGCAGCCAGTTTTTAATTGTAACCTCAGTCCCTGACCTCACTAATGCTCTTGTGGTTACAGCAATGTACCAACATCAGTGAAACACTCCCAGAGGAGAATAGACTGTTACAGCTGCAGGAGAGGAACAAACTCCCTGTTAATACTCTGATTTCAGAAGAAATGCTGGATGAGCAGAAATCTATAAGAATATAGCCATCTGGGGCTGGTTTCCCAGATATAGATTAATCTTTGTCTTGGGAAAAACTGCAATGCAAGTAATGTTTCACCATGAAATATGTTCTTCTCTGCATTCATTCAGTGTTGTATCAAAACTTTGAAGCTAAATTATGTGTTACAGTGTTGACACCTGCTCCTGTGTAGAGAGTTTATTCTCTCTCCGTCTCTCAAAACTGCATTATTTATTTTTAGTATTCACTCAAATAGCAATAGGATTATTTAAATAGGTTATTATAATCAGGAACATTAACATTTTGTAACAGCCACAGACAAATTAAATCAACTGGCTTGATGGCTTTGAAGTGTAAAGCTTGAGCTTAATTCAAGGGGTTTAAAAATATTGCAAGAATAGTTTAGAAATTAAAGCCATCTTGTACATAATCCCTCTGTTTTAACCGACATAAAATAATTGGACCGATAATAACTAATTCGTAACAATGTAGGCCTGCTTCCTTTTGTAATTCCTTAACACATTAAGGACACAAAGTTTCAAAAGCCGATTTAGGTGTTGAGTTTGCATTTAGTATCTTTTTATATGGCAGAAATTACTTTAATAAAATCATAAAATTAAAAGAACTGGGATGTTTTTTTCTTTGCAGTCACCCACCTGACCTTAATCGAACTGCACATGCTTTTCACTTACCAAAAATAAGATTGTGGGCAAAAGCATCTACAAACAAGCAGCAAACAAATGTGGATGCATTTAGACCTGTCATGATAACAATTTGTTGCTAACACTGTGTTTTTTCAGAAATTATTGCGATACAATATTATTGTCATTTAAGACCATTTAATGCCACTTTTATAGGAATAAAATCACAACAAATAAATGACAGACTGACCCCATTTTAAAGACACTACACTTTTAATTAATATAAGTTTGACATATCTATATACTATATATATAAAATATACTCTATGTTATATACTGGAGCAGTTCACACTCAAAAAAAAAGTAAAAAAAAAAAGTTCCCACCAAAGTGGAACAGGCTCCGTTCTGGTTTGCTTAGCTAATTTTAAACTGTTCTGTGCATTTCCACCAACAAAAATAGGCTGTGGAACCTGAAAAATTTGTTCCTATCTGAAACACAGGAATAGTAGGTTCTTCAATGCAAAGTGAGAGCCGTTGTTCCTCTAAAACTGGTGCACAACCGGGCTGGTTTGCCGAAAAGTCCCAAGGTTCTTTTACTCCTGAACAGCCTTCTGTCAACAAACACACCAGACAATATCACACATATTAAAATGATTGAGGTCATATCCATTTATTGTATGATAAGTCGATAATGTAATTATCAGGACAGGCCTAGGTGCAGTATAAGCTTACCTTTACATCTCAAACACGATAGATTTGCAGCTATTGATCCCAAATAATTAATGCTGTTCATACACTGAAAAGACACTGAAAAGACTTTAAACAGACTAAAGTCTGACACCCTCTCACTTCTAAAGACAAGCCACAGAATAAGATTTTGCTAAAACTGGGGATCACTAACTGCAAGACTGCAACTAGATTATATCTGAGATTATCTCCCATCATGCTTCTGGTGGTGTTTACATACAATACATATTATATATTGAATATTAACATACAATTTGTATATCAATACTGTGATTTATCAGAAATTCACAACTTTTGTCCGCATCAACAGTTTATTTCTCTGCCACACTGTTAATTCTTGATATTTTGTAATAGAATGCATTTTGTGTTCAACAAAACAGTTTCACTGCTATACATTTGCCTTTGTTGTACATAGAATTAATGCAAAAAAAGAACATCATTCTTGCAAAATGTGTACATTTATTAAACTAATGGGTATCAAAAATAACACTGCACAATAAGACAATGTAGTGCAAATTAAAATAACTTTAAATATGAAGACTTTAAAGTGCTGCCTGTGTTTAAAATACTGTACATATTAAAGTAAGAAGTCATATTAACTGGTTGATTTTATCTGAACGCCCAGATGCGAACCCGACTAACTAAAACCTTTAATTCTAACCACCATACACTGAACAATTCAGATGACATGACCACAATTCGACTGCAGCTCAACTGTAGCAAGACCCTCTTGATTTTATCCCGACTCTGGGAATTTGTCTGCAACAGTGAAATCGCTTGAAATCGTTAGGTGTAAGATCTGCATAAGAAAACAAGTAGCAAGTAAGCAGGTGATGTAAGGCTTTGATCCCCAGCCTTCCTTTGCTTTGACACACCCACTTCATCTCTATAAGCACTTACAATGAGTCAATCAGTTGGGTTAAGTATTCTGGGAGCAGGACAGGAGGGTCTCTAGCAGGACAGGAGGGTCTCTAGCAGGACAGGAGGGTCTCTAGCAGCAGGGTTATGGATCTTTGCTCTAGAGTGATATGGGTAAAATGAAAAGGAGGTAATCAACCACGTGCTACAATGGCAGAAACTTAAGGACTAGTAGCAGTAAAGGTAAGATAAGAAAAACGCTATAAAATGTATAATAAAAACACTAATGCCATTTATTTTCTCTTCTTCTGCAGATGAATGCAAAGATCATTCTAAGAGGTCTGCTGCTGCTCTGTGTGTGCCTCCTCTGCGCTCAGTCAGTGTCCAGCGGCAACCGAAGCTCCAGGGGGCAGACAGGTGAGTGCTCTCTCTCTCAGGACTCATTACACCTGCTGGACACCCAACCCCTCTAAAATCCTCTGAGAGAACCCTCAGGCCGGCTCTAATGACTACTAAAGAGCTATTTGCAGCTCTACTATCTACCCAAACACACTGTAAATAAATCAGGCGCATCATGAAAGGACTCTTCCCACAGTGTTAGCATGAGTAAAGTTTATTACATTTGTAAAATTACAGTTAAAATAAAAAAAATGTGTCAGTATAGAGAATCCCTTTTTTGCAATTATTTAAAAAAAGGTGAGAAAACAGGGAGAGTGATGAGAATATTTTGTATTTATATTAATATACATTTGATCTGGTCCAGTAATGGTGTTAATAAATGGTTGTTACTAAGTTATTGTTTCTAAGGATATACAGCTATAATGTAGTATTTTGTTTATGTGGAAATAGTAAATTTCATGTGAAAAGCATTGATTTTAAAGTGGGAGATTCAGACTGATGACAGACAGGCCGTTACAACAAGCAAACCAATCAATTGTCTGAGCTGATCGGAGCTGGCCTGGGTCCCACAGACAACCACTGGTTATGAACTGAATGCAGCGACAAACTGTGTGACAGTCCCTTTAAATTTTGTGACGGTCAGTGCAGGAAAGTACAACAACACTATTATCAGAATGCCCCTAAAAGTAGCCCCTTCCACTTGTTGTTGACACTAGCCAGCCAGCCCGGCTTTTGATTTCTTCAGCCGGCAAAATATGAAACTTCTGCAATCATGAAGTGAATTTTCCATCAGGAAGCCAGAAAAGAAAGCAGAAAAATTAAGTGATCATTTACATTGGATGAATTAGGCCTGTCTGTGCAAATGGTGTAATTTAGCTGCAGGTAGGCTATAGCAACAAAATACAGCTCTGGAGAAAATTAAGAGACCACTTCAGTTTCTGAATCAGTTTCTTTGATTTTGCTATTTGTAGGTATATGTTTGAGTAAAATGAACATTGTTGTTTTATTCTATAAATTATGGACAACATTTATCCCAAATTCCAAATAAAAATATTGTAGAGCATTTAGAGCATTTATTTGCAGAAAATGAGAAATGGCTGAAATAACAAAAAAGATGCAGAGCTTTCAGACCTCAAATAATGCAAAGAAAACAAATTCATATTCATTAAGTTTTAAGAGTTCAGAAATCAATATTTTGTAAATAACTCTAAAATAACTTTTAATCACAGTTTTCATGCATTTTGGCATGTTTTCCTCCAACAGTCTTACACACTGATTTTGGATAACTTAATGCCACTCCTGTTGCAAACATTTAAGCAGTTCAGCTTGGTTTGATGGCTTGTGATCATCCATCTTCCTCTTGATTATTTTCCAGATGTTTTTAATTTGGTAAAATCAAAGAAACTCGTCATTATTAAGTGGTATCTTATTTTTTTTCAGAGCTGTATATGGGCAAAGTTTATGTTAGCCACCTGCTTGGCAGTCAATACTAGAAACAAACTCGAACAGTTCAGTGCAACTTTTTTTCATGCAGACTGATAATATAGTGTTGGGTTGGTTTAATTTGGGATTGGTCGATGCATTTTGCTTGGGGCCCCCAAATGCCTTGAAACAGCCCTGATGACAGATATGATGTTTGTTAATCTAAGCAAAAAAAGATTTGAGATTTTTGAGATTTTGTTTGTTTGTTTAAACTGAACATTGAATAGAATTCTCACATTATTAAAGAATCATAAAATGTCCAACTTGGCAAACACTGTGTTTCAAATCAAATTTATTAAACACGATCATCTTGGTTTTAAAGGAGTAACTGTCTCTACTGTCCAGGAAAGGCTTACTATTTACTACTTTGTGGGGCATTGCTGTGAGGATTTGATTGCATTTAGTGAAAATGTTATGTTTATTTGCTTTAGAAACTTCTATTCTATTGGCTGTATTTTTTTACATGAACTAGAAAAGCTGTGTGTGCAGTTTGTATATCTGTGTGAGTAGTGGATGTAAATTAAAGTAGCTGAATACGTTCAGTAGAATCACCATCTTTTGGTTCATATCTCAACTTCCACAGTTCCCCTGAACAGACATTTCCTTCAGGTCTTCAGACAGTAGCTAGAGAAGCCAGTGCTGTGTCTTGGTTTTAGCACAAGATGTTTTCTATTAATGGTTGTAATTGAGGGAATTGTTAAATTTGTCAGAAATCCACAAGCACTTTTAATGCCTGATAGCAGTCTCTATCTGCCTCTCTCTCTCTCAGTCCGGTCTGAAGTGACCCCGGGGACGTGTGAGGTGGTCGCTGCTCGGCGCTGCTGTAATAAGAATAAGATTGAGGAGAGGTCTCAGACGGTTAAGTGCTCATGCTTGTCTGGGCAGGTGGCGGGGACTACCCATGCTCGACCTTCATGCGTGGATGGTAAGACCCCTACTCAGCTCTTTTTGATTGGACAGTCAGTGCAGGAAATATAGCAGGTCACATACTTACACAAAGCACCCCTTACCACTAGCATCGGAGTTACACAACTATTGTAGCAAACATGTCAAAGCACCAGTTACACAGTGTAACATGCCTGCATGCTTAAATCATCAAAAGATGCCGTGTTGAATTGTTTAGTAATCTCAGATTGGTTAGTATCCATGAAGTACCACACAGTTCAAAAAAGGAATTACTGGCTGAAACTCTGTTGACAAGAGATGTGCATCCTGATCATGAGATTCTATAAAGTAGTAAACAAGTGTCTGATAATCAAACAAAATGTACACAAAGAAAGGCAAATGATCTCTGCCATTTTTGGCCAAATAATTGCCAAGTTGCCAAATATTCATGACATCGCTACTCAGAATGCCTTCCATGATGTATTTCTGATACACACATGACCCTGTAGATCAAGGAATGTTAAATTGCCTAACATCAGAAATAAAATGCTGCAAACATCTGGCACCCACGATTCAATAATTAGCATTACCTTACTGGCCATTCACTTGGTAAAAACTTGTACATTATACAGATAACTAAAAAGGAATACAATCATACAAAAATCTGGATTTTTGTCCATTTTATAGGTAACAATTTGCAAATGCATACAGTGTAGCCTTGTAGTCTTACGTTTTGCCTGTATCAGCTGTATTTTGTTGCTGTCCAATGAAAAACAAGTATCTCCCTTTTTTTTGTCTATTTTTAGTCTACTACGTAATTTGAACAGACAAATTGGCTGTTATACTGTATTGATGAAAGGACCAATTGAAATACTTGAAAATGACCTGAAATAAACTCTTTTCACATTGACTTCTATTGTTTTTTCTCTCTCCTGTAAAATTCCTGTTTTAGAAATACTTGTTTTTCATTGGACAGCGACGATTTGTAGTAAAGGTATAATTGTTTAAATTAGAAATGTAATCACTTTAAGCACATTTTCACTTTATAGTCTTTATAGGAATTTAATGCTAGGGTTCTTGTGCAGTATTCTGCAGGGAGCAAGACATCAGAAAGATTTTGTGTTGTTTTATGAGAACCGTCCAGAAGAGGGCAATATAACCTTAACAGTGTAAAACTCAACACTTGTTTTCCCACTAGAGATAGCTTTTAATTCATTATTAGAATAAAAACAACTTGAGAATTATAATGACTGCTTATCACCTAGCTTTCTAATATAGAGAATATTGTTTTACTCTGAACCAAAACTCTACATTTTTCTTACATAAACCCCACTGAAAGAATAGAATTGCATTAGCATCACATATATCATTTGTATCTAGTGAACTGTTGTAACCCTACACTCTGCCTGTCAGACTGAATGCGAATGTGACACTAGTTGGAAACACCAGAAAGTAGCAGAAAGAACAGTCTGTGCCCAGTAATGAATCCTCTTTCAAAGCCCTATTTCCATTCTGTCCGCCAATTTATTCAAACATCAGGCTCAGTTGCGCCTTCTCAGCATTTTTATTTATGCAACATATATACAGTATAAACCCCAACACACACACACACGCACACACACACGCATATTATTCTTTATTGAAAGGCTGTAAACACAGCCTCTGTAGCTAATCACACATAAAGCAATATTATCAGCAGCTACTGTCTGAGGCTTGGTTTACTAATTGTCGGTAAAATAATTATAATTTTGACACACACACACACACACACATATATATATATATATATATATATATATATATATATATATATATATTTTTTTTTTTTTTTTTTTTTTTTTTTTTTCATTTAGTTTTTTTATTTGTTAAGTAGTAAACACAGTGACTGTGGCTATACATAAAACATATTTTTTCAGCAAATCATAACGCACAGTTACTCTAAGATTTAAAAAAAGATTTAACAGGGAAAGAGAAGCCACTTCACAACATCGTCTATTCAAGAACACTCTCGAGGAGGCAAGTGTATCATTGTCAAAAGTCTACAATCAAGAGACACTATTATGAATATTAATACACAGGGTTCACTTCAAGATTCAAACCACTGGTAACACTCAAAAACAGTAATATCTACGGTGGCCGAGAAAGCCCAGCGCAGTGCAAATTGAAAAGCGCTGCAAAAGCACAAAACGCATCCATCAAAATTACAACACAGGCGCAGCAAATAGAAAAACGCGCTGCAAAAAGAAAAACGCGCTGCAAATAGAAAAACGCGCTGCAAATAGAACCACAACACAACGGAAGTGAGTCACAACACAACAGAATTTTCCCGGGGGACCTTAAAAGATGCTGTACCAGCTGTATACAAAGGACAATAAGTGGCAAACAAGCTTCTGAAAAGTAAGTTATGTTTATTACCTGTGATTACCACGGTTGTGTGCATATTATTAAAATTTCTGCTTCACAAAACGCCTTGTTTGCCACTTATTGTCCTTTGTACACATAGTGAAGTCCGAGACGTTACTGAAGACGCAGCTTAGCTGGTACAGTATCTTTTAAGGTCCCCCGGGAAAATTCCGTTGTGTTGTCACTCACTTCCGTTGTGTTGTGGTTCTATATGCAGCGCGTTTTTCTATTTGCAGCGCGTTTTTCTAGTTGCAGCGCGTTTTTCTATTTGCTGCGCCTGTGTTGTAATTTTGATGGATGTGTTTTGTGCTTTTGCAGCGCTTTTCAATTTGCACTGCGTTGGGCTTTCTCGGCCACCGTAAAAATCAGATTAGTCTGACCACAAAAACATGATCTGAAGTAGGTCTGTCACGACAGTGTTTTTTAAATGGACAGTAAATTGTTCCAGGATTTATTTTGACAACTGATTTTATGTCACTATATACAGCTCTGGAAAAAAATAAGAGACCACTTAAAAATTATGAATTTCTTTTATTTTACCAAATTGAAAACCTTTGGAATATAATCAAGAGGAAGATGGATGATCACAAGCCATCAAACCAAGCAGAACTGCTTGAAATTTTCATCAGGAGTGGAATTAAGTTATTCAAAAGCAGCGTGTAAGACTGGTGGAGGAGAACATGCCAAGATGCATGAAAACCAGGGTTATTCCACCAAATATTGTTTTCTGAAGTCTTAAAATGTTTGAAAGCACTGTATGTTTTTCATTATTTTGAACATTTCTCATTTTCTGCAAATAAATGCTCTAGATGACAATATTTGTATTGTATACATTTGTATACAGTTTTGGAGAAATGTTGTATGTAGTGAATAGAATAAAACAACATTGTTCATTTTACTCAAACATATACCTATAAATAGCAAAATCAGAAAAACTGATTCAGAAACTGAAGTGATCTGAATTTTTTATTATTTGTTTTTTTAACACAGATGACATACCAGCTCAATCACATTTAATAGGATCTCCTTGCAAAATCAATGTTCAGAAAGGATCCTGATTTTGGGGTCACTGATCACATAATGTTTACTTTATAAAGATAAGACTACTCGTCTGACTAGCTGATTTTTGCTAAAGTGAAGGACTGAGGGGATGAGTCTGATCTTCCAAAAGACTCATCACATGAGAC
The DNA here is from genome assembly GCF_023375975.1 of Astyanax mexicanus. Taxonomy (NCBI): domain Eukaryota; kingdom Metazoa; phylum Chordata; class Actinopteri; order Characiformes; family Acestrorhamphidae; genus Astyanax; species Astyanax mexicanus. Next base: position 33,237,985 of record NC_064420.1, read on the forward strand.
AAAGTCACATGTTTAGCAGCAGCTCTAGTTGAGTTTGAGTCAGATACATAGCTGACTGACCACATACTTCCAACTGGAGCGCACTACCGAGTCCAGACATAATTATCGTGACAGGTCTAAACTGAAACAATACCACATCATCTGTCAAACATGGTGGAGGAAGAGTCGTTGCAGGGTTATGTATATGGCTGACGATGCAATTGGGTGAACGATGTTTAGTGATGACTTGACTGCTGATAGGAGTAGCAGGAAGAACTCTGAAGGGTATAGAGCAATATTTTGTGCTCAGTGCTTCAAAACTGAGAGGATTGTGCTTCACAGTTAACATGCACAAAACATAAAGAGAAAACAACCTGAGATTTTCTCAAGGCGAAGAAATAGAATGTGCGTACATGGCAGAGTCAGTGACCTGACCTCAACACGATTGAGCAGCTTTTCCTTTACTGAAAAAAAACAAAACTGAAGGCTGAAACACCCACAAACAAGCAGAAACTGAAGGCGGCTGCAGTAAAACATGTCAAGGTAGAAAACTCAGTATTCGGTAATGGTGATGTTCATAGTTTCTAGGCTTTTCTTATATTTATTATATTAAATATATTATATGTCTTATAATTAACCACTGCCCAAAAAGTGGGTACCGTATTTTTTGGACTATAAGGCGCACCGTATTATAAGACGCACTATCAAAGAACGCCTATTTTCTGCTATTTTTCCATACATAGGGCGCATCGCATTATAAGGCGCGTTAAGTGACACTAGAAAGGGTGCCTATATCAAAGTGAACAGGGGTGGCGCCATGTTTCCCTTCCCCCACCGGGGGTGGTCGCTTGCCGGTGGAGCGTCTCAGTATACAAATCTAACGTTAGCTCTTTCAAAGTCAAACGAGTGCTGGATATTAATCTACACAGATTCCTCTCCTGAAAACTGTTTATTTGGGTGAGTAACGTGCTTCAGTTTATTTACAGTAAGCTTAGATTTCCAGATGTCCACTAAGGCTTGCTGCACCAGCGTTAGCATAGCTATCCGCTAGCACGCTAGCTAGTCACCTAAACTAGTAAAGTTAACCCAAACTTAAACGACAGCGTTACACTGAGTAATCCTGCGTGTTCTGGTAAGACAGTGAGATATTAGCTAGCGATTCGTCCCCCGTAGCTTGTTTTAACACGGTAAACAAGCAGATTACAGGCTGATAAAACTCACCTCTGAGAGAGTTAGCGCTTAGCATCTAGCTAATGCTAGCCAGGCAAAGCAGCACAGACTTACAGGCCGATAACTCACCTCTGAACGGTGAACGCTTAGTGATTAGCATCTAACTCTAATAATACTGCTCCAGCAGTATTAAAAGTGCTAAATTTAGAAAATACTGATCTCTGAACAGTGAAAAAGCTAGCTAGCTAAGCGGTTAGCATCTAGCTAATGCTATTGCTGCTCCAGCCTCGGAGCGGCACGGCTCTGCACGGAGTGTGTGTTTACTGCTCCTTACACCTGACGGGTAAAATTTAGATAATACTGATCTCTGAACAGTGAATAAGCTAGCTAATGCTATTTGCTGCTCCAGCCTCGGAGCTGCACGGCTCTGGACTCTGTATAGCACTGAAACTCTGTATAACGCTGCACGGAGTGTGTGTTTACTGCTCCTTACAACCTGACGAGTAAAATTTAGATAATACTGATCTCTGAACAGTGAATAAGCTAGCTAGCTTAGCGGTTAGCATCTAGCTAATGCTATTGCTGCTCCAGCCTCGGAGCTGCACGGCTCTGGACTCTGTATAGCACTGAAACTCTCTATAACGCTGCACGGAGTGTGTGTTTACTGCTCCTTACAACCTGACGAGTAAAATCCATACAAAAGGCGCACCGTATTATAAGACGCACTGTCAATTTTTGTGAAAATTAAAAGTTTTTAAGTGCGCCTTATAGTCCGAAAAATACGGTATATATGAGGGCACTTCACAATTTTTTTTTCATTATTTCATATTATAATGAAATTATAGTATTTCTAATTCTTTAAAATATTACAATATTTTTCTGTTTTTTTTTTTTTGTTGTTGTTTTTTTTTCCGTATTGCAAGAATATTGCTATTACAGAAATACCCTGATATATTATGATATTATTTGAAGGCCTTGTTGCCCACCTTTACCTAACAGCAGGTGACATGTTGCTCGCGCTGTTTCAAGATTCTCTTGTTGGCATATTCAAGGCTCTATATCAGGGGTATTTAATTAGAATTCAGTTCGGTCCAGATAGAGAAAATTTCGCCAGGCCGAGGTCCGGACCGTCACCATTTTTAACTTGTGTTATGATTCAGTATTATATACTGTATACTGAAGAAGCCTAGTACTTCTGTATTTTATGTCACCAACATCTGAAAGACAAAACAAATCAAAGTCAAAAGTCAAAGTGGTTTTTATTGTCATTTCAGCTATATACAGAGTACACAGTGAAACGAAACAACGTTCCTCCAGGGACCATGGTGCACATAAACACAGTGTAGACAAAACAATAAGTGCAACAGTACAAAAGTGCAGACAGACAATACAACACAATACAGACAAAGAATAATAAATAACAAGACAGTGTGCAAATTATGCAGTGTGCAAAAAAGACCAGTGAGGTAGTAATTACCTCTATTTCACAGTGTGCAATAGGTTCCAGTGAGGTAGTAGGGTTTTTAGTGCTTTCCATTTTCTGGGGTAAGTGGGGTAAGAGTGTGTGTGCATGTATAGAAAAACCATCATTTCAGTCTCTGCAGTTGAGGAGTCTGATGGCTTGGGGGTAGAAGCTGTTGCAGAATCTGGTCGTGCTGGACCGGATGCTGCGGTACCTTCTTCCCGAAGGCAGGAGGGAGAACAGTTCGTGTGAGGGATGGGTGGGGTCATTCACAATGCTGGTTGCTTTGCGGATGCTGCGGGTGGTGTAAATGTCCGTGATGGAGGGGAAAGAGACGCCGATGATCCTCTCAGCTGTCCTCACAATACGCTGGAGGGTCTTGCGGTCAGAGACGGTGCAGGTCCCAAACCAGGCAGTGATGCAGCTGCTCAGGATGCTCTCAATGGTCCCTCTATAGAAGAGTGTGAGGATGGGTGGAGGGAGACGGGCCTTTCTCAGCTTCTGGAGGAAGTAGAGATGCTGCTGGGCTTTCTTGGCTGTAGAGCTGGTGTTCAGGGTCCAGGTGAGGTTATCTGCTAAGTGGACACCAAGGAACTTGGTGCTCTTAACAATCTCCACAGAGGACCCGTCGATGTTGAGTGGAGAGTGGGTGTGTTGTGCTCTCCTGAAGTCAACAACCATTTCCTTTGTCTTGTCCACATTCAGGTGAAGGTTGTTGACTGTACACCAGTCTGTCAGCCGCTGCACCTCCTCTCTGTATGCTGACTCGTCGCCTTTGGTGATGAGACCCAGCACGGTTGTATCATCGGCGAACTTGATAAAGCTGTTAGAACTGTGTTTTGCAGCACAGTCATGAGTCAGCAGGGTGAACAGCAGAGGACTCAGGACACTGCCCTGGGGGGCCCCAGTGTTCAGTGTGATGGAGCTGGAGGTGCTGCCCCCGAACCGGACTGACTGGGGTCTCCCCGTCAGAAAGTCCAGGATCCAGTTGCAGAGGTGGGTGTTGAGGCCAAGCGAGCTTAGCTTCCTGATGAGGTTCTGTGGGATGATGGTGTTGAATGCTGAACTGAAGTCTATAAACAGCATTCTGACGTAAGTGTCCTTCTTCTCCAGGTGGGTGAGGGAGAGATGAAGGGTGGTGGTGAAGGCATCGTCCGTGGAGCGATTGGGACGATACGCAAACTGCAGGGGGTCCAGTGAAGAGGGCAGTTGTGTCTTGATGTTCCTCATGACTAGCCTTTCGAAGCACTTCATGATGATGGGTGTAAGTGCAACGGGACGGTAGTCATTGAGGCAGGACACTGTGGACTTCTTCAGCAAGGGGACGATGGTGGTGGACTTGAGGCACGTTGGGACAGTGACGCTGCACAGGGAGATGTTGAAGATGTCCGTGAGAACATCTGTCAGCTGGTCTGCGCACTCCCTGAGCACTCTGCCGGGGATGTTGTCTGGTCCTGCAGCTTTCCGTGGGTTGACTCTGCGCAGAGTGTTCCTCACGTCCACTGCAGTCAGGCATAACACCTGCTCGTCCGGCTTGGGCATGGTCTTTCTCACCATCGTGTTGTTTTGTGCCTCAAACCGTGCATAAAAGTTGTTCAGGGCATCAGGGAGAGAGGCATCACGTTCACAGGACGGTGGCATTGTCCTGTAGTTGGTGATTGCCTGGATGCCCTGCCACATGCGCCGCACGTCACCCGTGTCCTTGAAGTGGCTGTGGATTCTCTGGGCGTGTGCGCGCTTTGCCTCTCTGATGGCTCGTGACAGGTCAGCTCTCGCTTTCCTCAGGGCCACCTTGTCACCCACTCTGAAGGCGGAGTCGCGGGTCCTCAGCAGCGCACGTACCTCAGCAGTCATCCAAGGCTTCTGGTTTGGGCGTGTGGTGATGGTCTTGGAGACAGTGGCATAATCAATACACTTGCTGATGTAGCCAGTGACTGATGCTGCATACTCCTCCAAATCAACAGAATCGCCTTCTGTAGCAGCCTCCCTAAACATGTCCCATGCAGTGCACTCAAAACAGTCCTGAAGGGCAGAGATGGAGCCTGCCGGCCAGGTTTTCACCTGCTTCTGAACTGGTCTGGAGCGTCTGATGAGTGGTGTGTATATTGGAGTCAGCCACACACACTTGTGGTCCGAGAAAGCGAGGTGGGGGCGGGGCTCCGCCGGGAAAGCGCTGGGGATGTTTGTGTAAACAAGATCCAGCGCGCTCGCTCCTCTCGTTGCAAAGTCCACATGTTGATGGAATTTAGGGAGCACTGACTTGAGATTTGCGTGGTTGAAATCTCCGGCGATAATAAACAGTCCGTCTGGGTGTTTGTTCTGCAGATCGCTGATAGTCCGATAGAGTTCACACAGAGCCTCTTTAGCATTAGCACCAATGCTAGCGCTGGGTGGGATGTAGACAGCAGCTATTAGCACGGCGGAGAACTCCCGTACTAAATAAAAAGGTCTGCACTTGACTATCAGGAACTCCACCAGCGGAGAGCAGTGTTTGGCGACAGTCACAGCGTTGTTACACCATTCCGTGTTGATGTAAACACACACGCCTCCACCGCGGGTCTTCCCGGATAGAGCCGCGCTTCTATCCGCTCTGAACGTGGTTAGCCCGGCTAGCTGAATGGCGCTGTCCGGAATGTTGTTGTTCAGCCACGATTCCACAAAAACCAAAACACAGCAGTCTCTGAACTCACGCTGGGTAGTTCGCTGGAGTCGGATGTAGTCCAGTTTATTGTCAAGGGAACAGACGTTTGCCAGAAAGAGCGATGGTATAGCCGGCCGGCTAGGACTAGCCTTTAGCCTCGCGCGGATCCCGGCTCTCTTTCCGCGCTTCTGCTTACGCTCGCACCAATTGCGATGGCACTTCCGCTGGGCTCCGGCGTCAGGAAACACCGCGGGCTGGCGGCCTGGGTCTCTTAGCAGGCTAAGCTCAAGTAGCGTCTGCAGAACCTCTTCCGGTAGCGTGTTTTCTGGCTGATTTCTCCACTGTAGCAGGGTCTGGCAGTGGTAGAACATGTGCACGGGTGTTCCGTTGCACATATTTGCAGGAAATAAACGGAAAAAAACGACAAATAGTAACACAAAAGCACCATTTAACGGACCCGGAGCGGCCGCTGCGTGTTAACGCGCCGCCATCTTGGGTGGGTTCTTACATTACACATACTTGTATATTCAACAATATATATTGTTTTAAAAAGACCTGTCACAATAATTACATTATCAACCTATCATAAAATAAATGGAAACACCTTGAACTTATTGAGTCTATTAATGTGAATCTGTATGTTAACTTTGTTTCAAAATGCTAGATTTATTCTATTTAATTTCATATATATTACATTTGCACCTGTCTGTCATAATAATTACATGAATGACAAATCACACACTATATGGAGAAACGCGGTCCGCCTATTAGAGACCTCTGCTCTATAAGATGTTACTTGTGGGTGTATATCAACATGGCTGGTTAGCACAGAGGCTAATCTAGCAAGCTACCCAATGAGCAATCAGCTGCATTCATTCACACTTAATTTTTCTTTTAACTGCCACTGGTGGCTAAACATGATGTGGAGGTGTGAAAATGTGTGTGTCAGAGAGAGAGAAGATCACCGCTCTGAGTATAAGCTGTAATTCCAACAGCTGTACAAGTGCTGGCCTTGTACTTTCTCTACTCCCTCTGCTCACAGCGTGGCGCACATAACTAACTGTACCATCATACCGCAGCAGCTTACTCCATTCAGAGTGTGTGTGTGTGTGTGTGCAGTGGTGCAGACTACAGTGTACAAGGCTGAGGTTGTCTCTGGAAGTCTGTGGAGGTGTGGAAAAGAACACTCAGCCTCAGATGACTGGGTTAAAGTAGAAAAGTTTAAAACTGTGCTTTACTCAGAGTGTGTGTGGATTTGTGTGTGTGTCTTCCTTAGTGTTTTGCAGACTACTCCGTCCATTTCAGTCTACTGATTTTACTTTTACACAGTTTCAGAAAGTGGAGACAGTGTAGTCCTCTTTATCTCCCTCTCTCTCTTTCTCACTTTCTCTGTATTTCTTCCTCTGTATCTCTTTGTTTGTCTTGCATTATTAGTTTTTTCTTTCATTCCTCCTTCTCTCTCTCAGTTTAAAAGGGAAGAAAAATGCTTTGTTTAATGGATATCAGAGTAAAAATATTTTATTTAAAACATTTTGAAACATTTCTATTGGTTCATTCATAAAAAAGCATAAAAAAGAGCATCATTACAATGTGACAGTAAGTGTGACAGTAAATATATGTATGTACACTGGCATGGCAAATGTCATTCAAATTGTTAATTGAAGTGTTACCTCAGAGGGCAGAGTGGGAATGCTCAGAGGGTGTTTGGTGTTGTCTTGTGGCAACATGACAGTTGGAGCAAAGCCAGATAGTGGGTGGATGAGATGGATGAGACACTCTGATGATTAATACACATTAAAAATACTAACACAAACAGATCATTGAACCAGTTGACCTAGGAATGAGTCACCGTGTCAGTGGGTACATCGTAAGCTCACCTCCCTCATATATACATATATACAGCTCTGGAACAAATGAAGAGACCACTTCATTTTCTGAATCAGTTTCTCTGATATTGCTATTTATAGGTATATGTTTGAGTAAAATGAATATTGTTGTTTTCTTCTATAAACTACAGACAACATTTCTCGTAAATTGAACAAAATTAAAATTATTTAGAGCATTTATTTGCAGAAAATGAGAAATGGCTGAAATAGAAAAATAGAAAAAAAAGATGCAGAGCTTTCAGACCTCATAATGCAAATAAAACAAGTTCATATTCATTCAAGTTATTATGAGTTCAGAATTGCACCTTGGCATGTTCTCCTCCACCAGTCTTACACACTGCTTTTGGATAACTTTATGCCTTTACTCCTGGTGCAAAAATTCAAGCAGTTCAGCTTGGTTTGATGGCTTGTGATTATCCATCTTCCTCTTAATTATTTTCCAGAGGTTTTCAATTTGGTCTCTTATTTTATTTTATTTTTTTGATGTGTATGTGGCAGTATAAGGTCCTTCCATGATCAACACCCTTAGATCATGCTATGAAGTCATAAATCCCACAGCACTCCTAACAGACTTTGATATGTATTAAATATATAACATCACATTTGAAAACTCCCTCCACATTCCATTTCTAAAGTTTTGCAAACCAATAACATTCCTCAATCTTCTTTGTCTGTTTTCGTTCTCTCTCTCTTTCGTTTTCTCCCTCTCTCAGCCTCCATAGTGCGTTTGAAGTGGTGGTGTCAGATGGAGCCATGTTTGGAGGGCGAGGACTGTAAAGTTCTTCCTGACCTCACCGGCTGGTCCTGCAGCTCAGGCAACAAAGTCAAAACCACCAAGGTGAGAGGGTCACCCCGACCCAGTCTAATCCCCCTGAGGCGTCCATTTCCAACGCCGGTGAGCGGCAGTACTCTGACTGACCCCTTCAGACAGCGTGTTCTGACCTCCAGCACAGCTGCAATTACACATCATGACTGAATAGCATAATCGTGTTCAGCACTGATGACCTAGAAATCCACTCAAGACCACGACTGCCAGTGCACTCCTGAGTCCACGCTGCGGCTCAGCGGTTAAAGAGTCGACATGCAGAGGCAGGGGGATTCACTGCCAGATCTCAGGGGGATTAGAGTCCAGCAGTTTTCTGCTTTTACTACTCAAACACATTTACTGAACCTGCCAATTAACTGATGACTTAAATCAGGAATGTATAAGCAGGGAAATTACCAAACTGCCTTACACTTTCTTTAAAACTGTGAGTGAATGCTCCTGCATAGAGACTTAATTTACTTCAGTTGTTTTTTTTTCTCATCGTAATCTCTGTCTCTGTCACATCTGTAGTGTAAAGGTCAGCAGGTGCAGAGAATAATCGTGATGAGTCAGTCTGTCCTGGAAAAAAGAGCAGAAAACCTGTTGACACACTGTTGACAGAAGTTGGTCCGCAGGTTTTAAGTGGGATGCTGTGTTAGCTTGTAATCTGTTTAAGGGGACATAGTATGAAAAGCTTACTTTTTGCATGCTTCTGTATTTCCACTTGAAAAAGTAAAAGAGTTTGGTCTGAATCAGTTTCTCTAAATTTAGCTATTTATAGGTATATGTTTAAGTAAAATAAACATTGTTGTTTTATTCCATGAACTACCGTAACATTTTTCCTAAATTCCAAATAAAATATTGTCATTTAGAGCATTTATTTGCAAAAAATGAGAAATAGCTGAAATAACAAAAAAGATGCAGAGCTTTCAAACCTGAAATAATGCAAAGAAAACAAGTTCATATTCATAAAGTTTTAAGAGTTCAGAAATCAATATTTGGTGGAATAACTCTGGTTTTTAATCACAGTTTTCATACATCTTGGCATGTTCTCCTCCACCAGTCTTACACACTGCTTTTGGATAATGTTATGCCACTCCTGGTGTAAAAATTTAAGCAGTTCAGCTTGGTTTGATGGCTTGTTATCATCCATCTTCCTCTTGATTATATTCTAGAGGTTTTCAATTTGGTAAAATCAAAGAAACTTATAATTTTTAAGTGGTCTCTAATTTTTTTCCCAGAGCTGTATATGTCAGTATCTCATAAGCTCAATAACATACCTTGTATTTATCAAAAACTGGCATTGTAACTGTTGCAGGGATAATGTTTATGATTGCGTATCAGGGTTGGAATAATTGGAAGCCCTTATTTATAGAGCATCTTTGCTAAAAAAAAAAGAAAAGCTACACTAAAGCACAAGCAAAAGAAAATCTCTGCCACCACCCCTGTTCATACTGATAATAAAAAGCAATTTACTTGCGTTTGACAAATTGCAGTACACTTTACAAGATGTATCGGGCAATATAGCTTTTATTGTTTCATTTTACTGCTAAATTGTTCTTTATTTTCCTTTTTTGTCTAGGTGACACGATGACACGGCAGTGAAAGGACAACAAGTCAACAGATAAAGTGACACTATATTATATGGACACTGAAAAAGTGAGAACTCATGGTGATCATAAAGCCCTACCAGTGTAGGTACTGCAGCTGGTCTGAAATCAGTACTGCAAGTATTGTGCATAAACACAAATACACGCACACACACACACATATACACACAAGCACATATAGAGTCTATATGAAGGACTTACTGTACAGTAGACATACCAAAGCTATTTCACACCAGCAGGTTAACAGCGTTTGATGCTGCTCGCCGTGTTCTGATATAAGAAATTCGTAACTGATTTTTAGGTGTCTCTTTATTTCTTGTGAAATCCAGCTATTGCACCATGTGTGACACATTTTTGGGTAATACATGATTCTATTACCGCTCTCCCCCTCTCGCTCTAAAGCACAGCCATATTATATTAATTTGAGATTATGCTGGAGTTCAGCAGCTCCCCGCCAGGCCATGTCTGCTGCTGCTGCTGCTTCTTCTGAGTTATGACATCACACTCGCACTCACAGTACAGCCTTTCTGACTCTGGCAGCCCTGAGACAAACATGCAAATGCTGAAACATTGGCCTAACACACACACATACACACACACCCACAAGCCCTTGTTATTTTCTACCTGACTGGTTTGACACTTCATCTGCAATCCTGCGAAAGTTACTATTCATAGAAATCTACTTGGTATATACATGGATATTTATATGTACACTGATCATATCAACCATAACATTAACACCACCTTCTTGTTTCTACACTCATTGTCCATTTTTCTCCACTGAGCACTTTGTAATTTTATAATTACACTCTAAAGTCCTGTATCTGTTTCTCTGCATACTTTATTATCCTAATTTCACCCTGTCTATTCCTCGATGGTCAGGACCCCACAGGATCGCCCAGCTCACAGGTCATTCTCAGCACTGCGGTGAGAGTGTGTTGTGTATGTGCTGGTATGAGTGGATCCGACACAGCAGTGCTGCTGGAGTTTTTAAACACCTCAGTGTCACTGCTGGACTGAGAACAGTCTAGTATTCTGTGAACACTAATAAATGATTAGAGAATGACCAACACAAACTGTGTAGCAACAGAATGCAGTGCTTCTGTCACTGACTTCTGTCACTGAAGGTGGAGCATCTAGGTGGGGGTGTCTAATAGAGTGGACACAGATAGGAGTGTAGTGCACTATAGGCCCCCTTACATTACTTTTACTTTTATATTTGAAGTAGTTTTGAAAGCAGTACTTTATTTTGAGTAAAAAGCTTGAGTTAATACTTTAACATCTACAGAAATATTTTAAACTCTAGTATATTATACTATACTTCTACCTAAAAAAATAATGTCAATACTTTTCACACCATTGACTTTTAGGACTGGTGTGAAAATAGTATTAAGTTTTAGGTCAAATTTATGCATAAATGTAAACAATTCTAGTGGGTTTCACTAATTTTAAGCATCACTCTACAGTGCTGTGTATGTTTTGGATTTCAAAATTCATTATACGTCACTTTCATCAATATTTATTTGCTTTTCTTAGAATATTTATTGTTGGAAGCCACTATGATTTTCATCATATCACATTTTATAAAGAAATTATACTTTTTACATTGTTGTTTTTTGAGTGTTTCTTTTCACAGCTTTATTTTAGGTGGCTTTAAAATAGCCATTTTCCTGCTTTATCTAAAATATTCTGATCCACAACACTGTTCAGTTTTAATCCTTTTTTTTATTATTCTGCCTTATTGTACTTCTTCTTCTTTGGTTTTAAACATGTGTAACATCTCACACATACACACCCACATTCTCAACACTGGAGATTATTATATCGGGCTCTTTTTGGAATAAAACTGTTATTGCACAATTTCCACAGCCTCCCTGAAATACCTCCCTAGGTAGATGTGGAAATATTCAAATGAATACAGTTCATTTTTAATGATATACAGTAGAACTCGGTGAGAGAAAGTAATCGTCGTAATTAGAGCCGCATGAAATTAAACACTTTTGACATCCTTAATGATGTTAATGGCTGCCCGTTGGAGCGCTGACACTTTCAAGAGTGAGCTGAATTGAAATTCATCCCCCTCACTCTCACTCGGGAGCACTATAGGTCTAACTCCTATTTCTAAATTAATTCAATTAGACGCCTTTATCTAGTTGTCTACTGGAATTTACGTTTGACATGCCATGGGATTGTGGGAGAGCATTATGTAAATTGATCATGAAGGGTTCCTTCAGTGGATGGCTTATGAACTCTCACACCTGTATATGTTGTGAGGTGTTACCTTGTGAGTGAGGTTGAACATTGGTTAGTGTGCTAATGGCAAGGCAACATGAATTGTCAGTTTGAACGAGGTCCAGGTTTGAGTGGGTTCCAGGTTGATGAGACATTTATAGCCCTATTTTATCGATCTATTGGTGAGCCGTCAAATAGAGGTCCGCACTCCCCACCCGTCAGAATGTCTTACGGTGAGGGACAGAATTGAACTGTTATTGGCGGGAGCAGGAGTTTAATCAATCCAGGGGATGCGGGAGTGGAACCACATATACATGTAGAAAAATCCCACAAATTAATATATCACTACAAGATTCTTGATCTATCTGCAATCAGTGCTTGAGCAAGTGCTTGATCAAGTCTTGATCAATGCATTTAACATTGAGAATAACTCAAAAAAATTCATTCTAAAATTCTAAAAAAAAAAGAAAAGTTAATACATTTTTAAGTTAAGAGCTGATGCAAGCAACAAAAAAACCCTTAAGATATTTCTGCTAAATATTAAATATAATGGTAAGAAATGGGAGAGTGCTATCCAGCATTGTATTGCTGCTTTAATAAATACATAAGTAAATTTCAATCACTAAATTTAATAAATTCAATTGATATTAAGGCCGCGGGCATGAGTGGCAGAAATGTCAATGTGGCCTACGGGATTAAAACAAGCGATTTTTGGCAGGAGCGGGCGGTAACGGGACTAAAGCAAGTGGGAACGGGCAGGAGTGGGGTGTGTTTAGGGTGTGTCAATGTGTCTTTGCTATCGTAACATCGGGAAAAGTATGCCTTGCACTGCTTGAAACATGCAAAAGACTTGTACTAATTTTCTTAAATAATTCACGGGTGTTTTCGGCGTATCGTGAAATAAACCAATCACTTACCATTTTTTTTAAGAGACTGGTGCACTCTGGAGAATTGCTATTTCAGGGGTGCAGAATTTAAACCAAATTACACAGAATGCTGCACACGTTCTCAGCAGAGGAAACTTGCTTGTTTATTCTGTTTATTGTTGATGTAAACGTTTGCATAGCGACCAACAGGCAAACACTATGGGTTTGTGCACTGCTGCATCTTCATGTATGCGTAATAGGCAGGGGTGTATGTGCATTGGGCATGCACCTGTGTTGACAATTTACTGCCGAGATTCTGCCGAGACTCTCTAGGTTGTAAGTTAGTAGAACACCTGTATTTTCCATTGACACATCTTACTTCGAGACCACCACGCCCATCAACCTAGATATATTTACATGCACCTTTGCTATTTAAACGATACAGGCAGAAGGTGTAAAAATAGGCTGTTAACAGGGTGTAAGATAGCAATGAGCATCAAGACATGCGGCGCACAGGGTGTTAGATATAGCCCTTATGCATTTTAGAAGTGGAAAGCGAACATTTAACATTCCTTGTTCCATGATTTCACGTGTGTATCCCACAGTCTACAGTGCAGTCATATGTGGTAATGATCGTGACCTGCGGCGTCTGGCCAGAGCTGTCCATGCAAACAGACAAACAACTCTGTGAGAAATCCCACAGGTCTGTGCAGTGTTCTTAAGCTTTGGTGAGATATAGTAAAAGTTATGGGCCATGATGTGGGTTCCTGTCCCATGACATTTGGCATGTCTATGAAAAATGACTTTCCTGACCCCTCTAAAGCTAAAATCTTCTATTATTGTTGTTGCTGTTATAACGATTATGATAATGATGATGCAGCTTTTTTTTTTGCATGATATGTTAAAGTGGTAAAAAAAGGAAATCTCTGGTGTTTTTTAAAAGGAACATCTTAAAAGAAGAATATAAATATTTTACATCTAAAACTGCAGCAAAGCAGCCCAAAAAGCTGCCAGCACTAAAGGATTCTCTTCAAACATCTACAGATAAAAGAGTCAGCAGTCAGTGACATCTAGATCCAGATTCGAGAGCTTTAAACGATTTTTGAGAATTTGCATTGTGTCACAACCTCAAAAGCCCAAGTTGTTTTATGTCACATTTGGAAAAACCTTAAAAGCAGAAAACACTTTGAAATACAACTTTAAAATATTAGAATACACCACAGCTTTTAAGCTTATACTGAAAAAAAGGCCTAATAGAGTGATTCCTACCATGTTTTCTGATTGTATACAGTCCAATTTGAACAGGAATTAGCATTAATTGGAAAGGTCTAATAATGTAATGTAATGTTAATGTAATGAGATATATACGACTGGTTTGCATGGTATAAGAAATCTCAGTATAAATGACTGAGATGGGAGTGGCTACTTGATTTATACACCCACTTTTAGTAATTATGACACTTTTGCCAGCCACTTCATATCCATAACGTTTATGTAGTCTAAAGGCTACACCACACAATGACTTGCATAAACCTGTGAGAAATGTGGCACCTTTAAAGAGTTCATTCTTTGGATTTGAGGGTTGAATGGGCAAAACAGAAAGAATCAAGATATTTGTGCCTCCTTGAGCGCCTCAGCACAAACTAATTTTCCACAGCATTTGACAAGAAGTTGACCCACATTTTAGTTTGCTTGAGATCAATATAACCTGTTCATTTAGTGGTTTATTTTACAGGAGGTAAAAGTCCAGATTTTTTATGCACATTAAACATTTGAATGCGGCTAAAATTACGCAGATCGCATGAAGAATCAGGCCATGCTTGACTGAGGTATTGGCAGCAGTATTGGCTAAGGCTCAGCATCGGCCACGCCAAACTGGGGTAAATGTGTTTTTACCTGGCAACCCAGAGCATTATACTCTGCAACCTGAGTGTTGGCACATGTGGTGTGGGCATACTGCTATTTTATACTTACCAACTGGAGTGTTGGTACATGGGGTGTGGGCCAGCTGCTGTATTATACTCTGCAACTGGTGTGTTGGCACATGCGGCACCTTTTTGGGATGAGAGGCAAATATTTTAACTGGATCTGGGCCAATGCAACTCAGTCTTGATGTGTGGTATTTGGCATGGAAATGGCCAAAGTGATTTTGGTCATCTTTATGGATCTGGTAATAATTACATTACTTTTCGTCACTCTGTCTAGAGCAGTCGACGGTCAGTTAACTAGCCTTATGACTGTGTATTGCTGTTACCCAATGTGGAAGTGTGGTGTATGAGAACTTGGGGAGGTTCACACTTCTTACCAGATCCTCAAAGAACCCAAGCTTTGACTCAATAGCCAGCTAGCCCAAGCATACAGAGATAATGTTCAAAGGGGTTAAGTGTTAAGCGTAAGTCTGTGCTGTTTGTGATGCCTCTAAATTATGCAGCGCTAAAAAATTCATTGTGATTTTTTTCTTTTTTGCTGAATAACTGTTTAAAGTTTAAACCATGTAAAAAAAAAAGTGCGTTCACGCTGCAGACGAACCAGACCATGGTTCAGTAAATCTGGACTAAGATCACCTCTTTTGGTTGGACAAAACTCTCGTCCATTGCCAAACTGAGGAATCCAAATGTCTGGATCGAACAAGGCTTGTGAGAAAGCACCCTAACATACCAAAAGAAATACAAGCAGATCATTAGGTAGAAAAGCTAGAGATGATCTGATGTATGTTTGGTGTTTGGTTCAGCAGCCGGTGAATGTGCCACTGTGCCCTTAACACTGTGCTTAACCCCGACTTGTCTCTCTCTGGTTGGTGAATGAAAGCAGCTTCAGACAAAAAGTGACAGACCAGCCATCATCTAATCCACCCCCCTCAAAAGCTCTTTCCTATTGACATGTGAGCTACAGTAAAGAGGAAAGACATGCGATTCTCTATTCTATATGAAGTATCTGTTCGCCTCCTGGTGGAGCTGTGACTGTGCTTTGCTCATTAATAATTCTGATTGAAGGCTGTGGTGTGCGCTGGGTCATGGTGCCAGATTTAATTAGAGTCAGTGCAGGCAGCTTTACCTTGACTGAGAGATGAAGCTCCATGTAGTCACGGCTGAAATGGGTTCACTCAACGGCAAAGCAGAGGAGATCCACATCCAGCCAGAGAAAGTCTGTTACAGCTTTATGTTTATAATTTTTGTTTCGGTTTCGGTTTATCCTGACTAATATTACCTAACTCAACTTAATAACTTAATAATGGTGAACTGTGAAGCCACAGAAGAACCACTAAGAGCCTTTAAAGTTCTCACATAAACCATATAGACTAAAGTATTGTGACACGAAATTTGACCTCAAATATCAAACGGGTAGATCTTCAGTGAAAAGCTTAGGCTAAAATCACCAAAATCCTCTTAGGAATTTTCTTAAATTTGTTCTTGAAAAAAATCCTAAGATACAGATAGATACAGATTCATGATAAACCAGAAGTTTAATAGTTTAACAGAAATGTTTAAATTGCTCTCTGCCTACTTAATTTATTCTACAAATAAAAAAGTTTAAATGATCGTGTATATTATAATTTTGCTATTTTCACTTTGTGACATCTTATAAATCTGGAAGTTGTTTTTTTTTACATCATGTTCAAATGCAATGATGTAGAGACTATTAGAAAGGTAAAAATAACCTGTAAAAAGGAAAAGTTACCCAACATGACCACTTTTGAACCTGGCAGACAACTGTCATGCTTACAAATGAAATTAGCTTCTAAAGGCCTGTATATTTAAAAAAAAGAGACTAAAACAAATAACAGAAACAACTAAAAAAAAAATGAAAATGACCTGGTCTGATATAAAATGATTCATTTGGAAATGTTGCTGTTGAAACTGAAAAAACTATTAATTACATTAATTTATAAATGATAAAAGTAAGAATTCAAAGAAAAATAAATAAATTGGACTTATGGTGGAAAACAAGACAAGCAAAATAAAAATTGGCAAATGCTGAAATGAACATGTCAGAGGGCGATCGTACCTCTTACAAAATAACTTCAAACAGGTGCTGAAGAAGAGAAATAATGAAGGATAAGAAATAACTGAACCGAGCGCCTCCGCTGTGTTGTGTAATGTGAGAGTAAAATTAAATCAAGGTGTTAAAATGCTATTAATCCGCAAATCACAGATACAATAGAAGCAATCAAGGCACTCTCCAACTCATTCTGAACAAGCTAAGATACTGTAAACAATGTAAACGGACATGCACAGACTCACTGTGTGACAGCAGTGTCTTTATCTCCACCTTAGAAGGTTTTCATTTAAAAAAAGAAATGCTATTTTCATTGACCTAAAATGCTGAATTTGTGTGGATGGCAAACCAAAATGCAGACAAAAACATCTGTCATTTTAGTGTGGGAGGTTTCATGGCTAAATTGGAGCAGCCTGGTGGCCAATCTTCAATAATTGCACATTGCACCAGTAAGAACAATGTGTGAAGGTTCAATTAGCAGGGTAGGAGCACAGTTTTACTGAAAATATTGCAATGCACACAACATTATGTGTGACATACCAGAGTTCAAAAGAGGACAAATTTTCTGTGCAAGACAGCGAGTCTTTGTGATGTATCAAGAGCCACGGTATCCAGGTCAATGTCAGCATACCACCAAGAAGGAAGAACCACATCCAACAGGATTAACTGTGGACGCAAGAGGAAGCAGTCTGAAAGGGATGTTTGGGTGCTAACCCGGATTGTATCCAAAAAACAGAAAACCACGGCTCTCCTGTTTCCACCAGAACTGTCCGTCGCCACAATAAATTATTGTGGTCTAAAACCAGGTGTTTTAGTTTCATTGTCCAACCCCTGTATGAGGCGTCTATAATGGAGCATTCAAATAAAGTGTTACCAAAATTAAAGAAAAGAAAAAAACACTGTGAGAGAGCTCTAACTCTTAATGCACTGCAGGAAACGAGACGTTTTTATTTTACACAATGTAAGCCCAAAGCACAGAATATTGACTTTTTTTGTTCTTGCCTTGTACACACAATCCCACCTAGCGCTCTGATATTCAGGTGTTTGAAATTCTGCTAAAGATGTGAAGGTGAAGGTAAAGTATAAAAGTTCAGAGCAGTATGGAGCACTGTAAAACCGCACTGATCTGTATTCACTCCGCCGCCGTTCTAGCGTCTCCCCACACACGCTGACATCAACAGCAGGCTTCTTATGTTCCGAGCTCGCTGTTTAAAATGCTCATGGCTTCACATGCAGGAGAAGCAGCTCCGGCTCTTCCCCGCCTCGCCTCTCCTCTCCTCGCCTCCCAAAGACTTTTACTGAATGTAAACGACAAGAGAAGCGTCCCAGGAGGTGCTGGGCTTCTCGCTGCGGTGTCCTTCAGCACGATCCACATGATTCTGTGTCTTAACATCCACTGAAGGACACGTTCATGTTCTTGGGCCCCTAATTTGGACCAGCTCATTTCCCCCAACAACCAGACCCAGAGGATGCTAATTAAATCAGTGGTGGAAGTGAAGTGATTACAGATCGAACGTGAGCAGCCTACTGTGTTTCTGGGATTCAAACTTTTGGCAAGTAGGGATGTGACAAGAAACTCATCTCATGAGACAAGATACGATATTGGGTTTATAAAGTGAGAATAAGACAAGATTAAAATTTTGTTTATATATATATATATGCAGCGCTGAAAAAAATAAGATATTTTACCAAATTGAAAACCTCTGGAATATAATCAAGAGGAAGATGGATGATCACAAGCCATCAAACCAAGCTGAACTGCTTAAATTTTTGTACCAGAAGTGGCATAAAGTTATTCAAAAGCAGTGTGTAAGACTGGTGGAGGAGAACATGCCAAGATGCATGAAAACTGTAATTAAAAACCAGAGTTATTCCACCAAATATTGATTTCTGAACTTTTAAAACTTTATGAATATGAACTTGTTTTCTTTGCATTATTCTGGGGTCTGACAGCTCTGCATCTTTTTGTTATTTCAGCCATTTCTCATTTTCTGCAAATAAATGCTCTGAATGACAATTTTTTTTTTTGGATTTTTTTTACCCAAAAAGTTAAAATATATGATTGAAACTCAAAATGCAAAACAAAATGTGAATTTCAAATATTGTAAGCAGCCTGTTTTACTATAAACCCAATAACTTGTCTCCTGTATGATCTTAGAACTATTGTCAGAATCCCCCCCAGTAAGGGGTTTTGTATTATACTTGTAATCCCCAATGAGGGTTCTATGCAGAGCTGGCAACCTATGATGGAATCCTATGCCGTGCCTCTGCATTTGTACACGGTTCCATGTGTGGGTGGGAACACGAGGCTTGGTGGAACCAAGCATTTAAGGGAACAAAGAACAACATGTTAAAGTCAGCAGATACAGAGAGGCAGGTGTGTGTGTGTGTACTCGAGCAGACCAGAGCTGCTGTGTATCGCCCAAAATGTTCAAACATTTATTTTGGTTACCTGTAAATAAATCCCATAAGAGACACATTTAACACCTGACGAGAAATATTGTGCTGTTTTAATCTCGTGAGATTTTGTGGAATGAGATTTCAGCACACCTCTATAAGAAAATTATAAGGGTACACTGGGGTCCAAAATGTTATAAACCATCATCAAGGTTGTGTTGTGTTCTGTATCCCCTACATGCAAAAATCCAGATCACTAAGGTTGTGTTTAGACTGCAAGCCCAAATTTTTGTCATATCCAGATTGTATCTAAAAGAAATCTTTTTTTTTTTTTTGCAAATCGGATCCACACTACATTAGGAGATTTGTACAGATTTGTCTTAGTCAGGATGCTCAGGACACTCAAATCAGACTTTAACATGTCTTTTTGTCATTTCACTCACAGTGCGACACACAGCACCTATTTTTAAGTGATCTTCTTAACAGATCTGATTTGAGACACAAATTCCAGGATTTATACTGTCATGAAAAACCTGTGTCACAGAATTTGAAAAAAGTCATTTCCAGGCCTGGGTAAGTTTTAGAAAAAAAATTACCCAAGAAGTTTTGGAAAAGTCATGGAAATTTGGTCTACAAGTATTTGTGTTTCCGTTTATCGATGAAGAAAATCTATTTTTAGCTTAATTTTTTGTAATTTAGTCCTACACAATGGAGCTCTCAGGATCTGACACACATATTATTATAAAAAAATGTGTCAGATTCACTAAAGGCCTACTTTATTCAGTTTCAATTATAGTTTTGAGTTGATTTTTGGTTTTATTGTCCATGTCTGCACTGATGTTTTAAAAATTGTATGCATTAAGGGAAGGAAAAAATCATAGAAATGTTTTGGTTAAAAGTGTTTGAACCCTGAAATCCAGTTTGAATATTGGCCACGACTCTGTTTACATGCATCCTGATCATCTGATTATAAGTGACCAGCTCATAGTGCTGGTCTTAACTGGAAAGAAATCCAATTGCATATACCAGGTGTAAAAATGAACAGCTGTCATTTATGATTATGATCTTCCAGGATGCATGTTAATGCTCTGACAGTAAATAAAAAAAAATGGTTATAAAAAAGAACTATAAAACTAAACAGTTCAGTCAATAAAGTGACTAAACATAGTTTTTGCACTGCTTTCTTTATAACTATTTTATATGATATCCTTTGCAAGCAATGTACAGACTAGGCCAAACGAATGAATTAATGAAATATAACATGTTAAAGGTTAAAATAATGTCAAATCAATCACCCTCTCCAGCTTTAACACAAATAATCTGGTTAAAGTACATCCAGATACTATCTGTATTTGCTCCACATGCTCTTTTGAGTGTCTGATTGTAGAGTCCCCCTGCACTCGAGCTGCAGGACTTCACAGGGTTGTGTAAACACCTCTGATGAAGAAACGAATCCACCTGAGAGTCGTCTGAACACCAGCTTCAATAGAGGAGATAAGACTCAAACACTTCTGACCTTTCTGCACACAAAAAAGGGGTTAACACAACATGGCCTACTTCACAAATTTAGAAATTGCAGAAGTGCAGGCTCTTAGGATTTTCTTATTAATTTTACTGATCCCAATTGTACTGATTGTTTTATTGTTATTTTATCGTCTCAGACATTTGGAACCCACTGTGAATGCTGACCATTTAATACCATTTTATTTCCATTTTATAATACCATTCATCACCACCACAAGCTTCACCACCACAGTCCCTATTACGTTTTCCCCAAATGTGGTAAGATGCACTCATCATCATCATCATCATCAACAAGAAAAAAATTGCAAAAAGAGAAAAGAGTTGCACCCAGAAGGTCAGAAGTGTCAGATTGCAATGCATTAAATGATTTGTGTAACCTGTATAACGCAACATGGCAGATGGAGCATGGAGTTGTAGAGGTTCCTAATGGTGTCCTGTGATATTCCATTCCATGCATTTTAAATATTCTCAAACAGTTCCTGCAGCAGATTTTGCTTGAGGAGTAGAGAGTTAATGAGCCATATGCGTTTGGAGATGCGACAGGCAATGACCTACAGCTCTGGAGAAAAAAAATAAGAGACTTCAGTTTCTAAATCAGTTTCTCTGATTTTGCTATTTATAGGTATATGTTTAAATAAAATGAACATTATTGTTTTATTCTATAAACTACAAACAACATTTCTCCAAATTAAAATATTGTCATTCAGAGCATGTATATGCAGAAAATAAGAAATGGCTGAAATAACAAAAAAGATGCAGAGCTTTTAGACTTCAAATAATGCAAAATTATAAAGTTTTAAGAGTTCAGAAATCAATATTTGGTGGAATAACCCTGGTTTTTAATCACAATTTTCATGGATCTTGGCATGTTCTCCTCCACTAGTCTTAAACACTGCTTTTGGATCACTTTATTCCACTCCTGGTGCAACAATTCAAGCAGTTCATCTTGGTTTGATGGCTTGTGATCATCCATCTTTCTCTGGATTATTTTCCAAAGGTTTTTAATTTGGTAAAAACAAAGAAACTCATCATTTTAAGTGGTCTCTTATTTTTTTTCAGAGCTGTAGTATCTTTCTTTTTAATGCAAGCTCTTGAGACAGAAGCAGTATGTGGACAAGCATTGTCCTGTTGGAATAGCGCACCAGTGTGCGTTTAGAAAAGATAGGGGCAGTAATAGCGCTTTTCCACCGACTTGGAACCGACACTGTTCTGGTTCGCAAACCTAATTTCCAACAACAAATGTAGGTTCCAAAACCAGGAATGTTTATTCACAGCAGGTACTGAAGAATACTAGGTTCTTTAGCGCAAACTCTGTTCGCTGTGGTCATGTGACATTTTGACAGTTCCTCTAGAACTGGTAAAAAGGCAGGCTGATTGGCTGAAAAGTTCTTATAAGCCTGAACGGAATTGGTTCAAGAACCAGAGTTGGAAGAAGCTTATTTTGAAGGAAAAGCGCTATATTTGCGATGCAGGACTTCTTTAATGTAGTATAAGGCTGTTAAAGTGCCTGCAATAAAGACTAAAGGTGATCTGGCGTTGTATAAAAACCGCACCCCACGCCACACCATGACTCCAGGCTTTCTGATCATGTGATCTGTGACAAACTGTTGATCTTGGCGCTGACCACAGACACCGAGACACAACTGGGACTCATCACTAAAGTCGGTTAATTCCTTCTGAGTGCATCTCTTTTTTGAAGTTGATTGTATAAAGTGTATGTGTTTATGAAATATGAAATATTAAACAGTATTATTATGTTCAGAAGTAGCTTCTTCTCATACCGTCAGCGTTTAGAACTCCACCCACCACTGAGCCAAACGAAGACGTTTTAACATTTCACATTTCAACAGCTGTTTAATGAGGGCAAGGTAGTAGACAGCTGAGTGTAAATTTGATTCAGAATATTTAAATGTCATGATATTTTATATCTGCATGCAGCAGCAGATTGCTATCAGGCTTCGTCGGTTCTGATAATAAGTCCCCAGGCTTCCACGGGTGTGGTCTGTATGATGCTCTATCAATGTATCATTAGGTTAATGAGCCCCAGAAACAGTCTAATCATCAGACTATGGACGACGACTTTTAACAGCGTTGAACGGACAGTGAACAATGGGGAGGAAAAAAAAAAGCATTCATTGTTTTAAACACTTCTACTTTCATTGTTTTTTCTTTTCTGTCCATCAAACCGTTTTTCACTGTAATTAGGGAGACAATTTACCAGAAACGCAACATCATTTTCCTCTGCTATGATTTTTTTTTTTGTCTTTCACACATTTTTTATCTGGGTATCTCTCACACACACAGTGTCTTCAGATGTCTGAACGTTAAACAATTATGAAAGATACGCTTATGGAAACGGCTACAGGTTACATCTGGTCTTAATTATCCATTTTCTGCTCCTCCATGATGATGTCTGAAGATGGGTGCATTCTTTTGAAATGTCTTCTTCCCTCCATAAACACAGAGCAGCCCACTCTCTAAACCACTGCAGGGGAGTTTGATTGACAGGTCAGCCACTTCCAGAAACCGGGACCATCCAGGGAAGTCATGGGCGAATCGTTGACAACTTGGGCAAATGAAAGCTGCTTCACAGGAACTCGACAACACAGAGGGTCTCAGATCGCCAAGGATTTTACTGCACAAACCGAGATGTTCGAATGAGCCGAAACAATGAAAGAAGATTCACAAAAGAAAAAGAAACGGTGTCCGCAGACCAAATAGAGTTCCTCAGCCTGCCGATAGAACACGTTATTGAGTAGAGAGTCGAACACTGAGACAGCAGACTCTACGGGAACGGCAGGTCAAAGTTCATCAGCTCTCGAGCGTCAGGGAATGCTATTTCACCATTTCATCTTCTTGTATCCTTGAGAAGAAGAAGAAAGAGAGAGAGAAAAGAGTATGAATACAGTATTACTGAAATAGTCATTTCACTGAGCAAGACCTGTAGGGCACAACCTAACACACTTTGGTTAATAAACAATTCAGCTGAAAGTAAATGCGGATGTGGGGTTTTATTCAGAGTAGAAATGATCAGTAAACTCTGCTAAATTGATGTAAAAACTGTAGTTCAAAATATACATACACTGTATGTTGTTTAAAGCATCATCTAAAAGAAAAAAAAATGAGTATCTGCCTTCATCCAAATATATAAATATGATATGTGGGAAAAAAGCTGTTTTTGAGTGTAAAATGAAGTACAAGAGCTGATTATAATATTTAAAATTTATATGAGGTGGCATAGACTTCTCTCTTAAACTCGTTTTGTAGTCAATGCCGTACTGTTATGCCCATATTTGCCACTCTGGGTCTAACCTCAGTTTTCAATGCCAATAATGAATTAGTTTTTTTTCTTTATCAAGGTCTGGGGTGAGTAAATATGTTCAGAACTCTAGTTTTGTTTTTTGTTCTGTTAGCTTTTTTTATTTGGAACATCACTGTCTTCTCTTTATTTGCAAGGTTGTTTTAATACGTACATTGCTACATGTAAGCTAATGGTACTGTTTACTAATTAATTAAACTGCAGTATCTGAAACAACCACAGAACATGTCATGTGATGTCAAGTCAACCATCGAGCAGTAAACGAATAGGTGGGATAGTTGAGCAGATTCCAAAATTAAGTCCTTGAAAATTCATGAATTCCAGCTGTTGCTGAAAATTATATTAGAATGCAGAGAAGTAACAACAAATTGCATAAACATTGCTCAAAAAGTTTTACTATTCGTTCTCTACGGTTGATTTATTGTGACTTTGTTTTGATGAACTAAAACAACATGTAGGATAAAAAGGTGAATCCTACTTGACCTATTTAAATACAAAGAAAAGGGGCGCCGAGTGGTCCAGTGGTCTAAAGCGTTCCCATTATGAGCGAGCGGGAGGTGGCAGGTTCGAACCACCGCTCATGCAGTTTTGCCATCAAGCTGCCGGCGCTCAGAGGGAGCACAATTGGCCCTGCTCTCTCCGGATGGGTAGATGGCGCTCTCTCCCCATATCACCCCTAGGGTGATGTCAGCAGCACAGGGCGTCTGTGAGCTGATGTATTAGAACTGAGTCGCTGCGCTTTCCTCCAAGCACACTGCGATGCTGCTCGGCAATGCTGCATCAGCAGCAGCTCGAAAAGAAGCGGAGGCTGACTTCACATGTATCGGAGGAAGCATGTGCTAGTCTTCACCCTCCTGGTGTGATGCAATACTAGTGATGGGGGAGTCCTAATGAGTGGGTTGGGTAATTGGCCGTGTAAATTGGGGAGAAAATGGGAAAATTTGAAATAAATTTATAAAAAAAGAAGTGGACAAAATATGCATTTAATATAAAATAAATAAATAAATAAATACATAGAAAATGCTACATTTTGTGATGTGTTAGGTTGTGCCCCACTGTCTCCTACTACTTTCAGTGCATGCCATCACTGTATGCAAAAACCTTGTGTTTCCAAAACTGCAACCTAACACGTAAATAAAAAAAATGTTTAAAACAATGTATAAAACTGGCAGATTCACGTTATGTCAAAAAGTCAGCAGAACTGCAGAAATGGAGATGCATGTATTTTTTGTCCAAGAGTGACGATATACTCTGTCAGTGAATCACTTTAATATTTGATTTGATTTGAATGACAGATTCTATCATCATAAAGGACACAGTATAAGCTACCAGCTATGCATTCCAGCATAGCTTTTCCAAGTCCAGTGAATTAAAATGAAGAATGTGCTGTTTGACAGCAAATTTACGGATATTATTTGTATACAAAAATGTGCACATACAAGTTTATATTGCTTTTGTTGGAGTAACTGTGTCTACTCTCCACAGAGGCTTTATACTAGATTTTTCAACATGGCTGTGATTTCAGCTGTGAACTGTGATTGGATTGCATCCAGCAACAAAAGCATTAGTGAGGTCGGGATGTTAGATGATCATCACCCCCACCTCATCCCCAGAGTATTGAACTGAGCACCATCATTCAGAGAACACAGATATTTTTAGTTTATACAGACATTTATTTTGTATGTCATTCAATGGAACCCAACTGTGATGAATTTAGCTGTGATTGGCTGCAAAGTATGAACATTTTATAAATTTTATTTTATAAATACCCTTTAATTGGTCAATACGATATAATTTCCATATCGATATGAACAAAACGTAATTTATTTATAGAGCTGGATAATTTGGTAAAATAATATATTACAAAATATTAAGACAATATGCATCAGCAGTTGCAGATTCTTAAAAAAAAACACTATTTACTTTACTATTTTCTTTTCTATTTGTTTTACCCTGTCATGCATAATACTTAATTTTTTTCCTGCACATTATTCAGTTTAACAGGATGTTTGATGTCTTTGTTATACTTATTAAAGTTAGTTATCGATACGATATAAAATGATCAATTAATGATGAATTGTTTGAAATTACTAATTTTATGAAATTATTAAATTTACTACACTACTAAAAATGTAAAATCCTGGAGATGTTTTTATATATATATGATTTACATATGACACAAATGTAAAATGTTTAATTAAATATCTATTAAAATGAATATTGTATTATGTAGATTTGGATAGCTCATATAGTCTACCCAATTTGACAAAAGCCTTAATTTGAAATAAAAACAGCCTTTATGTTTATAATGGCGTGAGTAACTAGAGTGCGTAAAATCAGAAGAAACTAACCTTTGTTATTAAGTTTTGCACTGCACTGAACCCATTGCTACAAGGCTGTATATGGATGAGTGTTCTGAAAAACACACACAAATAACAGCAAATAATGTTCCTTTATTCTTTTATCACATAAAATAACATTGATCTGTTGTTTTAAAGCGTTTAAAGGGCTTGTTTTGTAGAAGCAGTGTAATAATAATGGTGTCTCTCAGGGGATTGGTGCAGTGCAATAAGCAGATCATAACATTAAACGCCTGGAATGATCACTGCTAGTTAATGTATGCATGTGAACCAGAACTCACCCTGGTGGTTTTGATCTTGTTCCCGGAGTAGCACATCCAGCCGGAGTTGTCTGGCAGAGTCTTGCACTCCTCTCCCTCCAGACACGGCTCCATCTCACACCACCACTTCCCAATTACTATAGAGGCTGTGGGAAAGAGCTCATAAACACTGACCTCATAACCTCAACACACACAGCATGCTCTCCAGCTTTAAACAGCCCATATCCTAAAGTTCTCTTAGAGTTCTTATGATTTATCTGTGAGGTCTATGTGAGACTATAGCAGTGGTTTATGTATTAAAAACTATACAATTTATTTTTGGATGACCATTTTAACTAAACATTTTAAACTAAAAATTACACAAATTGTCACAAAAAAAAAAAGAATCAACCGACAGACATCCGTCCTGAATTCATGTTGGCAGTAAGCTGTTAAACATCACCCCCTCTTTTTTGACTTTTAACTTTTTAACTTTTAATATTTTTGTAAGTCACTTTGAACAAATGTAATGTAATGTAATATACACTATACTACTTATAAAAAAAAAATAAAAAAAAATCATTTTTTAGTTCTTTTTTTTTCCCTTAAATGACCTGGCAGATTACTGGATTTTGGATTTTGGACCATTTCTGGTTGTTGACTGGACCTGAAGATCTTAAATGCCTCAGGAGATCACTGGTTTGAATCCTGTTATTGCAGCTTACCATCGGCTACCGGAGCTCTGAGAGAGTACAACTGGCCTTGCGCTCTCTCCCCACATCACTCCAAAGGGTGATGTTGATCGGCTCAAGTCGTCTGTAAGCTAATGTATTGGAACCGAGTCGATGCGCTTTCCTCCGAGTGTGCTGTGATGCTGGATCAGCAGCAGTTTGAAAAGAGGCGGTGGCTAGTCTTCGCCCTCCTGGTGTTGGGGCATCACTAGTGATAGGGGAGTCCTAATGAGTGAATTGGGGTAATTGGAGAAAGACACAGAGGTGTTCTGCGGCCCATCCACATGAATCCAGATATTTTTAAAAACAGAGGCTTTTTGGTCTCCTTCCGTCCACACGAAAATGTTGTTTTTGTCACTGAAAACGCCTTCAAAGGTGGAGATATTTAAAAACTCTGCTACCAGTGGAGCCGTGTGTACGGGAAAAATTAAGCTCTCTGAAAATAATGATGTCACACAGCAAGTCTGCACATATCTGTTTTTTGTTTGCATTAGCTTTGCTTGTTCAGAATTAGCCTGAAACAGGAACAGCGCCTGGATTGGTTTTGTTCTCTCTGCTATTTGTGGATTAAAAATATGTTTAAAGCTTTATTTAATGTTACTCTCACATTAACTAACACCAAAATGCATAGCATGCTGTTTTTTTCTGATCCTCCTGTCCGGAGGTACAAACCTTACCGCGAACAGAGATTCTGAACCAGCCTGGACAAAAAAAGCACCTGGTGGGACAATTTTAAAATGAAGAGACGAGAAAACTTATGAATGTATAGAGCAGGGATCAGCCATTAAGTATGGCCATTATATAAAAAAATCTGTTTTGGAAAATGAAGTGTAATGGGATGGAGTACTACAGACTAGTAGCTCTCCAGCCCAGAGGATTGTTGAACCCAATTGCAGAACAGTTGATCTTAAAGCAGGTAAACCCAAGAAGACAGGAAAA
The DNA here is from genome assembly GCF_023375975.1 of Astyanax mexicanus. NCBI lineage: Eukaryota > Metazoa > Chordata > Actinopteri > Characiformes > Acestrorhamphidae > Astyanax > Astyanax mexicanus. The sequence goes on from NC_064420.1 coordinate 33,266,141, forward strand.
AATAAATAAATAAACACACCGCTCCTCACGCAGGATTGAACCTGTGTCGTTAGGGTCGTGGTCCAATACAATACCTCTGCTCCGGCTAGTGAATTGGGAAGTGATCGGGGAAAAAATGGCCTTATAAGGATATAGGGAGCCCAAGAACAGGCGGAAACTAAAGTCACACAGAGCGCGACAGAGAGACAGAAGGAATATTGCCGACCCCTGGTCAAGAGAATCCCTATTCATTTCAGCGTTTTTGAGTGTTAAGGCGTTTCTGTGTGGTCGGGGATATTTCTGAATATGCTGCTCGTGTAGACGAAGATATTTTTTAAAAATGGAGACAAAAACCTCTGGTTTTAAAAATATCCAAATTTGTGTGGACGGGGCCTAAGACTTTTTATCGGTAGTGTTCGGTCATTGGTTTATACTAATTACAGCAGACCAACTAATCCAACTAATGAAGTAACTGGCTTTGCTAAGGTGAGCTACTGTACGTGTGTTACTGCAGAAAAACACTAAAACAAGCAGAATAGACCACACAATGACGATACGACTGCAGTGATTGATCTACTGCAATCCAACACTTCCTTCTAGATTCAACTAGTTTTGCAACGATTTCTTTGTCAATGAGTGTATTTTTTTTTTTACTGTGCCTCTAAGACACACATAAAAAGTGTGTGTGTGTGTGTGTGTGTGTGTCTGATTGAATGGATGTGATGTAACACTGGGGCAATTTGACTGACCAGTAAAATAAGCAGACCTCAATCTGAATTTTCAATTTGGAACAGAATGGAATGGGTAAAATTGGACACACAGTCTGTAACTGAAATGGGCTCCTGGTTGGTAGCAGAGTGGACTAAAATGGACAGAAAGTCTCCAGAGAGTGGTGTAATTCTTACCGGACAGTATTGATACTGTAATTGAGGAATAGGAGGTACGTATCCAGTTTTGTGGAAAAGAAATTACTATGTAACTACATTTCTGACTGGTGGGCTAACAGTAATGTGTTCATTCCAAATACAGATTGTTTTTTTGCCAGTTTATTTGTACACTATATACTGTATAACCTATAGAAACCTATAGAGTAGTTAGCAGTTCTGATGCACTATGTGTCTAAATGATTGTGGACACCACTTCCAGTTAATGTATTCAGCTCCTTTAAGACTAGCAGTCTGTCTGCTCCCTGTAGAGAAGCACTGCTAATAGAATGGGAATGTCTGGAACAGATAGGTTCTTGTTAGAGGATGCAATCAATCCTCACAACAATGCTCCAAAATTAAAAATTAGAAACCCCTCCCCCTAGACATGTAAACAGGTGCAGCTTGATCTCAGAAGAAAAAATAAATGAGCAGGTGTCCCAATACTTTTGTCCATAAATTGTACTAAAACTCTAAGTGCATATACAGCTCTGTAAAAAAATGAAGAAACCACTTCATATTTTGAATCAGTTTCTCTGATTTTGCTATTTATAGGTATATGTTTAGGTAAAATGAACATTGTTGTTTTATTCTATAAACTACAGACAGCATTTCTTCCAAATTCCAAATAAAAATATTGTCATTTAGAGCACTTATTTTCAGAAAATAAGAAATGGCTGAAATAACAAAAAAGATGCAGAGCTTTCAGACCTCAAATAACACAAAGAAAACAAGTTCATATTCATAAAGTTTTAAGAGATTAGAAAGCAACATTTGGTGGAATAACCCTGATTTTCAATCACAGCTTTCATGCATCTTGGCATGATCTCCTCCACCAGTCTTACACACTGCTTTTGGATAACTTTATGCCACTCCTGGTACAAAAATTTCAGCAGTTTATCTCGGTTTGATGGCATGTGATCATCCATCTTCCTCCTTCAATTTGGTAAAATCAATTTTTAAGTGCTCTCTTACTTTTTTTTCCAGAGAAGTATACTTTTATTCATGTCTTATTCATAACTAACACTCTAATCCAGAGCTATTTACAAAGTTATTCATATTACAGAGTTGGCGTATCTTAGCATAGTCACCCAGAACGGAATGTGAATTGAACCCAAGTCTCCCACATGATAGGTAGTGGTAGCTTACTGGCAGGGGGTGGTGTTATTCCCTGCGTCACACCAAATCATCATCTTAAATCATATCTATCTCATGTCTCTTTTGTTTAAGGTCTTCTATTTTATACGTTGTTGTATGTTGCTTCTTTAAAATTTATTTAAATGAATAAATACATATAAGTTTAACATGTGTTTATTTACACTTTTCCTTGTATTACTGTTTTTTTTTCTTTTACCATAATTAAGTTGTGAAGCACTTTGTGCTACATTCTATGTATTAAAAAGTGCTATATAAATAAAGTTATTCTCTTACATTGAAAACACAATGAATGATATGGGCCCTTCAGCTAAACAGTTAATAAACAATGCTTTTTAAGTTATTTAAGTATTTTTAAGGTTAATTATACCTTCACTTGAACGTTTACAAATAAATAAAAAAGTATTCATTTAAAAAGTATTATTTCTGTTGGTAACTGTCCAACGCTGCTTCTGAAGATCTGCAGGTTTTAGAGCCTGATCTAAAAATCACTATAGTGTAGAATTCAGCATTCAGATGTTCCTGAAGACTCCTGAAGAGTGATTACATTGACTCAGATCAGTTTTACTAGAACAGGGTTAAGGAACTTAACGCTGAAAGGTCACAGGCCTCCGGGAAGAAAGCTGGACCCCCTGGATTCATTTCCACTTCCACATATGTAACAGCATTCCTCTCAGTGACGTACAGATAAGCGATGATAAACGGCGATGAAAAAAAAATCAATATTAGCTGCAGTTACAGTGGATTGTCGTGGCGGATGGTCGTCTGAAAAGTTCTGTCATTCTATGGACCGCGTGCCGCATTGTGAAATGCCACGTATTCGAGTGAAACGCTCCATTTGTTCATTCAAATTCATTTCCTCCTGCCCCATCTACTAGTCTAATATCCCACGCTTATAATTCAGGCCGATTAGCTGCCAATAATAGAGGGAAATTGACATAAATACACTCTAAGTACATGGTTCATTTCAGGGGCTTGTCAAAGGAGCAGACAATGTAAACCCTATAAAAAGCTATCAATTTCACTCACTTTGCTCTGTGAAAGTGTGATCATTCTCAAACGGTGAGAGGCGAGGCCATTATTTGCGGGGGAAAAAGGGGCGATCTGGCACAGTGAGAGATGATTTATAATCGACGTGCTCGGAATGCTGAAAGTGTTTGAAAGCAACAGCTCTTATCATGCAGACAGTGGGATTGGAACAACAGGATAATGGGGATTTTAACTAAGGTTACAGGACAAAATGCTGCTCAGCTCAGTCTATAGGAAGGATAAGTTTAGCATCTAGCTTTTAGATTCACATTTCTTTAAGTGCTTTTTAAATTGTATATAAGTTTAAATTGCTCAGGTGAAGTCAATTACTTACAATAAAACTCTTTAGAGTTTCTTTAGTTGGACATGAACATTTGAACAGTTGAAGTTCCTAATCCAAAAGCAAGAGGACATAATGCTCTATACAGCTTATCTATACAGGCACATCTTAAAAATATGAAAATATTAAAAAGTTACTTTATTTCAATAATTCAGTTCAAAATGTGAAACTTATATATGATATAGATGTATTACACACAGAGTAATCAAATGTAAGCGATTAATGATTATGGAAACCCAAAAATCTGTGTCTTAAAAAATTAGAATATTATATAAGAACAACTGGTACTTTTGGCAGTGTGGGCAGTGTTCCAAATCCTGCTGGAAAATAAAATCTCCATCTCCATCTGCCAGCAGAGGAAAGAAGCATGGAATAAAACACTGCACTGATTTTGGACTTGATAAAACACAGTGGATCAACACCAGCAGATAACATGTCTCTACAAACCATCACTGATCATCAGTAAATTTTGCATTTCATTTGTAAATCAAGGGAGCAGAGTCTGGAGGAAGAGTGGAAAGGAACACAGTTCAAGCTGCTTGAGATCTAGTGTGAAGTTTCCACAATCAGTGATGGTTTGGAGAGACATGTCATCTGCTGGTGTTGATCCACTGTGTTTTATGAAGTTGATATCAAAGTAAGTGCAGTGATTTCCTGCAATCTTACAGCACTCTATGCTTCTCTCTGCTGACAACTTTTGACTTGGCACACTGCCCACACTGCCAAAAGTACTGGTTGGTCTTATATAATATTCTAATTTTCTGAGACATTGATTTTTGGGTTTTCATTGGCTGTAGGCTATAATCAACAACAATAAAATAAATAAACATTTAGATCACTCTATAGACACATAGTTTCACATTTTGAACTGAATTGTTGAAATAAAGAACATTTCAATGTTTTTTCTAACTGTCTGAGATGCACAAGTATATACAGTACCAGTCAAACAATTACACACACCTTAAATTCAGTGATTTTTCTTTTTTTTTTAATGTTCTGCATTGTACACTAAAAGTAATCATCCAAACTATGAAGAAAAACATATGCAATTATTTATTAAATGAAAAAAGTGTTCCAACCAAACCAGAATATGTTTTATATTTTTCAAAGTATGCACCTTCTTATGAGGTAGAGTAATCTGGGATGGCTTTCAGTTAACCGCTGTGCTGAACTTGTCAAGAGTTAATGTGTTTGAGAGCATTGGTTGTAGAGTTGTGAAGAGAAAAGTTTGGTGAGATACAGTGAATAGCCCTATTTGAGTAATATTCTAATCCATATTAGGGCAGGAACTACTCAACTAGGTACAAAAAACGTCAACTTTGAAAATATCCTTAAGTGTACTTAAAAAGACCATCAAAAATGTTATGATGAAGCTGGCTCTCATCAGGACCACTCCAGGAAAGCAAAACCAAAGGCCTTCAGAGTTACTAGGCTCAGAAACCACAAGTTAACAGCACTCCAGATAAGTAATGGATATGTAAATTATTCCATATGTGTTCCTTCATAGTCAAACAAAACTGTATTTAAAAAAAAAAAAAAACACGGTAAACTCGCCTCTAAACAGCAAAAGAGCTAGAGCTGCAGTTAGCGACTAATGCTAATACTTCTGAACCCAGCTTTATAACGCTGTATTTCAGTGGAGTTGCTTTACTGCTCCCTACAAACTGACTGGTAGAATTCATACATAAGATGCACTGGATTATAAGGCACACGTTTTTCTAATTTGTGGAAACATAAAAGGATTTGCCTTATATTGCAAAAAAAAAAATAAGGTACTGATGATATCTTGTGCTACTGTTGTGTAAAGATGCATTGTGTCAACAAAAAATACATACAAATAAATTTGACTTGGCTTAACTAGATTTATTGGCTGTTATCAGGAGATAATGGGTATTTTAAGAAAAAAATATATATTTCTATAATAAATTACACATTCCAGCTTTAAATGTGAAGTAAAATCTGTGATTTTTTTTTTCTTTTTTTTCATTTCTTGGAAGCTCTTTGAGATAGCTTAGCTCAATGACAAGTGGGAAAAAGGGAGTGGGAGATGAAACGTGATATTAACGGTTAATAGTAATTTTCTCTGTCGCTGGTGCTTTTGAGACATGATCACAAATCAGACATTTCAGCTGCAGTACCAGTTTTTACAATTTAATGGATTACTGCAGTTCGACAAAACAAGAACGACTTTTAATTGATTTGACATTAGAAATCAAGCTTAACATGAGCAGAGATATTAACTAATACGTTTAATTGTCACTTTTTTTTTCAGGTTGAAGCGTCCACTGAATGCGGTTATTTTGTGGTGTCGTTCCGGTTGAAGATTTTCTGACACCTTTATTTTTATGAGTGTAAATGATCTGAAGGCAATTAAAACCACGGGTCAGATTCATAAAACACATGCCTGATTTACTGGGACGTTAAGGGCACACAGCGTGACAGTAGCACATTTGCTCACCCATAAATGAGGATTACAGGCACGTTCATTAGTCTCGGAGCAGAACGTCGGCCTGGTCTGAGTGTAAAGTTCCTGGGAAGAAGCCGGCGCAGATGAAACGATTTCCTTATGATGTTTTTAAACATCACACAGGCAAGCAAGTCATCAACATTACACACACACACACCCACTCACAGCTGATTAACCTACATATTTAACTCCATGTTTGATGTGTTTGGATTGAAATACATGGTAAACATCTGAACTGCAGCTCTGAGAAGAGCTCAGCTTTCTTTAAGGGGGATTTAATAGTGTATTTATTCTAATTCTAAACTTGAGTATTATACTGAGTATCTTTGCAGTAGCATCAAACAGCTCAGCTCAGCTTAGGCAATCAAATAATAATAAAAAAACAGATATACAGGAGATTAAAGGAAGACACAGTGCTGTTCCTCTGTTATATTTTAAACAAAGTATTAAAGAGAAGAGCTGGGATTTACCATATATTTGAGATGTTTTTCTTTTGCTTTTTTCTCTTGCTTTTTTATAGTGTAAGGGGATGGTTTATCATCATCATATCAAATATTCCTAAACAGTCCACTTCATTGAACTGCATTTAAAAAACTTAGTTAAAAGGCTTAGTTAAACTCATGAAATCACAAAACTTAAACTGATGAGTTAATTTAAATGAAAAAAGTGAGTTACATTTTTTTGTACAGTGCATTACGTACTACTGTTGTCTATTGCACCCATCAGCACCTTTTTGGACCAACTGGGGGCCCTTCTTTTTAATCTTTTGATTGACTATCGTATTTTTTAACCAAAAGTTGCACTTAAAATCCTTTAATTTTCCTATAAATCATCAGTGTGCCTTATAATCCAGTATGAATCTAGTATGAATTCTACCAGTCAGGTTGTAAGGAGCAGTAAAGCCACTCTGCTGAAGTGCAGCATTATAAAAGAGTTTCAGTAAAGTTTCTCCAGCACCAAGGCTGGAGCAGTAATAGCATTAGCTGCTGAAAGCAGCGCTAGCTCTTTCACTGTTCAGAGGTGAGTATATCGGACTGTAGGCTGCTTGTTTACTGTGTTAAAACAAGCTATGTAGGATGAACCGCTAGCTGATAACGCCCTGGCCCTTGTTTTCTTATAATACAGTGTGCCTTATAGTGCGAAAAATATGGTATATAGCCTAAAAAATAGTGCACTGGTGTAAGAGAGACTGGAATACTGGCGTTTTTAAATAGAACGTATTTACTCTGCTGCACATTTTGCAAGGTATAGTACGACTACGTGCCGAGTTTTATGAATCTGGTCTTCAGAGCAGTGATTGAAGTAGTTTTGTGTGAGTTTACTAACTAACCTGCTTAGACCTTTAACTCAACTGAACCCACTACGCCTCTCTGTGTTCTTACTCAAAGATATTTGATCTAGTAGCTGCTGCTCCTCGTCCGCGTTTTAAATTGTGTAAATAAGTCTAAAGCTGCTTCTTGTGAAGTGAAAAAGCCCATTTTCTGCTCATCCAGATATATAGAGAGACAGTTTACTGGTTCAGCATGACCAAGGCTGAGTAAAAAAAAAAAGAAAAAAAAAATCAATGGCAGCTTCACCTCGGGCTAGAGTTCGTTGTTGTGATAAAAATTCAGTTTATTGAGCACTCTGATCCTTCAGAAAGTAAACAAAACGCCAAATACATAAAGTATAGGCCTCAGTGTCGTGCTCTGCTTTGACGGGCAGCGCAGCCGCTAGCCCTCAGCATGCCGGACGTTGCCGTGCATCAGCTCCGTCTTTGAGAGGAGATGGAGGACACCAGTGCTGAGCAGCTTTAATGGGCACCAGTGAGACTTCGATACATCCATCACTTCACCTTAACTGGAAATTATAACCACCCACACTGCCCAACAGCCGCAAAGCTGCACTAAAAAAGAAAAAAAAAAAAGCAGAGGTGAGAGAAAAAAAACACAGGCCAAAGGAAACTCAGTGAGTTGTCCTGCAGGTAGCATTGAGCTGGTTGGGTTGTTGCATTTTGAGGCTCATCAACGCTTGTTAAGCGTAAGTAAAATATTAACAAAGCATTGTGTTTTTTTATTATCGGTTGGTTTTTGGCAGCAGGTCGAGGCTAACGTTCTCCTTGCAGAAGCAGCTCAGAGCCACTCATTTGTCATAAGGACAGAGCGGTAATAATGAGAGGCCCTGAGGATCTGTTGGTTTTCTGGGACAGGACACTACGAGAGTGACCCCAGCGCAGAGTCTGCTCACTTAAACACTTCCTGCCCTTATTTTCAAATAAGCACTGTTCAAACTCCACTGACCGCAATGGAGAACACTTCAACATTTTCAGCAACTTTAGACCAGCTTATAATACTACTTATAATACTGACACGCAACTTTAGGTAGAGCATGTTTAAAATGCTCTAACAATCAGCTCTACCTGCGATCTCCAGCCTCTGGGCTACGATACCCAGAATGCACCACACCCTGATGTCACTACCTCAATCGATCACATGACACTGGTGATTGACCTACTGGTAGTGCTGTGTGCAGAGTATTGATTTCACCTGTACACCTCACTATATATACACCTTTGCTCCACACACACCTCGCCGAGTATTGTGTGGTTTACCACTCCACAAAGTGTTCTTCCATAGCCTGTGTTAACTCTCTTGACTCAGACATTATTATTTATTATCAGCTTTTCCAACCCTGATTTCTTGACCAGCCCTCTAATATATCTTGGCTGATCATAGTATGCTTGTTGTATGTTTGCTGCCCTCTTGCTGCTGTTTACTGGTGTTGGCCCTGCTTGTTTTGACTACTCTTTTGCTACCTATTTTATTTAATTTAATACAACTTTATTGCATCTGTTAGTGTTCCTTTACAAACACCCAGCACTTTGCTTTCTCTGCAAATTAAGTCCAATGAATATTTGCACATTTTATAGTACACTACATGTTTAAACTGTAGCTGATCTTAATATATTACCTGTAATTACATTATATCAATGTGCATGTTCACGCTGTAAAAGTGCGCCAGCAGCTCATTTAAGAAAACAATTTAAGCAATGTTATTTTATTCTTTACTCTGTTTATTGCTAAGATAAAAGTCAGGTTTGATTGATGCAGCACATCGGTGTGTGTGTTTTTAACAAGCGGGGTGTACACGTGTACATGGCTAAGATAGTATTGGGTATTGGTTTTAATCAGTCAGTGGCGCACCTGTATTTCCCAGCACCAAAATAGAAACACCTTACTTTCAGATCATCCCACCCATCAGAGTAGATATATTTCTAAACTCCGACGCTCCAACGGGTGGAAGATAGAAACAAGCATCGCGGCGCGCCTTGCACAGGTTTCCCCATGCCTAGTGTCTATGTTAGCAAAAAGCAATTAATGAATGTTCCTGAAAATAGTGCCACATTAATAATCGTGTCGTATAACATCATTACGTGAAGTCAAATATCAATATTTTGAAATATTAAAAACTTACCCAAATTGACTCACTAAAGCCAGAGTACACCTGCAGTGAAGAATACTGTTTGTCGCATTCTGCGAAACTGAAAATCCATAATTTTATCCTCTTCAATAACACAGATGCTGTGAAGTATCTGAGAAATGTATTGCAGTATATTACATAATCACAGTATTCTGATATAATTTTTATTTTGGGCAAAATATTGCGATTCCCATCTCTATTTTGGTGATGGATGTAAAACATTTAAAGACAAATATTTAATAGACGAATAGCAGATACTCTGTTTATGGAACCCTTTCTATTCTCTGGAAAAATAAATGAGTAGCAAAGCCAGTATAATGTTAGTATAACAGAAAATCATATACAGCACTACAGAACAGTTTTATTGTGCTCATAATTTGTGGTTCCTAATCCTGAACCCTGACTCTGCACATTTTAGTGATTTTCTGCTGTAACACACTCAGAAAAACTTAAAGCCGAAATGGCTTTTTAATTAGCTGATTAGCTGAATCAGTAAAAAAAAAATCTCCAGGACAATGGCTGAGAATCACTGATATGTGCTATTTTTCTTCTTTCATTTATTTTAATGAAATGACAATAAACAACTATTTATCTTGGTGAAAGAAATAAGTAATTATTTTTTGGTTATTATTATTATATAATATTTATATATTTTTTAAATACAATGCTAACTTTAAGTATTTAGGTAATCACACATACCAGGCCACCAAACATTCAGTCAACATACTGTCAGTTCAGATCGTTTTAGTCTTTAGAGAAACTGTTAGTGTGGATGGTGTGTGGGCTGATTAAACAAGAAAGGTGATGCTTTATAGCATGAAAAAAAATCTATAATTAGCATATGGCAGGTACCTTTTTTATTGATTTTCTCTCCTCTTAGATCCATTTAACTGTGTTTCGCACAAATAGGCTACACTTTGGCACCGCTCCCAGGAATATGAACATCTGCTCAAGTATATTCAACCCATTAGAAAACGTTCAATATTTTTTATTCACGGTGTCAGTGAAGTGCTGCTTTCTTTGCACTCTCATTTTCAGCCAACTTCACAGCCTGTGGGTTAGCTTAGACTTCCCTGTAATAGAGTCAGCAGAAATGGCTGTATATTAAAGAAATGCATGGACTCTTCAGAAGATGTTATTCAAGTCTGGCTCTCAGTTTCTTTTTCGACAAGTGTTTAACTCCTGGTTAGGTCTGTGCAGCAAATTGAATATGTTTGGGAATTGATGATCCTGAGAGAGGGCAGAACTTTGATAGACAGAAAATAGATCTTGAAAAGTTTGGGACAAGCTGGGACAAGGAAGAGATAAGCATGGGACTCTGGGTTGTAAACATTTAGGGCCCTATTTTAGCGATCTTTAGCGCACTGGTCAATTGCTCGTCATGCTGATTGCTGATTTTAAGGGCGTGTCGGTGTGTCTTTGGTATTGTAATGGTGCAAAATCAGACGTACTGATACTCATAAATAACTATTGATGTGTTCTGGGCGTAATGTGAAATAAACCAATTAGTGTGCCAGTAGTCATTCCCTTTAAGAGTCAGGTGTGCTCAGACTTTGGCGCAATGCTTTTGCGCATCTCAGCAGAGGATGCTGACCTGTGAGTTCAGCTCATTTAAAGGTCTCAATCCGATAAATTCCATTTTTTCCATTCTTGTTCTTTGTGAAATACTATAGGTCTCTCTGAGTTGAATATGATGCTGCACATGAAACTGTTTCTCAGCCTCCCTTGTCTGCAGTAGCCAGTCAAAGAAAATCAAGTTATCAAAATCAAAATACAAGTTGTTTAGAGAGACGTTATGGTGTCTACGTCAGCCAGTGACTTCAACAGCTCTGTTTACAGCTTCTGTTTACAGCAGCTAGTTAGTGTTAGCTATCTTGTGTAAGTAACTCTAGGTTTAAAATGAGATCTCCGGTTGATTCTGCGTTTTACACAGACCTTAAATATAAACTAGGGAAGCACGGTTTGACAAGGCAGCTTAACTCGACACAACATGGGTAAAAGCGGGCGCTGTTCCCATTGGATCTTGTGATATAGAGCGAGATCTGGAGTTTCACCATGGTGAAACTGCCCAAGCACCGAATCACCAAGTCGAAGGTAAGAGTTTAGTAGTACGATAGTAACGAGCATCATGACGTACCTTGCGCAGGGTGTACGATATGGCCCATGGGATTAAGGTGGGCTGTTACGTTGGGGTCCATTTGTGAAGCTGAACTAAACACATTATTTAATAATGGTCACACTTATTTATTATTTGTTAGCCTGTTCAGTTTGTCTGAAAGCTCATTCTCAGCACAGTTAGCTCAACATAATTGAGGGCAACAGAACTGTTTGTTCAAAGGACTTAATGACACTAGGATTTGCTGATGGTTACCAGCCTGATTTCTAACATGGTGTTAGCAAGGCCAAGCTAGCCAGAGTGGCTATGCTATGCTATGGTAGCTAGGGATGCATTGAATATTTAGCACATGAAAATATTTAGCTGAAATTCTGTGTTTATTTATACTGAAAGTATTTTTATTTTATTTTAGTGTTTGCTCTAACGGAGGATATAACACTCTGCCCAGTCCGGAAGAGCTGTCATACGCCAAGTTTAAGTTAATTTTTAGACTCTGCTTACACCAATATCACACAATTATTAGTACTACCATTTTAAAAACTGGTTGTTTTCTAGCTGAAAGAAATTAGTTGAGGCTAAGATGATAACATTAGCAAGCTGAGCTAATTTAGCCTTTCTGCATTTCTCTGTATAAATTTAATTTGCTTGGTTTGCTTCCCAGGGGGAGTCTTTCTGTGTGTTTCCTCCCACAGTCAAAAACATGTCGTTCAGGCGTTCGGAATTGATCCTATGTGTGACTGTGTAGATTAGCTCCCTGTCAAAGGTGTATCCTGCCTTCTGTCTGGTGGCTACTGGGATTGGTTCTGGTTTCCACCTCAATATAGAATGAATTAAGCAGGTTTGACGATAAATGAATGATATAAATAGCAGTGCTGAGGTAAATTTATAATTAGAATAGCACTACTGAGGTGGATTTACGACTAAAATAGGACTGTAAATCTATGCATATTAACATGCAAAGTAAATATTAAAAAAAATGTATAGTTTGGTAATGAATTTCTCTCTAAAAAGGATGACAAAATATTTAAGTTAAGTTATTTTATTCATTCAGAGGTGGAAAAAGTGGCGAGATCAATGAAAACCTGCATAATTTAAGCCTTTTGAAACATGTTCCTTTTTGAAAAGTTTTGCACAATTGTTTTTATCTCAGTACATCTCTAGCTCTAGTTGCAAAGCAGGACAGCACATATAGCCAGTGTGTTAGCAGTGCTTTCTGATGCTGGACGAAGCCTGGTTCTTGCTTCATTTTAAAAGTCAAATTCAAGGCTTTTTAAGACCTTTTTAAGACCTCAACAAATATAATTCAATGCCCAAAAAATTAGTCGTAACTAAGAAGAAAATAATTTAAATCTTAACGTTTACCATTTGTTATAAATTTTTCACATTTTTCAATTTTTTTTTTTCAGATTGCAGAACATGTTAGCATCTAAGCTAGCTCACTGCTAATGTTAGCTACCTCTCCGCTTACTCTAGTTTTCTCCCCGGGAATGTAGCTAACCCGCCGCTAACATGTATGGTAGCTAGCTCGCCGCTAATGTTAACTAGCTCTACTCTAACCTTATTTCTCTCTCTGATAACTCACCGCTAACGTTAGTATGTGCTTTTCCACCGCAATTAAACATACAGTCTAAAAAATGTATACCTACAGCAAATTTACAGTAAATTTAAGATAATTTAAGACCCTAAATTATCCAAAATTTAATTTAAGACATTTTATAACTTATTTATAAGGACGCATGGAAACCCTTCTATAGCTATGGTAAAAGCTCACAAATCTCCATTTCAAAATTAGTTAGTATGTTTCAATAAGCATGTTAGCATAATCTGTGAATTTAGAGCAGGAGGAGATATAAATAAAAAAAACGATATTCACAGAAAGCAAAGAAAGCTGCAACGTAGCCTTTGTTACCATTAGGCCATTGTGTACAGTTTTGCGATTAAGAATTAACCTTTAAAAGTTTCTAAACATCAAGTGTACTACATCTGATTTGACTCACCGTCCACACAGGAGGGCTTATTTCTTGTTGTTCCAGCCACTTTCCCCGGTAAACAGGAACACTTGACGGTCTGGGATCGCTCTTCAATCTTGTTTTTGTTGCAGCATCTGTGCGCAGCGATCACTTCACATGTCCCTCCTTCTGTCAAAAGAAAGAGCAATCAATAAAAGCATCGAATTCCAGAGGTGGCCCGTCTCTTCTGCCCGACGTTCCTCGTGCAGGATCCGCGGCTAGCTTCCAGTGCTAAAGTGCCTTATTGGGTATTCATATCATTAGTTTGCAGGTCATAAATGAAGCAGCGACGGCAGTAAAAAAAGTGTGAAGTCCTCAAAGCGCAGCGATTCCAGTCTGGAAGCTTCAGTTATGTTGATTAGTGTTTGTCCCCTGCGGCTAGCACAGGGCCACGGCACTAAGTAAGAAAGATGCAGTGTGTGGAGAAGCCTGCGAGGAGGCTGCTGCGTGTGTGTAAAAGCACATTAATGAGGAGGGAAGTGGAGTGAGAGCGAACATGGGAAAGACAGAGGCCCTGCAGTCACACACTGCGAGTGAGTGATTACCAGACGTTCTGGAACGCCAGCCCCGGAGAACACAGAAACACACACACATACAGAAAGAAGAATCTAGAGTTGAGGAACAACACTTAAAACAGCAGCACAGCAGACTAAACATCAAATACATGTGAACTCAATTAGCCATGTCGATATTAATGGCGTAACTGAATCTACTATTTTGACAATCCTCATTTAACTCAGTCGATAGAGATAATGTAATGGAATCTGTGTTGAACCCCATGTTGACAATTAATCCTCAATTAAGGCTGTCGATATTGATTACATAACTGAATCTAATACACTCACTGAAAAAAAAAAAAAAAAAAAAAAAAAGCTCAGCACTGCAGTAACTCCGACATTGTAATGAGTGTGTTAGTGTGTGTTGTGCTGGTACTATATAGAGTGGATCAGGCACAGCAGTGCTGCTGGGGTTTTTAAACACTCTGCCCTCTCACTACTGTCTACTAATATTAGAGTCAGCTTAGCACTGAAGTGTACTAAATAATTGTAAAAATATGATTAAACTTGAACTTGAAAATAAATATGTATAAACAAGGCAAAAGATAAACTTATTCACTAACCAGAGTCACAAGCTTCCCATACCATATCTCTGCCTGTCTGCATGCTTTTATACAGCTGTGGCCATGGAATTGATTGTAACACCTGAATTTCTTGTTTCAGTTTCTGAATCAGTTTCTCTGATTTTGCTATTCATAGGTATATGTTTGAGTGAAATGAAATTGTTGTTTTATTTTATAAGCTATGCACAATGTTTCTCCCAAATTCCAAATATAAAATATTGTCACTATAGCATTTCTTTGCAGAAAATGAAGAATGAACTGAAATAATAAAAAAAGATGCAGAGCTTTCAGACCTCAAATAATGCAAAGAAAACAAGTTCATATTCATAAAGTTCAGTAATCCATATTTGGTGGGTTTTTAATCACAGTTTTCATGCATCTTGTTCTCCTCATCCAGTCTTACACACTGCTTTTGAATAACTTTATGCCACTCCTAGTGCAAAAGTGTAAAACAAAAGAAACTCATCATTTTTAAGTGGTCTAATTTTTTTCCAGAGCTGTATATTACATTTCTTTTGTTTTGTAACATATTGAACTGTAATTCCCATATCACCAGGTTCTTTAATACACAGCCCTATTTAACAATATTTAGAACTGTACATTTATTTCAACCACAAATACATAAAATACAAATAAAAAGCAGTGCTTCTAACATGTAACATTTGTCTTTTATTTCATTAAAAACAGTATGAACCTGAAATTTCATGTTTTTTAATGGCTGGTCAACCTACTTTTTTTTTTATAAATATGCATCCATTCCAACAAATTCCAATAAAAGTTTTTTACAGCAACAAAAGGCTGGAAAAGTAAGTGATACTAATAAAGAACCGCCGCAGAAGAAGTAATTTGTACTTAACTCACATAACTGTGTATAAAAAGAGCCTTTTAGAGAGGCAGAGTCTCTCAGAAGCATATATGAGCAGAAGTTCACCAATCTGCAAAAAACTGTCTCTAAAATTGGCGGTAAAGTTTCAAAAAAGGTTATTTAATGTACACCAGTACATCTATCTATGTTAAGTTCAGTCAGTGACACATGTGTGTTTTCTGTTCTGTCTTTTTAAGGTTCATTTCAGTCAGTGACGTACCTAAGTTTTCAGTACCTGAACACACGTCATTTCGAGACCATCATGCCCATCTGCGTGGATATTTTCATGAGCTCCGTTGCTATTTAAACAATGCAAGTGGAAGGCGTGAAAAAAGCTACTGTTGTTGGGGTGTAAGATAGCAATGAGCAGCTTGACGCACCTTGCGCAGAGTGTGTAACGTAAAAGGCAGATGGTCAATATTGTTATGCTGGTGATCTTTGGGCCCTCAGGCAGCACTGTATTAAAATGCAGGGATTCTGTATTGTTCTGAAATCATGTGAGTGGAACATTTTATGTTATTCACTTTTTATTGATTGTGATTTACAATAACTTAACTTAGTATTCTACAAAGTTAAAGGCGTAAAGTTTCCAATAGTTTCCAATAACGTCTCACACTTCCACCTACCACTGACTCCCAGTGGAGAGACCTGAGGTCAACCTACCCCAGATCTGGAGCTCATTTTTTAGGAGGCTGGATTTAAATGTAAAACAGGTTTTCGATGAAGAAGAAAAACACATCTACGCTGCAATAAGACTCAACAATAGCACACCTGTGATCCTGTAGTCCTCAGGTGCTCATGCCTGCAGGAAGCACAGGGCTGTAGGGTGTCCCATTTCTCATTCTGCCAATCTGAGGGGTTTGTAGGAGTGCCCTCTATGAGCGCTTATTAAGCCCCTCAGAGAGCGCTGCTATAAAGCAGACTCAACAGTGTCCCATTACCCAAAATTCCCTTTAACTGCAGCTGGGACCAATTTAAGCACGTGGGGGCTGTGTGAGCATAACGGCAGAGAAGAATCAATGTAAGAAGTTAGAGTTTATTTAAAGCATTTCTTGTAAAACAATTCAGATAAATGTGCTCTAAATACCTACTATTACCACAACTTATAATAATAATTATATTAATAATAATAGCAATTTAAAACTGAGATATTTTTAGATTTGTGAATGAAAGGTGCATATGTTGCTGCGTACCGACATGTAAGTGTTTCATACCAAGTACATTTCTTTAGTTTGTTTTAGTTTAAATATATATATATATATATATATACGTATATACAGTGAGTCATGATCATTCTATACTTTTAATGGTAGATGTATTCCTACATGGAGAGACAGAATATTAAAAAGAAAATCCAAAAAATAAATCTAAGGAATATATATTAATTGATTTGTATTTCATGGAGTGAAATAAGTATTTGATCCCTTAGCATTCATTAGCAGTTCTGGCTTTTACAGACCAGTTAGACACTCCCAATCAACTTGTTACCTGACCTGAAGCCACCTGTTCTCACTAATCACTTGTGTGAAAAACACCTGTCCACAGAATCAGACAGATCACACAGATTTCAAGTCTCCAACATGGGTAAAACCAAAGAGCTGTCACAGGACCTCAGAGTCAGAATTGTTGACCTTCACAAAGCTGGAATGGGCTACAAAAAGATTAGTAAGGTGTTGGATGTGAAAGTAACAACTATTGGTGCAATTATCAGAAAGTTTAAAGAGTATAACATGACAATCAACAGACCTCGGCCCGGTGCTCCAAAGAAGATTTCGCCTCGTGGGGTGGCAATGATGCTGAGAACGGTCAGAAATCGTCCTGCAACCACTCGGCAGGAGTTAGCAAATGACCTGAAGGCAGCTGGGACCACAGTTTGCAAGGAAACAATTGGCAACACTTTGCGCAACAATGGATTCACATCCTGCAGTGCCCGAAAGGTACCCCTGCTGAAGAGAGCACATGTGGAGGCGCGCCTCAAGTATGCCAATGATCATTTGAAAGATGAACCAAGTTATTGGGAGAAGGTTTTGTGGTCAGACGAGACCAAAATTGAACTTTTTGGCCTCAACTCCACCCGCCATGTGTGGAGGAAGAAAAATGCTGCCTATTACCCCAAGAACACTGTGCCCACCGTCAAGCATGGAGGTGGAAGCATAATGTTTTGGGGGTGTTTCTCTGCCAAGGGTACAGGGCTACTTCACCGCATCACTGGGAAGATGGATGGAGCCATGTACCGCACAATCCTGAGGGACAACCTCCTCCCCTCTGCCAGGGATCTGAAAATTGGCCGTGGTTGGGTCTTCCAACATGATAACGACCCTAAACATACAGCAAAGGCAACAAAGGATTGGCTCAAGAAAAATCACATTAAGGTCATGGAGTGGCCCAGCCAGTCGCCAGACCTCAATCCGATCGAAAATCTATGGAGGGAGCTGAAGGTCAGAGTTGCCAAGCGACAGCCCACCAACCTTCATGATTTAGAGAGGATCTGCAAAGAAGAGTGGGCCAAAATTCCCCCTGGTGTGTGTGCTAAACTTGTGGTTAACTACAACAAACGACTCACCGCTGTGCTTGCAAACAAAGGCTTTGCCACTAAGTATTGAGTGTGTTTGGCAAGAGGGATCAAATACTTATTTTCCTCATTGAAATACAAATTAATTAAAATATATTCTTTAAAATTATATTCTGGATTTTTGTCTTGATATTCTGTCTCTCCATGTTAGAATATATCTACCATTAAAAGTGCAGAAGGATAGTGTCTTTATTAGTGGGCAAACAAAGAAAATCAGCAAGGGATCAAATACTTCTTGGACTCACTGTATATACACACACACACACACATTTTTGTGTTTGTTAATTTTGTTTTATTTTAAAGATTTTTCAATTCATATTTTTACCTTTATTTTTTAGTTTTTTTTATATACAATTTTGTCTTTATATAGTATAATGTTTCAAATATACATTTTGTGTTTAAGTTTTTTTTTTTCAAATTGTGCCTTTGTTTTTACTATTGTAGTTTTGTTTTTTAATGGAAAATTTTAACATTTTTAGTTCGTTTTTATCTTCTGTATTTAATTTTTTTTAACATTCCTTTTTATATTTGTAATGATTTTTTCAAATGTACATTTTTGTCTTTGTAAGTTTGCTTTTACATTTTATAATATTATTATTTCAATCTACATTTATTGTCTGTCATTTTTTAAACTTTTTATTTTGTTATTTAAATTGGCCACTTTTGTATTTTTACATTTGTTTAACCTTTTGTTTTATGTACATTTTAAATACATTTCTCTGTTAATTCGTTTTCACTTTTTTGCCTTCCTTTTCATAATATTACTTTTTAAATATTCACACTGTGTCTAAGTAGTTTTTTTTTTGTAACTTTATTTTGTTTAAAATTATTTTATTTTACTATTGTAGTTTAGTTTTTTTAATGGATTATTTTGACCTTTTTTAATTTGTTTTTTATCTTCTGTATTTACTTTTTTTAAATATTCATTTTAATATTAGTAATTATTTTTTTATTTAGTTTTTATGTGTTTTGGTTTTTTTTACTATACATATTTTTGTCTTGGCAAATTTTATAACTATTGTAATTTTTTCAATTGTGCATTTTTGTCTTTGTAAATGTAGTGTGGCTTGATAAATTAAGATTTTTTTAAATGTACAATTTTTCGTGCTTAAGTTAACTTTGTTTTTTTAATGTACATTTTTTTGTCTCAGCAAATTAGTTTTATTTAGTTATTTTGTTTCCTTAAATATGTATTGATTTTGCCGTCCGGTCATCGATACCCACTGGCAGCGATATGCTGTGTGTGTGTGTGTGTGAGAGAGAGCAAATGCAGAGAAAGCTGGAGAGTATCAGATCAGATAGAATGACTCATGATCCAGAAGGCGAGTGATTGCTCACTCATCTGGAGACTTAATACCTCCTGTAAGGTTAATGGCGAGACAAACAATTAAACATAAAAGCTGGGATATCTGTGAGCGTGAAGAGACGCGGGAGAGCCATTAGCAGAGTCTCGGCTGGGTTTGCGGCGCCCGGCTGTGGGAGTGCCCCGGGTTTGTGTGTCTGGCAGCAGGTTTGGCTAACGACAGCGAGACATTGAATAATGCAGGCAGCGGGAGCGGGAGAGACGCCGAGGACCGAGCGCCGTGTTCAACAGCCTGTGTTTGCTCTCCATTAATTATGAACCACTCCGAGCTCCGGTGGGGCTTCAGACGGAATGCACAGGGGTTTATTTTCTTTAATGTGTAGTCTTAATTACATAAGACAGACCCAGTTTCCACTTTGATCTAAGAAAAAGAATAAAAAAGGAGTGTGGGAAAAAAACACAACACCACCCCCCTGAAAATATCTCGACAAAAATACCCACACGCTTCACTCAGAGTAAACAGAGGAGAGGAAATTCTCGTCTGGGGCTTTGAATCGAAGAGGAGAAAGTGAGGGAAATAATAAGCATTGTTAAACGTACTTTTAGAAATCAATAAAAATGTAGGGGGTTATGAATATTTAAAAAGGTGACAGTGGACATCTCAGAGTCATGTAGGGGAGTGATTGCTTTTCATATCCTTTCACTTTACGTGACTGAGGGAGAGATGATTGCCGAACTCCGGGGGCCGTCGCTGCGCCCCGCCTGCACCCCGCCTGCACCCCGCCTGCGCCCCTTCTTAATCAGTGCTTACACACAGAGTCAAGTGTTTAAAACTGCACCACTATTTCCATTAGCTTCACAGGGCCTGAGAGCAACAGCGACCCGGGAGGTCAGCTCCTCTCATTTCCTGCTCTGAGGCCAGAGATATACTTGCTGTTCGGCCATCTTTGGCGTTCGCATAGTAAACCAGCTGTGGTGTAAACTGAACTGTCCGCATACTTAAGCAATAACACACTTGAGGTTCCTGCTATAAATTTCTTGATGAACGGACCAATAGAAACTCTTCGAAATTACCTGAAATAAACTATTTTTACATTGACTTCCATTGAAAGTTTACAAGGTTTTTTCTCTCTCCTGTAAAGTTTCAGTTTTGGAGATAAGTGTTTTTCATTGGACAGCGATGATATACACATTTAAGCTTTGATTTTAATAATAACAACTCTAAACCTGATATTAGAGGCTGATAATTTGTGTAATAATGAGTATTTTTGAATAATTGCCTACATGAGACACTTCTTACTGGAGGCTTTCATTAGAGGTGCCTACCATTTGGGTGCAGTCATGACGACAGGGGGGATTCATAGAGTGAATTTTGTGCAAAAAGATCAAATCTGCAATCAAAATTGTAAACCCATACATCACATCCCCCAGTGCCCCACCCAAACTACCCCTTTTTTCAAATTTAAGCTGAGGGTGGAGTCTTTTAAGCACTGTCAGCTCTTGTCAGCAGAGCTTCAGACACTACGTTCTTATGTTCTTATTTTCTTCCACCCTGGATTAACACCCAGGTACAGATCACAACAACATGCCAACATTGTGCTGCTGCCCTGGAAACAGGCAAGCTGGCTATTTTTCTATTGAACAAGTAATCACTGACCTTCAGTAAGGTTGCTAACCACAGCTAGATAATTTATCACCACCACTAGCGTAGTAGGGACAAGTTTAATAAAATTGCTATTTGTCCACTGCCACGCACCATAATTACAGTTTGAGTACATGTTCATGGTGATCCACGTAAACTCAACGTTCAAGCGAGTGGAAATGGAGAAGCTACTGAACGCGATGTCACGTGACTGAGAAAGCCTCACCAGTGAAAAACTCACTGGTCTTCCTGTTTTTTCAATCACAGTCCGGATGCAAGAGGTTTATCACAGAGTAGAAGTGTGAAATATTTTTCACAGACATCCCTCTGAGAAACTAATCTTGTCCAGATTTGGCTTTTGTTTTTGGGGATAAGAGACAGTGTGAAGGATGTGATTGGGCAGTTATTCCAAGATGACAAGGTGGATGTGGATGTCTTAAACATCACCTCACGTAAAGAAAACTGTATAAAAAGTACAAAAATTACTTTTTAATGGAGGTTTACATTAATCTTAATGTGTAATAATGTAAAAAAAAATTTGTATTGTTACAAAGTGTTTATATATAAAAGAAAATTGAACATTGACCACACCATCAGCCTAACAGTGGACAGGCATGTGGGAGTGTGTTTGTCTCCGGTTGTGTGTGCATTTATTCCAGCTCTTCTTGGAGACTGACAGGTTTCTCTAGGGCAGCTGAGTAGAGCTTTGTTCTTTGTCTTCTTTTCCCCTTTTCGTCATTCAGACTTTCTTTCCCAGCGAGACGGCCTCAACATCACAGTGTGCAAACAGCACGCCCGTGGATTACTATGCTCCTCCATCCTCTCTCCTCTGACATCTGTGTTCACACATATGAGCCACACATCACAAGAAACGCAGACGTCTTGTTTGGAGGATGAGGTTTTCCTTCAGAATCCAATTTACTATTTGAACTCCACTCACTGAGCAATTTACAATGAACCTCTATTTCATGAAATTGGGTGGCAGGAGTAAAATGCATGCAGTTATATGTAGATATGGGCCAGCAGCTTCAGGTTTTCTTCACGTCAACCATTTGAGAGACGGAAAAGGTTATTGCTTGTGCCAGAAGGGCTTCTTTGAAAGTTTCTAGAACTGCTGATCTCTTGGGATTTTCAGCACAACCATCTATAGAGTTCACTCAGAATACAACAACAAAGAGAAACATCCAGTGAGTGGCAATTCTGCAGACAGAAACTCCTTACTGATGAGAAAAGTCAATAGAGAATGGCTAGACTGGTTGGAGCTGACAGAAAGGCTACTGTAACTCTGATAAGTGCTCTGTACAATTGTGACTAGAAGAAAAGCATCTCATAATGCAACACATGTCCAATCTTGAGGCAGATGGGTGGGCTGTTACAGTAAAAGGCTGTGTCGGGTTCCACTTCTTTTAAACACGAGGAAACCACATCCACATGGTTGGGCACTTGCTTGTAGAAATGTCGAAAACTGTTCACCTCAGTTCAGCACAGTTTTGCGCTGATATTTCCTTTTACAGCTGAATTCATGCTTTTACTTGCCCCAAAAACTCTCTTATTTACCTTTAAAAAAGCTATTTAAGGGGCGAGAGTGGTCAAGCGGTCTAAAGCACTGCTACTATGAGCGGGAGGTCGCAGGTTCGAACCCCCGCTCATGCAGCTTTGCCATCAAGCTGCCGGCTCTCAGAGGGAGCACAATTGGCCCTGCTTCCGCCACATCACTACAGGGTGATGTCAATCAGCACAGGGCGTCTGTGAGCTGATGTTTCGGAAACGAGTCGCTGCACTGTCCTCCAAGTGCGCTGGCTACTCGGCAATGCTGCATCAGCATCAGCGGTGGCTGGCTTCACATGTATCAAAGGAAGCATGTGTTAGTCTTTACCCTCCTGGTGTGTTGGGGCATTACTAGTGATAGGGGGAGTCCTAATGAGTGGGTGGGGTAATTGGCTCTGCTAAATTGGGGAGAAATGGGAAAAAATTGAAATAAAATGATAAAAAAAAGCAATTAAAGGGTCGATTACTGTTGTTTTGCTGTTTTCCTTGGGTTTTGAGTGCTCATCGCTGACTCAGCTCTTGATCAGTACGGACATGAGACAGTGTGCGGGTGGGGGAGGGGCTGGTGATGTCATTAGCCCTGCATTGTTTAATATCGCGATATATATCATTGAAAAAATTACTTTTACAATGTAAATGTTTTCCAATATCGTGTAGCCCTAGTACATGTTTAGGTAAAGGCACGAGGTAGGCACACCACTGTATACTGACCCCCATTGAATTCAATTGTTGGATAACTGGATAAAGGTGGAAAAAACTATTTATCGGGGCAAATTATGCCCCGTGTCACCCAGTCTGAAGGGAGTTTGGACAAACTGTTAAGGTTTCTGGATCTCGGAATGCTGTGGGAGAACGGAGGTGTGCTATTCATCAAAGGTAAGTACTTTTTATCATGTTTTACTACACCAAAAGTCCATTTTACACCGGAGATTTCCTTTAAACCATGCTCTTCTACAAACCAAACAATGTCATGTATAGGAAGACACAACCCATGTACTCTTTAGGGCACTCATTAAAAACTGCAGTGTGAAACCGAAACTAACCGGACTAAATGTATACATTGCAACACCGACATGAACCTTGGTTTGAACTTGTTTTGTGAAAACATTCCTTCCTTTGGATTCATTAGATAAAGAGTTGGCAGTATAACAAATATGTAACATCAATTAGAACAGATTATCATGAGGGCTGGTGCAGTTACATTGTAATAGTTTATTGTAAATCTAAATACTTGTAGTTTATACACCATAGCTCTAGTATAAGGTATGGTATAAATGGAATAAGTTGAAAGCAATTTAGGTAGGAAGATATGATTGCAATTAAAGAGTGCAACATGGCGAATTCATTTCACCAGTCAGTCAAATTACTTCAAGACTGCAATGTTAAAAAAAATAAATGAAAAATACTGTATATTTAGATATTGCAGCTTCACGGTTAATGAGACGGGGTCACACTCCTGCATATCAGCTTCATTAGTAATAGAGAGAACCAAAACTATTGCCACTGCAAATGAAAATGAAAATTCTCTTCTAAAACTTGTGATTCCATCAGTGGAGACTCTTATCCACTCTCCACCACAATATCATGAAGGTAAAAAACACTCATATAACATAACCACTCATGACCTTCCACAAATCAACATATAACTCCTTTAAATAGTCCAAACTAAATAAAATCGCGAGAAGATTGTGCTGCTTGGAGTTTTTTCTTGAGCTCCTAATTTCTCCCAACACAGAAAGTTTATTCTAAGCATTTTAGTATAGAGACAAGTTTTTTTGTCATATAACCTAATAATATCAGGGTTCCTAATTTTTTTTAATTAATACATTTCCATGATTTTTTATTGTCTTTTCCATGCTTTTAAGGCAAATGTTCATGACCATACGATTTTTTTATTTTTATGACCACAATATCTGTGCAGACACAGGCAATAACCACAAAACGCAACTAAAACTATAATCAAAATCTTACACAATCTTTAATAATAAAATGTATGTCGGATCCTGAGAGCTCCATTGTGTAGGGTTAAATTACTGAATTAACTCTGAGCTGACGTATTTGTTTGCTCAAAATAGATTTTCTCCATCAATAAATGGAAACATAAGATTTGTAGACCTAATTTCCAGGACTTTTCCAAAACTTTTGGGGTATTTTTATTTTTCCAAAATTTATCCAGGCCTGGAAATTGCTATTTTTATATTCCATAACTTTTCCCGGTTTTTCATGACCGTATTAACCATGTATTGTGTTTTTTTTTATTTAAAATTATTTGTTTACTTTGTGACGGCTATTACAATTAAGAGTAAATATATGTTTTTTAGGTTTAACATTTATTAAAAAAAAAAACAATTCAGGAAAAACCTTGCTAAATAATAATAATAATATTATTATTATTATTATTATTATTATTATTATTATTATTATTATTATTATTATCACATCCAGTCAGCTTCTTCTTATAGCAGTTTTCACAGATACTATACAACTACTAACTCTCAAACTCTCTTGTCATGATATATGGAGTTTTTCAGTGTTCTATAACTAATGATAATACCTGGGAGATATTCAGAACAGCATATATTTCTAATGTCACATTGAAACGTATATATATGAAATTCTTCACCTCACTTGGAACTGCTGGGTCAGTAATGAGGGTTCTGGCATCAGTGGTCTCTATCACTCTGTATCGTGAACGGACTCTCAAACGTCTACTCTACTTAGGCAGCCAAGCAGCTGGAGAGCCATAGCATGGAAATGCCTGTATGTCATTTGTGGATAATGATGCTTGGATAAAGTACAATGTGTGCTGCGCACTGCCTGCAATGAATCCTTATCATATCTATGAGGGCACCCCAAGGTCCTGCAGGCTATACTGTTTATAGATTCAGCTATTTCCATGCAGTGACGGCTCCTCGAGACTCCAGCCCGTGTAGGGCATTGTTAAGAACTGGGTGTGCTCGGCTCATGCAGTTCTCCTGGTTACAGATAAATGCAATAAAATATTAAAGACAGAAATAACAATCATGAATGACTGTGGGAGAGACTACATGCAAGAGCATACAGCCTTTATTAGACACAAGAATACGCTCTCATAAAAAAACAAAAAATAAAATACAATAAAAAAACAGTCCAACCTTAGAACACTGGAAACACAGGGATGCGAGAAGCGAAACCCAAGACAAGGTCTAAAATATAAAAAATACAGAAGGGCTCAGAACTCAGATAATATAACCGAGACTTCACGATTGGCTGCTCTCCCCGTGGCCTTAGGAGGGACCATAGGGATTAACAACATCACATAAAGTTCAAATTCAGCAGAATAGCAGAAGTGGGAACAAATTATATATATACAGCTCTGAAAAAAATAAGAGACCACTTAAAAATGATGAGTTTCTTTCATTTTACCAAATTAAAAACCTCTGGAATATAATCAAGAGGAAGATGGATGATCACAAGCCATCAAATCAAGCTGAACTGCTTGAATTTTTGCACCAGGAGTAAAGGCATAATGTTATCCAAAAGCAGTGTGTAAGACTGGTGGAGGAGAACATGCCAGGATGAATGAAAACTGTGATTAAAAACCACGGTTATTCCATCAAATATTGATTTCTAAACTCTTAACTTTATGAATATGAACTTGTTTTCTTTCTTTGCATTAATTGAGGTCTGAAAGCTCTGCATCTTTTGTTTTTTCAGCCATTTCTCATTTTCTGCAAATAAATGCTCTAAATGACAATATTGTTATTTGGAATTTGGGAGAAATGTTGTCCGTAGTTTATAGAAATAATAAATAAAACTACAATGTTCATTTTAATATTGTAAAAAAAATATTTACAAATGACTGTGGAAGAATCTAGATAAAAGACAGTCTTTATTATATGTAGGCACGCTCTCTTTTTTTTCCAACAAAATAAATAAATGAATTTATAAAGAATAAAAAAATGCACAAACTTAAAAATCAGTCCAGTATTTGGAATACTGACAATACTGGGATGTGAGAAGCAAAAACCCAAGACAAAATCAAAAATAAAACAAATACAAAAACAAGGAGTCCAAGCCAAGCCAGATCAGTGATACACACGGCTCAGAACCCAGACGATCGGATGCACTCCTCATGGCCTTAGGAGGAGCCTGAGGGATTAACAACATACACACTAGGGTTGTCACGATACCAAAATTTTGACTTCGATACCGATACCAACTGTAGTATCACGATTCTCGATACCAAAACGATACTTGGAAGAAAAAAAAAACGATAAAAATATCTGAACATAAAATGTTTATTTTTGACTGAACTGGATTGAACACTGAACAATCGGTGCAAACGTTTTTATTCTAAAATGAAACATTTGAACAAAAAACAAGTTTCGTTATTATAACCTTAACTATAACATAATTATCTAAACACTTCCTAAAAACTAAAACTAAAACCAGAGGTAATGGTAGCCTGACTATGTGAACCTGACGGGCGGGCAGAAGTTAAGTTCTGAATAAGGAAAATAAAGAGACAGAAGAACATTACAATGTTATGTTCATTTTAACACTGCTCCGTTTTATTAATCAACCGTTTACCGTTTTTAATAAGCCCATGTTCAGTGTAACGATCAAGCAGGCTACGTGCCTGACCACAGATTTGCGATGGAAACGCGAAAACGTGAACATCTTAAGTTCATGTTTCACAGCCAATGGGATAATGGAGAAATAGAGAAAACCACGGGTCCAAAACAAAACTCCTGCACACTCCTCTCCGTGTTAACGTGATTTATTGGCAGTCGCTAGTAAATCTTAGTAAAGCTACAGACAGAGTGTATCTTGACTAACTCCACAAACCTGTCGACTTCTCAGCTCTTTGTAGAGATCAGGGTGCTTGTCTGCTAAATGAATGAGCGAAATATGATCAGAATTATGTTAAATAACACTGTAACATAGAAGCATAGAACTATTATTTAATTAAAATGATTTTTAAGAACAGCTAAACACAGTGCTGCAGGTCAAACGCGGAGGCGTTCACGTGCGAGAGAGACAGAGAGAGAGAGAGACGGAGAGAAAGAGACACAGCGAGAGTGAGAGAGAAAGAGATTTGCGTGTTCTGATGTGAGCTACTCACAGGTAAAGGTTCTCTTTTATCTCCTCGTGCTCATATTCGAGTCCCACACATAAGTCTGCAGCTCCCTCAGTGTTTTCGAACGCTAAAGAACCGAATCGCTTGTGATGACGTAGTATCGAAAAAGAATCGAACCTTCGGTACACCGTGCAACTCTAATACACACAGCAGAATACACAAAGATATGACAAAACCAGGAGTTACATTCAATACAATAATGCACTTTATATTATATACTGCATGCAAACATTAAATATATATATATGTATAATGTGTGTAATGTATTGTTCTTGGTCGTTCCAAATGACTGTGGGAGGAACTGGATGCAAGACAGCTTTTATTACACATAAGAGCACTCTCTCTCTCTCTCTCTCTCTCTCTCAAAAAAAAAAGAAAATATAAACAAACCCAAGGACCAGTCCAACATTAGAACACTGGCAAAGACAGGTCTGAGTAAAGCCAAACCATAAGACAAGGTCTAAAATATAAAACAACCCACACTATAGGGGTCCAAACCGATGAGATCAGTGAAAGAAAACAGCTCACAACTCACAACTCAGACAATGCAATCGAGATTTCACGATTGGCTGCACTCCTCGTGGCCTTAGGAAGGTCTGGAGGGATTAACAACATCACATGAAGCTCAAATACAGCAGAATAAACAATAATATGACCAAACACAAAGCAGAGCAACCAAAACAATAATATACTGACTTTATAACACTTGATGAAATCTGTCTGTAATGTAGATATGTAGATCCATCTTGATAGTGGGCAGTTAGAAACTGATTAAAACCCTGACAAGAGCCTACAGTAAGAGCCCATATCTATCTTAGCTACGCAGGAGTGCCGTGCACATTACGTATGGTTAGCATGCGTACACCCTGCTTGTTACACACACATATAAACGCGCTGCAGCACACAAATCCACCTTTTACCTCAACAATAAACAGAATATGGAGTAAAATAACATTGCTGTTCTTTTAAATGAGCTGCTGGCGTACCTTCACACTGTGAACGTGCAGGTCAGTATCATGTAGCCTGCTGCTAACCACAGCTAGCACTGCTGGAGCAGCATTAGCATTAGCCGATAACCACAATGCTAGCTCTTATGCTGTTTAGAGGTGTGTATATCAGACTGTTGCCTGCGTGTTGACCGTGTTAAAACAAGCTACGCGGTACAAACCGCTAGCTATTTTCGCCCTGGTTTACCAGAGCCATCAGGTGGCATTAGCCGCTTACTGCTAGCAGTTATCTGCTAATGCTAATGCTCCAGTTTCAGTGGAAATCTGGAAAGCTAAGCTTACTGTAAATAAACGGAAGTGCTTTATTCACCTAAAAAAACAGTTTGCAGGAGAAAAATCTGTGTAGATTAACACCCAGTGCTCTTTTTGACTTTAACGTATATATTTTTTTAAGAATTACAGTTTTGTTTACTTAGTCCCCGCGACAAGACCTGTTGAATTAGAAGGGAAACATGGCGACACCCTTGTTTCTTTACCATTGTCGCTTAAAAATGTGCCTTATAATCTGGCGCGCCTTATGTATGAAAATAGACCAGAAAATAGATGTTTACTGATAGTGTGCCTTTTAATACTGTACTGTACACTTGTTAGCATCACAAAGACTCTCCTAGCAACCCTGTAAAAAACTGGCCTCATCAGATAAGCATTTCTCTTTTAGAACAATGGAAACGATCAAACTACATTCTCGTTTCAGATCTGAAAAAAAAAAACAGCTGTTTGTGTTCCACTGTGAGAATAGACGACTTAATACTGTGCATCAGAAGCACACGGAGCTGATCAAGAAGCTCTGAGTGAGAAAAATTAAGAGATAAAAAAGACAAACATTTGAAAACCAAACATAAAAGCTGCTGCTGCTTCTGCTGTCAAAACAATGAACCTTGAATTCGGGAGGGGATATCGATTCTAGCTTTGGAAATTCTCAGTGAATGAATAAACAGTTTTCTTAGCCACTCTGAGTAAGAGCGTCTGCTAAAAGTCATAAATATACATTTAAAACGCTTCATCTTCTGAGAATGAACCCCCTAGAAAAAGCTCCCTGCAGATCCTGCAGAAACTCTCTAAAGTCTCTAAATAGAGTGTAAGCTGTAATAAAAGTAAATATTCAGCGAGCTAGTATTAAAACTATTAATATTATATTTAGTTGCGGTGGCGTATGTGTAATGATTTGTTTTCCCTAATGCAGAAAACTAAACGCCACACTTAACTGCCCTTAATTGCACAGCTCTGTACGCATTTCTAATATAGGAGAGTGCATTGTGTGTATGCATTGCAAGGCTATGGAGAATATTACATAATAGAGAAAGCAAAAAAATTAAATTATAGACACTCTGGAAAAAAACTAAGAGACCACTTCAGTTTCTGAATCAGTTTCTCTGATTTTGCTATTTATAGGTATATGTTTGAGTAAAATGAACATTGTTGTTTTATTCTATAAACTACAGACAACATTTGTCCCAAATTCCAAATAGAAATATTGTCATTTAGAGCATTTATTTGCAGAAAATGAGAAATGTCTGAAATAACAAAAAAGATGCAGAGCTCTCAGACCTCAAACAATGCAAAGAAAACAATAGTTCCGAAACCAATATTTGGTGGAATGACACCAAATTTTCATGCATCTTGGCATGTTCTCCTCCACCAGTCTGACACACTGCTTTTGGATAATTTTATGCCTGCACTTCTGGTGCAACAATTCAAGCAGTTCAGCTTGGTTTGATGGCTTGTGATCATCCATCTTCCTCTTGATTATATTCCAGAGGTTTTCAATTAGGTAAAATCATTTTTAAGTGATTTCTTATTTTTTACAGAGCTGTATATGCTTTATATAAGAGTTGAAATAAGTTAAAATCAGGGACATCGCTAGATATTTATGAATAGGAGGGCTAAGCTTAGACTCCCACGACAATAAAAAACATAAAACATTGGTTGTTTTTTTTAATTGAGAAAAACTCAATTTGGAGAAAATGCATCGTTGTAAAATTGAAATATTATATGAATTTACTATGTATTGACTAACAAATGCTACAGATCAAGCAACATTTGGGGAGGGGGGGGGGCTTTAGCCCTCCTTTAAGAGGTCTAAAACATCTGTGGTTAAAATACAGTATACACAAAAGAAAGGATATCAGGGATCCTCAACTAACATAAAACAAAACAGAATATTTTTTTCACCAAGCTCAAAGTAGCTCTATTGGTAGCACTTCACTGGTAGATTGAGGGCCTTGAGGGCCCTGACATTTAAAACATTCTCCAGGTGCCGCCATCTTGAAGTCACGACTGACAACCACGAATAAATAGGCAGGATAAGGCAACAGATTGTAACATGAATTGTGTGGAAATGCATGAATATTAAAGAGATATATTCAGCAACACCTGAAATTCATGCATTTCCATTTTCCATGTATTTGGCATGGGCTACATTATGCCCCCATCATTAGAACTGTCTGCCTGTTGGGAGAGCTGTATTTGGGAATGCTGGGGTTGAATGGAGGTGGGCTATTCAACAAAAGTTTGTACTCGTTCTCATGTTTTACTAAACCCTAAATCCATTTCACACCAGAGTTCTCCTTTAACATTCCTCCATTCACAATGTCACATGTGACGTGTACTGAGAACACATCACAGAAGGCATTTGCTACCACCCACAGTGGACAGTGCAGTGCTAATGATCTTGACCAGCGGTATCTAGCTAGAAATGTCCATGTTAACAGACCAGCATTTAATGGGATGTGACAAAAGTAATGGGACACAATATTAGCTATTTCTTCCACACTTCCACTCTATATTTGTCAGTGTGTATCAAGTATTCACTCATGCTGTTGCTTGGTAGAAAGCAGATTTGTCAACAAACATGGGCACAGGTTTTGTTTTCCATGTCATATATATTTTTTTAAGTTTTGTCTACTGATAAACACAAATCTTTAAGCCGTGTCTCAAACTGTTGTATTTTTGGATTTAAGAACAAGTATTGCACCCTCCCTCCGATACAAAAGATCTCAATCTCCCTATTTCTATTTGTATCTGTTGTTGTGTTGCTTAAGGTTTTACTGGGTTTTCTTTTTTGTCTTGTAGCAGAGATTGCTGCAGAATTTCGTCAAGTAACATTCTATAACGCTCGCTTTCAAACATAGGGTTGCAGCCCACGAACGTGTCACAATAAGTTAAAAGAGGGTCGGCTAAAACTTTGCGGTTAAAAATACACGGGTTCTGTGTAGGCTATGTATGTAACATATTCTACACACAAAGAGAATGCAACCTTGCAGAGACCAGCTTCGAGTTCAGTTCAGCTGAATATTTCCAACACATCTTTTTTGGCTCTTCTTCACTGTCAAGTAATAATATATACCTTTCTAGAAAGTACCATACCACTACCATATTTTTCGCATTATAAGACACACCTAAAATTCTTTAATTTTCCCAAAAATCGTCAGTGCCCCTTTTAATCCGGTATGCCTTATGTTTGAATTTTACCAGTCAGGTTGTAAGGAGCAGTAAAGCCACTCTGCTGAAGTGCCGCACTATACAGGAGTTTCAGTTTAGTTCTCCAGCGTTGAGGCCGCTAACCGCTAATGCTAATCGGCGTTCAGAGGTAAGTATTATCTGTTTGTAACCTTTCTGCTGACCTTGGCTAGCACTGCTGGAGCAGCATTAGCATTAACTGTGCTAAGCACTAGCTTTTTCACTGTTCAAAGGTGAGTATATCGGTCTGTATCCTGCGTGTTTACCATGTTAAAACAAGCTATGTGGGATAAACTCCCCTGGTTAATATCGCCCTGGCTTACCGAAAAAAAAAAAAAAAAAACACTCAGGGTTCCTCAGTGTAGCGCTGTGGCGCGGGATTGACCTCCTGCTATTGCTAGCGGTTAGCCACTAATGCTAATGCTGCTGCACCCAGCCTCAGTGGAAATCTGGAAATCTAAGCTTACTGTAAATAAATGGAAGCGCTTTACTCACCAAGAAACTCAGAGAACACCAGTGCTCAGTTGACTATAAAAGAAAAAGTTATTATTATTATTTTTTTTAAGAATTATAGTTTTGTTTACTTAGATTAGCTTTACTTAGCTTAGCTACCCCACCACCACCCCCCAGGATATTAAAAATATTTGATGTTTAATAAATGTTTAAAAATTGTAGTTTTAAATTTTATTTTCTTTAAAATAGTTTCATTTCAGTGCATGACAAGCAATAAGGAAACTGATGGGTTGGGAACTGGGTTAAATTTGTCACCAAATGTAAAAGTCATAACAAATGTAAGCACACCTTGCACAAAAGAAAACAGATATGTATTTTTTTATTGTTTTAAAAAAAGGTATATTTCACTTTTGAACTCTTGTTGGATGCACTGTTTTTTCCTCTATATTTTAGTGCAATATTTGAAACTCTCTCTCTATCACCGTCACTGTGTTTCAGTAAAACAATACTGATACAACATAAAATGTCACTAAACCAGAAGCCTGACAACATAATATAAAAACCACCCAGGCAGTTCCCTTTGCAGGCATTCACTTTAGTTAAAGCTCTTTATATATCTACCACGGCTACTGAGCGAGGAAGCAGTTGCTGTGAGCTCTGTTACACAGGACATAAACTACAGAGCTACAAGCACTTATTCAGTCTAATGGATGGAAGAGCAGCCCATCAGGGACCACTGCAGGCTTACTTCCTTGTAACAGTCAGCGAGCACAGCCAGAGAAACGGCTGCTATATTACACGTGGATCACTGTAAGTTACGCTCCTATTGCTGCCTAATTAGTCAGCAGGAGTGTGTGCGTGTGTGTGTGTGTGTGTGTGTGTGTGTGTGTGTGTGAGTGTGTGTGTGCATGTGCTGTCTTGAGGGAAGCACTCATGTGTTTGCCGTCAGCGAATAAACTCCGTACACTGCCACCTGCATCTATGACCCGCAAATGATATCATCCTCCCTCTCCAGCAAACAACCTAAACCCCTTAAAACATAAATAAACAACAGCAATAAGGGATAAACAAGCACAATATGCCTCAATCTATGAATACACAAACCCAGGCTCTGAGACAAGAGACACAGACAACAGCAAAAAAGGAGAGGATGAGTGGCTGAATAGGGTGTAGAGAAAATAAACAGAAAAATCAAGCAATAATAATAATAATAATAATAATAAGAAGAAGAAGTAGTAGAAGATGACACAAGAAGAAGACAGAAAAAAACAGAAAGAGAAGAAGTAGTAGAAGAAGAGGACTCAGAAGAAAAAGACAACAAAGAAGAAAACACAAAAGAAGACAGAGGAAAAATAAGACACAGAAAAAGACAGAGGAGGAAGAAACAGAAAGAGAGGAAGAAGAAGACGTAGAAAGAGAAGACGACACTGAAAGAGAAGAAGACAGAAAAAAGACAGAAGAATAAGACAGAAAGAGATGACAAAGAAGTAGAGAAGACAGAAAGTGAAGAAGAAGATAAAGTAGAAGAAGAAGAAGACAGAAAGAGAATGAACAGAAGAAGACACATAAATGATAGACAGAAAAACAAAAAGAAATAAAAATAATAATAAAAAGAAGAAGTAGAATAAGACAGAAAGAAGAATAAGAAGAAGAAAGAAGAAGCAGCAGTAGTAAAAGAAGCAGAAGAAGACACAGAATAATAAGAAGACACATAAAAGGAAGAACAAGCAGTAGAAGGTGACAGAAGAAGAAGAAAAAGAAGAAGAAGAAGAAGAGACACAGAAAGAGAAGAAGAAAAAGAAGAAGAAGAAGAAGAAGAAAAACAGTTTGGGTAACACTTTCAATGAATATCATGTTTTATAAGACTCTACGAACACATTTTAACACACACTAATACAAACATTATAATGCAGTCATTATAAATAAATATATAAATATTTATAAAAACACATAA
The DNA here is from genome assembly GCF_023375975.1 of Astyanax mexicanus. Lineage (NCBI taxonomy): Eukaryota > Metazoa > Chordata > Actinopteri > Characiformes > Acestrorhamphidae > Astyanax > Astyanax mexicanus. The sequence goes on from NC_064420.1 coordinate 33,300,663, forward strand.
CACATCATAGCCATGTTTATTACGCATTATGATTTTGTGATCACACTGCATTATAATCTTGTTATAATAGGTTATGTGCCATATGTTACACACATACTGTATGTGTAGCTCAACAAATATTGTTAATATTAGTCTAATAGTAGTAATAATAAGACTACCACCCCCATGCTTCATAGTGAGTCAGTCAAAACATATTGCCTGGTTTCAGTTTGGGTTCTGAACACGGCACATCCATGCATTTGTTCTACCTGGGTAAAGGAAATTGATTGGTTTAATTGATTCTGGTTAAATTTGTCGACAAAAAAATAGTTACAACACCTGTAAGCTCACCCTGCACAAAGAAAAATAGATCAGAATATAGAATCTTTTCTTTGCACCTTTTCTTTCTAAAAGTTTTCTAAATCTAACAGCCTTGTTGGATGCACTATGTTTTTTTTTCCTGTGAAATGTCTACAGAAATTGTGTTTACGATGCATTCAAAGAGAGTATTAAAGTGTAACAAACACAGATTATGGTGCATTATAATCACAAATCATCACGCATCACAGACATGACTATAAAGTGTCAATGAAGCATTCATAAAAAGTGTTAGCATAGTTTTTAATGGGACTTTCTAAAACCCAAGGTCAAAAATAATCACAGCAACCGAAAACAATTACATTAAAACAGGCACTACAGAGTCACTATACACAGCATGTAATATATGACATACATACAGTATGCAGTGCATGCTAAAAATAACAGGGTGGGGGGGTGGAGGAAGAGGGGGAAATGAACAGGCAATAAAACATATGGCTGCTTGTCTTCCAGGACCCTGACAGAAGCCGAGCTCACGGAGGCCCACAACTGATATTAAATTCAAGCAGCTTCTTTCCAGGGGTGCGGGAAACAATTCCCTGATCCAACAGCAGCTAAGCAGCACAACGTAAAAATGTCGCACCCAAAGGCACAATGTTTCCTCACGCAACACACACACACACACACACACACACTCATACACGTTCTATTATTATCCTCGTGGAGGCTCTTCATTGTTATACAGATATCGTTGCTCTCTGAACAAAAACGCTATACCAAAAAAAAAAGTATTAGGACACTTTAGATTAAATCCCCAAGCATTAGTGTTTAGTCGGCCCCCCCTCTGTCCAGCTCTAACAGCAGGTGTGGAACTCTGCAGTTATTAAATCAGCAGAGTATTAATGGTGTTAATGACTTTTATACACAACGCTTCCCAACACTGGAAGACTAGACTATACGTCAAACTCTACATAGAGTTCCTGTGTTTTTTTACTGCTTTCATTTTTAATAATGCAAGTAATAATTGATCACATGGTAGCATCCTATTACAATAGCACACTGAAGTTCAGTCATTCCTGTTTTATTCTATGAACTACAGACAAAATTTCTCGCAAATTCTAAATAAAAATATTGTCTTTTAGAGCATTTATTTGCAGAAATTGAGAAATGGCTGAAATAACAAAAATGCAGATGCAGAGCTTTCAGACCTCAAATAATGCAAAGAAAACAAGTTCACATTCATAAAGTTTTAAGAGTTCAGAAATCAATATTTGGTGGAATGACGCTGGTTTTTAATCACAGTTTAATGCATCTTGGCATGTTCTCCTCCACCAGTCTTACACACTGCTTTTGGATAACTTTAAATATTTGAAATATTTATGGGATGGTTGATTTTCAGTTTGGGACGGTTCCCGGACAGTTTTGAAAAAAAAAAAAGTTAGTCTAGAGTCCTGTTTGACCCTTTTTAACCCAATATCTCTAGATCTGGATTTGGTTCCATTCAGGCTTTAAAGAACCTTAGTGTTTCAGTAACCTTAAGTAAACTGGCCCATATTTGCACCAGTTTTAGTGGAACCGAAGATGCATTACAGAATACATCATTAACGTAATAACTCTCAGTTCAAGCTGAAGAACCTACTAATCTTTCCTTTCTTTGAATCTTTTTTGGGTTCTAGAACCTACTTTTGTTGATGGAAACTTGCAGAAAGGTTCAAAATTAGGTGCATAAACTGGAATAGAGCTTGTTCTACATTGGTGGAAAAGGGCTCAATGTCCAAATTAGGAATAGGACTTATGAAAGTGGATTTTCTGATGAATGAACATTCATATAGTACAGCTTTGGAAAAAATAAGAGAACACTTCTTCTCTGATTCTCTGATTTTGCTATTTACAGGTATATGTTTGAGTAAACTGAATAGCCCATTGAATGGCCCAATCTGATTCAATTGACACAAAGTGTCAGGTGCAGCCCTACAAGATACGGTTCCACTTTAAAACAAGACTACCTTTATAAAGGGTTTATTGATGGTTTATAAAGGAGATTATTAATGGTTATTAATTAGGCTGCAAATACTTTAAAACTCATTAATAAGCAGTTAATAAATTAATAAAAACCTGGATATAAATGACAACAGTGTGCTAAAAAAATGGCAAAGTAGTGATTTCACTCTCGTTTCTACTGTCAAACCTCAGATCTTTCAAGATACTGATCTTACCTGTGTTTTCCATCAATCAGCATTCAATCTGTCATATTGGCAAATTTGTAAGTATGTTTAACTCTTAACTATAAATTAAATGACTTTTTAAAACCTTTTTAGTTGATGTGTTGTTTTTTAAGGCATTTACAACCTAATCAATAATACTTAATAATCTAGTTTATAAACCATTTATAAACCATTTATAAGGGTAGTCTTATTTTAAAGTGGTACCCAAGACACTAATAACAGCACAGCAGTTATCCTGCAGACGCTCTGAGTTAAAGCCCCTGTGTTAGCGTATCAGTTTTTCTTATTTAATAAGGAGGCATGGCAGAGTCAAGTGGAGGAAAGTGCTTGTGCGGATCCGGCGCTGTAAACTGGAGCATGTGTGGCTCAGTGGAGCTGAAGGTTTTGTCAAGGTGACCGTGATCTGACTGAGAGCTCAATCCCTGTGCGTGTGGCGCTGAGGCCTGACAGCACTGTCAACAGCTCTGTCAACAGTAGCTAATGAGACTGCAGACTGATCTCAGACAGACACACACACACACATATATATATACACGAGTGTGCAGTGCTGGAGAGCTCCAGTAGAATCTCACACTGGTCTTCACACTGTGTTATTCTCCAGGGCTGCTAGTCCGTGCAGCAGCGCTCCTTTCTCTGGGGAGAAAACTGAAATGAGAGAACACCAGCTGATGAATTGCTGCTCTCGCGCAACCCTCACGATGAGGGCTCGTCTCTGATAGGGTCGGGGGGAGCGCGAAACCTTTGAGTGATGTTTCTCACAATCAGAGTCTTTCCACCGGAGAGAAGGATGAACACGGAGGCGACGAGAACAGAGTCTTCATCCATCTCGGAGCTTCCGTCCCTGTCCATTACGCCTGACAGAATACAAAGCGACAGCGGCCTGCTGCGAGAAAACTTCCACCGACAGCCCAGCGCCAACACCATTACTGCTAATCTGCAGGGGAAAGAAGCCTTGTCATGACTCAGCTGTACTATAGGGACGTGCAGTCAACTTGCAGTACAGTGCTGAGGATGTGACATCACGCGATCCGAGTACCGAGGCGTACCTGAGCGTTCATGGTCAATTATGGAGTTTTTTTAATATAATTTTTTTTTTCTAATTTTTCCCATTTTCTCCCCAATTTAGTACAGCCAATTACCCAACCCACTCATTAAGACTCCCCCTATCACTAGTAATGCCCCAACACACCAGGAGGGTGAAGACTAACACATGCTTCCTCCGATACCGATGCCACCGCTTCTTTTCGAGCAGCATTGCCAAGCAGCCTGCGCACTCGGAGGAAAGCGCAGCGACTCGGTTCCGGTACATCAGCTCACAGACGCCCTGTGCTGTGGACATTGCCCTAAGAGTGATGTGGGGAGAGAGCGCCATCTACCCACCCGGAGGGAGCAGGGCCAATTTTGCTCCTTCTGAGCGCCGGCAGCTTGATGGCAGAGCTGCATGATTGGGGGTTCGAACCTGCGACCTCCTGCTCATAGTGGCAGCGCTTAAGTCCACTGGACCACTTGGCACCTCCAATGGAGTTTTTTTATTTTTTTACTTTAACTTAAAGCACAAGTAGGGATGGGTTAAAAAATTCTTACGATATGGACAGTGCCTTCCGCCAAAAAGTAGTTCCACAACAACTGTAACAGAACTGTAACTTAACTACAAAACGGCGTATAGTTTATACAGACTAACACCACAAAAGTTAGCTTGAAATTAAAATTGGGAACAAGCGAAGATGGTAACTTAAATGTCAGGACCATAAAAAATAACACTAAAACTCTCATCTCCTGCGCAGAGGAGTCATCTTCAGGTGAAAGCTGCACATTTTTTAAGCATTTCTGCTTGTTTTGCCAGGTGTTATTGGTTAGCTAGCCGCCTGAACTGTGGTTAGGTTATCGTAGCTTGCTTTAGCTCAGCAATAACTTATCTTAGCCTAGCCTGGTAGGTTCTTCTGGCTGTCAGACCGCATTAGTTGAGGTGATTTTTTCCCACAAAAGACGAGCCAGTGCTGCGGGTGAGCGTGCCATGGCTGAGCGCTAGCCTGTGCTAAGCTAATGCTGCTGCCGCTGGAGGTGATGATTCAAAACTGTACTGTGTATATACGCCGTTACTCGGCAACACGTCGGCGGAGTGATACAGATTTACTGTGAGAAGGCCATGATGTTTTTACAAATATCATCACGGCTAGAACACCCAATCAGATTGTGAGGTCGGAACTAACTATTGTATAATACACAAATATTGTTTATAGCCAAAACAACCGTTTGGAATGTCCTAAAGAAAAAAAGTTGTCACTGATGTATACTGCATCTACTGAACTAAGAAAAGCTATCTGAAAGATGTAAACTGGCCAGAAAACTCTAGAAGACCCCCCAGATCACTCTGTTTTAGTATAAATACATGCAGCTTTCCAGGAATGCTCACAGAAGCATGCTGATGCTATTCAATACAATATGTTTCCCCCTCTCCACTCAGGTATCTACTGCTACTGATTTCCATTTAAAATTAAAAAAAAATCGCAAGGACTGTTCCATTAAAGAACCCTGAGCCACTGCATGGAGAGAGTATAGTATAGTAGAGTACAATCGAGTACTCTGTCAAGAATGTGACATCAAGCAATCGCTGTACCCCAACATACCTGAGCATCCAAAATCAATAATGGAGCCTTTTTTATTCTATTTCTCTTTCAATGTGACACACAAGACCTCCAGAGCTGCCTCTGACTCTGAAGTAGAAGAAGAAGACTTTAAGAGAAAGTTTCTAAAGTATTGTGAATATCTCTCTCTCCCTCTTTCTCTTTCTCCCTCTCTCTCTCTGCTGCTGGCATGATGTCAATCTGATGGAGCCGTGCTGTTCAGAGCACTGAGATGAGCCTGATTCAGAATGAGGGATTTTGTGTGGCGGAGGTGAATGGGAGGTGACAGACGTGTATGCTTCTAAAAGCCTGCTTGGTGGCCTAAACACACTCACAGAGGAATACACACACAAATACACACACACACACACACACACACACACACACAGAAAGACAGGTACACATACAAGGTCATCAAAGACTTTTAAACTTTGAAATGCACAAGGAAATGCAAAATGGTAACTTGGTAAAACAAAACAGACAATGTATATAAATTAATGGCAGAGCACTAAAATTGACATCTGCACCACTGTTACACAGACTACAGTCTCTCCGGGTGATTTCACGTGTATTTAGTTTGGTCCAAACCAAAATAACAGGTATAAAAGGGGCTGCAAACCACAATCCGGACCAAAGGACCAAAAGGACCGGTACTCAACTATGGTCTGGTTTATACGCAAAGTAAAATTTTTTTCTAGATGTATTATATTTTTGGACCAACTACAGGAAGTTGAGGTAGTGTGTCCTTAACCTTAAAACAAACCAGAAAAACAAAAGGAAAACAGTGTTGAGCTGAAATCCCACTCTCCTTGGCATGCATATGTGCCAACACTTGCACTGGTGACTCCTGTATCTGCTGTAACTGTAGATTAACCCTTATTTAAAAACAGAAATAAAAGGAATCCATGGCTAATTTGTCACATTCATTTTACTCTGTGATACACACATACCTGCAAAAGGAAGATGAATTCTATTCTGGCAGAGAAGTAGAATTCAGCACAACACCTGGAAAAGTGAGTGACGCAGTGAGTGACGCAACTTCTGGCTTGCGTACCTGCTTGCTGTTTGTTTAGCTCGTCTCTGTTTTAGCTATTTGTTTACGTTTTCTACTACTTATTAACTTTTAACCGTCTTATAACCTTCCCAAACTTATAAAATCTCTCAGGTAGCCATTATTTTTGTGTTATTTCTCGATTTTTGCCGTTGTTTTTTGTGTGTTTTGTGCTTACTTCGAGGTAATGGCGTGTGCGGTGGATCGTGCTCTCCTGACACTCAGCGAGGAGCTCGTCCGTCTGGATCAGGAGATCCAGCGTCTGCTCAAGAGGCAGTCGGAGCTCCACAGGCAGAGGACGAGGCTGGAGGAATCCCACGACGCCGCCTTCCCGGCCGTCTCCAACCTGGTGCTGCCGGCGCGGCGGACCCCGGCGGTCGTTTGCTTCACCCCTGCTCCGGGTGGGGCCTGGGAGCAGCAGCGGGGCCGAGGAAAGCGGGTTTCCCCCCTACCTTCTCAGCCGGATTTTGCATCCGCAAACCGGTTTGAGGTCCTCAGCTCGTCGCCGTCGCCTCCTTCACCTCCCCCAGCCCCGAGGAAAACAGATAAGGGCAGTACCCTCATTGTCGGAGATTCCATTGTTAGGCATTTAAAGGTGTCTAACGCTAAGGGTAATGCTGCAGTGTCGTGTTTTCCAGGAGCTCGGGTCCTGGACGTCGCCCGGCGGCTTCCTACGGTGCTTCGGCATCGCGGGGACCCCGGCACCGTCATCCTGCATGTGGGTACCAACGACACGTCCGCCCGGCGCAGTGAGGTCCTGAAGGAGCACTTTCGCACTCTTCTGGATACCGCTCGCAGACTGACCCGCGCCCGCCTCCTCATCTCTGGTCCGATGCCCACCTACCGCCGCGGGAGCCAGCCGTTCAGCCGCCTCTACGCTCTCCACTGCTGGCTGCGGGACTGGTGCTCTGCTAGTGGAGTTGGCTACGTGGACAACTGGGAGAGTTTTCGGGAACGTCCAGCCCTCTTCCACCGAGATGGGCTTCACCCCAGCCGCCTGGGATCCACCGTCCTCTCTGGTAACATTGAGGCGGTGCTACGCCGGGACTGACTGGCTCTAACCAGTCATACCGGCCAGGTTAGTGGTCTAAGTAATGGGCAGTTTAGTAATATACATTGTTCTAATGAGTTATCTTGCCACTTTCCTGTGCATAAGGCTGTGAGTTTTAATTATGTGTCTTTTTCAGATACAAGTGCATTTTTACCTTGTAGGATTGAGACTGTGTCTGTCCCCCGTGTCGCTCAAAACCGAAAAACTCAGAAAATCTGTTTTAATAATCTTACTAAAATTAAAACAACAGCATCCGTCTCTCAGAGTACCAGCAGCGTCCGTATGAAACTAGGGCTATTAAATATAAGATTGCTAGCACCAAAAGCAGTTATTGTTAATGATATTATTACTGATAATCACCTTAATGCACTATGTTTGTGTGAAACCTGGATTAAACCTGATGAATATATCGCTTTAAATGAGTCTACCACCCCAGGTTTTAGCTATTTCAGTTACCCACGCAGCTCTGGTCGTGGCGGTGGTGTTGCCACAATCTATGACTCAATGTTAGGTATATCTCAAAACTCACAATTGGATGCTAAGTCGTTTGAAGTTCTTAGTCTTAAAGTAGCAGGCCCGTCTCCTGCTTCCAAAACGCAGCATTCGTTTCTGCTTATAATACTGTATCGTCCTCCTGGACCATACTCAAATTTTATTAGTGAATTTGCTGACTTTCTAGCAGCAGTTATTCTTCTTTCTGATAAGATCATAATTGTTGGAGACTTTAATATCCACTTTGAAAAGGACCAGGATCCACTAAAAATTGCATTTAAATCAGTTTTAGATGCTCTAGGCCAGGGGTGTCAAACTCATTTTGGCCGAGGGCCACATTGGCATATTGGCTGTCCTCCGAGGGCCAGATGTAACTTATAAATATAAGAAAATGTAACCAAATGTAATATATGTAAATGAATGTAATTACTCCTTAATGTTAAATAACTCTCAATATATTATTTATTCAATCAAATATTACAGTTGCATGGAAAAAATGTTTGCTTGTTGCTCTATTAACATAAATCCTGTTATGAAATCCAAAAACTCCATCAATCAAGAACCAAACTATACAAGTGAATAGAAATGACATAAAATACAAGTTATATTAACTTTGATCAAAACGTTTGATACTGAAAAGAGGCTTAATAAATATAAAATCAAAAATTGTGAGCTGTGACAGATTTAGCATTTCCTCATCCAACCACTAGTGGGAGCTGCAGCAGCACAAGCCCACAGTCTTTACTGAGTCAGAGCTACAGCCCAGCCACGGGCTACAGGACTCAGCTGAGCCAGTCTGGAGCGTTTTTAAAATTTTAAGTTCTTCTGTGTATGAAATAAAATAACCCCACTAACCGGATAATACAGCTCTCTACAGTTCATATTTCAGCCCAAGCAGCTAACAGCAGCAGTTTAGAGCAGCGTCACGGAGTCACTGCTGGGATTACATTATAAACAGGTCAGTTAGCGCGCTGCTAACCTCAGGATGTTTATAACTACGGAGTTTAGTGGACACACCACGGCTGCAAAGTTAGACTGTTGAAGAAATCAGTAAAGGCTGGTTAGATAAGTGATTCACCTCCTCGTCCTTTGCTGAGGTGAAACTGCGACTAGCGATGTCACAGTGATGTTTATTAACCTCATTAAAACAGATTTTATCAGCTATTGTCTTATAAATATTTACACATAATTTATATCTCTTCTAAAAAGCGTTTATTTTCGTCAGTAACACAAAATGCATACCGGTCTTTCGCCTTGAAGCACAGCCGTCCGTCTGCATCAACTTTTCTTTTTCTGGATATTATGGGATAAACATGTCTCAATTCCACCCGCGAAGTTACACCTTCCCTCCGGCAGGGTTTCCACATCAATGACTACACTGCCGTGTAGTGGCAGTAAGCCGTAACTTTGCGGGTAATACAATCGACAAGCATTGTGGGAAATGTATTTTTTGGTCAAAGAACGCTTCTGACCTATTTATTATAGACACTAAGATTTTACAAGCTCTCGCGGGCCACATAAAAAGACGTGGCGGGCCACATTTGGCCCGCGGGCCTTGTGTTTGACACATGTGCTCTAGGCTTTAAACAAAATGTAATTGGCCCCACTCACCAATGTAGTCATACATTAGACTTAGTTTTGACACTGGGTATTGAGGCTGAGAATATAGTTACTCTTTCTCAACATGACTCAATATCCGATCATTATCTAATTATGTTTGAAATAGTTTTTAATCAAAATATCCTCCTCCCGCCCCGCTATATCAGCAAGCGTAAAATAACAACCGCAATTGCTAATGAATTTGTAAATAAACTCCCCGACTTAACCATCTCCCTTCCGTCCTATGAGCATGATCTCGAGCACAAAACAGAAAATCTACAAACTGTGCTCCGCTCTAACCTTGACCGCGTAGCGCCGACAAAAATAAAACAAATCAGGGATAAAAAGCTAGCACCGTGGTATAATGACCACACACGTACATTAAAACAAACCGCTCGTAACTTTGAACGTAAATGGCGACACACAAAACTAGAATTTTTCCGGCTAGCATGGCAGCATAGTCTCACAGACTACAAAAAAGCCCTAATTAAAACAAAATCCCAGTATATTTCATCGCTTATTGAGAAAAATAGAGACAATCCTAGATTCCTTTTCACTACTGTGGCTAAACTCACCGGCAGTCAAAAACAAACTAGCTCCGTTATCCCTGTCGACATTAATAGTAATGATTTCATGAAGTTCTTTGATGATAAAATTAATAGCATTAGACAAAAAAATTCAGTATCACCCCCAAAATTTACTTATAGATATCGATGAATGCTGCTCCAGCTCTGAGACACACCTAGAGTGTTTCAGCCCGGTTACAGAAAAAGATTTACTTAGTGTAATTAACTCATCAAAATCAACATCATGTATATTAGATCCAGTACCCACACAATTATTGAAACAGGCACTGCCAAAGGTGGGAAAATCATTACTAGAAATAGTAAATTCATCCCTTAGCATGGGCTACGTCATTAAGCCCATTGTCAAAAAGCCAAATCTGGACCCCCGCGAGCTTGCTAATTATAGACCAATTTCTAATCTTTCCTTTATAGCCAAAATCCTAGAAAAAATTGTGTTTAAACAGCTGCGCTTGTATCTACAAAGTAATAGTATGCATGAGGTTTTTCAATCTGGATTTAGACAAAACCATAGTACTGAAACAGCTCTACTTAGAGTAACTAATGATTTACTTTCAGCTCTTGATAGGGGCAGTAATGCCATCCTTGTACTGCTAGATCTAAGTGCTGCCTTTGACACCATAGATCACGCTATTCTACTTGATAGGTTAGAAAATCTTATAGGAATTAAAGGATCAGCCCTCACCTGGTTCAGATCTTATCTGAGAGATCGATTCCAGTGTGTTTACTTAAATAACGAATGCTCTTATCAGTCTAGAGTAAAATATGGTGTCCCTCAAGGATCAATACTGGGTCCATTACTCTTTACTCTTTATATGCTACCACTGGGTAAAATTATCCGTAGGCATGGTATTAACTTTCACTGCTATGCTGATGACACGCAACTTTACATATCTGCTAAACCCAACGAGGAGCTCTGTATAAATCAAATAACAGACTGTATTAAAGACATTAAAAATTGGATGACACACAACTTTCTCTTACTTAATTCTGATAAAACTGAGGTCCTTCTATTAGGTCCTAATATTGATAAAAACATAAATGTTAATACTGTAGACATAGACAGTCACTTAATTATACCTGGTAAAACTGTGAGAAACCTTGGGGTCATCTTTGACCCAATTCTTTCGTTTGATGCTCACATATGTAGCATAGTCAAAATTGCATTCTTCCACTTAAGAAATATAGCTAAAATCCGCAGTATACTCTCTCTGGAAGATGCTGAGAAGCTGGTACATGCATTCATAACCTCCAGGCTGGACTACTGCAACGCGTTGTTGGCTGGAAGTCCACATAAATTACTCCATAAACTCCAGCTAGTTCAGAATGCAGCCGCAAGAGTGCTTACCAGAGCTAGAAAGTTCGATCACATTACACCTATTCTTTCATCCCTACACTGGCTACCTGTTAGATTTCGTAAAGATTATAAAATACTTCTCCTGACGTATAAATCCCTCAATGGTCTGGCCCCGCATTATCTACAGGAACTCCTTACTCCTTACAATCCGCCGCGTTCACTCCGCTCCCAAGACGCTGGCCTGTTATTAGTCCCGCGTATTAGAAAAAACTATGCAGGAGGAAGAGCGTTCTTTTATAAAGCTCCCCAACTTTGGAATAGCTTCCCTATTAATATACGGGACTCAGACACACTCTCAATCTTTAAATCTAGACTCAAAACATTTCTATTTGCTCAAGCTTTTGAGTAATGTCTCATTACAATTTTCTTCCTCTTACAGCTTATCCAGCAAATATAAACCCTGTCCTAATCATCTGCTTTCTCTTTCTCTCCCCATGTCCTGAGCTGCTGCTACCAGTGCCCATCCCACTCCAGCAGAGTTTTATAAAACCATTCTAACCCCTTTCTCTTCCCTCCCCTCTCTGTTCTCTCTCTCTATCTTTCTCACATGTGCTGAGACGCCTGGCCGGCCGGTCTTCCTGGATGTGTCCGTCTGTGGTTCCAGCTTTCAGGAATCAGCCCTGTCCTTCTACTCATCAGAATTATTTCACAACCCTTCTAACTTCTGCTTTTTTTTCTCTTCCTTTCCTTTCTGTTTTCTCTATCTATCTCTTTTACATGTATGGAGATGCCCTGTTCCTGATGTTCCCAGCCTGGCTCTCCACTGCCCGCTGTGTCGTTCTCCGGCTCTGCAACCCTGCACTGATTACCATTAACACACTCAGTATCTGTTTCTCTATTAGCCATAGCTCTATAATTTGTGCCCATCACATTCTTATATTCATAAATTAGTACCTGTTATATTAGCCATAGTTCACATTAATTCTCTGTACTGTTTTTGTTCTGTTATTTGTTTGTTGTTTGTTTGTACTGAGCGGGTCAACCCGAGTAGGATGGGTTCCTCTGACTGAGTCTTGGTTCCTTCCAAGGTTTCTTCCTCTTAAAGCAGGGGTGTCAAACTCATTTTGGCCGAGGGCCACATTGGCATATTGGCTGTCCTCCGAGGGCCAGATGTAACTTATAAATGTAATAAAATGTAACCAAATGTAATATATGTAAATGAATGTAATTACTCCTTAATGTTAAATAACTCTCAATATATTATTTATTCAATCAAATATTACAGTTGCATGGAAAAAATGTTTGCTTGTTGCTCTATTAACATAAATCCTTTTAATTTGTCATGTCATGAAATCCAAAAACTCCATCAATCAAGAACCAAACTATTCAAGTGAATAGAAATGACATCAAGTTATATTAACTTTGAAATTATTAACTGAAATAAGGCTTAATAAATATAAAATCAAAAATTGTGAGCTGTTAAGAACATAGCATTTCCTCAGATTTAGCAGTTCCTCATCCAACCACTAGTGGGAGCTGCAGCAGCAGCACCACAAGTCCGCAGTCTTTACTGAGTCAGAGCTACAGCCCAGCCACGGGCTACAGGGCTCAGCTCAGCCAGTCTGGAGCGTTTTTACAATTTTTAAGTTCTTCTGTGTATGAAATAAAGATTTTTGTAACCGAATAATACAGCTCTCTACAGTTCATCTTTCAGCCCAATCAGCTAACAGCAGCCGTTTAGAGCATGAGTCACTGCTGGGATTACATTATAAACAGGTCAGTTATCGCGCTGCTAACCTCAGGAGTTTAGTGGACACACCACGGCTGCAAGGTTAGACTGTTGAAGGCTACTGAAGACTATTAAAGGCTATTGGAGGTTATTGAAAGTGTTATTGGGGCTGAAATCAGTAAAGGCTGGTTAGATAAGTGATTCACGTCCTCGTACTTTGCTTGCTTGCCAAAATGGGCTCATGTCACCCCACTGCTGATTGAGCTCCATTGGCTACCAGTTGATGCTCGCATCAAATTCAAAACTCTTACAATCGCCTACAAGGTGATGACAGAACAGGCTCCTTCCTACCTGCACTCACTCCTGAAGGCTTACGCTACCTCCCGGCCGCTGCGCTCCTCCAGTGAACATCGCCTCGCTTTACCAAACAAACATTCACACAAAGCAATCCAGACTGTTCTCATACAGAGTTCCCCAATGGTGGAACAAACTACCTTCCACTACCAGATCAGGAGAATCTCTCACTATCTTTAATAAACTCCTGAAGACAGAGCTCTTCAAAGAGCATTTACTCTCCTAACACCTCTAACACACTAACTACTTCTAACCTCATTTCCTTCTTCCCCTCCTTTTCTCCTCTATACCATTATTTCCCTTTGACCTCCTTTAGGCCTTATCTGAAGATGTTTTACCTTTTTCTTCTATTACTTTTGTACTTCATTATTGTAAGTCGCTTTGGACAAAAGCGTCTGCCAAATGCAATGTAATGTAATGTAACATTTTTGAATATTGTGAACGATATTGTACCCTGAAATATCGTGTCATATCACCCACCCCTAATTATAACATCTGGGTACTACTGTTTTACTGTTTTAGCAAAAGAAAAATGTACACTGTTCTCATTTACCATAATATATCTACTAGAGACAGATTATATCTGTCCAGTAGGGATGTGACGAGACACTAATATCACGAGACGAGACATGATATTGGGTTCACGAGAATGAGACGAGACGAGATTTAAAAATAAAATTTTAAAGAAAACCTCAAAAATGAAAAATGGCTTGAAAACTAGAGTTTTGTTTGACAAAATCATATAACGCAAACTTAACAGACTGGTTTCTCTCACACATGGATTCTATAAGAAATAGAAATAAGAATAAGAAATAAAAAAAAATACAACTTTTGTAGGTCTTATATAGTGCAAACAATAAGTGCAAACCACAACCAGTCATATTTCCACTGGAGCCAAAATGCAGCCAGACATACAACTTAAAAAGGGGGTATGCAGCCTATGCGACGCATAGGGGTGCTGCACTAAAGTAGGCGTCAAATGAAAGCCCCAAATAAATTTTCTCTCAGGACAAACAGCCAATCAGCTTGCTGGTTTTGCTGAGAGCGGAGGGCTAGTAATGACAGAACGTATCTCCTCCACCCCCTCCCCCCCGGGGGCGCTGATACTACGTTTGCATACACCACAAACAGCACTGCTGTGTTGCCAGATCCCGCTTAAAAAGTCCACACTAAACTATTTTTTTTTCCCACGAGACAGGTTAAAGCTTGACGAGAAATATTGTTACGTTTAATCTCGCGAGATCTCGTGCCACGAGATCTCGTCACACCCCTACTGTCCAGTATAATTTATTTTACTCCTTTTAATCCTGGATATATGAAGATATATGGAATGCATTATTAATCTCATGACATTTCTGTTACAAAGCTGATCAAATTCTTGTATTTTTTTTATATATTTCAGTTTGGGGTGTGCCATATCATGTTGTATGCAGTAATAAAATGTAATGTTCATTTTGTTGCAGTAGAGTATTCTTGATTTTTTTTTTAATTCAGTATTTTGTCATATCGCCAAGATTTTCATTATATCTCGAAAATACCATGAAATATGATATTGTTTTAGGGCCATATTGCCCACCTTCTACATTTTATTATATCTTTTCATGAGACAACACTGAAAATATGACACTTTGACACAATGTTTGATACAAGTAGTCAGTGTACAGCTTGTATAACAGTGTACATTTGCAGTGGCCTCAAAATAACTCATTATAACTCACAATATAAATCAAGTAAGACTTTATTTCAAGTCATGTTTGACCGTTTCTATCAGTCTGTTCATGATGAAATGTTTACACGCTTTAACAAACAGATGGGGATTTCAATGCTGTCAAAACAGGAGAAAGTAAAAATGTTTCGTGACGGCGATGACATATTACATCAGACAATTCTGACCTTCGCTGCGTGTTTATTTCTTGCAATAACTGTGTTGATTTAACATGTTGTATTCATAAAATCAAAGAGGAAGAAAGGTCCACATTTCAGTCAATTTCAGTCAAGTAAATTCTGTGCTCCTGCTCCACAGCTGTGTTGCGTTTTCTGTGGTTTTCTCCACCAGAAATCAATAAAAACGTCTCGTGTTTCTCACACAGCGTATAGCAGCACTCTGATAAGCAGCATGCCGGAGCGCCACGCTATCTGCAGCTTTTTGCTCTTAATGCCAAACGCTGCGGGGGTTCATCTAGCACCTTAACCCGCCCCATGACTCTTCCCGTGCTCATTCACATGCTCCACGTATGGCTTACAGCGAGCCTACCAACACTGAGAACATGAGGAGCGTTTCTTATCTGATGTAGATGATGTGAAGTTACGATTCGGAGAGCGCGCAGTAAAACTAGCAGAGTGTGGACTGATGTAATTACTCATAGAGGAGAATCAGGGCTGGGTTTTCAGTACAGATTAAGGCCGGGGATGAAGGAAAACCATGTACCGTATTTTTCGGGCTATAAGGCGCACTTAAAATACTTATTTTTTCCCAAAAATCGTCATTGCGCCTTATAATGCAGTGCGCCTTGTGTATGGATTTTGCTTGTGTTTACTGACCTCGATTTTTATGTGGTACACGGCGCTCTGTTGTGCAGAATTCCTCACCCACGCCAGAAAAAGATCCCCCTCTTGGGCTAGCGCGCGGTTACCTTTGACTGCCGTACTGCCTCTCGGCTGTGGTTCAGGGTAGCTAGTTTCCACTGTAGCTCCGTGGCCAGAACAAGGTGCCGGTAAACTTTCCTTTCCACCCGTTCTGGGGTAATAGCACAAACCGTTTCTTTTTAGCGCCCACTTCTAAGTAAAGTTAACCTCTTAACACGCGCTGGCCCACCGGCGGGCCAGAAATATTTAATATTTCATAACTGGCTGTGTTTCTGAATAGTTATGAACAGTTACAGGTTCAATATAGACATCAATATACCATTTTAAAGCTTAGAATCTCTGCTTTTGAGCTATTTAGCCTATTTAGCGGAATATCCTTTCAGAAAATAAACATTTAGGGCGAAATATGCCTTGGTTATGATTTTAATAATTCATAACTCTCATATTTGCGTTTATCGTTCGTCCATATTTCATCGAATGCGGTCATGTCATACACCATTCGAACCGTCTGGCTCTCCGGATTCCAGAACTGTGCTTTTACTGTAGGATGTATGTTTCATGAATTAGAGCTGCGTCAGAGCGCATGTTTCCAGTAATAAAAGGCTCTCCTTTTGTCCTGGGTTAACCTCCGGTCACTGCCGCCACCCCCCGAACACACACCCGCGCTCAGCCACAGGTCCTACCTTCAAAACGCGTCCAGACTAAAGAGAATCCATCAATCCAGTCTCCTGTAATCCACAGTTATATCCAAACAGCGCTGGAAATCACTTCATCCAGAAATGAAACTTATCCAATCTTTATCTCTGTTTTAAAACCGTTTTATTCACCGAATTCGGCACAACACGCTATTATAGTCAGAAGCCTCGCGGAGTAATGCGGTACTTGCTGTGCTTCAAGTAGTATTATGGTCTGTCGGAGCGTTGCGGCTACCGTTGTCAGGAGCGTCGCGGAGTAATACGTACTTGCTGTGCTTCAACATAATATTATGGTCTGTCGGAGCGTTGCGGCTACCGTTGTCAGGAGCGTCGCGGAGTAATACGTACTTGCTGTGCTTCAACATAATATTATGGTCTGTCGGAGCGTTGCGGCTACCGTTGTCAGGAGCGTCGCGGAGTAATACGTAAGTTACTTGCTGTGCTTGTTGATTTATTGCTCAGAGATGTTGTTATTTTTCACAGATATTGTGAAGGATTTATTGCTCAGAGTTATTGTTACTGATATAAATAAAGTTTCATTTAGTGCGCCTTATAATCCAGTGCGCCTTGTGTATGGACTAACACTAAAAATAGACCGTTCACTCATCGTGCGCCTTATAATACGGTGCGCCTTATAGTCCGAAAAATACGGTAGTGTGGAGAATCTCACCTGACAGAGCGCTGAAGACATGACAAGATGTCTGTGCAGAAGGCCATTCCTAATTCTCTTATCTCAGAAACTTCATTCATTGTCAAAAAAATGAATGTGACCTGAGTCCTGCTTTTGTTTTGGTGGGTACGTTAATGTGGCTTAAAGGAGAACTCTGGTGTAAAATTGACTTTTGGTGTAATAAAACATGATAGAGCACTAACTTTTGCTGAATAGCACACCTACGCTCTTCCGCAGATTTCCAAGACAGAAATTTTGTTACAGTTTGTCCAAAAACCCTTTAGATTTTATTAAAGGAGAACTCCAGTTTAAAATTGACTTTTAGTGTAGTAAAACATCATAAAGAGTACTAACCTTTCTTGAATTGCCCACCTCCATTCTTTCGCAGCTTTCCGAGATCGAGTAATTTTTTACAGTTTGCCCAAACATGCTTTAGAATGGATGATATGGGGCATATTTTGCCTCTGCAGATAAATCACTTTTTACACTGTTATCCAGTCTCAAAGTAGCTCCGCTCCTCATTGGTAGACTCTGAAAAAGCGCTGACATTTAAAACGAGGCATTAATAACTTTAAAAGTGCACTACATCTCTGGGTGAGATTAGGTTACGCTACGTTGAGTCTGGATAACGGTGTAGAAAGCGATGTATTTGCAAGGGCAAAATATGCCCCATATCATCCATTCTAAAGCATGTTTGGACAAACTGTAAAAAATGACTCGATCTCGGAAAGCTCAATCTGTTATTGAGAACTTAACCCCCTAACAGTGTGTTTATTGTAGACAGTGTCCACAACTTCAGGCCTTCAATCTCAGAGCGATATGACACACATATTACTTTCACAGTAGTTACTGAATAATTCAGAGCATCCAGTAAAAACAATACATACACAGGCTAAAGTTACAACTTCATTAAACATTAAAGAGCAAGCGATCAGAACTGTCATCTTGTCAGTTATCAATCCTGTTAACTCAATATTTGAGTTTCTGTCAATTTTTTTACAAAATTGACAATGCTGCTAGGGTTGGGCGGTATGACGGTATTTCAGTTTATCATGGTATTTAAATATGGTGAGGGTATTGTAAAATGGTGATGGTATATTTACCACGTGACGTGACGTGACAAATCTGTACTTTAAAAAATGGGACATTTAAGACATTCTGCGCATCCACAATGAAAGAGCAGTGGGAGGGGTAAGCAGTCTTAAAACGAAGCACCCTTCACCCTTTTCACTATAGTTATATTTTATAATAATAATAATAATACTTTATTTTTATATAGCCCTTATTAAAACCCAAAGACGCTTACAATCATTGGTACAAAGATACAGATATACAATACACAGACAATACAGGTACAACATTTACAGTGGAGCTCCAACTCAGCAGTACTATAGTATGTGAGATCAAACATAATGTTAAACAGAAGAGAGACCATAAGCAAGAGAGAATAGATGAGTTTTAAGATTTGATTTAAATATGGGAAGAGTGGGAGATAGCTTAACTGCAGTTGGAAGAGAATTCCATAGTCGGGGAGCGATCCTGGAGAAAGCCCAATCACCGAAACTACGACGATCGATTTACACAAACATATACCTATAAATAGCAAAATTAGAGAAACCTATGATAAGTAATTGCTGATTCCGGTCTAAATGTATTCATAATCATGTATCGTTCCTGGCAGCGTTTATCTTCCTCCTGCATTGTTGTACCTGTTTATGTTCTTTTTCTCCTCCAATTCAGTTCATTTTAATTCGTTTTTAGAGTGGGTTTGCTAGTTTTTATTCGTTTTTACACATCATATCAGAGAGCTCAATCTGAGAAACACATAAACAAACTCAAAAGCTCAATAAACTCTACAGGTTTCACTAATTTCCACAGAAATTATACACTATGAGAGAGAGAGAGAGAGAGATTTGTCAGTTCATCCTGCCGCGTGGGGTGTTCTGGTGTATGAGTTACTCACAGGTAAAGGTTTATAACAGCTGCTTCTCAAATGGACTTTACATGTTTATTTATTCTTCATACTGTATCTCCTGTTTCTCTACAAAACACATTATTTATCTTCCTCGCACTCATATTCTAATCCCATACAGAATTCTGCAGCTTCCTCAGGGTTTTCTATCGTTATTTCGCGGCTAGTGCAAGTGCTAAAAACAAGAACTAACGCCACGGACCACAAGGCCAAAATCTGACCCCCACAGAATTCGGCTCCCCTTCGCGAGCAGAATCGGCAAAACACCACCGCTGTTAAACTGCTGTAGTGGAAACAGCACTTATAAATAAATGAACAAACATGAAAATGAGGGTATTCAATCTGCAATTTCAGTTCGTTTTAGTTCGTTTTATGAACTCTCAATACAGTTCCAGTTAGTCACATTTTTTTTTTTATTACCGTTTTTATTAGTTTTTATTACAGCTGGGCGATATGGGAAAAATCACATATCACGATATGGATTTTTTCTTTATCACAATAACGATATATATCATAACATACCACATTTAAGTATGTTTTCAGTTATTCTTCGAAAAATATGACAAAATAATATCATTGCTTATTTTTCTCCAACTTTATTTCAAAGTG
The DNA here is from genome assembly GCF_023375975.1 of Astyanax mexicanus. Taxonomy (NCBI): domain Eukaryota; kingdom Metazoa; phylum Chordata; class Actinopteri; order Characiformes; family Acestrorhamphidae; genus Astyanax; species Astyanax mexicanus. The sequence goes on from NC_064420.1 coordinate 33,320,498, forward strand.
ACATTAAACCAAACTTTCACAAATGAGAATTACTACATTTTAGTGCAGCAATATATATGTATCAAATGAAAACAGATGAGGTAGATGCAGTAGCTAATTTTTTCAAAAGAACAATGCGTCTCCATTGTTCAGCTCTCATGAGTTTAATAACGTAAAGCACGTCGCAAACCGGCACGTCCGTCAAATAACGTAAAGCAGCGTCATGTCACAAAACCCCATTATGAAGCTTTTTTTGAGAAGATTACTTTATTATCAGTTATGTAAACTGAGTTCATGAAAAGTGACCACGCCAATACATTTCATCGTAGCCTACTTTATATATTTGCATGAATAATTGATGAAATGACTGTAGAAACGATTGGGACGATAGAAGGTAAATAGCACGATAGACACTTTTCTATCACACACTGAATTCTTCTCAGTTCTGAAAATGGAGCATAACCATTCTGGTGACTTTTCTACATGGACGCAGTTTTGGTGAGAAATGCTTACAAACTAGGAGGAGTAGGGTTTTCTCAGCATGGTTAGCTAACTGTACTTGGTGCGACAAAACATACAGTGGGAGGATTTGAACACCTTTTAGCACTACTATTTTTGACAGCCCTCTAAATTCAATCTAACATAAGGCTGAGTAATCTGATTAAGCTATGTACTGAAAATTAAGTATTAATTTATGTATTTTTACACTTACACGTCTCAGTGAGATTATAACCTTGCAGTGGCTAGCTGTCTCAGCACTCTTTAAAGCATAGCTTATGTATGTAAGTATTGCTGCTGTCTGAAAACCCTCGAGTACAGTGCTTGATTCTGATTCACTATATCACTTCCAGTTGCTTATAATACACTGTCCTTAGGCAGGGTAGTCTAGATATCATGAGGAATCAAAAAAGCTGTTTTGCTTATGCGTAGCTGTGCGTGTCTGCCTGTGTCTGTCTGCGTCTGCGGCTTTGTTAACTGACAGTATAATACCCAGAATGCTATGAATTTTCATTGCCCCTGGGAAGCGTGTGGTCTGAATGCAGGACCGGACAAGCCAACCATGGGCAGAGTGTCATGAATCACTGCATCTGAGAGAACGATGCCAAGAATTTTTAACTGAGATTACGGGCTGAGATGCTTGAAGCATCCCGTGTTAATAATCTCCTGAGGCAACATTAACACACTCGGCTATTATGGATAATAGCTTAGCCTACCGCATAATATTCATTCAAATACTTTCAAGTGATATCTAAACTGATATTACTCATAGAGGGACATATGAACATACAGTTGCAAGAAAAAGTATGTGAACCCTTTGGGATTACTTGGATTTCTGCATAAATTGGTCATTAGATGTGTTCTTATCTTGTGTGTTTAAGGAGGGGGTATATCTATAGGAATGGACTTTGATGAGTGACTGTTGTCTAGGTTTATTTAAGTCAGTGGAGCACCTGTGTTTTCTGCCGCCAAAATAGCAACACGACAGACGCTTTCAGACCACCACGCCCATCAGTGAAAAGTATTCATTTCTAAACTCAGACACTAATTAACGACAATGGCGCAAGACATGAAAATAGACTGTTAAAGAGGGTGTATAATAGGCCCTTAGGTTCATGCATTAAAGAAAAAATATATTATATATATTTTGGCTCTAAAACACTTGTGCCCACCTTGAGACAATCATGTACAGTTCTCACATCATGTACGACTTCAATCAGCTCAGATTGGAACTACTCAAACCTAGTTAGAAATAAACTCTGTGTGCATAAACCTGATAGTGTTACTTAGCAAAGTATTTCCAACCTGTCTGTTGCGTACTGTGTGTTATCTTACATATGTTTACTCTTTCTGTTTGGCCTTCTGAATTTTTACTTTTAATTAACCAAAAAAAAAAACACTCATTGAGGGACACAAAACATCATATATGGCTCTGCATTGTAGAAAAAAATAGAAATACATAGGACTGGCTAACTAATAGGAAATTAACTGATATTGAAAATGAGCAATCATTGTAATCTAACCCAAATCAATTAATTAGCTAATAAAAGTTTTATTTGTTTTGCAGTCTGTGTGTCTTACATATCGAATTACTGTTATTCAACAAACAGCACAAACTTATGCTTAACACTCTGTCACTAGCAACAGCAGGCTAGCACACACAAGCTCCCAAAGGACCCCATACTGTTTTCCCTTTTGCCTGATTTAAAATAAACCTGTTGGCAAACTTACAATTACTCAGGAGATTAAACCAAGCAAAGTAACATATAAGCTTTATAATAATTCTGTACTCTGAGTTGTCACGGTGGATCTATGTGGCACAACTACCTTTACTAAAGAACCCTTATAACAGTGTTATGCACTGTAAAAATGGCTTTAACTGTCTTTTCCCTCTCACTCACCATTACTTTCATTAATTTCACATTAGACTATTATCTGCTATCTGGTTATATGAAATGTATATTAAATAGTGTTTGATTGGCTTTAGGGTTGTAGGCTGTAAGAACAAGTTACAGCATACTCTGCTGTTGAGTGTGGTTGTTGGATAAATGCTACAGTGACCACTTATGCACTAATACATGATTCTAGCCATCATCATTTATAAGATTTTAAGATGGCAGTTGTTAAAATGTAAGTAAGTAAATGTAAGACTATGATATGAATTGAAAAAATTCTAATTTGGTATGACCTGTATATAATATATTTTACTTTGAAGTAAAATTACTTGTAGTCAATGTAGTTGTAGTAGTTTTTGTCACACAAGGGTTTTGTGTAGATTAAAAAAAATACAGTATTTTCTTTCTTTTTCTTTTTTTTAAATTAAGTTAATCGAGACGACCCTATGTTTGGGTGTGTAATTTCTTTTTTTTTTCTTCTAATTTTCGCCTGTGTTTTTTTCCCAATTCAGCTAGACCAATTGTTCCACCCAATCAGCTGCTAGCCACTAGTGATGCCTCAACACCAGGAGGGTGAAGACTAGCACACGCCTCCTCCGACACATGTAAAGTCAGTCACCACCTCTTTTTTTTTGTGCCGAGTAGCATCACAGCGCGCTCGGAGGAAAGCGCAGCGACTCGGTTCTGATACATCAGCTCACAGATGCCTTGTGCTGAGATACAGGGAAAAAAGAGCACCATCTACCCACCCAGAGAGAGCAAGGCAAATTGTGCGCTCTCTTTTAGGGCTCCGGCAGCTGATGGCAAGCTGCATAAGCGGGATTCAGACCATTTATCTTCCGATCATTGTGGCAGCCCCTTAGTCCTCTGAACCACTCAGAGCGCTGGTATGTAATTTCTAGAGACATTATTTAGGTGTAATTAAGCAATTTCAAGGATGCACTATATTTTGTGGAATGACATACGTAATTACTTATCATACAGAACTAACTAAAACATGATTTCTAAGTTCTAAAGCTTTATACAATAATAATACCCACTGGTTTTGGAACTGCAGACGTGAAAGGGTGAAACCGTTATCGCAATTTCTTTATTACCATATGTTCAAAGGACCTTTATTTCAAAAGGTTCACGGCATTAATAAAAGGAATATGACTGATGGCCATCTTTCCTGTCCTATTTGGCTCATTACAATTCACGCGCCACATGATTCAGGCAGTAATTACAGCATTAATCTGTATCATGGCCTGTATCTTTACGCGGATACACATTGTAGCAGCCTGCGAGTGCGCCTGTAATTTATTTTGGAAGTGTCTTCGCTACAGCAGGAGAGATTTGAATTCAGAAACCCTGCCCTTTCAAATTAATTCAGCTATTGTTTTTGCAATATGCGCAGTTTACACATGGGTGAAGCAAATATCAATTGCAAGCCTGAGAAAGCCAGGCGCAGATGACAAAAGAAAGCAGGGAGGTTTATAAAAACCACACATGCCTCAGAGCACTGCCATCCAAGCAAGCGCGGCTCGGAAAAAAAAAGAAAAGAATAGAAAAAAAAAACAGTCTGCCGAGGGTGGCCCGTTTAAAAAAATTTTTATTGAAATGCTGATCAACTACAAATTCTGTGTGAGCCTGTGTGTTGATTTTAGATGAATACGAACGGCATGAAAGGGGATAAAGAGAGAGGGGCTGGAGAGGCAGCAGAGACAGACAAGGAGCAGAGGAGGACAGAGAGTGAGAGAAGAAGAAAGAGATGCGGAAAACAGAGGGAAAGAGAGACAGACAGAGAGAGGGAGAGAAGGAAAAAGAGAAAGAGAGAGACCAGAAAGCAGAGCGGAGAGAATATTCGACCCCATCAGTATGTGCGGCCTCAAAGCCCGTCAGCGGCCTGTCACATTCAGAGGGAGGATGAAGCAGGAGCTGCAGAAGTGTGAAACTGATCTGGGGCATGAAATCATATTCAGCCTGTGCTGAAGGGGCCTTAAGAAAAAGCTGCCCGCTGAGGAAATAATGCCTGGGCTCCGCTCGGCCTCTGAGATACATCAGCAAGGCAGCACTCATGCAATCAAGCCATGACTCCCCCCTCGTATCCTAGCAGGTGACCCATAGTTGGGAGGCAGGAGAGGAATGGAGCAGAATGGAAGATGATGGTTGGGGAGGGTCCACACTTCAGAGTCTGGCTGAAAAGAAGCGGAAGCTTAACCCCGTGACCCTTATAGTGTTCTTACTTTTGTTTTGCTGTTTTTATTCCAGTGTAATTGTGTGGTGTTCATATTTTTGTTACTTTTGTTTTTTGTATTTAATTCAGCAAAATTATGCAATTTTACATTAAAATGCTTTACACATGCTTGCTTCACCTAAATTGCAAGCAATATAAACAGCTTACATGGTTAATATTTGCCCTTTACCTTTTTTATGTTACATTTCTTTTAAAAAGTGCTACTCCTTTTTTATTCGTTTTTTAATAAAATGTAAAAGAAAATGAATTAAACTCAAGATATGAGTAGAAAATTAGTTTAGTTTCAAATTTAGAATTGAAGCAATGTTTATTAGCCCTTGGCCAAACATACTGTATGTAATATAAATGTGTGTGGGGGGGGGGGGGCAGTGTGTGTTTATCAAAAATGTGTTTTGATATATGTTTTTCACAAAAAATGAGCCAATGCCATTGAGTTTAAGTTAGAAAAAATATTTTTTTAGTATCATTTGATGAAAAATGAAAACAGGTCCCACAGACCCGAATACCACACAAGGGTTAAAGTTAAATTTATATTTATAATTATGGAATTAAAATTTACATCTAATATGCAATTAAGGTTGTGCCATATCGCATTGCATGCAATAATATCGCACGTAACATTTTTGAATATCGTGAACGATATTATGAAATATCGTGCCATATCACGCAACCCTAATTATCACAAAAAGGTACTACTTTTGTTGCTGTTCTTATCTACCATTATATATCTACTAGAGCCAGATTATATCTATCCAGTATCATCCATTTTACTTTAATCCTGGATATATGGAGATATTTGGAGTGCATTATTAGTATCATGACATTCTAGATCACTGACTTCTGCTACAAATCTGATCAAATTCTTGTTAGGGGCCATATCGTATCATATGCAATAATAAAATGTAATTTTAGTTTTGTTGCAGTAGAGTATTCTTAAAATAATTATTTTAATTCAGTGTTTGGTGAAAATACCATGAAATATTATAATAATATTTTAGGGGATTATTTCCCACGCCTACATGCAATCTACATGCACATACAGCACGTTCAGCAAAATTATTTTTTAGGTCATAATCGCCCAGCGCAAGCTGGACCATAAACCCGGTGCAATGTTAACATGAGACACATCACCAATTCAGATTCCAGTTCCACATCTAATCACAAACCCACAACAGCTTCAGTCTTAATAACCAAACAACTAGCTTTGCTTTGACTAAAAAGCTGTTTGTTTGCAGATATTTTAGCCTCAAAATGCTGCGAAACGAACAAAGAGTGAGTAAAACACTAATGGGAGTAAAGCCGGCAAGCCGAGCGTTGTATCTCGTGATGTAAACTTAAGCATTACACAGACAAATTATAGTGATAATTTAAAAAATAATAATGTTATAAGTAAAAAAAAAAAAATTGTTAAATTAAAAAGAGTTATTGTACCAGAACTGGTATCGGTATTATAATAATATAATTATATCATAACTTAAAAACTTAAGATCAGCCCAACACTACTATTAGGGGTGTGACGAGACACTTAGATCACGAGACGAGACAAGACACAATACTGGGTTCACGAGAACGAGACGAGACGAGATTTAAAAATAACATTTTTAAGAAAACGTCAAAAATGAATAATGGCTTGAAAACTACAGTTTTATTTGACAAAATCATATAACGCAAACTTAACAGACAGGTTTCTCTCACACATTGATTATATAAGAAATAGAAATAAGAATAAAAATAAAAAATAAAAATAAAACTTTTCTAGGTCTTATATAGTGCAAACAATAAGTGCACACCACAACCCGTCATATTAAGACTATGGTTTTTGTTTTTTTTCTCCTAAATCTCCTAAAATACCGTTTATTGTTTCCACTGGAAAGCCAAAATGCAGCCAAACATACAACTTAAAAAGGGGGTATGCAGCCTATGCGACGCATAGAGGCGCTGCACTAAAGGGGGCGCCAAATGAAAGCCCCAAATCCATTTTCTCTCAGGAGAAACAGCAAATCAGCTTGCTGTTTTTTTTCGGAGCGCGGTGGGCTAATAATGACAGAACATATCTCCTCCACCCCCTCCCCCCTGGGGGCGCTGATACTACGTTTGCATACACCACAAACTGTATGTAGTCACACTCCTGCTGTGTTGCCAGATCCCGCTTAAAAAGTCCACAACAATTTTTTTCCTGCGAGACAGGTTAAAGCTTGATGAGAAATATTGTCACGTTTTAATCTCGCGAGATCTCGTACCACGATCTCGTCACATCCCTAACTACTATAATAGGTTGATATGGTTAATACAACACCACGCCAGCCTGTGATAAGCTAATGCTGCTGCTGGAGGTGATGATTCAAATGATTCAGATGTCCTGTGTGTATTTCATGTGCGGTTATTCCGCGACATGTCCGTGGAGTGATACATATGTAGATAAGTTAGAATGCTGTGCTGTTATCACAAATCTCAGCACGGTTAGAACACTACTCAACCAATCAGATTGTGAGGTCGGAACTAACTGTTGTATAGTAAATGAGAAACCCTGTATCCTGATGTGTATCATCTTGCCAATAAACAGTCCTACTAGTTTCTGCTTTTGTTCCTAAAACAGAAAACAAAGAAAGTTCTGGTTGGAAATTGACTTGTTAATGTAGGTTGGTCTCCCACTTTATCACAGCACTGAACACAGCAATATAAATCAACAGCAGACTCATGAAGCAGAACATACAGTGGCCCAAACAGCTGTTTAAACATCTGCCACCATAACAGTACATGGCTAGATAGCAAGCTAGCTACTTAAGCTAAATGTTTAAAGTAATTGATATGTGATAAATTACAGGCTTGTTCATGAATGTGTCTGAATCTATAGCTGTATGAAGGTCTCATGCAAATCCAGTTTAATGTCCTAAACCATCTGTCTCGTGTATGAAGAGACTTCGTCCTACAGTTTCCCTGTCTTTGTGTGCCAAGAACAGTTTTCCTTAGTTTTTTGTATGGAAAGATTTAAACTTACTTTTATATTAAGTCATTTAATTTACTAATATACTTTTATTCCTGCATTTTATTTCCTGCAACTTATAATCCGGTGCACCTTATGTATGAATTTTACCAGTTAGGTTTCAGTTTAGATCTCAAGCGCTGAGACTGGATCAGTATTAGCATAAGCCGCTAACCAGTAAGAGTGCTAAGCACTAGCTCTTTCACTGTTCAGAGGCAAGTATATCAGACTGTAGCCTGCAGCTAACCCTGGCTAGCACTGCTGGAGCAGCATTAGCATTAGCCTCTAACCAGTAACAGCGCTAAGCACTAGCTCTTTCACCGTTCAGAGGCAAGTATATCAGACTGTAGCCTGCTGCTAACCCTGGCTAGCACTGCTGCAGCAGTATTAGCACTAGCCGCTAAACAAACGTTAAAGTATAAGTTAAAGACATTTTTTAAATGTGCATTTTCCATACTGTTCCACATTTTTCTCATTTGGGATTCCTTTTCTGATTTAGGGTTGTACTTCCGATGTCCTTATTTCTGAATCGAATTTATTTCTTAACTTGAGAAAAAAAATCGAGGAATCGAGGCTGATATTAATAATGTAATGCCTCTAATGGTTTTTGTAAATTGATATTAAGCTTGTGTCTTAGGGGCGCCGAGTGGTCCAGCGGTCTAAAGCTCTGCCACTATGAGCGGGAGGTCGCAGGCCATCAAGCTGCCGGCGCTCAGAGGGAGCACAATTGGCCTTGCTCTCTCTTCAGGTGGGTAGATGGCGCTCTCTCCCCACATCACTCCTAGGGTGATGCCCGCAGCACAGGGCATCTGTGAGCTGATGTATCAGAACCGAGCCGCTGTCCTTTCCTCCGAGCGCGCTGGCTGCATCAACAGCAGCAGCTCGAAAAGAAGCGGTGGCTGACTTCACATGTATCAGAGGAGGCATGTGTTAGTCTTCACCCTCCTGGTGTGTTGGGGCATCACAATGGGTAAATTTAGAAATAAAATTATTTAAAAACAAAAAAGCTTGTGTCTTACTCCTGACATATATATCTTTAAATACCTACATTTCAGGAGCATTTATAGTGTTTACAGAACTATTTCAAGTAGGTCTGTTGTTTAAATTCTTCAGCTGTTTTTCATACTGTCCCACCTTTTTCTCACTTGGGTTTCTTTTTCTGATATAGGGTTGTACTTCCATCGTCCTTCTTTCCCTTCCCCCTCTGTCCTCGCAATGATTTTTCCTCGTTTCCAGAAGAAGATACAGTGTGTGGACTGTGTGTGCTGGGAGCTCTAAGACCTGGTTCATCTCCCACCCCGCTGTAGATCACAGCAGTAATTACCAGCACTTCTGTATCTCACTGGGGTCGTGATGGGTCTGCTGGAGAGGCTTCATCATAAACTCAAAAGCCTGAGTAATTTTCCCCTTTAATGTTGCGGAAAGAAGCGTTTCAAACAAACACAATTACGCGGCGAGGATTTCGGCCCACACGCGCGGATAATTGAGACGTGAAGGCTAGGCAAAAAGACTAACTCAATTTTCTCCGGTATGTATCTGCAGCGTGAAGCACACGCAGCGCTCCACGTATTACTGCAGAATCCTCTGCTGGTTTACTGATACACACAAGCTCTCAACAACAGAACCGCAGCAATAGGAGCTGCACAATTTGACTCTGACGACTGGGCCAGATAAGTGGACCTGAGCACTGTATCCTCTCAGCCCACTGTTTCATCCATCATCCTCAAAAACACCATAAACTAGTCCCTTTGCTCCTTCATGCTCTAGTAATTGGGAGTAGACTTAGATCCAAAACTGCAAAGCCTTCATATAGTGCACTGTACAGACACAAGTGTTGCTAAAGATAAAATACATTTCTTTTAGAGCACAGCAAAATCCTTAATAATAAAAAAAACGAAAAAATCTTCAGTCTTAAAGAGTCTTAAAAAACAAAACGTCTTATACTATAAAATAAAAACTCTTATATTTATACAATATATATATATATATATATATATATATTTTTTTTTTTTTTTTTTTTGCAGTTATATATTGTTAAAATTAAGTTGTTTTGTTACTGGCCAGAACATTGTTATCACACAAATATTCTGAAATATTGTGGTATCATTTTAGGACCGTAAAGCTTCAACTGTATATAACCAACAAATCTGGTTGATTAAAAAAATTCATCTTCAATTTTATTGTTTGTATCCCTAGTTGTAGGCCTGGGCGATTTTCACGATAAATTCGGTAATTCGAATTATAGTTTTAATGCGATTTTTAAAATGGAGTAATCACGATTTTACATACAGACATTTTATCTTTTTAATCTAAAATATCAAAAATTACTACACACACTCTAAAAAACAGAGGTACGATACGAGTACTTTTTTGTACTCAAAGGTACACTCTTCATAATTGTACCCTCAAAGGTACAATATTGGTCTTTACAGGGTCAGATTTGTTCCCTCTGAAGTACAAAGTAATTCCTAACAGCAGTAAGTACAGATTTGTACCATATAACCAGATAAAGGGTACATTCAGTATTCTGTATCACTGTACTAATAAACAATATATATATATTTTATTTGCACATTTTTATTTGAAAGCCAGACAATTTTGGATCATGAAGTTCTTGACACATATTCAGTTCATGATAATGTTTATAATCTTTATAATCTTTACTTGCACAAAAAACATGGGTACGAAAAAGGACTTATACTGAAAGGTACTTTTTTGTACCTCAATATAAGGTACAGCCCCAGCGACAAGCTTTGTACTCTTTTAAGTACAAATCTGTACTTACTTTTCTTAGTGTGCAGTATCCAAAATTGCTACTTATTCTGACGACTGAGCTCGTACCAAAAAAGTTCCAGCACTTTCAACACAAACACTCGGTGGGATGGAGCTAGAAATTTAGCTAGAAATAAATCCTACCGTTTTTAAAAACTGCAGCGTCATCACTCTCCGGTGAGGATTCCTGATTAATTGTAGAAAACAATCGCTCCTTCAAAGTTTCTCCTGTGACTCAGTTAATGCGCTATTTCTCAAATTGCAGTCAAAAACCCACATTCACAGACTTAAAGAGTTTTTTTTTTACAGGTATATCTTGTTTTGAACAATTTCTTTGTCATCTGTAGTTTGAATTTTAGTAAGGGGGGGGGGACTTGATTATAATTAATACATTTGATGATTTTTTTTTTTATCAAAGATGTTTTTAGGCCATAATCGCCCAGCACTACCTAGTTATCCCTCCTTTGTTAACATCCTGCATCTTCCTCTCTCTTTCTTTCTTTCTCTCTCTCTCTTTCTCTCTTTCTGTGTGTGTGTGTATCAGGAACACGCATTTCTCTTTGTTGCTGACACACCAGCATAAAGTACTGAGTTGCTCATTATGTATAAAACGTTAGACTGCAGAGAACTATTCATTATGGTGCTAATTTATGATACTGCCCTCCCTTTTGGACCCAATTAAAGCCTCTAAGTAGTCTTTGATATAATAGAGTATAAGTAATGGTGATTAATTCTGCAATCTTTCCCTGAAGTATTCTAAAGTGAAAGTAATGCAGAATCAGTCTGAAGTGATCACATGATAAGACGCTCTCTGTGTCGTTATAGAACTATCTGGCATTAAGTCTGCTCTCCTCCTCCTGCGGGCGGCTGGACGAGGAGAACAGCATGATCAGGCATTAGTTTCTTCTATCTCTAAACGCTAATTAGAAATTTAACTGCCTGCATCTACTTGTCAATAGCCCTCCTCATGTGTGTGAATGAGCTGCATGATAAGTTCAGGACTGACTTGAGTTCTGTTGGATCAGCCGTGTAGAAGCTGAATATGTATATTGGTTAAGTGCCCTCAAAAAGTACTGGAACAGTGAGGCCAATCTATTTATACTTCTATTGTAGACTGAAAAAAATGGGTTTTTCATTCAAATATGACTATGAAACAAAAGATGAACCATTTTTCTTATGAGCAAAAGTATTGAAACGTGTGAATTTCAGGTGTATTTTATTGCCCAGGTGTGTCCTGATACTCACACTCAGAATTGTGTTTTGCCTGTGCAGAATGTGCATGTATAGTTATAGGAGTAAACAACGTGAAAACCAAAGAGCTAGCAACAGGTAAAAACAAGCAGTCAGAGCCATTGCACAAATATTGTTTGTTTACAGACAGAACAACAGATTTGAATGAAGTTGAATAAAGAAGAAAGTCGTCACTGGTGTACTAAGTCACAGATGTCACATAAAGAAGAAAGTCGTCACTGGTGTACTAAGTAACAGATGTTACTTAAAGAAGAATGTCGTCACTGGTGTACTAAGTAACAGATGTCACATAAAGAAGAAAGTCGTCACTGGTGTACTAAGTAACAGATGTCACTTAAAGAAGAGAGTCGTCACCGGTGTACTAAGTAACAGATGTCACTTAAAGAAGAAAGTCGTCACTGGTGTACTAAGTAACAGATGTTACTTAAAGAAGAATGTCGTCACTGGTGTACTAAGTAACAGATGTTACTTAAAGAAGAATGTCGTCACTGGTGTACTAAGTAACAGATGTCACATAAAGAAGAAAGTCGTCACTGGTGTACTAAGTAACAGATGTCACTTAAAGAAGAAAGTCGTCACTGGTGTACTAAGTAACAGATGTCACATAAAGACAAAAAAGTCACTGGTGTACTAAGTAACAGATGTCGCTTAAAGAAGAAAGTCGTCACTGGTGTACTAACTAACAGATGTCACATAAAGAAGAAAGTCGTCACTGGTGTACTAAGTAACAGATGTCACTTAAAGAAGAAAGTCGTCACTGGTGTACTAAGTAACAGATGTTACTTAAAGAAGAATTTCGTCACTGGTGTACTAAGTAACAGATGTCACATAAAGACAAAAAAAGTCACTGGTGTACTAAGTAACAGATGTCGCTTAAAGAAGAAAGTCGTCACTGGTGTACTAAGTAACAGATGTCGCATAAAGAAGAAAGTCGTCTCTGGTGTACTAAGTAACAGATGTCACTTAAAGAAGAAAGTCGTCACTGGTGTACTAAGTAACAGATGTTACTTAAAGAAGAATTTCGTCACTGGTGTACTAAGTAACAGATGTCACATAAAGAAGAAAGTCGTCACTGGTGTACTAAGTAACAGATGTCACTTAAAGAAGAAAGTCGTCACTGGTGTACTAAGTAACAGATGTTACTTAAAGAAGAATTTCGTCACTGGTGTACTAAGTAACAGATGTCACATAAAGAAGAAAGTCGTCACTGGTGTACTAAGTAACAGATGTCGCATAAAGAAGAAAGTCGTCACTGGTGTACTAAGAAACAGATGTCACACAGGTAGACCAGGGAAATCTACAGCAGTTGATATCAGAAACATTGTGAGTTTTGTAAAGAAAGACGCTAAAACAACGGTTAGTGACATTGGCAACAACCTCCAGATGGCAGGAGTGAAGGTATCATAATCTACTGTTTGCAGAGGATTTGTGAAAAAAATACAGAGGCTTTATCCAAAGATGAAAACCACTAATTAGCAAGAAGAATAGGAAGGCCACTCTTGAATTTTCCAGAGTAGAGAGAAAAGCCTGTGGACTGATTGTGCCCTGATAAGACAAAGATAAACATTTACCAGTGTGATAGAAAGGCTGAAGTTTGGAAAAAGAAAGAATCTGCTCATAATCTCCAACATACCAGCTCAACTGTGAAACCCAGTGGAGGTAGTGTCATGGCTTGAGCTTACATGGCTTTTTTCGGAATAAGTTCTTTAATCTTAATTGATGTTTATTGAAATCAAAAAGTCTACAGAAACCTTTTGTAAATCAAGTTAAAGAAAGCTTTAACCAAACTGATGGGAAGATCGATCCTTGACCATACAGCAAGACGATGACCCAAAACCCACTGCCTGGAAAAGCATCACAGAAGAAGAATGCAGACGTTTAGTGATGTCAGTGGGCCACAGATGTGGTGCAGTTTTTTAAAGCAAATAAAGTCTTATTTACTTTAATTTACTTTAGGTTTTCTTGTTCCAATAATTTTGCTCATAAGAAAAAAGGGGTGAGTTCAGACAGAAGATGGTATCTGAGTACCAGTATATATCTGGAACTCAAAGCTGAAGGGATCAGTCTCACTGTTCTAATACTTTTGGAGGTCAATGTATGTCAACAGTATTGGAAATAAAATTTGGAAATTCCCTTCTATCCCTTTGTACAGTGGCTTGCAAAAGTATTCATACCTCTTGAACTTGGGCATGTACAACTACAAACATAAACATAAACATGTATTTCATTGGAATTTAATGTGAAAGACCAACAAAAAGTGGTATACAATTGTGAGGTGGAAAGAAATGTTTGCATGGTTCAAAACATTTTTTTTACAAATAAAAAAACTGAAAAGTGCAGTGTACAAATACTGTGGCTAAATACTTTTGCACGCCACACTTTTTTTAAAGTTTTTTTTGTAAAACAAAAATGTAAATCATGCCAAAATACTTTTGCAAGCCCCTGTAATTTCCTAGTTTTTTACTTTTGCCATTGTTTTTTAAATTGAAATATTATCATGCAACATCATCAAAACATTTTTTTCCAGGGTCAACACATTTGGTTCCTTCTCTTCCTGTTGGTTCTCTTTGTTTTAGCTACAGTATCTGATAATAATGCGAAGAGCCTTGTTGTGGGGTGCGGAATCAACAGCTCCGTACCAGAGAGAGCATGAGTCAGTGTTCATTTCCATTCATTTTCACTGAAGGACAGAGCTCTGAGTCCTGCTGCTGTACAGCATTCAGAATGTAAAACTGAGATTGATATTGCAAAGTAACAAGCACTGAAGATCTGCAGCGATTATTTCATGTCCACTGAACAAAGGAGACTGTCTCAGACTGAATCCTAAATACTCTCAATATGCTTACTAAATAGTTTATAGTGCAGAATGCATTAGAATTAATAACAGAATCATTTATCTAGGGATCAGTGGGAAGGAACGGCTCCTGCACCCAAACACTGTTTAATATATCTAAAATAAAAGTCTTTTGGGATGTGTGTGCAAAATTTGGGCTTGGCCAGGGGCTCAACACTGCATACATCCAATTTACCTTCTTTTTTCCCTACAAGGTGCACTTAAAATCTGTTACAAAACACCTGCACTACTGCTACACATCTAAAGGCTGAAGCAGTATTAGCATTAGCCGCTAACCACGCTAAGCCCTAGCTCTTTCGCCTTTCAGAGGTGAGTATATGGAACTGTAGTCTGTGTGTTTACCGTGTTAAAACAAGCTACTTGGGACGAACGACTAGCTGGTAGTGCCCTGGCTTACAGGAACACTCAAGAGTTCCTCAGTGTAGTGCTATACTGGCGGGCGGCATTTATTAGCGCTAAGCACTTGTATTAGAAATCTAAGCTTACTATAAATAATACTCACTATAATAATACTCACACAAATAAACAATAAACAACAGTTTTCAGGAGAGCAATCTGTGTAGATTAACATTTAGAGCTTGTTTGACTTTTTTTTTTTTTTTTTTGTTTACTTTTGAAGGGACCCTTAGAAGGGAAACATGGCGATACCCTTGTTCCTTACCAGAGGTGGAAAGTAATGAATTACATTTACTCAAGTTACTGTAATTGAGTAGATTTTATGAGTAATTTGTCATTTTTAAAGTAGTTTTTAAAATAGGTAATTTTACTTTTACTCAAGTACATTTTAACACCAGTAATTTATTTTGCTACATTGGAAAACTCCCAATTACTGAGTAAAAAAATAAAATGTTGGGGAAAAAAAACAATTGTCTGTAAAACTATAAAAATACAGTTTATAGTCACCTATATGACCATAAAATGGATCATAGAAACCCATACCATTTGTTCTTGAAAATGTTTTATGGGGTGGTCTGAACAAATACTGCCTGAAAGGTC
Organism: Astyanax mexicanus; assembly: GCF_023375975.1. Taxonomy (NCBI): domain Eukaryota; kingdom Metazoa; phylum Chordata; class Actinopteri; order Characiformes; family Acestrorhamphidae; genus Astyanax; species Astyanax mexicanus. The sequence continues at coordinate 33,335,962 of NC_064420.1, forward strand.
CAAATTATTATGTGTTATAATAGTTCATTAAAAACGATTTAATTTATGATTTGTTTCACTTTGTTACATCAAATAATTAAAAGTAACTATGTAACTTTTACTCAAAGTACATTTTAAATTGAGTACTTTTTTACTTTTACTCGAGTAGATTTTTAGACGGGTACTTTTACTTTTACTTGAGTAGAATTTTAGCAAAGTAAAGGTACTTTAACTTAATTACAATTTTTCAGTACTTTTTCCACCTCTGTTCCTTACTATAAAATAGACCAGAAAATAGACATTCATTGATAGTACACCTCATAATACAGTGCGCAAAAGTACATTTAAAAAATATTTATTAAATGTAACAGTATTTGATCCTGTCTGCTGATAACGTTAAACTTATCTTGGAATGCAGTAAAATGTCACTGCTGCTGAAAAAAATCCTAACATTAGAGGAAAAACTGCTATATGACTTTTTATATAGATTTTGTATTATTTACTATAAATTATCAGCCTTTTTTCTATTCTATTTTGCCAAACATGTAAGAGTTTTCTAGCCATATTTACCCAAATATTTTAGGTTGCCAAATAATTAGCATATCCCTAAATGTTAGCATTATCTACTTTAGAACATGCAAAACCAACACAACACATTTTATTAGTGTACATTGCACACATTGCACATATGCAAAAAAATAAATAAATTTAAGGTAAAATAAGGTTGACTGCAGAACAAATTTCACTATAGAAAATTAAAAAAAATGGAACTTCACAAATAAAACTTTGGTTTTAAGTCATTTGGAACAGAGTGTTCCATCTTGGTCTCCTGGAAAGCTGCTAATAAAGCCATTAGAAAAGATCATTTCTGTCTCTGCCTGCTTATGCCAGTGTGTACAATGTGTGTGTAATGATTTTTTGGCACCTAATAAGAGTCCTATTGGCATTTGAACTTTAGCTGAATTAATTTTACCGGCCTTAATTCAAAATTATATTTAGAAATGCTCAAATGTTAAATAAGGTGAGTTTCCTTTTTTTAGCAGCGAGTCGAGAGTTCAGGTATGAGGGGTTAAGTCTATTCACATGAGGACGTGTTCAATGTGCCGGTTCAAATAAATGTCAGGTAATTTAATAAAAAAAAAAGGTGATTCAAAGAGAGTCTGAAGCAGCGACTATACTGAGAAAAGAACATTAAACATTACAAACCTCACAGGTTTACATTATACATGAGCCCTACAGCGTACAAGGGTACTGTTCTGTTCGGAACAGAATAGCAGAATACTAAATAGGATTCAGCGTGGCTATGAACAGAACATTTGGGGAATGGCACATCACGTGTGCGTCTGTGTGTGTGTCTGTCTCTCTATGTGTGTGTTACACAAGCTCTTTCCTTGTGATACACTGAAAGAGTAATAAACTGAATTTACGATTTTATGATCTGTATTCATTTATCATTTATTGCAGCATTAGTTGATTGTTTCTGACTTTTCTTACCAGTTCTAAACTGTAAATTATGTAGATCATAATAGCATCTGTGTTCAGTGTCTGAGAAAACCTGATTGAAAAAAAAAACTGATCTAAACCTTTATGTATAAAACATTCCTCACATTCCTCACTGTCCTAGAACACCACTCTTCGTGGAGTCCAATAAGAACCCTGCATCACAACGATCAAAAACCTGCAGTATTGCCAACAAAATGCCACAATAATGCAACGCTAATCAAGAGCTAACATTGAAAGTGCTTTTCCAAAATGGAGAGGATTATTACATACAAATGGAATTAAATTAAATGCAGAATTAGCAGTGTAACAGGTCTGCAAAGCTGTTTGCTTAAAAGAATTTAAAGGAGGTATCAAATAATGAGGTTAATCTTTATTCCTTAGAGAGCCGAGTAAAGTTTTTAATAAACCATAAGTCCATTTTGGACGGTATTAATTTATTTCTCAGGGGGTGCTGGGGTAATTTTCTCTTTTTTATGGGGGGTCCTCTATGATTTTATTCCTGTCTGTTACGACTATGTACGTGGTTTTCTCGTATGTGTCGTCCTCTGAGAAAATTAATGACCTACTATTTTCCTTCCGGACGCACATCTCTGAGTTTCGTCACCTCGCGTTTAATAAAATAGCTATTTGTCCACTGCCACGCACTGCAATTACACTTTGGGTGCGCATTTCCATGGAGATCCACGTAAACACAACAGCGAGTGGAAATGGAGGAGCTACTGAACGCAATGTCATGTGACCGAGAAAGCAAAAAAACTCACTGATCGTCCTGTTTTTTCAATTGCAGTCTGGATGAAATATTTTTCACAGACGTCCCCCTGAAAACTAATCCCATCTCGATAGGGCTGTAGAAATATAATATTGTCAGCTAGCAATGTGAACTGGCTAACACAGGCAATGACTGCTAAACTCATGGGTGGTCATTCTAAAGAATGGCAACGAATACACTTTTCCCACAGCTGAAATCATTATATCATTATCTAAAACTTTTTAGTGTTTATAGGTATATATAAACTTTGCAGTGAGCAAAACCAAACATTTCAGTAAAAAAAAAAAAATGCTACACCAACACCTTCTGGGCTACATTCACACAGCAGGTAAAAATGAACCAAATCTGATTTTCTTACTAAAAGCAATGCATATTTTAGGCCGTTTACTCTGTTTTTAATGTGGGACATTACATTTCTCTGCTTCTCTACACCATGATATTAATTTTTTTTAAACATTGACCCTTTGGCTTCAAAAAGAGACATAGTCCATACTTGCTAGTGGTCACATAAGAGATTTACAATCAACTGATCATCTTGAAAACAAGATGGCAGGAATTCCAGTCAAAGGTTTCTACAGCCAGTCCAGTAAGAAACATGGGTCAGCTAAAAATACTCATTGAAGTTTATGTTTGAAACATGTTTATTTACTCTTCTCCGCATGCTCTTTTTTTCCATGTATTCACAACCATTTTTTGTTCATTTTCTGATCTGGCTCTTTAAGAGACCACTTGAGTTTCTGAAGCAGTTTTTTTTTCTGATTTTGCTATTTAAAGGTATATGTTTGAGTAAAAATAAACATTGTTGTTTTATTCTATAAACTACGAACAATAATTCCAAATAAAAAATTTGTAATTTAGAGCATTTATTTGCAGAAAATGAGAAATAGCTGAAATTTCAAAAAACATGCAGAGCTTTCAGACCTCAAATAATGCAAAGAAAACAAGTTCATATTCATAAAGTTATTATAAAGAGTTCAAATATCAATATTTGGTGGTATAATGCTGTTTTTTAATCACAGTTTTTTTCATGCATCTTGGCATGTTCTCCACCAGTCTTTTACACTGCCTTTGGAGAATTTTATGCCACTCCTGCTGCAAAATTCAAGCAGTTCAGCGTGGTTTGATTACTTTTTTCTCTTGATTATATTCCAGAGGTTTTCAATTCATAATTTTTTTAAGTGGTCTCATTTTTTTACAGAGCTGTTCATCAGATTTTAACACCACATATGAAATTGGGCCTGAACTGGAATTGAAATTGTTACAGTTAGTGTGATTTTAGGAGCAGTGGTTAAAGCACCGGGTTATCAACGACAAGGTTGAAGGTTTGATACCCTGATTTGGCGGACCACCACTGTTGAGCCCTTGAGCAAGGCCTTTAAACCTCACTGCTCCCTGCCACTACAGCAATGGCTGCCCACCGCTCCGGGCATGTGTTCTTAGATTCAGTGTTCTTTCTCTATGCTGGTCCTGGAGGCACCCTGCTCTGCAACTCTGAAAGTGTCTTGTCTTGTGTTTGGGTAACACAGCTAAGAAACACTGTCTTCGCCAAAGGGAGTTTTTCCCATTTAGGCCAAAAACCACTGCTACTCCAGGAAGAGTCTGTAGAGCATTAGAGCAGCATGATTGGACATGAATTCTCCCTAAAAAAGAGATTATTTGGGTATGCTTTTGTTTATGACTGAGAATAAAAGGCTGATCTAATGGGAAAAAAACATTTCAGGGTTATTGTGCAATATTCACTGCTTTTTTTTATTATTATGAATGATGAATTACATCGACACAATTCTATTTTCGCAAATTTCCAGGTTTCTCATTTGAACAAACACCTGTGTTGATATAAAACTGTTGTGTTGATCTTTTTTTTTCATGTGGAAATGATGACACCCATTTTCTGTAAGCAATTCAAAGCACATTATCGTCTACCCATTTAGTTACTGTTATTCTGCACACTTTTTTACACACATTTAAGCCTGCATTCAGTCCGAGGCCCTGCGGAATCGTAGGCCAAGGCAATTTGCTGATTTCTCTGCTCTAACACACTGTAATTGTAATTCACTGCCTAGTTAAAGCAAGTTTTTGTCCTTTTTTCAGGCAGAAAAATGAGCAAACAGCGCTGGACCCTGGCCGTGGAAGACCTGTGTTGCTCACGCGTGATTTAAACCCACGCCCGAGAAGGCCTCCGAATTGCTCTGGATGATTTTGTTAGTGTTTTAGCTTCCCATGCTCTCTCAGCGGAGCATGCACAATGAGGTCTGAATCACACTGGGCCAATTTAACTCTCATTACAAAGATTAGTGTTCACGCAGCCTGGGGCCAGAAAACCGAATTAATATGTCTTAATTCAAGCCCAGCTATTTCATGCCTCTGCTTAGCTTAGCTCCCATTATCTCCAATGTCTCTCGCAGTGCGCGGTTTAAGCAGAACTGTAAAGCCTGTCTCGCCCAGCTAGAAATCCCTCACCTCAAATCCACAATGGATTCAAAGTGACTGTGTTCATGTGGACTTTATGATCTGATTATAAAGAGATTATCGCTATGTGTAAACAGTAAATCGTTTTTTTTTTAGATCGAAGTATGATATAAAACTGAATTCTAACATGTACTGTTATATTCTAAAGCAGAATATGATCCCCTACCTCCAGAAACTGGGCCGCATAGCAGTTTTCTAACACGATAACGACCAAAAACACACCTTTAAGATGACCTTAACTGCTCTGCAGAGGAAGATAAAGGTAAAAGTGATGCACTGGACAAGTATGTATCCAGAACTAATCCCAATTGAGCATCTGTGGGGCATCCTCAAGCAGAAGGTGTAGGATGACAAGGTGTCTAACATCAACCTGCTCCATTGTGTCATCATGGAAAAGTGAAAGAGGATTCCAGTGTCAACCTGTGAACTAAAAGGGTCTGACAATGAAACTGAAAAACTGTCGTTTTAGTGTAGGAGGTTTCATAGCTAAATTGGAGCAGCCTGGTGGCCAGTCTTCATTAATTGCACATTGCACCAGTAAGAGCAGAGTGTAAAGGTTCAATTAGCTGTTATTGCAATGCACACAACATTAGGGGTGACATACCAGAGTTCAAAAGAGGACAAACTGTTGGTGCACGTCTTGCTGGCGCATTTGTGACCAAGACAGCAAGTCTTTGTGATGTATCAAGAGCCACGGTATCCAGGGTCTTGTCAGCATACCACCAAAAAGGATGAACCACATCCAACAGGATTAACTGTGGACGCAGGAGGAAGCTGTCTGAAAGGGATGTTCGGGTGCTAACCCGGATTGTATCTAAAAAACATAAAACCACGGCTGCCCAAATCACGTCAGAATTCAATGTGCACCTCAACTCTCCTGTTTCCACCAGAACTGTCCGTCGGGAATATAAATTACTGTGGTCCAAAACCAGGTATTTCAGTTTCATTGTCCAACCCCTGTATGTCCATAATAGTTAACTAACTATCGAACTAAGCCAGCATGCGCGCCATTTTACGACTAAGCAATGCGCATAGCCCCTTCATCAGAATGCTGAGAAGGGGTTAGACAGCCATGGCCCCGCCCCCTAAGTGAAAATCATGAATCTGATTGGTTAGATTGTCCTATGACTTTGCTAATAGCCTCATCAGTAGAAGAGGCATGCAGGTACAGTGGCAGAAGCCATTTTAAGAAGCAGTTTTGATTGGTTAGTACAGCTGTCAGTCAGATATGCGTCCTATAGCAACTGAAAAACGCAGAATAATGCTTTAATTTATTGTTGCTGTTTTTTTTTTTTTATTTTAGCAAATTTATGAAATATATGCTTACAATTTAAAATAACTGTAATATATATTTTCTGATTAAATATTATGTAATGATTTACATGCACCTATTGTTACACCTTCTCTAAAGGGTTAGAAGGGCCTTACTGCACACCACTGGTTGCCAGCAATTTAGACAGAAAGGGCTGTATTCCTTAGTTGGGAGGGAACAGAACACTGATCAGATACAGTAGATTACTGACTACTGTATTTTTATTGTAACTGAAATTTACCTAAATAAATCAATTTTGAATCGAATCAGGACCTTGAATCGGAATCGAATCAAACTGGGAAATCAGTGACGATACCCACCCCTACTTTACACTACAAGGGCATTAGAATTGGGACACCTGCTTATTGATTGTTTCTTCTGAAATTAAGGGTTAATAAAAATGTATCTGCCTTTTCTTGGAGTAACTACGGTCTCTATTGTCAAGTAAATGCTTTCTCACAGATTTTGGTAGAAACATTGTTGTGGGGATTTGATTTGATTGCATTCAACAACAACAAGCACAAATCCAATTACTGACCTACTCTTGTAAACTCATGTTTTCCAATTATCTGACTTATCCAAGCTCATTTAACTGCACTGGTCAGATAGATAGATTGCTGAAAAACTCTGATGTTCTGTAGTAATCGATACTTTCGCACTACATTCCTGAGAAAAACAACATCAGCAACTTGTCCGCTTTCAGTGTCGAGCAAAGTGAATTTGTGATACTCTGGATAGTACCGTGTTATTAAGGGTGTTTCCACACCAGCACTATTTGTGTACTTTTAGTGCGGTTCAATTGAGAAGGTGTAAAAACAGTAGATCAGACTCGGGTGCGGATCAAAACAATTGTGGTTTAAAACCAGGTGTTTCAGTTTCAATATCCAAGCCCTGTATATCTACAGTATGCCAGGGCAGCCAATGCAGTGATTACTGAGTACTAACTCTGATGTTCTGCAGTGATCAGGTCTTGATCTGACCCAGCTATCAAACATACTACTTTTATATGAGCTGAACTGCTGATGAGGTGTTGTTTAATCTGAATATTTTAGCCAGATAGCGCTAATTGCAGTACCACAGCTATGAACAAACGCTGTCTCTGCTCCATGCTGTTTACACGCGCAGTATGTGCTGCGTTCACTGCTCGCAGCTGTACAGCTCTGTTGTTACTAAGTGTACATCTGTGCTGCACGTCCCATTTAAAACACTGTGATGGAAAGCGCAGCCACGCATATTTAGCATTCTGTGTTAAAGTAGCTTCACACTGCACAGATACAGTATAGGTGCTGGGACACAGAATTTTCTCGCTTTCTTTACTTTCTTGGAGACATTGTGCTCACGTGGTTTATTGGTGTGCATTTTGGTGCGTTTAGGTTTGTGCCTGTGTGAAACCAAACCAAACAGAGGGAGAAAAAGCTCCAAATGAACAATCTCATCAACTGATCTGGTACAGAGAAAGTTAATGGACTGGGCAAGTATGTTTTCAGACCTAAACTCAATTGAGCACCTTTGAAGCTCTAGATAAGTCCATCCTTATGAGAGCTATGGCAGTGCTGGAAAAAAATGGAGGTCAAACAAAATAGTGAAATTTTGGGCACAATTTGGCCATTTTCATTTAGGGGTGTACTCTTTTGTTGCCTTTTGTTGCCAGCAATTTAGACGTTAATGGCTGTTTTCCTAAGTTGTGAGGGAACAGATAAGGAAAGACCAGAACACTGATTCAAGTTTATGTAACTGCGCTGATCAGATACAGTAGATTACTGAGTACTAACTCTGATGTTCTGCAGTAATCAGATTCTTAAGTGCATGAAAACACAATACACTTACTGTTCACTTCGTGTTCATCGTTACAGTGTTGGAAATGCCAGTGATACTGATACTTTCACACTGCATTCCTGCAAAAAACAACATCAGCAATTTATCGTTTGGCGTTCAGTGTCAAGCGAAATAATAAATTCGGGATACTCTGGGTAGTGCAGTGTTATTAAGATATAAAAAAACACATGTGGATAGCTCTGGCACGGTTTGCTGCTCTTAGCTGTTGGCAAATAAGGAAAAGTTTTGTCCGTCCTTAACAGGTTCGTTCTGTCTCTGTGTCACTTTGACTCAGTGAATGAGGACTGCCTTACCAACACCTCTCTTACATCTCTCTTTCCCTCCCTTGCGTCTTTTTCTTTCCCTCTCTTTCCCTCTCTCTCTCCTTTTTCCTCTTGTTGTTTGAAGTGGCTTTCGCGTGACAGGCAGCATGCTGGAGAGGGATCACTTCCACACCGTACTGCATGACAGGAAATATGGGGTTATTAGCGACGGTGGGTCGGCAGAAGAGCTCTCGCATTTGAACACTTTCCTCTTTGTTTTGCTTTTTTTTCTCTAGCAGAAGCAAGATAAGGAAACAGCAGGCTAGAAAAGCAAAGTGTGCTTTAATATGAGAGAGAACACCCCCACCTGTACAAATATCCATACAAAGACCTGAAAGCAAGGACTTTTATATGAGGAGCACCAGAATAAACACTGATATCAGGTAATATAGCACTGCAGTGGAGGACACTGTGCAGTTTTTTTTAAGCAGGACAAAAGCATGATGTCATTTGCTGACAGTCATTTCCTTACACCTATACCATAAGACCTTTAGTATGACACTTAGTGTAGTAACTGTATTTTTCGCACAATTTTCCCCAAAAATCGACAGTGCATATTATAATCAGGTGCGCCTTATATATAAATTTTACCAGTCAGGTTGTAACGACCAGTAAAGCCTCCAGTAAAGCCACTCTACTGAAGAACTGCGTTATAAAAGGGTTTCAGTACAGTTTCTTCAGCACCAAGGCTGGAGCAGTATTAGCATTAGCTGCTAACCGCACTAAGCGATAGCTCATTTGTCGTTCAAAGGTGAGTGTTATATCAGACTGTAGCATGCACGTTTACCATGTTAAAACAAGCTATGTGGGACGAACCGCTAGCTCATATCACCCTGGCTTACCGGAGCACTCAGGGTTCCTCAGTGTAGCACTGTCAGGTGGCATTTACCCAGCGCTAACCGCAGCTAGCACTAGCGGTTAGCCACCACTGCTAATGCTGCTGCACCCATCCTTTACTCGCTTTACTCACCCAAATGAACAGTTTTCAGGAAAGAGATGTGTATAGATTAACATCCAGCGCTCGTTTGACTTTAAAGGAAAATGTTTTCCGTTTTTTCAGGACTACAGGTTTGTTTATACAGCTTAGCTTTACTTAACTTTGTTACTCCCACCACCACCCAGCAGTAAGACCTGCTAAAATGTAAAGAAGTGTATAAAAATAGACGAGAAAATAAACTACTAATTGATAGTACGCCTAATAATCTGGTGTGCATTATACTGCAAAGAAAATATGGCATTTTAAACTAGGGGTGGGCGATATGCCCCTAAAATAATATGTAATATATAATATTACGATATTTAATGGTATTTTTTTTAGCGATAAAAATACTCTTGGTGATATGACAAAAAACTGAATTAAAAAAAATATTTCAAAAATACACTACTCTAACAAAATAAAATACAAGATTTTTTTCAGATTGTAACAGAAGTCAATGATCCAGGATGTCATGATACTAATAATAATGCACTCCAAATATCTCCATATATCTAGGATTAAAGTAAAATAAATGATACTGGACAGTGAGAACAGTATGAGTTTTTCTTTTGCTAAAAACAGCGCAAAAGCAGTAACCTGATGTGATAATTAGGGGAGGGTGATATGGTATGATATTTCAGGGTATAATATCGTTCACAACATTCAAAAATGTTGGCGATATTATTGCGTACGATACGGTATGGCACAACCTTATTTTAAAACTATTATATGAACATTTATACTATATGGAAATGCATTGCTTTTTTTTAAATCAATGGAATTTAAAAAAAAAGATTATTGCTATGAGCAATTATAATGAGTCCTGCTTTTGTCTTAGTGGAGATGACCAACGTATCCATGTGTGGTGAGACAGTGGTGATCACCAGTGTCATTGGTTTGCCGTCACACGTCCAGAAGGCCTGGTGTCATGGTGTAGGGTGCAATTTTACACAATGCCAGATCACCTTTAGTCTTCTTTACAAACAACCTGACAGCCCAACATTATATATACACAGTTCTGCAACCAGTGGCCCATACTTTTTTATATGCACACTACTTCAGTGAGCTATTCCAACAGGACAATGCTCGTCCACATACTGCTGCCATCTCAAGAGCTTGCCTCGTAGACAAAGATGCTACACCATCACCAGCCACACCAATTTCAGATTGCAATTGTGTGGGATGCTATTAGACACACTATCGTGTAAGAAAATCCAAGCTTTATTGGATGGATTATAGCAGGACACAATTAGGAACCTCTACAACTCCATGCCAAGAAATTGCTACATGCTACTACTACTGCTATACAGAAGTGTATCTCAGCAAGTATTGCTATTATTTATAGTTTTTTTAATAACTTTTATCTTCCTTAGAACAGAATTGCAATCCGATGCTTTTTTTCTGAGTGCACAGCGTAAACACTGTGACTGTGTAATTAATGTTGTATGACACGCTGTACAGAGACTCATGTAACACGTAAATATAACAGGCACTGAATGAAGCATGAAGCAAATCCACATTAAATGCATGAGGCGTGATTGATATTGTGTTATGTTACAGCTCACTTTTCATTGAGTAAGATTTCCTTCGCACCAGTGCCGGGTTTTGTTCCATTAGCTGTACAGCACGCTCTTTGATTGATGCCCACTCTGTTCTGCTGATAGCTTTTAGCTTAAGCATGCAAAACAATTACACTGCTACCGCTACCTCTTCTTCTGTTAGGTGGTGTGTAGCAGGGAGACGGTGGAGTTGCCCCTGAAAACTCCTGTTCTACGCCGGCACGTTTATTAATGTGGGGAGTTTCTATTGGACGTTGTGGGCCGTAAGCTCTTGGCAGCGCGAGGGAACTGAGTGGAGCGTAATCAATTAAGCTGTAGGCAACCGAAATCCATTTTTCCCAACTGTGGTCTGTACGTTTTTCAATTATTCCTGCTGTTTAAACAATTACACACGAGCACGTTCGCGTTATGCGCGATGCATTATTCATCAAGTCCAGCGGGGAGGGATGTTCGGCTTTAGGAACGCTAAAATACTTCACACCAATAGATGCTAACAGAGCTGAAAATACAGAGATAAACAGATCGCGGACAGACTGACAGAATGGTGCATACTGGAAGGTGGAGGTGATTTAGATTTTTTATTAATTGACAGGAATAATAATTCTATTGGTATCGTATGACAGTTTCTGTTTTTTAGAATCATCGGCCAATATTTCAAACTGATTTTACTCCCGTATTTATTTTATGCCATAAAAGGACCAAATGCTACTTTAAAATCCATTGATTTTTAAACTAGATCTTTTTTTATCCCTCTATAAGTTATAGACCTGTATATATCTGTCAGTTCTGAAGCTGTCAGTATGCCTTTTTAGGACTTTGATTAACTCAGACACTCCATTTCCCAGCATTCTCACTCTCAGAACTACAATGACTAATCAAAGCATGTGACCCTACGGCATTCCGGTTCACCCAGCTACTGATTGCTCACCTGAACTTACAAGTATAAATACCCCTCAGTTTCAGCTAGTATTTGCTGATTATTACATTCAAGTTTCCTAGCTCTTCTACAACGCATTTCTCTTTGTTTCCTGCCTTATTGTTTTTTGACATGTTTCTGTATTTTCCGTTTACCATCTTTTGCCCCACCCAGTTTTTGTTTGTTGCTTTTTGTTGCCGAACTAGCTTGTTATTATACCACTCTTTTGCTTATTCCCTTGCTGCTTAATTTACCGTAAACCATGTACCCTGCTCGCTTTAGACTATCCTTATATGCTTAACCCCTTTGTTAATGAACTACCTAAACTGTTTAACCCTTATCAGCATGTGTCTCTCCTGGTTCTGATATTCCTGATAATATTGACATGGGCAGATATGTACATGTGTAATGTCTAGGGTTGTGGAAAGATCTTGTGCCACAAAATCATGTGAGATTAAAACGGCACAATATTTCTCGTCAGGTGTTTAATGTGTCTCGCGAGACTTATGCACAGGCAACCAAAACAAATGTTTGATCTTTTTGGACGGCAAACATCAGCACTGGTCTGCTTGAGTGAACCTGCCTCTCTGTATCAGCTGACTTTAACACCTATAGATGTGCCATCTATAGTATGACATTTGTTTAGCTTGTCTGCCTTCTGATTTAACTGCATAATGTTGCCCTGAGGCAACATGTAGAAAATGTAGAACATGTTTTAGGAGCTAAATTTAAACAAAACAGACAAATTAGTCTTTAAAACAGGCTTTTAAATACATTTCTTTACATTTTAAAACATGATCAAAAATGTAAAAAGTGGTTTGTTTCCTCGGGGTAACACTATGCAATAGATGGTTAATCACGTGGTCTACAAAGTCTTGTGTTCCCGCCCACAGATTCCTACCTTTGCGGTTTAAACTGCAGAACAATGGAGAATCATGGACACACACACAAAGGCAATGCGTTGAGATTCTGTCATAGGTTGCCAGGTCTGTATAGAACCTTCAAGGGGGATTGCCAATTGAATACAACAGAAATAGTTCTAAGGTCAGAAGAGACTCATGTGAGATCATGCCGGAGAAAGTTGTTGGCTGCAAACTGTTCTGTCTTCTACTGCACTGAAATAAAATATAAATAATTCATAATCAGAGTAAAAACTGATTGACTTCCAATACAAGATACTATATGATATTTTGTGATGTGTCCTAGGGGATAGGGGCGTGGCCACCACTGCCTGGTAGTCAGAAAGCAAAAGAGATTGACAAAAATTACATAAAATAACATGTCGGCTCTTTATTGTCTTTTATAGTGAAACAGGTCCGGTCGCCTCAGCCCTCCTACTCCCGTCAGGTCCTCTCTCTTATACAGTCCTCTACCTCGAATGTGGGCTGAGGTGGCCTTTAAATGTGCCTAGCTGGGTTAATTAGTCCATTGCTCTCAGCTGTGCACCACAGCACAGGGCCAAGAAATTTGCTTTTTTTTTTTTTTTTTTAGCAAAACACTTTTTTATTCTACTTCCCAGAATTAGAGGAAAGTCCTGGACAAGTAGTAGGACATCATAAACCAGCGCTGCTGTAACTATGACTTCTGTGACTCAAATTATCCTAACAAGCAAAGTTAAGTTAAATTCCATTTACTTGAATTATGCTTGTTTTATGTATTTTTAATGTATGAGATATTGGCTATTTTAAGCCTGGTCTAGTTCTGAACCTGTGTCTTTACTATTGCTAACACGGTGTCCTCTGCTGTCCTCTAAGTGCCATAAGCAGACATTATTTACAGCCTGCAACAGTGAGGAGATTTCCCAGGAGGAAACAAAGCAGTTTAGAGTCTGCAGAGTCTGTGTAAAAGTGTTGGCAATACAACATGAAAACTCAGCATATAGGCAGTACACTGCCAACGCCCCAAAGTCACGGGACAGCAGTATGTACCTGATCATGTGCTGATCGAATGCTAGCTTATGGGAAGGCTTGTACCTGTATAAGTTGTGAGGTGTTATTTTGTGACAGGGTTCTTGCTCCATTTTAAAAGTCAAATTCAATGCTTTTTAAGACCTCTTTAAGACCTCAATAAATATAATTTAAGGTCCAAAAATGTAGTCATAACTTCTTAAGGAGAACATAATTTTTTTGTATTAAAAATTAAAAGTTTTCCATTTGTTATTAATTTTCTTTTTCAATTTTGTTCCATTATGATGCAGGATATGTTAGCTTACCGCTAATGTTAGCTAGCTATCCACTAACCCTAGTTTTCTCCCTGGTAACATAGCTAACTCTCAACTAATGTAATCAGGTTAGCTAGGTCGCCTCTTAAGTTAATTTAGCTAAACTTAGTTCTCTCCCCGTTAATGTTAGCTAGGTCGCCGCTAATGTTAGCTAGCTCTATGGTAACCTTAGATCTCTCCTCAGTAATGTTAGCTAGCTTGCCACTGATGTTAACTCCCCTAACCTTAGTTCTCGCCCCAGTAACATTAACTAACTCACCGCTAACGTTAGTCTGTTAGCTGGCTCACCGCTAATGTTAAATCAGCTAACCTCTCCGCTAATGTTAGCTAGCTCTACGCTAACCTTAGTTCTCTCCACAGTAACGTTAGCTAGCTCGCAGCTAATTTTAGCCAGCTCTCCCCTAACCTTAGTTCTTACCCCAGTAATGTTAGTATGTGCTTTCCCACTGGCATTAAACGCACCATCTAAAAATTACAATAAATTTAAGATAATTTAAGACCTTAATTATCATTTTTAATTTAAGACATTTTAAGACTTTTTAAGGACTCTCTGGAACTCTGTGTGAGCAAGATTCAACACTAGTACAGGGGTTTCATCAGTATGTATATATGGATGTTGGGTGGCTTTGTTAAAAGACTTTAAATCTGTGGACATTATGTGATTGTGAGAGGTTTTTTTTAAATTTTTTATGTAATTTTCTAGGCTGAATGTCCCACTAGCACATGCCTCTTCCTACACACATGTGAAGTCAGCTACAAACTTTTTTTTTAAACTGCTGCTGATGCATCATTGACGAGAAGCATTACGGGGCACTCGGAGAAAAGCGCAGCTACTCGGTTCTGATACATCAGCTCACAGGCGCCTTGTGCTGATCTACATCACCCTAGAAATGATGAGGGGAAGAAGCGCCACCTACCATTAACCCACCCAGAGAGAGAGGGATCAATCGTAAGTAAGTAAGTACAGATTCCTCCATCAGACAAAGTCTGGTGGCTAAACCTGCTGTGTACTGTCTGAAGCCCTTAACCAAAATAATTGAAATGGCGGACCTTCAACTGATCAAGTGGGTGGGGCTATGGTAGAGATTGACAGGTGATTGTTAACTTTCTATGCACATTTCCATCCAAAGACTTATACTAAGACATCAAACACTTTTAACTGATTCCCCAAAACACAGTATGGATGGATTTTTAATATGTTTGGAGTGTTTATAATTTTTTTTTGTAAGTGTAAAAAATAAAAAAAGCACGCAAAAAGTGTGTTTTGCATTATACAGCCCCTTTAAGAGAACTGAGTTGACTGAAGAAAAAAAAAGAAAAACACACTGCAGTACTTGATTATTGTTCTTCAGTGTTGATTTTATTTAGGTTCAAAGCTCTTCAGTATAATATACGACCTTCATCTGTCTAATATATCCCCGTGCTAAATATAGCTCTGCAAATTTTACAGACTGACAGAACATTGGTATTCTTCTTGAAACTTGAGAAACCATTGCTATTCTGTGTAAACCCCATTCCTGGCAGAACTCATGGATACTGCCCCGCACTGTGATTCGAGGAGCAGCCAGTGTGATTCATAAATCATAGAGGCACTATTTCTTTCCTCACAAATGATATGCTATATTTCCATTCCGAGAGAGTTGGAGGATTTTAAGGCGTGACAACGCGCGCTCTCTCCGAGCGCACTGCTCCGACTATATTCATTCTAATTCTGGACCTGTCAACGTTTGTTTCTCCAAACGAACACATTTACAACTCGACGGAGAAACAAAAAAAACATAAGAGGACTGTTTGGCTATGCATCGCTAGTTTGTCTCTCTCCACGCTGTTATTCCAACCACTTGTTTACTGAATCGGGCTTGTTACACCAGGACGATCCGAGCAGGCCTACTCCGCTTCACAAGCGTGTAAGAAATGGAATCAATTAGTGAAGATTAATGAAAGGAATAAATTGGAGTTTCGCTGCCGCCGCGAGGCACTCTGGATCCCCCAACATGCCTCCCTCTGCAAATCATACACAGATAAATCAAAAAAGATGGTGCACGGTGGGCATGGTAACATCACTGCGCTTCATAACTGCATTATTGCAATATTCAAGCACTCCTGAGAGTTATACGGCATAATGAACAAAAGAAGCGAAATGAGAAATGATAGCAGTGAAATGTAAGACTGCTGCGGAGGTCTGTAATGAGGGACACACACAATTATTCATTTATTTATTTCGACAGATCAGGCATAACATCTTGACCACATTCTTTTGCCTACACCCATAACCATTTCTTAAGCTCCACTGATCATACAGTATAGAAGCACTCTGTGGTTCTATGTACCATATTAGTTCTATATGGTGTGTTAGTAGTGTGTGTTGTGCTGGTATGAGTAGATCAGATACAGCAGTGCTGCTGGAGTTTTTTAACACCCCTTATTGTCACTGCTGGTATGAGTACAGTCTACCGACAGGATCATATAAGCAGCATGATGAAGGACTACAGGACGACCAACACAAACTGTGAAGCAACAGATCACAGAGCTTCCGTCTCTGACTTTTCTTTTACACGGAAGAACAGATAGGAAGGAGAGTGAGCATAGTGTTTAAATACTCCAGCAGGACTGCTGTGCCTGGTCCACTGAATGACCCACTGAGAATGAGTCTTATGGGGGCGCAGAGTGGTCCAGCGGTCCAACCTTCTGGTGTGTTGGGGTGTTACTAGTGATAGGGGGAGTCCTAATGAATGGGTTGGGTAATTGGCTGTGTAAATTGGGGAGAAAATGGGAAAAATTAGAAATAAAATTATGAAAAAAAAAGTCTTGATTCATGAATTTTACCAGTCAGGTTGTAAGGAGCAGTAAAGCCACTCCGCTGAAGTACAGAGTTATACAGCAGTTTCAGTTTAGTTCTCCAGCACCGGGGCTGAAGTAGCATTAGCATTAGCTGCTAACCATTATTTCCCCGTTCAGAGGTGAGTATTACCGGACTGTAATCTGTTGTTATTCCCGGCTAGCACTGTTGGAACAGCATTACCATTAGCTGCTAACTGCACTAGCTCTTTCATCATTCAGAGGAGAGCATTACCAAACTGTAGCCTGTGCATTTACTGTGTTAAAACAAGCTACGTGGGACAAACCACTAGCTAATATCACCCTGGCTTAATAGAACACTCAGGGTCTTCTATCTTCTATCGGGCGGCTGCTAGCAGTTAGCCGCTAATGCCAATGCTCTAGCTTTAGTACTGGAAAAATTCTGGAATATAAGCTTACTATAAATAAATGGAAGTGCTTTACTCACCCAAATAAACATCCAGTGCTAGTTTGTCTTTAAAAGAAAGTCTTTTTTATTACAGTTTTGTTTACTTAGCTTTATTTAACTTAGTTACTTAACCCCCCTACTTAGACATTTTACGTGTCTCTTAAAATGCTCCTTATAATCCGGTGCGCCTTATGTATGAAAATAGACCAGAAAATAGACGTTCATTAATAGTGAGCCTTATAATCTGGTGTCCCTTTTAGTGTGAAAAATACAGTATACAGATAAACAGATACAGGACTACAGCCTGTAATTATAGAACTATCTAACTGCTCCCATATGCTCAAGGAGGTGGTCATAATGTTAGGATTCATGGGTGTATATTTGTGTGTATGTGTATGCAGTTGGTTGTTTTATGTTGTTCTAGATCCACAGTTAATGTTACAACTACTAAGCTTTATCTGTGATAAACAATGCACTACTGCTGAGGGATTTTTTGGTAAAAAAAAAAAAAAATCTATATTGCAATATTTTTTGGTTTATTATTATTTGGAAATGATAAATGAAGTCCATGTTTTCCTAAATAAACTATTCTCACAAGAGACTAATTATCCTTCTGGCTACAAACAGAGGGTCAATTTACTGCAGTAATTATATGTTCTCGTAAGGGTTGCAAAATATTGCTCTACACTGCAATGCAACATACCTTATAATATACTGCATGCACATGTGTAAACCCCAGATGTAGCACCATTATTGTGGACTATAGTGGAGTGAAATCCACTATGAATGGTTTATCCAAACACCAAAAGCACTGGGCACTATTACACCACCTATACTAAAGACTCAAATCTTGCCCAAATACAGCTCTGGAAAAAAATAAGAGACCACTTAAAAATTATGAGTTTCTTTGATTTTACCAAATTGAAAACCTCTGGAATATAATCAAGAGGAAGATTGATGATGAGAAGTCATCAAACCAAGCTGAACTGCTTGAATTTTGGCACCAGGAGTGGCATAAAGTTATCCAAAAGCAGTGTGTAAGACTGGTGGAGTAGAACATGCCAAGATGCATGAAAACTGTGATTAAAACCGGGGTTATTCTACCAAATGTTAAAAGGTTATGAATGTGAACTTGTTTTTTTTTTTTGTTTTTTTTTTTGCATTATTTGAGGTCTAAAAGCTCTGCATCATTTTTGTTATTTCAGCCATTTCTTATTTTCTGCAAATAAATGCTCTAAATGACAATATTTTTATTTGAAATAAAAATATGAATGTTGTCAGTGGAAAGAAAATTTTATTTTGCCAATTTATTGTTCCTCAGATTGTTCTCTAGCATCCATAGACACAAAATAAACTCTGTTCCTCACTTCCAAGTTGTTTTTTTGTGAAAGTCCATCACATTTGCTGAATAGTACTGTGTTCATTTCTGACTAATTTCAGGTTGTTTAGCTGTTCTGCTGTCACAGCTGCTGACGGGAAAACTTGATTACAGGGGCAACGACAAGAAGTGAATTCAGTGCAGACCTGCTGTCACCCTGTTCTTCAGTCTGAACAAAGCAGCTATTCAACCAAATAAAAAGTAAATTAAAAGTATCCTGTTTTTAATCTGTGTATGAAGAAGTAGAAACTTAGTGAGTAACAGTATGAGCTTGACTCAGTTACTCAGTCTGGTACAGGAACAGCACTTAGCAGTACAGGCAGGAGCTCCAGAGGGTGCTGCATTCAGCAGAGTTAATCATTGGAACTATTTCTACACCAAGCGTTGTTGGGCCAAAGCCAGAAACATTGTTAAGGACCTCAGCCAGCCCAACAATAGTGTGATTAGGAAAATTCTTTCTTTTACTCCCTGAAGACTGACAAAAAGAGAACAAAAAGGATAAGGATAAGGAGGAGCTTCTTCCCGCAGGCTATTGACACTCTCAACCAGGAGGAAATTATCTAGGACTACTATGTTCTCACCGATCATTGCAGTAATATCTGAAGCAGAAATACTTCTGATTGACTGCTGCCTAACCTGCAAGCGCAGTTTTCAAACTTGCTTCTGAGAGGGAAGGACACCCACTGATACTGAAGGATACTGGATGACAGTTCTTCTTTTTTTTTGGAGTACCATCAATTGAAAGACTCTTTATGGGTCCCAAAATGTGCTTTTAAGACCAGTGTTTGTACAGTTTGCCACGTGTGTCTGATGTCTGAGGCAGAAATGCCTCTCTGATTGTGCAGTTTTGTGTCAGGCTTGCTGCTGAGTGGGAATTACATCCCCTGATACTGAGAGTGGATGGCAGTTCTCCTTTTTTTTTCTTTTTTTTCCCGTTGAGTACCATAAATTGAAAGGCTTTTTATATGGTTTTAAGAAATGTGGTGTCAGGTGTGTCTCATGCATGTTGGACTCACCTCAATGAGGCTGCCTGAGAGGAAACACACACACAGTCACCAGCTTTTTGCAGGTCTCATGAGGTCAGGATAGAGTGAGTGAGGCCGAGAGAGAGAGAGAGAGAGAGAGAGAGAGTAAGAGAGACACAAAGAGGAGAGAGGAGAGTGGCACGCAGCAGATGGAGGAGAGCCCAAGGCCTGAAGTGTACGACTCTCCCATTGTTCCTGCAGGGAACTCGCCGACTGTCAATAAGGATGGAAGGAACCGGGAGAGATGGACGCCGATGACGTCTCCGCTAAAATAATGTGCCTCCAGGACCTGGGTTACATAAGGCTATTAAACTGTCAGCGTGTGCCAGAGTGCATGCATGCAGATAACCTCTGTTTCACAAAAGATCCAAAAAAAAGAAAGGAAAAAAGAAAGATAAAAAAAAGAAGAAGAAAGAAACCCATTTTCCATTTTTCTCTGTTTGTTTGTAGTTTTTTTTTTTTGTATTTTAGGTGAGGGTACACAGACTGCCTGCCACCGCTGAAAAGAACACAGGGACAAAAGAGTCTCTTCTGCGAAGTATTTAATCTAAACAAGAACAAGCGAGATCCGACGCCTCAGCCGGGGCCCTGATTCTGTCAAAGGCGTTTTGCAGCGCAGTCCTCAGACACAACGGGCAGCCTGAAACACGCAGACAAGAGAACCAGCAGCCAGCCTCAGCCTCTCTCCAGCACGCTGTGGCCTGACGTTTGAAGATACATTAAGTAATACTTCAGTGTTCTGCTCACGAGCCGCTTGGCGCTGACATGTTTCGGGCTGCCCGAGGAGCCACGTGGCTCGTCAGCACTTAAACGCAGGAAAGAACGTCGTCCGGCGTAAAGAAAAGCTCAAGGGCAACCATCAGCTTTCCATTCTTATACAACATTTCTCTGCTGCTAATTACAGTAAAACTCCCATTTCCTAATATTAAACTGACATCTTAATGGAAAAATTCCAATCCAACAGAAAGGCACTGATGCATCCTTTCATACCACTTTCAAACACTTTAAAGACGGCGCACCGACCGCAGGAATCACTGTGTTCAACGTGCTTGAGGAATGAAAGGAGCATCTCATCAATACAGAACATAAATCATGAGAACTGAAATGTTTATCCTCCCGTACGCACACCGAAGGCATTAGAAAACTCGCCGGAGTCATATTTCTTCATTACCGCAGAGAGGCAAAGTCAGAACCACCAAAATTCCCACTATTGCTATGGGAAAATCAACTTGAACGTCCCTAGAACTCGTAGTTCCCTCTCGTTCCCACCGTGCAAATTCAGAGCTTTCAACTCTCCAAGCTGCTCCTCTGTTTTAGAAGACTTTCAACTTCACAGTTTCTTGCTTATGCTGTGCCGTGCAATAACACAACAACACCAGCTGAAAAGAATCGGAAGAAGCAGGATGTGAGAATTATAAAAAAAAAGTATCTTTTGCTGAAAGATTAAGAGGACAAAAAGATCCTATTCAGGTCACAAAATATGCCAGTCACTATAGTCACTATAATGAACTATATTATTGTAATTTTAAGACCCATTAATGCCACTGATGTAATATATTGTATTACATTACATCACATTTGGCAGACGCTTTTGTCCAAAGCGACTTAATAATAATAAGCGACAATAATAATGTACATAGAGTAATAGAAGTTCAAGGTAAAAAAAAAAAACATTTTTAGATAGGGCCTAAAGGAGGCCAAATGGAAATAATGGGATAGAGGAGAAAAGAAGAGGAAGAAGGAAATTAGGTTAGTAGTAGTTAATTTGTTAGAGACGTTAGGAGATGAAGTGCTCTTTAAAGAGCTCTGTCTTCAGGAGTTTTTTAAAGATATTAACAACTTACTACTTTTAGCCTGCCCTGAGAAGTTTAGCTCTGAGCACATGAGCTGAGTACGATTGGTCCGCAGCTGTGATTGGTCCGCTAGGCTCCAAGTTCTCAGTTCTACAGCCCTATTAAATATATTATAATATGACAGGAATCTCTCTCAAAAGGGTAAATGGATCGCTGCAGCCTTGCCTTTTTCCTTTTTTTTTTTTTTTTTTTTTTGAGCTTCTACACTTTTGTCTTGAGATGATAAACCTCAATTTTGCCACTTAACTTAGAAAATACTTTCATGATTGCTGGGTATTCAGAACCTCTCAGACAGAAGGTATAAAAACAGTGTGCGTTCATGTCATTTTCAGTGCTACATAGAATTACCACGGCCTACATCCACTTTTACAGCAAATAAAAGGAGGAACAGAAAGAGGTATGTGTTCACTGTGTAAAAGCCATTTGAAAGCCCTTTCTTTACACTAAGCAAATTAAACTCGGCAGCTTACTGTAAGTGTTTCTGTTTTTTTGCTCAACTGAGTGTGGGAAGGAGAATGATTACAGTTACACTCTTAAAAAAAGGTGCTACAAGGAGTTCTATGAGTGCTGCCACACACAAACAAAACACACTTTCATACAGTACATTAGCGGTGGGAATCACAGGGCATCTCACTATACATTACTATCATGATATGATGCTCATGATAACAGGGATATTATGATTCTGTGACTCTGCAATACACAATATGCTGTACACAAGACAATACTATAAGATGCTTCATGGCTTCTGTGTTACTGAAGAGGATAAAATACTCCGAAATAAGCAAATATCAGGTATTATGTATTTATTGGTGTCAGTTTCACAGAATTTGAAACTGACACTGAAGTTTGGACCGATGTATCAAAATAATATTGATATTTGATGCCACACATGGATACAATACAATATGACAGGGTCCCTTTTCACACCTAACACTAACATGAATACAAAGTACAGCTTTTATTAGACTACAAAACATCTTGAGTATGGGTGGGACAAAATATTGGAGTCACAATATATCAAATCGCGTTTGTTTGATACAGTACCAGTCAAAAGTTGGGAAACAATAAATTCAGTGGTTTGTCAGTATTTTTAATTTCCTGCATAGTAGATTAATACTGAAATCATCTATGAAGGAAAATAAATTGAATTATTTTGTAAACAAAAAAGTTTTAAACAAACCAGAACATGTTTTATATTTTAGATTCGTCAAAGTAGCACCTCTTGCTTAGATGACAGCTTTGCACATGTCATCTGGATTTTCTCAGTCAGCTTTATGAGGTAGGGTCACCTGGAATGTAGGCTTTCAGTTAACAGCTGTGCTAAACTTGCCAAGAGTTAATTACTTGAATTTCTTGTCTCTTAATGTGTTTGAGAGCATCAATTTTTATTTTTTTGCCGATATTTAACAATGCAGGATCCATGACAGTACCAGCACCCCGCCCCCACCTGTGTGCTCTGGACCGACCAAGAGCTGAGTCAACGCTTTAGAGTCAGCCAAGCACCCAAAACCCAGGGAAAACAACAAAACAATAATAATAGTTGAAATGGTCTTTTAAAATGTAAATTACAGCTTTTTTCTGGAATTAAAAGCGCGATACCGGCTGTAACTGGAAATATCTGCGTAAAATTGTGTTAAACAATATATCGTGCAGCCCTAGAAAGTACCCATCAAGTGCAGTCGTAAAAAACATCAAAATATTATGATGAAACTGGCACTCATCAGGACCACCCCGGGAAAGGAAAACCAAGGGCCCTATTTTAGCGATCTATAGCACACCAGTTAATTGTGTATCTCACTTTACGATATACGTCATGTCCGTGTGCCTTTGGTATTGTGAGAACGCGAAAAATACGCCTTTTAAGGGAACAGCAATGTTATTTTATTCTTATATTGTTTATTGTTGATGTAAAAGCTGGATTTGCAAAATCGCAATGCATTTATTTGTGTGTGTAACGAGCGCGGATGTACGCACCGTGCTCCTGCATGGCTAAGATAGGATTGGGTGGTTGACTGCTGACTGTTGTCAGGGTTTTAATCAGTCAGTGGCGCAGTTGTTTTTCCCACCAACAACATAGAAACACGCCAGATTATTTACCTGAACACACGTCACTTTCAGACCACCACGCCCATCAGTGTAGATATATTCCTAAACGCTCTAGGCAGGATGTACGATAGGCACCCAAGAGTGATTCTCAAACGCAATGGGGATGCAGCCAGTGTTGCCAGCATAGCAATTTTGTCACCCGATTTAGCGACTCCTCAGACCCCTCTAGTGAGTTCCTTTCAAGCAACAAATTTAGACACTTTCTCTTCAAACCTACAGCTACTTTCACAGAGGAGAAACCTGAACATGAGTGAGAGGCACTTCTCTCTCTCTCTCACTCTCTCTCAGCGTCTCCTCTGCTCAGAGCGACGGAGCTCACACAGAACACACCGCAGCTCACACAGACGAGGATGAGCTGCACCTGTGCAGTGTTCTGGCTTCAGTTCCTGATCTACTGTCTGCTCATCCCCTGCCTTTAGATGATTCCTGTTTCTGAATGGAACATCACCTGCAGCCCCATACAAGCTCACCCTGCACCCTGCACTTTACTCACAGTCACACTGCACCAACACACACTCTCCCCACTCACCACCTCACACACTGATTCACATCTAAGCCTATATGTATAAGACTATATGTATATAGTTACATAAACACCTGTACATATGTAGTTTATATCCTACTACCTGTACATGTAAAAAGTGCAAAAAGGCATGTATGGTGTAAATTATACTAAACTATATTTATATTATTGTATATAGTGTGTTCTATACAAGAACTATAGACATACATTTTTCATTTTCCTGTACATTCACCTGTATTAGTGTGATGTGACAAAAAAAGAATTTACTTTTGTGTATGAAAAATTATTAAATGTGATTATTAACTGCATTCTATTAAAATATAATATCATGTGCGTATATTTTATGTCCATAATGCATTTTTGTGAATTTAATTCCAAAAGTCTGTTCTTTTCTGTTCCGTTTTTAGGTTAGGTTTATCTTATACAGCCAATAAGAGACAGGAAAGGACTGACACCAAGTGATACTTACAAGTATGTAAATAATTGATGATGTCACAAATATGCAAATGAGAGCACAGTATCACTTTTCATGCAGGTTTTAGCTAATTTCTTATGAAATAAGTTGGCAACACTGGATGCAGCTACTCTTTTTTTCTTTTGTTTTCTTAATTCTTTTTCGTGTTCATGGCAGAGAGGTTGTGCACATTAGGCAAAATAGTATCAAGGTGAACAGGAGCTGTAGTGTGAATCGTGTAATTTACAGCTCTGTAAAAAAATAAGAGACCACTTAAAATGATGAGTTTCTTTGATTTTACCAAATTGAAATCCTCTGGCATATAATTAAGAGGAAGATGGATGACCACAAGCCATCAAACCAAGCTGAACTGCTTGAGTTTTTGCACAAGGAGTGGCATAACGTTATCCAAAAGCAGTGTGTAAGACTGGTGGAGGAGAATATGCCAAGATGCATGAAAACTGTGATTAAAAACCAGGTTATTCCACCAAATATTGATTTCTGAACTCTTAAAACTTTATAAATATAAACTATTTTATTTTTTTGCATTATTTGAGGTCTGAAAGCTCTGCTTCTTTTTTTGTTATTTCAGCCATTTCTCATTTTCTGCAAATAAATGCTCTAAATGACAATATTTGTATTTGGAATTTGGGAGAAATGTTGTCCGTAGTTAAATAACAATAGCAAAAACAGAGAAACTGATTCAGAAACTGAAGAGGTCTCTTAACTTTTTCTCTATATAAATAGGCTAAACAATAATTTAATATCAATATCAATCTTTTATTTTTTATTGATTGATTTAATTTTTAATCACATTTTCGATATTTCAAAATTACTCGCCTGAAAACCTGAGTAATGTACACACATGATACACATATTACAAAGGTAAAATAGTCTAGAAAGACTTTATAAAACAGCAGCAGAAAGAGAGAGAGGCTCACTCTCTAACATGTACTGTGGTTTACTAAAAGGTAAAGACATATATATATAAATCAAGCTGTTCTTGCACAACATCACTGAGCTTTCAATAAGCTGATCCACACAAAGGTAAAATTTTCTGTGAAGCCTTTATAATATACTCACCATCCTGGAGGGCTGACTTTAGCTGTCTTTAGCTATAGACACACACAACACACTAATCAAATCAACCAGCAACAAAGACGCTAAATAATGGATGGGCTGGGAGATTTAGTTACTCCCTGCTTACTTCCTTAAAACATTACATCATCATCATCAGGAAAGGAATTTAAAATATTTATCATTTACTTAAAATTGTATAATGAATATATTGGCTTCGCATGAGGGCACTACTGGTTTGTAGGGCTTGTTAATCTGTGTATACAGAGGTCCTATAAACAGCTCTGGAAAAAAATAAGAGACCACTTCAGGTTCTGAATCAGTTTATCAAATTTTGCTATTTATATATATTTGTTTGAATAAAATTAACATTGTTGTTTTATTCTATAAACTACAGACAACATTGCTCTCGAATTCCAAGTACAAATATTGTCATTTAGAGCATTTATTTGCACAAAAGATGCAGAGCTAGAGTTTAAGAGTTCAGGAATTAATATTTGGTGGAATAACCCTGGTTTTTAATCTCAGTTTCATGCATCTTGGCATGATCTCCTCCACCAGTCTTACACACTGCTTTTGGATAACTTTATGCGACTCCTGGTGCAAAAATTCAAGCAGTTCAACTTGGTTTGATGGTTGTGATCATCCATCTTCCTCTTGATTATATTTCAGAGATTTTCAATTTGGTAAAATCAAAGAAACCCTTTATTTTTAAGTGGTCTCTTATTTTTTTTCCAGAGTTGTATTTTTTTGTCTTTTTGTTTTTTATTGTTTTTCTCCATCACATTTCATCACAATCACATTTGATCAAACTTATCTCAAAGTATTTTAAAATGCACAATTCAATAGAATTTTATCAGTCAGTAACAGATGCAGTAAATATTTCCCATACAAACCTAGATAAATAATAATAGATACATAAATAAATATATATATATATATATATATATATATTCATAAATATATATATAATAATATTATAAAAGACTCACACATCCAGAGGTTATTTTTATATTCTAGTCTACTCCACTATGTTTTAAAGAGTAACTACACTCTAATATCTTTTTACATTAGTAGCTGAATAATGTTGCTGTGTAATAATAAAATATACCAGCCCAGCATAACATTTAAAAATCAGGTGCAAAATGTAACAGAATGTTGATCTTATTTTGAAGTTTATTTAGTCCAAATAAAGTAAAATAGTACAAATAAAAGAAAAAAATACCATATTACTTAGTGAATACAGTAACATTTGTTTTATACATCTTTTCATTTACATGCTGTGAGTAGTACCATAGAAAATTGTCTTTTGATATATTGAGTATGGAAGTATCACAGAGTCGTGATATAATTAT
Source organism: Astyanax mexicanus (assembly GCF_023375975.1). Lineage (NCBI taxonomy): Eukaryota > Metazoa > Chordata > Actinopteri > Characiformes > Acestrorhamphidae > Astyanax > Astyanax mexicanus. The sequence continues at coordinate 33,362,825 of NC_064420.1, forward strand.
CATGAGCAACATATTGTGATAATATGACATCAGGGGATGCCTTGTGATTCCCACCTCTAATTGTGGGTGCCAGATGGATGGCACATTGAATTTTTATTGCAGGTGTTTTACATTTCTCACAGTTTCTACACAGTTTCACAGCAAAACAAGTATACTGCATTTTATTTATTTATTTTCTGCAATTAATACTGCATCATAAAAACATACTTTTCATCATATTTCACCAGAGATATATGATTGAACATGTCTGGAAATTATGAATAATTAAATTATGCATTCTGTGTAAACAATACTGGAGTAAAATAAATAATACTGGCCAGATATAATCTGTCTGTCATCTATCAGTCATGACAAATGAGAAAAGTAAAAAAAAGAATAGAAAGAAGAACTAAATATTTTGAGGCTATTGTCTTTTGTGTACCAGAAATACATTGTAGAAGCCACTAGCATGCACAGTGGACAGTAGGGGTGTCACGATTCTCTAAATCCTCGATTCGATTTCATTTTCGATTTGAGGGTCACGATTTGATTCGATTCTCGATTTTCTTGTTTTTTTTTTCTTGTTATTATTTTATGCCTCATAAAATTTAAATAATATATTTATTATTATTATTATTATTATAAATATTATAAATATTATTATTATTATTTATTAAGATATATATGGTAATGCCATCTAGTGACTTTTTTTGGTAGCAACAGTGTGCACTATTAAAACAAGCAGTTTATCAGAGCTGTGTGTGGATGGCTGGTGAAACTGCTCATTACATGAAGCTGCAGTTCTTCATCAAACCACTAGTCGGAGCTGCAGCAGCACAAGCCCCGCTCTCTTCACTCAGTCACTACTTCAGTACAGCCCAGCCACGGGCTACAGGGCTCAGACAGTCCGTTTTTACTGTTTCTGTAAACAAATAAAGGTTTTAACTACTAACCCACCTACTTTACCCACTAACCGGATAATACAGCTCACTACAGTTCATCTTTCAGCCCAAGCAGCTAACAGCAGCAGGTTAGAACAGCCGACACGGAGTCACTGCTCGGATTACATTATAAACAGTTCAGTTAGCGCGCTGCTAACCTCAGGATGTTTATAACTACGGAGTTTAGTGGACACACCACGGCCGCCAGGTAAGTCTTTTAAAGGCTACTGAAGACTATTAAAGGCTATTAGAGGTTATTTAAAGCATTATTGGGGGGCAGAAATCAGTACAGGCTGGTTAGATAAGTGATGTGGTGAAACTGTGACTAGCGCTGTCACAGTGATGTTTATTAACGTCATTAAAACAGATTTTGTCAGGTATTGTCTTATAAATATTTACACATAACTTATATCTCTCCTGAAAAGCTTTTATTTTAGTCAGAAACACGCTTGTGTTTACTTTATCTGAGAGAAAGATGTTTTTTTAATTCAATGGAAAGCAACAGGTGTAGTCAATTATAAGTTTAAGATTTTTAATCCACCTCACTGTGATCTATAGTCAGTGTTCTCAAGTCACACTGACACACGCATTTCAGCGAGTTCACACGCTTTCACCTGCGCGCACCCACCCCTCCGTTAGATACAGATACAAAACCTGCGCGCCCAACCCCCGCCCCCCCTCCCCCGTTGGACAGATAAAAAACAGTGATCACACTCCCGCCGACACTCAAAACCTGAGAGCCCTGTCTATATTTCTATAAATCCGTTTTCAGTTTCTCCTCCGTGGTTGAAAGGCAGCTGTCTCTCACACAGCAGAACTGAGGGCGGGGCTGCGCTCATGCAGCCGCTCTCTCTATTTAAATGAATAGGATGCGCTGTGTTGGTGCCGCGCCATTTGCGTAGCGCGCTGCGCTATTTGCGTAGCGCGCGCGGGAGGGATCGTCGATCCTCTTTTTGACTTCGATACTCGAGACCATGACCTCATTTCGATTCGATTTCGATAAAATATCGAGATCGTGACACCCCTAGTGGACAGCGTAGAGGATGATCGTAATGGTAGTGACTAGGGGTGCGCCATATCGTATCGTACGCAATATCACCCACCCCTAATTATCACATCAGGGTAGTACTTTTTTGCTGTTTTTAGCAAAAGAAAAACTCACACTGTTCTCATTTCCCATTATACTGTATATCTCCTAGAGACTTATATCTGTCTGAGACAGATTATATCTGTACAGTATCATTTATTTTACTTTAATTCTGGATATATGGAGATATTTGGAGCGCATTATTAGTATCATGACATTCTGGATCATTGACTTCTGTAACAAAAATTTTATTTTTTTTAATATATAAAATACCATGAAATACCGTGATATTATTTTAGGGCCATATCGCCCACCCCTAGTAAATGATGCTAAAATTGTCCGGTTCTGGCAGAAATCAGAGTATTCTGTAACAGTAACAGGGATTTTGGATGAGGTAAAAAAATGGTCCATCAGACTCTTGACCTCTCTAAAGCTCTTGTTACTGAATACAATCAAATCCTCACAGTTTACAATGCTCCAAAATCCAGTAAAAAAGACTTATCTGGATGGTAAAGACAATTACTCCAACAAAAGCAGCATAAACTCTTATTAATACTCTTTATTACATAAAAACAATAAATGAGCAAGTGTCCCAATACTTTTGTCCTTTGGCTTCAGGACAGATCTACTGTTATTATATAAAATCTGGCCAAACACAGAGAGTTTCTCCAAATATGGGTAATTGTTCTCGTTTGCAGTTTTACTGAAACATTTAACAAGCTGTCTCATTAAGCCATTCTACTGATAAATGTTCATTATCCTACTCTCAGCCTATAAGAGCTGTAAGTGCTAACGACAGATAAGCTAACTTAGTGTTACCTAAAGCATCCAGTAATAGATGCAGCGTTTACTCACGTCGACAACTGAACGCTCCCAGTGTTCATTAAAAATAAAGAATTTGGTTATTAAAGTTGCTTTGTGTGCTCTGCAGCCCCGTGCCTGTGCCTGTAACATGAGCTTTACTTTAATCTGAGCTAAAATAGAAACACTAACAAACAGCTTGTGAGTTGTTTGTATCATGCGCTGTATATTATTGTGTTCTATTATTGGTTTGAGAAGATTGTTAATATGTATGTGTGGAATATGTGTAAATTCATGTGAGGGTGATCAGATCACACTGGACTGAATTAGGACTGTACACTCAGTATCAGTTAAATCAGGCCATTTAATATGAATATGAATTCATGTTTTTCCAGGTCTGGTGCTGATTTTCACCACATTAAGAAAGTCAGCAGACTCACAGAAATGTATTTTTAACCATTTGCGATCAATTACATCCTATTTAAATAACGACATATAATGTCGGTAGGGATGTCCCAAATCCGATAAAAAATTTTAAGAATTGAAATCAGGTGGAATAGAGCCTATTATCAAGTATGTAAGCACAAATGCTAATTTAGCAAGCTAGCTACCTATAGAGCCAGTTACTACGTTCATCCACGCCTCATTTTCCTCCAAACTGTCAATACAGCGTCTCTGTGATGGAGATTCTCTCTGTCTCTCTCGCATTATATCTCACAATATTCTCATTTAACAACCATCAAAACTAGTCTGAGATATTATAATACAGATAAAATGCTCTAGTCTGCCAAATCTAATCCACACTGAACTATTATTACTGTCTCCCTCTCATCAATACAGGTAACAAAAAAATAAACAGGTATTAAAAAAATAAATATGATAATAAATCATTATTTTATTATTGTGGTGCTTGTTCAAAACATTTTAAGACTAACAACGCTAAAATAAATGTAAAGTAATTTGGTCAGTCCAACACTGATTTTTATTTGCATTTAAATACTCATTTAAATGCAAGCCTAACTAAAGCTTAAGAAAATCCTGTAGGGCACATTGTTTACACATATGTGCACTGTTTAATATTTGTGGTGCTAATTTTAATGTTTTTTATTTACTGAGCTAATAAGAATCTTTTTCTTTGCTGAAATTCTCACAGGTTCCTAAAACATTTGCACAATACTGTATAGTTTCCCTTAATATATTGAGAAAGCAATTATTATCTTTTAAGAAGTGCAGGCTAATAAAATATAAGACTTATCAAATACATCTTTGTGATCAATTTGGCAGTTTTGATACCATTTTAACAATAATTAAAAAATATTAATAAAGGACATCCCTAAATGTCTCGCTATCATATGGATTTGTGGAATAACGAGACGAGTCACATGCATTTATGTTTAAACTGAGCTTCTATAGCCTATTTTATTTTTTATTTCACTTTAAAATTGGCATGGATTAATATACTGGACAGCCATTAATTACAACATTAAACTTCTAAAAATAATCTCTTAAAAGCTGTTAGGCCTGAAGGAAAATATTAATGTATAGACAGCTCTAACCCATTAGCCAATTAGCAGAGACAACATGCTAACATTGTTTGTTACAACGCATTTTGTTGCACTTCATATTTTCCTTGTGTGAAACCAAACCAAACCAAAGGCAGAGAAAAAAACTACAGGTGTAAAACTGTAGCGATATTAATGTCATTAATTTAATTATACTACATTTAAACTATATTCATTTAAAAACAAGTTTGAAAAAAGGTTGTATTATTTTTTTCCAACACAAAGATCAGAATGGATCGTTTTTTATTTCAGGAGGCAGCTAATGTATTTTTGAATACAATTAGCCTACAAAAGATGATTATCTTGGAAAACACCCTCAGTTGTGCCATCATAATTACACGACTAGACTCAAATGACATTTCATTCACTTTGCTCAGTAATAGTATACATGGGGAATTATTTCAGATGCAATGTTGCAACAAGGAAGCAAACAATATTTGAGGCTATTTAGAGGTTGAGGCATAATTTAATAGCACATTATTGAAATGCCATGAATCAGAAGGCGGGGTTGTAGAGGAGTGTACTTATGCGTGACTATGAAAAAGCAGCAGAAAATGAGAGAGAGTAGGTGAAGCCACTTTACCAAATCATATAAGTGTGCAGCAAAGATTGTATTAGTGATCATTTACATTTTTATCTAATTACAGCACCACTAGCTGTTCACACAATCTAGGCTGCTTGAGTTGTGCTTTGTTCTTTGTGATGCCCTGGCCACATGCTCAACAAGTTAATAAGGCATTTTTTACTTACAGTGGCTTGCAAAGATATTAATTACCCTTTCAGTATTTTTAGTGTATTTTTTGCACTATAAGGTGCCTTTAAAAGCATTAGCATTACCTTTAGCGGTTAGCCGCTAATGCTAATGCTTCAGCTTTAGTGGAAATCTAAGCTTACTGTAAATAAACAGAAGCTCTTTACTAACCCAAAAAAACCTGTTTACTTACTTACTTACCGTATTTTTCGGACTATAAGGCGCACTTAAAAACTTTTAATTTTCACAAAAATTGACAGTGCGTCTTATAATACGGTGCGCCTTTTGTATGGATTTTACTCGTCAGGTTGTAAGGAGCAGTAAACACACACTCCGTGCAGCGTTATAGAGAGTTTCAGTGCTATACAGAGTCCAGAGCCGTGCAGCTCCGAGCCTGAGCAGCAATAGCATTAGCTAGATGCTAACCGCTAAGCTAGCTAGCTTATTCACTGAGATCAGTATTATCTAAATTTTACTCGTCAGGTTGTAAGGAGCAGTAAACACACACTCCGTGCAGCGTTATACAGAGTTTCAGTGCTATACAGAGTCCAGAGCCGTGCAGCTCCGAGGCTGGAGCAGCAAATAGCATTAGCTAGCTTATTCACTGTTCAGAGATCAGTATTATCTAAATTTTACCCGTCAGGTGTAAGGAGCAGTAAACACACACTCCGTGCAGAGCAGCAATAGCATTAGCTAGATGCTAACCGCTTAGCTAGCTAGCTTTTTCACTGTTCAGAGATCAGTATTTTCTAAATTTAGCACTTTTAATACTGCTGGAGCAGTATTATTAGAGTTAGATGCTAATCGCTAAGCGTTCACCGTTCAGAGGTGAGTTATCGGCCTGTAAGTCTGTGCTGCTTTGCCTGGCTAGCATTAGCTAGATGCTAAGCGCTAACTCTCTCAGAGGTGAGTTTTATCAGCCTGTAATCTGCTTGTTTACAGTGTTAAAACAAGCTACGGGGGACGAATCGCTAGCTAATATCTCACTGTCTTACCAGAACACGCAGGATTACTCAGTGTAACGCTGTCGTTTAAGTTTGGGTTAACTTTACTAGTTTAGGTGACTAGCTAGCGTGCTAGCGGATAGCTATGCTAACGCTGGTGCAGCAAGCCTTAGTGGACATCTGGAAATCTAAGCTTACTGTAAATAAACTGAAGCACGTTACTCACCCAAATAAACAGTTTTCAGGAGAGGAATCTGTGTAGATTAATATCCAGCACTCGTTTGACTTTGAAAGAGCTAGATTTATATATACTGAGACGCTCCACCGGCAAGCGACCACCCCCGGTGGGGGAAGGGAAACATGGCGCCACCCCTGTTCACTTTGATATAGGCACCCTTTCTAGTGTCACTTAACGCGCCTTATAATGCGATGCGCCCTATGTATGGAAAAATAGCAGAAAATAGGCGTTCTTTGATAGTGCGTCTTATAATACGGTGCGCCTTATAGTCCGAAAAATACGGTACTTATAATCCAGTGTGCCTTATTGTGCAAAAAATACGGTACATTGTAGATGGTAATGGCTTCTGTTACATATTCCTGGTATATATATTATATAATATATACATATTACAGTTTGTAGGAATGAGAATTGTTAAATACCTGCACAACTATATTCATGGAATGTATTATCATTCATTTGGCACCCACTATTATCAGGCTTTACTCTCACCCAAACTAACAATAATTCATATTGGCTGGAGCCTGGAGTTCAACCTCACTCATAAGATTTCGCCTCACAACTTATTCAGGTGTTTGAGTGTACCTAAGCCACTAAAAATAAAGAGGTTAGTCCAGTAGGCTTAGCGCTGCCACTATGATCGGGAGATCACTGGTTTAAATCCCGGTCATGCAGCTTGCCATCAGCTGCCAGAGCCCTGAGAGAGCACAACTGTCCTTGCTCTCTCTGGGTGGGTAGATGGCACTCTTTTCCCTCACCGCTCAAAAGGGTGATGTCGATCAGCACAAGGCGTCTGTGAGCTGATGTGCAAGTCTTTACCCTTCTTGTGTTGTGGCATCACTAGTGATGGGGGATATACTACAGCTGAGTAGCAGCTGAATGGGTGGGACAATCGGCCTAGCTAAAGTGGGAAGAAAAAATGGGAGAAAACTGGAAATAAATCTTAAAACCTCCATGGTAGGTTTACATACCGCTATCCCATGACTTCTAGCATATCAGCATACATCTCCGGGTGTGTGAGGTCATCTACACAGAGTCTGCTGAAGCAGAATTATTTCTCTACATCTGGAGAGTTAAAATTCATAACTCCAAAATACAGCACTTATGCATGCATGACAAAATTAATTTCGCTTGGCCTGTTGCTTCCGTCCACTCTGAATAAAGACCAGCTCTCGTGATTCAGCTGCCCTCGACTGCCCGTCTGAGAATGCGGGAGGGAGAACAGCTGGTAAAACATCTGTGGGCAGAGGTGCTCATTCACCCTCATTCACTCCCTCCCTCCTTCTCTCCCTCCCTGCGTCTCTCGCCTCCTCCCTGTTCAGACACATGCATAATCACCTATTCGCATCCCTGCAGGTAGGAAAACCAAGCGCTGCAAGCCCTCCGAGTTGCCCAGGCATGCACATCACTGCCTGAATTTAAAACGCACACTCATACACACAAACAGTCTCGTCTGCATTGGAGAATTATGCACCTATTTGTATTACTGTTTAATCAAAGGAATTTCATCCCAATTCATGTCTGATTCTCTGTTTTTAATCACATTGTCTGAAGTGCCATCCTGTTTTAACCACACGGTTTAAAATTACTCGTTTTAAATGTCATGGCTCTCGAAATTCTACCAATAAAGTGTGGAGGACCTTTGAGTACCTTAATGGGGTAAAAATAATGATTTCTTTGCATGGGTAATGCTATGCCCCAATTACTAGCATTGTAAGCCTGTTGGGAGCATCAGCTAAAAGCGCTTTATTGAGAAATGCTGCGGGTAAAAGGAGGCGAGCTATTTGACAAAAGTTTGTACTCGTTACCATGTTTCATTACACCCCAGGTCCATTTCACACCAGATTTCTCCTTTAATCTCTTCTGTGGTCTCTTGTTTTAATCACTCAATTCACAGCACCATCTTGTGGCCCCAATATACCACTAATGGACATTATTGTATAGGCCGTAAGGAACCACTTTCAAAGCTCTCAGTGCCTCATTTTAAATGTCAGGGCTCTCAAAATTCCACCAATAAAGTGTGGAGCTACTTTGAGCTTCTCAATGGTGTAAAAATAGAGAATTATTTGCATGGATAAAGCTATGCCCCAATTACTAGCATTGTAAGCCTGTTGGGAGCATCTGCTAAATGCGCTTTATTGACAAATGCTGCGGGTAAAAGGAGGCGAGCTATTTGACAAAAGTTTGTATTCGTTACCATGTTTCACTAGAACTCAAGTCCATTTCACATCAGATTTCTCCTTTAATCTCTTCTGCCGTCTCTTATTTCCACCCTGTTTTAACCACACAATTTACAGCACCATCTTGAGGCCTCAATATGCCATTAATGGCAATTAATGTATAGGACGTAAAGAACCACTTTCAAAGTTTTAAATGCATCGTTTTAAATGTCAGGGCCCTCGGAATTCTATCAATGAAGTTTGGAGCTACTTTGAACTTGTTTATGGTGTAAAAAACAGCAATTTCTTTGCATGGGTAAAGCTATGCCCCAATTACTAGCATTGTAAGTCTGTTGGGAGCTTCATCTAAAAGCAATGTATTTTGGAATGCTGGGAGCAAAGGGAGGTGGGCTGGAGGTTGGACATTCTTTACTGGCCATCAGCAATGAGGAGAGAATTAAAGGGTGTATTAAGAGTCTGCAGTGTGGAACTATTTTAAAGTAGAATATGAAATCACTTTCCCCCTCTATCTCTCCTGCTCTCATTCTGTTTTAACCACACTGTTCACAGAGCCATCTGTTATCCTTAATTGGCCATTACCAGACATTCATCTCTGGCCGTCAGCACTGAGGAGAGTTCTCAGAAGGTAAAAATAAAAGGGTGTATTTAGAGTCTGCAGTGTGGAACTAATTTACAGGAGAATATGAAAACATAACACTAGCTACTAAAACATTTGTGACCATAGGTATTCACTCATCCTCATTTCCTCCCTCCCTCCTTTTGTCTCTCAACTCCTCCCTGTTCAGACACAAACATAATCATCTATTCACATCCCTGCAGGTAGAGAAACCAAGCGCTGCAAGCCCTCCGAGTTGCCCAGGCATGCACATCACTGCCTGAATTCAAAACACACACACACATACGCAAACACAGCCTCGGCCTCATTGGAGAATTATGCGCCCATTTGTATTACTGTCCAGTCAAAGGATTTGGAGCAGCTGGACCCTATGTTTTGATGCATGAGGCGGGTTATGTATGAAAAATTGATGTTAAGTGAAATTTGAATTTTTTTTTTTACTTCTTCTCATGTCTGCGTCTCACAGAGTGAAATAGAAAATATGAAAATGTGACACAGGCACCCAAAACAAAGCTTGAGAGCTCAAATTGCACGAATTGAATAAGAATTGTATAATTCAAGCCCTGGCAAAAACAATACAACTGAAACACAATGAGATAAAAGAAGGATTACAGTCATTTCAGATCAGACGGAAAACAGAATCGATATTTTCTATTACTGTAATACAGCCAAGCTGTTCTCTTTTCCCTTGAAAACATGCATCACAATTTGTGACTACAAAGGTATTTTGTTCCATTATTAATAGATGGTCATTGACCTGTTCTGCTCTCGTACCCTTTACTCTGATGCTTTGCACAGAACTGCTTCAGATCTCTTAAGCCTTAAACTTTACGTAGTTTTATAATGAAAGTTAAAATTCATATTTGTTTAAATTAGACCTGCTCATTTTTTTAATAGAAAATGTTGCAAGGCAAGAAAAGCTTTACAGAACACTGGAAAAATCATACAGTTTATTGTTCTAGAGCTGCAACTAATAATTATTTTGGCAGTCGACTAATCTGATCATTTTTTCCGATTAGTCGATTATTCAACAATTATTTCTGGCATGTCCTCCATCTTTAAAAATGATAGAAACAGCTGAACATGAGATATAAAAGCCATTTAAATGTGTATATGTTGTTTAAACAGTGACGGTACTGATATTTATGGAGTAAATAGTAAATAGAGTAAATAGTGATTAAAATCTGTTGTGATTGGGCACTATTGGAAACACAGACTAAGTTAGGTGTGATCGAGATATTTACCCATCTCCCATTGCGTTTCTGTCCCGAGCACTTTGTGAAATGTGGTACTGTATCAAATTAACAATTGTTTGTCAATAAAATTTGTAGTTGATATATTAAAATAATCGTCATTGTCGATTATATCGACTAATCGTTGCAGCCCTGTTCATTGTTTTTTACTTATGCCATGACTTAGTTTTCAGTGAGGCCTTGTTGATGAGAGAGGTCAATGAATGGACGGTTTTCACTACATACAGTATATTTAAAATAGTTTGTGTCATGAATTCACAATTACAAAACCTGTAGAGGGCTTTTAATGTGATTAGTAACCACTGGCAACCAGTGGAAGTACCACGTAGCTTGTTTTAACATGGTAAACACACAGACTACAGTCCAATATACTCACCTCTGAACAGCGAAAGAGCTAGCGCTAGGGTCAGAGGCTAATGCTAATGCTGCTGCTCCCAGCCTTAGTGCTGGAGAACTTTACTAAAAAAAACTCACCTTTATAATGTTGTACTTCAGCTCAGTTGTTTTACTGCTCCTTAATACCTGACTGAAAGAATTCATACATAAGGTGCACTGTCGATTTTTGGGAAAATTAAAGGATTTTCAGTGTGCCTTATATAAAAAAACACATTATTACATTAGTGCTGTTTATGTACAGGGGTTGGACAATGAAATTGAAACACCTGGTTTTAGACCGCAATAATTTACTGTCCCGACGGACAGTTCTGGTGGAAAAAGGAGAGTTGAGGTGCACATTGAATTCTGTCGTGATTTGGGCAGCCGTGGTTTTATGTTTTTTGTCCCTTTCAGACAGCTTCCTCTTGTGTCCACAGTTAATCCTGTTGGATGTGGTTTGTCCTTCTTGGTGGTATGCTGACATTACCCTGGATACCGTGGCTCTTAATACATGAGAAAGACTTGCTGTCTTGGTCACAGATGCGCCAGCAAGACGTGCACCAACAATTTGTCCTCTTTTGAACTCTGGTATGTCACCCATAATGTTGTGTGCATTGCAATAATTTGAGTAAAACTGTGCTCTTACCCTGCTAATTGAACCTTCACACTCTGCTCTCACTGGTGCAATGTGCAATTAATGAAGATTGACCACCAGGCTGCTCCAATTTAGCCATGAAACCTCCCACACTAAAATGACAGGTGTTTCAGTTACATTGTCCAACCCCTGTATATTCCACGTACATATCAATCTAATCAGTCTACTGAAGGCAGTAGACATTTGAACAGTAGTCAGATTTGCTAAACAGAAAAGTATATACATATGAAATGCTCTCTTTCAAACTAATACAAATTAATATATGCTTAATTGTATTCAATATTAACCTAACAATTAAAATAATAGGCTACCATAAAAGTAAATAACAGAATTGACTGCATATAGCCTAGCTTAGGGGTTAACTTCATGCAAATTTAAGAAGTGATTTATGGACTGTAAACATGAAATTCTGCACAGCTCTTTGTAGAAATGCAGAAACGTGTTCATGTTCCTTGACTTCTCTGTGGCATTACCACAACATCTGTTGCACTAAAACAGAGTGCTGGAGAAAGGTGCTGCTGAAAAGCAGATCTGTATTCTCTAAATTAGGAGCAGCCTCTCAGCACTCGCGGCTCTTTTCTTTCTAAAAAACGCTCAGGATGTGTAAAAGCAGTGTACTTAGCGTACCTGGCAAAGTGATAAAAATCTATAAATAAATTGTGTTATAAAGACGAATTTAAATAAAATAGTGTTGAATAAAAAAAAATTATAACAAAACATTATACGACTTTATACTATTTTGTTTTCTGAAATTAGATTTAAACAATTGCTATATATTCTCTTGCTTACAGTATTGCAATATAAATTAGGCCATATCATACTGTACACAATAAGTGTATCATTTTTTAAACAATAAACAATCTATAATGTGATAACAGCGGCAACCTGGATTTTTGCTATTTACTAAAAAGCTTTATAGAGATTTGTCTTTATATTTGCAGATTATATGAACACATTAAATATTTAGTATTGTAGATTTGTGGGTGTGTGTGTGTGGGGGGGGATTATAACTGTTTTGGTAAGTTACTGTCACAGATCGTTTCTACTGAATGTTGGAAAATGCTACATTCTTAGGACATAAAAATTTAATATATATATATTGCTGCAATAATACACTGCCAGGCCAAAAAAAGTCTCCACCTTAATTTAACTAGCAAATAATCTGGGGTTGCTGCAGTTGGTCAGGTCTAGGTTCAGCAACAGTATGTGCTGAAAGAATGAAGTCAGATGACTACCTGAATATACTGAATATAGACCAGGTTATTCCATCAATGGATTTTGTTTCTTCCCTGATGAAACAGCCATATTCCAAGATGCCAATGTCAGGATTCATGGGGCTGGAATTGTGAAAGAGTGGTTCAGGGAGTGTGAGATCATCATTTTCACACATGGATTGTTCACCACAGAGTCCAGACCTTAACCTCATTTAGAATCTTTGGGATGTGCTGGAGAAGACTTTGAGCAGTGGTCAGACATTGCAAAAGCTTATTAAAACAGTGACACAATGAATGCATAAAGCAGCAATCAAATCTAAAGATGATCCAGCTAAATATTAGAGTGTGACCTTTTTTTGGCCAGGCAGTGTATAAGATAAGATAAGTTCTTTACTTCCCACACTTGGGAAATTCACAATGTTACAGCAGCTAAGTGAAAGCAAAGCACAAAAAGCACGAAAAATATAACAATATATACGTATTAAATCGACATATCAAAATATCTTGAGTAAAGGAACTTGTTAAATACCAAAAGCCACAAGGCACTACAGGCAAAGTGGACTGTGAGAAACATGGCGTGTGTACTTTATGCAGCTTCTAGTGGGCTGCAGCTCGTGATGAACCCGAGGCCTTGAGCGCAGTGACCACTTGCCCTTTCTGTCGTCATTTGCGCAGCTCCTGATGTGGAAAACTTGCTGCGTGAGACTGGGGCGGTACGGAAGCATTCGGGCTACCACTTCTGAACTGAAACATGCTTCAGTGAGCTGTAGTCTCAGGGAAAAACGTCTGGTTATTACAGTGACGTGCTCACCATGCTCAGCATGTTACCATCATGAAGCTGAATCAAATCTTATAGAGCAATAAGCTAGTGGGGAATGGTCTTACATTTACACTGCTTTCATATCCTGTGTCAGTTCAAAAGTCTGGTTGATGGAAACTACTTAATAATCACACAGTTTACACCACGTAAGTTCATGTGACTAAAATCTATCCTATTTGTAATTGAATGAAATCACATGCATTTACACTAGTAAGTGAATTAAACTGAAACTAAACTGCTGTGTGAGATTTAAATATCTACAAGAGCAAGTGCGCCAAGTGGTGCACCAGGCAAACCGCTGGTTCGAATCCTGATCATGTAGCTTGCCATCAGCTGCTGGAGCCCTGAGAGAGCACAGTTGGTCGTGCTCTCTCTGGGTGGGTAGATGGCGCTCTTTCCCCTCATCACTCCTAGGGTCTGTGAGCTGATGTATCACAACCGAGTCGCTGCACTTTCCTCCGAGCGTGCTGTGATGCTAGTCGGCTAAGCTAAAATAGCAGCAGTTGTAAACGGGACGGTGACTTCACATGTGTTGGAGGAGGCATGTGCTGGTCTTCACCCTCCTTGTGTTGTTATTACAAAAATACCCTGAAATATTGAGATAGTATTTAAGCGTCATACCCATCTACCTTTGTGATGCAACAGATTATGTTGTATTTTGACTGAAACAGAAACTGAACAAGGTGCAATACTCGGCATAAGGTAACTGGATAAATCAAATAGCTTAAATATATGATTGCTACAAAACTACTATTTAATATATATCCCAGCAGACACACAAACACACTATATTTACCTCAGCAGTGCTATACTAATCAAGAAGTTATCATTAAAACACATAATGAAGTAAAAATACTACAACCTATTTTATCAGAATGGGGGTGAGGTTATATCCCAGCTGGCCATCAACGTCAATAGACGTTAATTTCAAGTTGAATGTTGGTCACAAAAATGTTACGTCAAGATAACGTCTAATACTGTAGGGATGCATTGAAGAAATAAATGCCACAATTTAGTTCAGTTCATGTCTTTAGTAATATACTAAAGGTCAAGAACAATCAAACAGATTAGGGGCTGGTTCTTGTGAGTGGACACAGTGTTTAAAACCTCCAGCAGCACTGCTGTTCCTGATCCACTTACGTCTGCTTAAAACGAACTAACACCACCAACGCCACCACCATGTTTGCTGTGTCACTCCAATGCTGAGAAAGGGACCCACTACCCAAATAATGATAGCTGCTCTGTGGTGGTCTCTCCTTTGGGGGTCCTGACCATTAAAAAACAGGGTAAAAGAAAGATAATAAAGTATGCAGAGTAACAGATACAGGACTACAGTCTGTAATTATATTATAGAACTACAAAAGTGCTTCTTTATGATCAGTGGGGTTGATAAGATGAACAGTAACAGTAGAAACATTAAGATGGTTATAATATTTGACTTGACTGTACAAAACAGAGTATTTCAGTATTTTAATCTTCCACAAAGCTCGCCGTTTTTCACAGCAGTTGCTAAGAGAGAATGTCTTTGTGGGTGGAGAACGGACAGAGCAATTGCTTAAAAAAACCCACAGACACTGTGATGGGTTTGATTCACTTCAGCAGCTGCAGGGGGAAAGCTGTGCTTCCACCTTTTCTGATCCCTATTTCCAGAAGCGATTTTGGTCAACAGTCACAATAATGATTTCAGTGAAAGGGCCACTACCCAAACACCAACAATTCATGACCTGCCAACCCTGATACCTGGCCCAATCCAACAGCCTCAAAGCACTCAATACTTTCATTGCCACATCACACACACACACGCCCACACACAAGTATTCCCATCTTTGCGGGGTCCTCGCACTGACCTCCCTTTTACCTCTCCACACCAAATTTGCATTCGCTAAATGAAAAAGGGAAAAAGCAAAAAAAAGTAAAGATCAAAATCAAAATGTATAGATTTTCCATCAATCTGGGCACATCTTGTCCCACAAAGTGCTAAATACCCGCCCAACCACACACACAGACACAGACACGCAGCCATTCTAAATTGCTGTCTGAGGCATGAAGGTGACAGCACATGATGGTCATAATAGTACATAAATGTACCACATAACTACCTGAGCCTGCTGACAGCACAGCCAGTGCAAGTGATTTGTACCACTAGTAACATCTGAATTTCTTTTTTCTTCTGTTATTGTCTACTATTGTTTTGTTTGCATGGGTGCATGCTAAAAGGCAAATTCAACCAATTTTCAGAATTTCCTGCTTAGTTCTGTTGTTAAGATGCAATTAACAAAAAAATAGTCACAGAGTTTCTGATGTGAAATTGGATATTGCAGAGAAAATCAGTCAATCAGAAGACACTGGATGTTTTATTTATCTGGCACCCACTATCAGACCATGAACATGTTGGCCAGAGTTCATTTACTCTCACAAGATAATACCTAACAGCATATAAAGGTGAGGGCATTCCCAATCTATCCTATACAGTACTGTAACACATCATTATCAATTGACATACTGCTGTCCCATGACTTGTAACATGTCAGTGTAAAAGCTCTTTAGTTTGAATGGTAAATAAATTCACTGTTAAAGGAGAACTTTGGTGTGAAATGCACTTGGCGTGTAATGAAATATGATAATGAGTACAAACTTTTGACGAATAGCCCACCTCCATTCACCCCCAGCACTCCGAAATACAGCCCTTTTAGCCCAATGCTCCCAACAGGCTTACTGTTAATGTTAGCAATGGGGACATAGTGTTGCCCATGCAAAGAAATGGCTATTTATACACCATTAACAACATAAAAATGGCTCCACACTTCATTGATCGAATTCTGAGAGCTCTGACATTTAAATAGAGGCACTGAGAACTTTGAAAGTGCACAAATAGTTTACTAAAAACACTGTTAATACATACAGTACCTTGAGTTCTGTGGTTCCTTTCACCTTTTTGGTGTTTTGATGTCTCTTATTATGAGGTACTATCACTCCATACAAGGCTACCATCTCTATGAGGATAAAAATGTTTTCAAAAATGGACGGGGCCAGAGTGTGTGTATCTGTGTGTGTGTGTGTGTGTTTATATAAACCTGTGTGAGTAATACAATGCTTGACATACCGTAATTAAAGCCGCACCCACTAATTTTAAACATTTCCACATATGCAGGCCACACCTGACTATAACCCACCACTGTCCACGTTATACAACATGATATATTTACACAGAAAGATACAGTCTACCAGGAAAAGTCGCGATAGTAAAGTTGCTACCAGTAGCCTAGCCTATACTGAGCTTTGGCTTTGGCTCCCCCGCCACGAGACGTCTCTGTGCTGGGAGCCGAGGTTGAGCCATTCTCTTTATCATTGCTGCTGATAGCAGATTTTGTGACACTGCTTCACACTTAAGCAAAAGTTGCTCTTCGAATGCGGCTGGTTTTGGTAAATTATTTCTCACCGCTTTTTATCCAAGCCTTCCACTTAGCTAGGAGCACCACTTTAAATGCACGATTCACGCTAATGTTGAGTGGCTGCAAATACTGATTAAAGCATGTTTGTTCATTTATAGTAAGCTTAGATTTTTAATGTTTCTCTGCTAACTGCTCGTTAGCCTGTAAACTAAAAAAAAAAATCATATTCAGCTCTGGAACAAAAACAAGAGACCACTTAAAAATGATGAGTTTCTTTGATTTTATCAAATTGAAAATGTAATCAAGAGGAAGATGGATGAACACAAGCCATCAAACCAAGCTGAACTGCTTGGTTTCTGCACCAGGAGTAAAGGCATAAAGTTATTCAAAAGCAGTGTGTAAGACTGGTGGAGGAGAACATGCCAAGATGCATGATCACTGTAATAAAAAAACAAGGTTATTCCACCACATATTGATTTCTGAACTCTTAAAACTCTATGAATATAAATTTGTTTTCTTTGCAATATTTGAGGTCTGAAAACTGCATCTTTTTTGTTATTTCAGCCATTTCTCATTTTCTGCAAATAAATGCTCTAAATGACAATATTTTTATTTGGAAATTTTGGAGAACCACCATGTTGTTTATAGTTTATAGAATAAAACAACAATGTTAATTTTGCGCAAATATATAACTAAAAATAGCAAAATCAGAGAAACTGACTCAGAAAGTGAAGTGGTCTCTTATATTTTTTTTCCATTATATAAGCAGCAGTGTTCAAAGCGGGTGGAAAAAAGTAGCGACTTATAGCCCAGAAGTTAAGGTCATTTCATTAAGTTGAAAGTAAACTACAATTAAGACTGGTTTAAATAACATTATTTACACATAAACTTTAACACCAACTGAACCTTGTTGAAAACACCATTTTCTGCAAAGGTGTAACAATTATTTGTCAGAGAACCTGTTGTAAAACTGTTGTATTGTGGGAAATGGAAGTTGAGCAGCATGGTGGACCACTGGTTAGCACTGGGGTCTTGAGTTCCCCCTGTGGACTATGATTTTGCCTCCCACAGTCCAAAAACATTGAGATCAGGGGAATTTGTAACTTTCAGATATGGAGTCGCTCTATTCAGTCCTCCAGGTGGGTGGTCTTTTCCGGCTGAGAGTATGCTTGTGTAATTGGCTGAATTGGTTGGTTGAGTGCTGAGTGTAAAGGATTATAATTAGACGGTTGATTGTAAAGTGTGGTTGAGTTCATTCAAAGCATGAACCCTGAACACTATAATATAGAAAAGCGAGAAACAGACCCCACATTGGGTCATTGTAAGAACTCAGCATCGTGCTTATAATACACTTCAAGGACGAAAGTACTCAGACACACCTCTCAATCACTGAATTCTGGTGCTTCATTCAGTCCCATTGTCACAGGTGAATAAAAGTAAATACCTAGCCACACAGTCTACCTGTAAAGACATTAGTGAAAGAATCAGTCATTCTAAAGAGCTCAGAGAATTCCAGCATGGTATTGTTAAAACAGGGAAGGGTCTCTGAGTGCCTAGACACATAGTGAATAAAAGTCACCAGCGTTCAGCAAACCTGCTGTTATAGAGCTCAAATAGGGGACCAACTCCAAACTGATGCCTATTGATTTAGAATGGCATGTCATAAAAAGTTTCTGTAGGTGTGAAGTAGGTGTTCCAACAGTTTTAAAATAGCTAAAAAAGCCAAACATATGCTTGTGTTCAGCATTTCTATGGTTGCAGAAAATATTGATGAACTTGAAACACTTTTCGGTCAGATCAGTCTCTGTCTTTACAAGCATCCAAATGCAACAAAATACACATTTACCTATTGATTGCACAAAAAGTTGGGCTATGCAATATATCGGTTGAGCATGGCCATTGCAATGAGCTTAAACATAATACTCAGATTGCAGGCCTTAAAAAGTATGGTCCTATGATTTTTGTAATGTGGAGAACATGGACAGAATGGACAGATTATCCAAATAGCGTATTTTTCGCACTATCAAGAGAGCACCTCAAATGCTTAAACTTTCCCAAAAAATTGACAGTGCATCTCATAATGCCTTATGTATGAATTCTACCAGTCAGGCATTAAGGAGCAGTAAAGTAAAGTACAGCATTATAAGGGTGGTGTTTCTCCAGCACTAAGGCTGGGCGCAGCAGCATTAGCATTAGCCACGAACCGCAACGCTAGCTCTTTTGACGTTTAGAGGGGAGTATATTGGACTGTAGTCTGCATATTTGCCACGTTAAAACAAGCTACATGCACTCTAAAAAACAGAGGTACGAAACGAGTACTTTTTTGTACTCAAAGGTACACTCTTCATAATTGTACCCTCAAAGGTACAATATTGGTCTTTACAGGGTCAGATTTGTTCCCTCTGAAGTACAAAGTCATTCCTAACAGAAATACGTACGAATTTGTACCATTTCACCAGCCAAAAGGTACATTCAGTATTCTGTACCACTGTACTAATAAACAATATATATTTTATTTGCACATTTTTTTATTTGAAAGCCAGACAATTTTGCATCATGAAATTCTTGACACATATTTAGTTGATGATAATGTTTATAATCTTTATAATCTATACTGGCATAAAAAACATGGGTACGAAAAAGGACTTTCACTGAAAGGTACTTTTTTGTACCTCAATATAAGGTACAGCCCCAGCAACAAGCTTTGTACTCTTTTAGGTACAAATCTGTACTTATTTTTCTTAGTGTGTGGTTACGAGCTACGAACCGCTAGCTGATAGCGTCCTGTGTTACCGGAACACTCAGGGTCCTCAGTCTAGTGCTATAGGGCAACATTTATGTTGTGCTAGCATCATTGTTAGCGACTAATGCTAATGCTGCTGCACCCAGCCTTAGTGCTGGAGAAACTTCACTGAAAACTTATCCTTGGACAAAATATTGGAAATCTAAGCTTACTGTAAATAAACGGAAGCACATTACTCACCCAAATAAACAGTTTTCAGGAGAGAAATCTGTGTAGATTAACATCCAGTGCTCTTTTGACTTTAAAAGAAAATGTTCCCTTTTTTACAGTTTTGTTTACTTAGTTGTTTCCCCATTAGAAGGGAGACATGGCGACAACCTTGCTCATTTCGAAGTAGGCATCCTTACTAGTGTTGCTTAATGCGCCTTATAATCTGGTTCGCCTTATAGTCCGAAGAATGTGGTAAATAAATAAATAAATAAATAAAAGATCTGTATTGGAATTTTAACCATACATATTATGCATCGACCTGCTTAATCCAAAAGGAAATTTAGCATGATTATATTTATTTACTCCAAACTGTTTTTAACCCAGTGCATTTTAGTGCATAGATTTTTGCAGTTTTGCAGACATTAATGTCTTGGACGTAACTAGAGTGCAATGATTAGGGGTGTAACAATGCACTTTTATGATTGGATTCACGATTCTTGATTTGCTCACGAAATTTGGAACAATTTTAAGGAACATTTCTTAAGTGTTACTATGCTTCTCAATTATTTATGATTTATCATCATTAAAGACATCTAGAGTGATCATATCATTGTCTTAAATGTCTAAGGTAAACAGTAGTAGACAGCAACAAAGAAAATATACAGTGTTAGTCTACACAGCCTGAAGGATCCAGGATTCATTACACCCCTAGCAATGATTAGATGTTAGCTTAATCTAGGTATGAAAACTGGTCCTTAGTGTCCAGTCACCATCATTGTAAACTCTTCTGACATGACATGAAGTTTTCCTTAAACAGAGAACTTGTCTATCAAATCCCTCTAAATGACTGTGCTTAAATCTAAATTTAATGTAACCATTTTATTAAACAGAATGAATTAAATGAATGAATTCCCCTTGTACGATTAATAACATTTGAGAAAGCTTTTCTCCAGGTTATAGATGTGTTCGAATAGAATCTACGCTCTTGATCTTACAGCTCCACAGATGCCTTAAATTTCCCCAATTTCCAGCTATTTCAGCCGAACATATGGACACTTAAACACAATCTCAAGTGATTCATTGCTCCAGCTCCCAAATGCGAATGTCATCGTACATGACATCGCAAAGCTCATAAAAGCTCAATCTGCGCAGATGTCTCTGAGCATTGTTATTCAGATTTACAGGCCGGGGAAATCTCCCGAGCAAACGCGCTCAGCCTGGCAATAATGGAGCTCGGGCGTTTACAGGACCCATTGTTACTGTAAGGAATATTCTTGTCCCCTGAAATGGCCCAATTCAGCTCGGGCTTCAGATAAGACCCACAGCTATACAGATTTCTGTCAGTATTTCCACTCGGTTTCCTCATTTCAAACGGTATTTGAGAGTCAAAGAGAGTGTAAGCAAACGTCTGCAGAGCAATTAAAAACAGCAGCCTTCCCAAGAAAGGAGAAACAAGTCTGATACTTAGTGTAACAAGATTGATATAATTCTTCTAGAGTCTGAGGAATAAAATCAATTCCAATTGAGGATCCAATCCCAGTAAAGTGGCTCAGGCTGGATCAGTTAACGTAAGTGGTCCAGGCTCCATTTGCTATTAGCCCTCTCAATTTAAGGTGTGAGGTTACAAGCGGCATTTCGGCTCCATAACAAATGAGGCCTGTGAAGAAAACAGTCTTAGTGCTTGGCAATGCATCACACAGACATCACCAGCACAACTTACCAGTCTTACTGAAGACCATGGGGAACGTTCTGAGAAATATAGATTATATATATGAGATTATACACAGCTCCGAAAAAAATGAAGAGACTACTTTAGCTTCTAAATCTGATGTTCTCTGATTTTGCTATTTATAGGTATATGTTTGAGTAAAATGAACACTGTTGTTTTATTCTATAAACTACAGACAACATTTATCCCAAAATCCAAATAAAAATATTGTCATTTAGAGCATTTATTTGCAGAAAATGAGAAATGGCTGAAATAACAAAAAAAAGATGCAGAGCTTTCAGACCTCAAATAATGCAAAGAAAACAAGTTCATATTAATAATATTTTTTTATAAAGTATAAAGAGTTCAAAAAACAATGTTTGGTGGAATAATCCTGTTTTTCAATCACAGTTTTTTTCAAGCATCTTGGCATGTTCTCCTCCACCAGTCTTACCAGCTTTTGGATAACTTTATGCCACTCCTGGTGCACAAATTCAAGCACTTCAGTTTGGTTTGATGGCTTGTGATCATCCATCTTCCTCTTGATTATATTCCAGAGGTTTTCAATTTGGTAAAATCAAAGAAACTAATCATTTTAAAGTGGTCTCTTATTTTTTTTCCAGAGCTGTATGTTGAAATCCTATATTCAGAAGTAAGGGGGTGATAAATGAGCTTAGCCCTGTTTTTCAGCTGTGATTGAAATATATTTCTATTGTTAATAAAACATCTAAGCCATAAACAGCAAAAATACACAGTGATGTAATACCATAAAACCATGTTTGTTTGGGATGTGCTACAGGCCAGAAATACACAACTTAATTGAAATATCTTGGGTTCATAGAAAGTGTTATAAAACACTTAATTCATATCTTCTAGGTGTGGGGGAAATTTTAGAGTTTTAGATGCATTTCGTTGCGAACGTTGACGATTCTGATTCGATTTACAAATGACAATAATCTGTTACAGGTGCACTTTTTATTTTTTTGGTTGTTGTTGTGTGATGCTGAGATGTGTCCTCTCATATGTTAGCCCTGTGCTTGCCATATATCTTCCATTTGATTTAATATATGTATAAAATACACTGGAAGTTCATATAGATCATTGTGGATCATTACAGATACTTTACTTTAAAGGTACCAAGCAGTTTTCCTGTATAAATCCTGTATAGAGGGGAAAAAGCTATCAAGATGAACCGATAATCATTTGATAATCATATTGTAGACCTGTGCATCGTAATGAAATCAAATTATAAGGCGCCTAGAGATTCCTACCCCTAATATCTTCAGTTCTTATCAGTAATCGCTTAATGATCTTCGCCTCGTTTGTTGTTTGATGAGAAACGTTACTATTGCTAAAAAGAAAAACATCCGAGGCCTTAACAGCGAAAATAATATTGGTCAGACTGAACTCACACACAGCAGGTATCAAGTATCCTGTTATAAATACAGTGATCATCATCGTCATCGATTTAGATATACTGGGACACATCATCTCCTCTGCTATTTCTGTGCCGTCTACAATTCCTATACTTACCACCTGCCAGTGGACAAGACAAATAACTGTGTTAGATGATGAGGACTCACAAGCTGGCTGGGCACTGGCTCAAATCCTCTGCTGCACGCTGCCAGACATACTACCCATTTTCCTCTATGCTTAGCATTTCATAAAAAAATAAATAAATGGAAATATATAAATATATAAAAAGACTTTTGCACGCTTGCCAGATACTTCATGATTGTTCAACCCGAAGGGAACGTTCTCCTGCATCTGCCGTGGCAGAAAGCAGCAGATATATCTAAATATCACTCTAATCATCACAGAAACGCACCTCGTTCTGCCCCCACACAATGTTTTCACATGGTTAGCCAACGCAAAGGCAGCAGTCGAGGGGGATGTACTGGCTCACAGAGGGGTCAGGCCACCCAGCCGAAGCCTAGAGCCATCCACGGCTCACAAATGTGTGTGTACAGAGTGCGCTCGCTGTAACGAGATGTTCATCACCTGCAGCATCTGTGGACATTTCTGTGTGCCAGTGTTTGTGCATGTGTGTGTGTGTGTGTGTATATATGTGTATGCTCACATGTGGGTGTGTATGTGCGTGTGGTAAAGAATATATGGAATTTAAAAGCGAAATTAATAAATAGTACACCTAAATAAAGACCAGCAGTACAAGAGGCCTTATTATACTCTATATTACAAATACTCTATATTGTCCTCATTAATTCTACTTCACATTTGCAGTAATATCAGAGCTATATAAACATAGCATATATAAACATATACTTCATACATCATGTCTAGTCATGCTAATCTGCTAACTATAACGGCGCAGTACCGGTAGATTGTTTCCAAAATCTAATTTCTGTGATAAAAACAGCAAAACCCATCTAAGGCTGTTTGACCATATTCCCCTCATTGAATAGATTGTATAATGCCTGATTAATTATTTCAACTGGATGGCATCATTGTAAGAAGATCATTGACTGATCACTGTCTGGAATCTGAGTCTAATAGGTAAATATATTGGCATGACACATCTCTTCACACAATTACTTTATAAGCTACATGAAAGATTATGTTCA
Source organism: Astyanax mexicanus (assembly GCF_023375975.1). Lineage (NCBI taxonomy): Eukaryota > Metazoa > Chordata > Actinopteri > Characiformes > Acestrorhamphidae > Astyanax > Astyanax mexicanus. The sequence continues at coordinate 33,386,876 of NC_064420.1, forward strand.
GCACCCCTTAAAAATTACTATTTACAATAATTTATGTTATTTTGTGGAACTCCAGAAACCTTACCATAAACAAAACATGCAAGCACATTGTCTTCTCTGATTGGTCAGAGCTGTCTGGTACAGGAGCAAGAAAGTAAATAGAGCAAGAAGGTTCTGTGTCCCAGACCAGTGGGATGTCCATGCAGTGAACGCTGCACATACAGCATTTAGTGTGAAAACAGCTTAGCATGGAGCAGCAGCAGAGAAAGCATTTGTTCATAGCTGTTAATAATCTGGCTAATAATTAATTGTTAAAAACGCTAGACAACATATATGTAAATTGAGATGTATATGCTGATTTTTAAGCAAAACAATCTTATAAGATTTGTCTTTTAAGTAAGATTTTTTAAAGTAAAAAATGACTTTTTGTGTGCTTATTTTGATTTCAAATGACTTTCTAATGAAAATTCTAAGTAAGACTGATTAAGATCATTATTCCTAAATGAAGCAAAGTAATCTTAAACTTACAATGCTTAAGACAAACCATTTAGATTCATTGCCTCTGAAATTAGATAATTTCACTTGCTAAGATTTAGTTTTTCCAGTGGAGACTTATGTGTATGTGTTTTACCTGAACTTTTTTGTTGCTTTAAACCTATTTACTCTTTACATAGTAAGATATGATATACTAGGACCGAAGGTGACAGTACAGTAAACGTATGGTTACTGTATTAAAGTGACTGTTCATTAATACTTGTTGGTTCATGCTTAAAATGAACTTAATCCTGACTTGTATATCTGCTTCCTGTATGGGTAATCAAAAATCAGAGTTTAAAAAGATGCTAAATCTGGATCGGGATATGTAAAGTACCAGTCAAAAGTTTTAACACACACCTCTTCTTATTCAATTTCTTTCTTTTTATGATTTTTATATTTACATTATACATTTAATATTTAAGACAAAAAACTATACAGGAACACATGCAGAGTTATTTTGTAAACAGAAAGTGGTAAAGCAGCCACATTTAGCACATTTAGCTTTGATGACAGAGGTAGAATCACCTGGAATAGTTTTCTCAGCATCTTAAAGGAGTTCCTGGAGGTGCTGAACAATAGTTGAAGTTGACTGGTAATGCTTTAGTTAGTGTGACTGGATTCACTGTTAAAACCGTGTATAATCTCTAAAGAAAAGCAAATCCAATAGAAACGGATGCTCTTTAGCAGCTCCACGTGAGCCTACGATCACTGTGCCCAAATCCAAGTGTGAGCTAAAGGGTAATAAAGCCCCCTAGCACTGGGCTGTGGAACAGTGGAACTGTGGTCTCTGGAGTGATGGAGCTCCATCCAATACCTTTGGGGGTTGAGTTGGAGTGGCAGAACTCCTCAGCGTCCAACTTTCAACACTTCCTGAGCTCAATAATAGGAATGCATGCGTAAATGCAAACAAATCCCAACAGCACAGTTCGTTTCAACATCTAAAGTAAAGCTTCCTCAGAAGAGTAGAGGCTGTTGCTGCAGCAGAAGGAGAACAGACTCTATATAAATACCTTTAATTTCAAAAGAAACGTTGGATGAGCAGGTGTCTACAAACGTTTGGATATAGAGTGTGACTAAGAGGTTTTGAAACATTTCAAAAGTGTGTCCTTTTGATGTAAGTGTGTGTGTGCATATTTGTGTGTGTGTGTGAGAGAGAGAGAGAGAGAGAGAGAGAGAGAGAGGGAGAGACTGATAAAGAGAGAGAGAGAGGGAGAAGCTCAGAACTGCTGGAATGAAGTGCACACTTATCTAACTCTGTTTTACATGGCTCACAGCAGGTGAACATCAGCAAAGCAATTCACAGCACTGCTGAAGCTACAGGAAAATTCCAGAAACAGGCGCAATGGTGTTTACACTGGGGAGGCTGCATGATATTTACATGATTATGAAGTTTTAACTCAGGAGGCAGCATGGGAAAGCGCATATGTGTCAAAGTTTTGAGGTGTTATCTTGTAAGTAAGGCTGAACACGGGCCAGTGTTAACATACAGCTCTGGAAACAAAAATAAGAGACCACTTTAAAATTATGAGTTTCTTTGAATTTTACTAAATTGAAAACCTCTGGAATACAATCAAGAGGAAGATGGATGATCACGAGCCATCAAACCAAGCTGAACAGTGTGAAAGACTGGTGGAGGAGAACATGCGAAGATGCATGAAAAATGTGATTAAAACCAGGTTTATTCCACCAAATATTGATTTCTGAACTCTTAAAACTTTTTTTTTTTTTGCATTATTTGAGGTCTGAAAGCTCTGCGTCTTTTTTTTTTTATTTCAGCTATTTATCATTTTCTGCAAATAAAAGCTCTAAATGACAATATTTTTATTTGGTTTTTGCAAGAAATGCTGTCTGTTGTTTATAGAATAAAACAACAATGTTCATTTTACTCAAACATACCTATGAATAGCAAAATCAGAGAGACTGATTCAGAAACTGAAGTGGTCTCTTAAATAGTAGGTGAAGATGGATGGGGCATTTCATTTTCGAAGCTATGTTGTAATTTTTTAAAGAATTCCTTAAAGAGCCACTAAACCCTAAATAATATTTTTTTCATTAATAGCTGACACATGTTCATTTGAACTAATGAAACATACCAGTCCTGCTTCATTTTTTATTAGCTTTTCCTGACTATTAAAAAACACATTTATTGTGGTAATTTCCGCCTCTGCAGCGCCCTATCAGGTTCAGCTGTGCTATAGACGTGAATAGTGTCTCCGTGTACTTTGGTATGGCATCACAGGCATCACAATACGCAGATCAGTCTATCAATAATACCACCAACCCCCCCCCCCCCCCCCCCCGCTGACGTCCAACGATTATGCAAGGCACAATGCTGCTCAGCCAATCAGCTCTCTCTCCTGCCCTGCCTCTCTAAACCCATACATCACCCAGTGCCCCTCTCAAAACCCCTCCCATTTTTTTTGCCTTTTTCAAATTTGAGCTGAGGGTGGGGTTAGCAAAAATCAGAGGTTTTAGTGCCCCTTTAAGCCAAAGTCACAGAGTTATACATAATAGAAGGTATTACCACCCACAATGGACAGTGCATTAGGCGGTAGTGATCAAGACCAGCAGTGTACAGTGACTGTTCTGTAATATTTGTTTCTTAAGAATTAGAACAGAGCTTGTTTATCTTATATCAGTCTCTTGTGTCAGTCTTAAAGGTAAAGTCAAACAAATGGTCTGTTTAAGCTTTAAATAAAATATTTGAATATGGAAGGTTAAAAACAAATTCAGGCTGAGTTTTGCTGCAAATCATTGCATTTTCATTGAGTTTAGTGGGAATTGTTGTGGTTTAGGACTATGCGATTGTAACTGTAGTCTTGTTTGTCCCCCCTGCCCCTCATCTCTCTCTCCTTCTCGCTACTGCTGCTGTATGTAGAGACCATTTTTATCTCTTTAAATGCTTAAACTCTCACTGGTCTCAGCTTGGATTTGAGACAATTGATATTAAACAAGTGTTTGACCAATATTTTTGCTTTAACATCATTTTAACATTTCTACTAATGAAGGATGATGTGTCTGCATTTCCAGGTGTGTTTGAGTGAGTGAGTGAGTGAAAACACATTGAACATTCTAGCGTTTACAAACAGCTGCTTAGTTAATATGCTGCAGGTTGTTTTTATCTTCCTCAGGACAGTGAAACAATTTCTATAATATTTTCGCTTCTTCTATGCACCATCTCAGTGGATTTTAAATTGACAGCACACATGTTAAATTGCAACCACAATCCAAATTCAAAACACTGGAGAGATTTTTATGCCCAAACCCTCCTCCTCAGAAGCAAAGAACAAGTGGGTTGCCAGGTTGAGCACACTGAACCTACACAAATGGACATTATAAACCAGATCATAAGGATTTCACATAATTCTCTCGTAATTAGTAATTAGTAGCAAGCTTGATGCACTGCTAGATACACTAGCCAAATGTGAGCACTAATTTTATTAACAATGGTAAAAAAAGACAAAACCCATTTCTTTAAGCTAGTGGTTGTGATACACTGCACAGCCAAAGTTAGCTAACCTTAGCTGAAGCTCAGTGCTGACCTGTTCTGTTAGCTCCACATTTGTCTTGTAGCCCTTCTGGCCTCCAAGTACTCCTACTATTTTTTAAAAGCATTGCCAATATATATTGAATGCTTTTTTTTTCAGTGAAGTTCGTTACGAAAGAGGCTGTTTAGATTTCAGTTTTGGCTTTGAAACCACTGAAAATATGTAGCCAAATGTGAGCACTCTAATGTTAAAATGGTTTAAAAAAAGATAAAAACCCATCTCTACAAGCTAGAGGTTATGATAAACTGCCCAGCCAAGGTTAGCTAACCTTAGCTGAAGCTCAGTGCTGACCTGTTCTGTTAGCTCCACGTTTGTCTTGTAGCCCTTCTGGCCTCCAAGTTGCTTCTATTATTTAAATGCATTGCCAATATTTATTTATATATTGAATGCTTATTTTGTTTTCAGTGACGTTCAGTAAAAAAGAGGCTGTTTAGATCTTAGTTTTGCATTTGAAACCACTGAAAATATGTATCTTGTAACATGTATTTGACTAATATTTTTGCTTTAACATCTCATTTCAGCTCATGGAGGATGATGTGTTTCCAGGTGTGTGAGTGAGTGAAAACACATGGTACATTCTAGCGTTTAAAATTGGCTGCTTAGTTAATATGCTGCAGGCTGTGTTATCTACCTCATGTGGGGTGGTATACGGTGTTAGATCGAGCAAACTGAAACTTTCACTTGAACTGCATTTGAATAGTTTAATGGAAATTATAGGAAACCTGGGTTTAGTCTCATGATGTCTGAAGTGTGATAGCATGCAAACCAAGACTCTTTTGTGTTCCTTTCAATACAGTGTCATTATCTGCTGTAATTAATCACCAGTGATGTTGTGTGACAGTGATACCAGTACAAAGACATGGTGGACGTTCGTATCGGCCAGCACTACAGCAGTGCTCTGTGGGTTTAGACAGAGAACCACACTCACCGAGGATTTGGATGTTGGTGCCAGGCGGGGCCAGGTGCTGCTGGATGGTCTCGTAAAAGGTGGCATCGCACAGCAGCATGACTGTCACACTGCTCCACACCCACAGCAGCCACGACATCCCCACACTCATCTGCAGAGACACACACACAGACACAGACACATTCTCAGCTAGTTTCATCAGCTTCTCTTTGCTGCTTCTCCATAAACATTATGTTCTGAGTCTCTCGTTGTCTCTATTCCTCACTCTTCCTCTCTCTCTCTTTCTCTCTCTCTTTTTCTCTCTCTCTGCATCGCTCCCACGTCCCATACCAATACACTGCACTGTAGGTTGCGTCTCTCATCTTTCCTTCGACCACCTCCACACACACACCTACACGCACTGCTGTTAAAAGAGTAATAAAATGTGGTAAATTATAGAATTTCATGGTTTTATCTCTCAGCGTGATAAAAATGAAATCTCTGACTCTCGGTATTGATGTTGGTTTGTTCGAAAAGCTCCTGGGATCTTTGAGAAAATCTACTTATTTCTGCACTGTTTTTTTTTATTTTGGTGTCCTACTGGATTCAGAGATAAGCAAAAGGACAGCAGGTGGGTTTTAAAAAAAGAAAAGAGAGAGATTGAGATTAAAAGAGAGAAAGAGTGAGTGCTTCTATCCATCAACTTAAGGGACTTTAAAACAAAAAAAGTCAAAAAAAGATTTGAGGTTTAAAGTAACGATATGTACTCAATTACAGAAAACATGAAAAAAATGGCTACCACAATCCTTCCTAGAAACAAATCTCAAGCAGGGTTGCCAGGTTGAGGACACTGAATCTACAAAAACGAGTGCAGGACGAGTTCTAGAACTTTTTCTTTGACAAGCAACAAGTTATAGTCTGTAAATTAGTCAGCTAAAATATACAAATGCAATGTTTTTATTGTTTGGAAATAAAAAAAAAGCAGTTCATGCGGATTTCATAGAATTCTCTCTTTAGTAACTGTTAGTTAGCTTGATGCTTTCGAATCGTAAAATGCTGTAAAAAAAAGGCCAATCCCTACAAGCTATTGCTTGTGATGAAAATGTCCAGTCAAGGTTTGCTTAGGAAAGAATAATAGCTCCACATTGGTCTTGTAGTCCATCTGGGCTCCAAGCAGCCTCTATTTGTGAAATACATTGCTTTTTTTCAATGCCAGGCAGCATCTAATGTTGTTTCTGCTGTTGCCTGTTGCTGCTGTTGTCCATGCCTGGCAACCTGGATGTGGCAATAGGAATGGGGAATGGGTAGTGGGCGGCATCTGTGGCTAAAACATAGATTCCCTCTCTGTAATGGACGATTCAAAAAAGAAGATCATGTCTTAAACATTGCATGTTTGTTTACTTAATATCTGATGATATAAACATTATAATACAGATTGTTCCTTTAATTTTAAGGGTTAAACAAAAATATTAAATGCTTAGCAATTATTTCAAGTGCAGAATTCATACACAGTCAATTTGTATGAAATCAGCACTAAATGGCCCAAAGTGGTGCTGATACAAGTGAAGAAAGGTAAAAAAAAAAAAAAAGGCAAAACCTCAAGATAAAGAGCACAAACTCAGAAAAGGAACAGCCAAATCAATAATTTGGTGAATTCCTTAAAAGATGGGATGTACTGTTTATCTCAGTAACACCAACAGACCTGAAAGCCTGTGGAAGACACCAAAGACAGGAGGATGATTGCAGAATTCTTCCCTTGCTGAAGGATAGCTCTTCTTCATCTAGTCAAGTCAAGAACCCTCTTGACAAGGTGGGAGAATTATTGTCAAAAGTCTACAGTCAAGAGATGTCTTCATGAATATAAATACAAAGGGTTTACTTCAAGATTCACTGGTAACACTCAAGAAGAGGAAAGACATATTAGATTCCTAGAAACACCTTGAAGTTCAAGCCCATTTCAGGAACATGAAGATTTGTTGGGCAGAGGAACTCAAATTTCGAACTGAGAAGAAAAAGAAAGGTTTATGATCCAGGTAATCCAGTATCTTCTGTTAAACATGGTGGAGGCAGTGTTACAGTTTCTGCTCTGATTGGATGACATTTTACAGATGGATAATGACCACAACACACTAGGAAAGCAACCCATGAATGTTTAAAAACAGCCAATAAGAGACCTAACCTCAACTGAGCAGAGTTTTCACTTGCTGAAGACGAAGCAAAACAACAGACAAAGGATCTCAATCCAGTAAACTCTGATATTTTTTATTTGGGATTTGGATCCAGGTATAATGTGTGAAATGTTTGTCTAATGTACTTTTGAGCTTATGAGAATAGATCAATGTAAAAATACTGCTGTTTTAATAACTAACATTCTTGAAGGATGCTTAAAAGCTAGACTTCACATTTTCATTGCTTTATTTCAGCCAAAATAATACAAAACAGCAGAAAGATGCAGATAAAAAGAAACTGGGAAAAGAGAGGGGCAGCTAGACGGACAGAGAGAGAGCGAGAGAGAGAGACTTATTTCTCATGAGACTCATCCCTCCCAATCGACAGCTTCCAGCCTTCCTCACTCTCTCCCACTCTCCCCAAGCCCAATTTTTACAGATAAAAGTGACAGAAACTCCTGTTTTCTGCTGCCCAAATAACAGTGTCTAACTGACAGGGTTCCAGATTTTAGGTAACTATTCTTTGTTAAGCATTTGTATCCAAGTTTTATAAAGTAGTCTGTATAGTTAGTTATATATTACACAGTTATATATATATATATATATATATATATATATATATATATATATATATATATATATATATATATATAGTACAGTTGTTATATATATATATATATATATATATATATATATATAGTACAGTTGTTATATATATATATATATATATATATATATATATATATATATATATATATATATTATGTTTTATTATGAGCTTGTGAAAATAAAGGGGTGTGTTAAAAATTGGCTGTTTTTATAGCTGGACTCATTTCATTCGTTTTAAATCAACTGAAAGGGAGAAGGCTACATAAACGACAAAAAGAGAGATAGAGAAAGACAAGCTCTTTTCTAATGAGACTCATCCCACTCCAGACTTCTGTCATCTCTCACTCTCTCTCTTTAATTCTGAGCCCACATGTTAGAAATGAAAGTGACAGAAACTGGTGTTTTCTGCTGCCCAACTGAAATGGTTCCAGAATTAAGGCAACTATTATACAGTTATAATTATGTGTAATTATGTTTAATTGTTAGCTTTTAAAAATAACGAGGGTATGTTAAAAAATTGGGTGTTTTTATAGCTGGACTCTTCATTTTAAATCAACTGAGAGGAAGTAGGCTACAAAAATGACAAGAAGAGAGATGGAGAAAGACAAGCTTTTTAATAATAAGACTCATCCAATACTTTTTTCATCTCTCTCTCTCTCTCTCTCTCTCTCTCTCTCTCTCTCTATATTTAACTCTGAGCTCACATTTTAGAGATGAAAGTGACAGAAACTGGTGTTTTCCCCTTCCCAACTAACAGTGTGCCTAACTGACAGGGTTCCAGATAACCCCGGTAACCATCTGTTAGATATATAGTTATAATTATGAGTAATTATGTTTAGTTTTTAGCTTGAGAAAATAAAGGGGGGTGTGTTAAAAATGGCTGTTTTTATAGCCGGACTCTTCATTTAAAATCAACTGAAAGGGAGCAGGCTACATAAATTACAAAAAGAGAGATAGAGAAAGACAGGCTCTTTACTAATGAGACTCATCCCTCTCTCTCTCTCTCCCTCCATCTCTCTCTCTCTCTCTCTCTCTCTCTCTCTTTAACTCTGAGCTCATATTTTAGAGGTGAAAGTGACAGAAACTTGTGTTTTCTGCTGCGCAACTGAAAGGGTTCCAGAATTAAGGCAACCATTCGTTAGACATACAGTTATAATTATGAGTAATTACGTTTAAATCTTAGCTTGTGAAAATACAGTGGGTATGTTAAAAATGGCAGTTTTTAAAGCTGGACTCTTCATTTTAAATTAACTGAGAGGGAGTAGGCTACAAAAATGACAAAAAGAGAGATAGAGAAAGACCAGCTCTTTTGTAATGAGACTCATCCCTCTCCAGACTTCTTTCAGCTCTCTCTCTTCAACTCTGAGCACTCATTTTGTGACAGAAAGTGACAGAAACTGGTGTTTTCTGCTGCCCAACTGACAGGATTTCAGACTTCAGGCAACCTTTCTTTCTTTATGTATCTAGTTATAATTCTGGGTAATTATGTTTAATTTTGAGCTTGTGAAAATAAAGGGGTGTGTTACAAATGGGCTGGACTCTTCTTTTTAAATCAACTGAGAGGAAGTAGGCTACACAAATGACAAAAAGAGAAATGAGGAAGACAAGCTCTTTACGCATCTCTCTTTCTCTCTCTCTCTCTCTCTCTCTCTCTCTTTAACTCTGAGCTCACATTTAAGAGATGAAAGTGACAGAAACTTGTGTTTTCTGTTGCCCAACTAGCTAACAGTGTGACCATTTTTAGGAGGCTAACAGTGAAGCAGAAAAAAATGGCTAATGTCTCTCAGTTCTTTACTGAAACACTTTTTTATCGTGTTGGTTGTTTCAGTGTCTACACGACACGCTGTCCGTCTGTCCGTCTGTCTGAATCCTCTCACAGCCTGTCTGTCTCTCTGTCTGTCTGCTGAAGATGACAGTGAAGATAAACCCTTAGCGTGTAAACCGCGTTCTCTTACCTGGGTTAATAAAAACAGCCAAACGGAGACTCAGCACGCTGCCCTTAATCCATCCATGATGAAGTTATGAGAGCTCCGCTCGTCCTGCTGCTGCTGCCGCCGCTGTTTCCCGCCTCACTGCTGAACTCGCGCTCGCGCCTCCTTCTGCTCCACCACCACACGAGCGGAGCGCGCGCGTGCGTGCGAGAGAGAGAGAGAGAGAGAGAGAGGCAGAAAAGAGAGGGAGAGGGAAAGACACAGAAAGGGAGAGGCAGAAAAGAGAGTGAGAAAGACAGAAAAGAGAGTGAGAGGGAGACAGAATGAGAGAGGTAGAAAAGAAAGTGAGAGAGAGAGACACATAAAAAGAGAGGTAGAAAAGAGAGTGAGAGAGACAGAAAAGAGAATGAGGGAGAGACACAGAAAGGGAGAGGCAGAAAAGAGAGTGAGAGAGACAGAAAAGAGAATAGGAGGGAGAAACAGAAATAGAGAGGTAGAAAAAAGAGTGAGAGAGAGACAGAAAAAGAGAGGCAGAAAAAAGAGATAGAAAGAGACACAGAGAAAGGCAGAAAAGAGAGTAAGAGAGAGACACAGAAAGAGAGAGAAGCAGAAAAGAGAGTGAGAGAGAGGCAGAAAAGAGAGTGAGAAAGAGAGAGAAAGGCAGAAAAGAGAGAGAGAAAGAGAGAGGCAGAAAAGACAGAGAGACAATGAGAGAGAGGAGAGAAAGAGAGAGAGAGAGAGAAAGAGAGCAAAAAAACAGAGGGAGAGGCAGAAAAGAGAGGGAGAGATGCAGAAAAGAGAGTGAGAAAGAGAGAGAGAGGCAGACAAGAGAAAGAGAGAGGCAGAAAAGACAGAGAGACAATGAGAGAGAGGAGAGAAAGAGACGGAGAGAGAGACACAGAGAGCAAAAGAAACAGAGGGAGAGGCAGAAAAGAGAGGGAGAGAGGAGAGAAACAGACAGAGAGAGAAAGAACAGAGAGACAGACCGAGAAAGATAGAGAGAAAGAGAGAGAAAGAGAGAGGCAGTAGGTGTAATTTAAAGGACACCCGTATGTCTTGATTTAGCAGTCCTTACTTCAGCACTGCTGTGAGCTGTGAGAATGAATTGAATTTCATCTGCAGGAGCGCAGAACTCTCTCTCTCTCGCACTCTCTCTTTCTCTATCTCTCTTTTCTGTCTTTCTCTCTTTACCCTTTCTCTCTCTCTCTTTCTCTCTCATTGTGTGCTGCTGGTTGTTTGTCTGTAGCTGTAGATTGGTGTATGTTATATATTATATATATTCTAGCCAGTCAGAATGAGCAGTTTTGGAATCCCACAGAAATCTTTAAACTCGTTCCACTGTAGAAAATGTGCTGTAGCTGAAAATCTCTTTTTATTGCAAATAAGTGCAGTTTTTTTTTTTCATTAAGTGCTCATGTTTTGAACCATCTATAGTAATTTAATGTTTTTTTTATGTTCAGCTGATTTTTTTATTTATTTATTTAAATTTGGTTCAGTTTAATGGCTTAATTCAATTTCATTTCATTTACACTCTTATTTAAATTGCTTCAGTTTCTGTTTCTTTTTCAATCAAGTTCTAAATTGATTCAGTTTTATTCGTAAGTTCTAATTAAATCCTATTCAGAATAGCTCTATACAGTTCCATTTTATTTTAAGCAGTTTTAATTTAGCGCTATTCATTGAGGGGGGCGGGGGGGCAGAAATTAAACTTGGTGGGTAGTCATGCCATATTGTCATGGAGTAAATATTTATTTCGTAAGAGAGTACACGATGTGTGGGATTGCACTTGCTATCAAGACTCTACACCTCTACATCACAAAATCTGCAGCATTGAGGGAGAAGATTCAAGATGCATAGGCTGGATTAACACAGGACTCCATTAAGAACCTCTACAACTCCATGCCAAGATGTTTGCACATTTATGTTCCTAATAACTTTTATCCTTTGTTGGAAAAGGATTGCAATCCAACACATCCTTCTGGGTGCATCTATTTTTCCAAGTATTTTACAGTATTTATTTGATGGTGACTTTATATGAACTGAACACGTCCGGATTCACGTGCGATTTTTCAGGAATCCGTATGTTTTCTGGTGCTCTGTCTTATCATGTCCTGTCTGGTTTGTTCTCTATCAGGCTGGCTGGTATTTTTCTGTATGTTGAATTATAATCTAAATGTCAAATCATAGCCCGAGGGGTGGGGAAGGACATTTTTTATATGCTGCTGTCCTCGCATGCTTCTCCATGTTCAGCCACACATTATCTTACCTGTCCATCACATGTCAAAACTGGAGATAGGGCCAGCGTGAGCAAGGGTCTTTAAGGGTGATCTTAAAGATTTACTGCCAAATGTCATCTCCGCGAAATGAGGGACGTTTTGATTGCTAGCAGCCTTCACTTGCTGCCACGGACTCACTTTACCTTTCTATAAACACACGCGTCTATTAGCCGCCCACCTCAGACGAAAGCAGATCAACACTAAACCGCAAGTGTAATTAAATCACACACATTTCCTCTGTAGTCGGCTGCGTGTGATCGGAGGAAGAGGCAGTGAACTGTGGATGCTTCCTATTGATTTCTTCTTCAGTAAGGCTTACGAAAAGCTTTCTGTACACGCCACACTGAGAGGGGCTTTAACTAGCTGCTTTAAAGTTCTTTAATAGTGTTGGGTGGTCTGATTTAGCAGTAAAAGCAGACCAGGCTTAGTCTAACACAACACACTGAGGGTCCATCTCACCCAGAGCAGAGCTGCAGTGCTAGCAGTTGCTCAGAGTCCCAGTGATGCTGGTAGAAAAATATGAAAATGAAAAACAGAAAATACGAGGATACCACTGATTACTTAATTTCCCAGGAGAGAGAGGGAAAGAGAGAGAGAGAGAGAGAAAGAGGAAAAAAATAAAGAGAGAGAAAGATAATATAAAAGGATAAATATAAAGTGCAAATGAGGAGAGAGAGAGATGCACTGTAAAAGAGGAGTAAGAGAGAGAGAGAGATTGTGGAGATTGGGAAATATACAGTTTAAAGCAATAAAGATGAAATGATAGTGATATACGGAGAGAGAAAGATAGGAAATGATACGGGACACAGTGCAAAAACAAAATAATACTGAGAGATGAAGTGTAAAGGAAGTAAAATAGGTGGAAAAAGACAGGAATGACAAATAGATAGAGAATATAGAAAGAAAGAGAGAGAGACCGAGAGACAGACATGCTAGAGATAAGATGAGAGAAACAGAGAGGGATAGACAAACAAAGAGAAAGAGAGATACAGTGTAAAGAAAGAGAGACATGCAGAAAGAGATACAGAAAGAAGGAAAGAATAAGATAAAAAGAGAGAAATTAGCGATAGCATGAAAAGGAATAGAGAAAAATGTACAGTGTGAAGAAAGAGATACTAAGTAAGATAAATGACAAATAGATACAGTGTAAAGGAATAGAGACAGATGTACACTATAAAGGAAGAGATACAGAGAGAGAGAAATGATAGAGAGATACAGTGTAAAGGAATACAGAGAGATATACAGTGTAAAAAGAGTGATACACAGAGAGAGAGAATGATAGGAATGATAGGACGAAACAGTGTAAAGGAATAGAGAAAGACGTATAGTAAAAAGAAAGAGATACACACGAAAAAGAAATAATAGATTCAGTATTAAACGAATAGAGAGAGAAGTACAGTGTAAAGAAAGAGATACAGAGACAGAAATGATAGAAAGATACAGTGTAAAGGAAGAGATATAAGTACAGTGTAAAGAAAAATATAAGAAGTACAGAATAAAAAAAGAGAGAGAAAATGTTTGCAGACATATATATTTGTAGTAATTATTAGTCATCTCTGAGAAAAGAGAGCAGAAAGTGGGTGATAGAGATAGGTTCCCAGTCGGTTCCATGTTTTAACACAGGGTTACAGGAAGAACCCTTAATTAGTACAGAAACATTATATTACAGGAAGTTTCTTCAAAGTGTTTAAAAAAAACTCTTCACACTTAACTTCTCACTTACAAAATAGTACCAGTCGTTACAGATTCACCATTATTGTTAGTTGGGATACATTTTTTTGGGGGGTTACTTTTATTTAAGAAGGAAGAGCAGAACTCTAGGTCCTGGATCCACTGTGTCTATTCCTAAGCAGCAGCAGCAGCAGCAGTGTCTGAGCCGAGCTGAGGTGTAGGACAGGCCTTGGCCGAGAGGATCGGGAATCAAGATGTAGTTCCTGAGGTCAAATTGCAACGGAGATGTACAGCAATAAAAGCAGCAGAGCATGTAAGACAAATCCCCATCTCAGAGTTCAGTCAATGAGAAGCTCATTACCCCTCAGGCCCAGCAGAGGGAGAGAGAGAGAGAGAGAACAAAAGAAAGAGAGAGAGAGAGAGAGAGAGAGAGAGAGAGAGAAGGAAGAAAAAAACTCACATCTCCATCCCCTGAACACTGAGGTTTCCCTCTAATGACTGTGCAGAATCTCCATCAGGCAGGTTTCAGCCCCAACATGTCTGAATTCCTCATTCAGGTCCGTAATTTCAAATATGTCGTAAAAGGTCACAAATTTAGATGAAAATCGTTCGTCATCCAGTCACGTATAAACAAATGACAGTGTCAGCAAAAGTTACACAACGGTAGATACTGTATGTGCCAGCAGTGGGTAAAGATGAAGACATGCATCGACGGAATTTGACCTCTGCCTTTAACCCATTAATGCTGTTAACACATACGCAGAAACTAGTGAGCACCATATAGCTTTAGGGTTGGGTGGTGTGACGTGCAGAGGCAGGAGAACCGTGGGTGACCCACAGCCCCGGTCTGTCCCAGCTGGCACACATTGGACTGATTACGGTCAGTCACTGGCATAAAAACCCTGCCTGCGAGAAGAAGGCTGAAGCAATATGGACCCAAAAAACATTGTTATGTTTATTTTTGGCAAAATAAAGATATCATTGAGTCCATCTGCAGCTACAGTGAAAAACAGTAATTAATCTTAAAAAGAATGTAATTACTAACAAAGATTACATTACAGCTTTAAACTGGATCCCTGCTCTTATTGTGTCTTTTTCTAATCGAGTAAAAACTTAGTTTTTTTGGTTTATGACAGCTTTTTTTCTGTTTTTAATGACTCACAGTGAGCTAATGAAGCACTATTGTTGCCCTATGAGTTAATAAATGAGTTATTTGTTGATTATAACAGGAAATAAGGCATTTGCTAGCTTCCTCCGCCTACTAAACATCTGATATTGTGAAAATGCAGATGTTGCAAGATAATTAAGAGTATGTTGGTGCATTTAACTGAATAAAATATTTGTTGACTCAGTTTAAAGGATCATTAAGGATTATATTTTTAGTAGTAAATTATAAAATAAGCAGGCTGCAGATCTGCTTCTCCTACCAGCAGCATCTGCCCATTCTTCACTGGCTTCGATTGACAGCCGTAAAGGCACATCATAACTGAGATCTAAGCTAAACAGTATATTATTAGGACCTGTAAAGTAGTAACTCCAACTCTGGGGTGTGTTTTTTTGGAGCGGTGGGATTTTTCCGGTATAACAGGCTTGGCTTAGGCTAATGCAGCTAGAGGTGCATAAAGCTAGGTCAGCTAACTACAAATAAAGTTCACATGAGCCAGTTTATAATATGACTCTTCATTGCTTGCAGTGGTAGGAGTTACTGAACTTTTCTTGCACTGGATTGTGTACTGTAGATTCAACCTCCTCAACTTGACAACCCGAGTGAGCTTCATGTCTGGGGAGGTGTGGGCAGGGCAGACTACTCTCTGTGGTGTTTTGAAATTGGACTGCTGTAGCTATTTCACACGCTCGCTCTCATTTTCTACTAAAAGTCATAGTTTTGCTTTACGTCAGTTAAGTTGGAAAGACATAATATTTTAGGTTTAACTAATTAAGTCAAAACATAATTATTAATTTAAGCCAACATAATTAAGTCAGTTAACTTCTTAGGATTATTGAACTTGACTAAGTTTTG